>NC_079476.1:29299558-29924558 GCF_026230105.1 Diorhabda sublineata
AACGCAATATTCTGGTGAAGTGACTAAAGCTATTTTAAACGAATTATTTTGGATAAATTAATTATTCTAGGCGTTGGGCGAATATTCGTGGAATTTCCTACTATCCCTCTATACAGACACTTAATATATACACACACACCCCACGAAGATTTTTTTCATGCCTGTTGCTTCTTGCGGTATCTACGGTAATTTACCTTTTATAAAAAGACCTTTCCCCAGAACAGATAGAACATAACATTGAGTTATCTCATTATAAATCTTGATAAAATATTCATGATTATTGATTGCAAGAAATGTTTCTATATATTTATAAACACTAATTTTAGTACATGTTCCACTTTGGTACTATACAGATGCACTAAAGGGTGTTAGTAATAAAGTAGAAAAAATAAATTGCAAAGGAGCTTATTCGTAATCATAATTCCACTATTATTTGAGTCTGCGGCCATTTAACATTTATTACAAAATGGTCATGTCTGAAGTGTTAATATAACGTGATAACGTTGATCATTAGTTTGTAAATTAAACCTCTTAACCCAATCTAGTCATTCATAATAATGTCAAGATCTAAAAGATGATGATCTTCGAAATTATCTTATTAAGAAGTTACAATGGAATCAATTACTGTGAGATAACTTGATTACTATATATACAAATATACAAATTATTATAAAATATGACTAATTTGAAGAGTTATATTCTAATCTTTATTTATGAATATCTTTTTCTACTTTTTTCTCCACACAGCCTTGCATTTATATTTCATTTGACCATATTTCATTTGTATTTGAGAATTCTGGAAGAAAGCTTCCAATTATTCAGGCTGATCGCTTTTCATGCCAAATATTGGAATCTTTCCCATTTTCTTTGGAGATAACGCCAACATAGCTTTTAAACTATATTATTGTTTCAGTTATTTTCTAGATCATTTATTCTATTTTTTTTGTTAAAGTCGAACAATCCTCTTATGTAAATGTGAAAAAAATGTTTCCCAAACATATTGATAATATCGAAATACTGATTATACAAAAAGATACACTCATCGTACAAGGATTCAGACATAATTCTTGGCAAATTTTGTTTATCTTGAAAGTATCAGTTCGGTTGAAAATTATAGATAAGTATATACACGAAAGAACAAGGTGTTGACTACATGTGTGTACAATGAGTATCAGTAAAATATTGTAACATATTAATTCATTACGTTAGCATACAGGGCAATAGGTCCTATGGTATATACAATACAAATAGAGTCAAAAGTCGACTCTCAAAATAGTCCTCTGTTAATCTCTCTACACGCTGTAAACGATATGAGAGCCATTGAATGTTATCAGCATTATTACTATTCGCACCAATTGTCAAACGGGTCACCTATTGGATCTGAACCTTAACAATTACCTCTCACTTTGTAAACCGCTTATCATACGAGAGAATACGGTAGGTATCATATCTGCAACGTCGCAATAGCTGCTTTCCACACTTTGCTTTATGTAATCTTGCATTATCCACCAGGATAATTGCACTATCCACAAGATCCGGACATTTATCTTTAACGCTTCGTCATACCCATCGATCGTCACACCCGACGATCATCATTAAATTGGCTGGAGCGTATGGCGCTCCGTGGATTGGAGTTTCAGTTTTGGTTCGTACGCACTGGCCCAAAAATTGTCGATAGCGATTATACGTGACGAGATTTGATCGGTGGTCGGTGTTCGGAATATACTGCATAGCACACCTATCTTTCAAATTCCGTCACCGCATGGATGGTGCGATAAACTGTGGACAAAACGTTTCTGGGTGTTACTTGTATCCTCTAACTCCAGTAGAGTCGTCCATCATCTGTCTTCATCCATGAGATGCTTTATGAGGGCGAGTGTCACGGTACTACTTGCACTCTCAAACTTCAGTAGCATCTATCATCTGTGTTCATTCATGAAGTTTTGTTTAATCGTCAATCACACTTGGTAAGCCTAAGGTAAATGTTTTTGTCCTGTTCAATGTACCGGGTTCTTCACTATACAGATATAGAATTATTTCATAAAAAGGAATATAAACAGTATAGATCACATATTAAATGCAACTGTTTGAGTGTATATTTTTCTTTATTAAAATATCAAGAGCGTCAAATTATGCTGAAAACTTGGTATTCACTCATAACATTGATTTGTTGCTAACTATTATTGGAAACTTGTGAGAGAATTGTTCGAATATTTTTATAAAATGTGTTCTTTGGCAAGAAAATGAAAGGTAAAAGTTTGCTTTATTAACTGTCTCAATGCTGTATACATTTTAGTCCTGAATGTAAACAATATTGTCATGAATTCTTCTCGTTATTTCCGCGGTACGTTTGACAACTCTGAAAGGTTATAATTTTTCATGAATTTGTTGATATAGCATTTTTATACTTATTTATACTTATTAAGAATGTTGCGCCCCAATTGAGAAAAGGGGAATCAATTGTTATTTTAAATTTTAATTTATGATTTTCGCGAACTGTGTCAAACCACAATTTGAATGTATTTCACCATCAAATTGATTAAAAAATAAATGGAATGTCTACTATATTAAATCTAGAATTCAGTCACGTTATACAATGAAAATTGGTAATATTAGTTCCATGTATCTGCTATTTTCTTTTGATTTGTATACAAAACTCTCATTTGTTCAGGATAAAACAGCACCACTGCATAATCTGAAAAACTTTTTTTAATTTACTTCAATTTCGGAAATAGAACTCATGTTTGTAGTAAAAAAACAATGAATATACTCTTAAATCTGAAATACTACATTCTGCACACTATCATGACTGGTTTTGCACAATGTTACCTAGATGACATAAACTGACATACCACACCTATCATGAGGAATCTAAGTTATCACAAATCAGATATTCATATTTTATCTTGGATAGTACCATCTTCCAAACACAGATTTTAATTTTCTTTTCTCTAATACTTTCTGTGTTAAAAATTTTCTAAGTGAAAAACTTTTGAGGTCTGTTTTTAACTTTGTCTTTTAACACGGTAGAGGTGAAGGCTTGTTGGGAAAAGTATTTTAGTACCTCTTTTATAGGATAATCAATCTCCATTGATTAGTATACAAATGATACTGAAAGAGTATGATGTCCAAAAGAGACGGTTACTCAAAAAACTTAAAAAAGTGTTGAAAATCATGATGGAACACTGTAAAGTGAAATTTAGAGAGATGCTAGTTTATCACGAAGTTATCTTATGGGAGTTACATGATAATTTGAGCATGAATATAATTAGTTGCAAATAGATTCATGTTTTTCACGATTCAACCTATACAGCGCTGAATTGATGACCAGAGTGTTAAAGCTGTCTAGATAAAGTAAAGAGAAATTGCAGCGTCGATATGTGACCATGAATGAAACATGGATTTATTAACATAAACTTATATCAAAACAGAGTGGATTGGATTCAGCGAAATTCGATAAAATAAAAATAATATTAGTTATTGTACATCATTGGACCGATTGTCACAGGGAATCACTCAAAAATAGGTTGCATACGATGAGGAAAAAATTTCTTTCACCAATGCAATTTCCTTGACACAATTTGATATAAACGATAATTAAATGTATTGAATTGATCAGCGGTTAGACTCTGCACTCACCATATTCTCCTGATCTGGCCTCTAGCGACTAATGTCTGGTTTGAGTTTAGAGAATAGAAATATTAAAAAGTTAGCAAATCAAGATAGAAATTGAAACGGATTTTGAAAGCAAATAAAAATCGTCGTAACAAAATATACGGAAATGTTCGGGCAAAATAATGAAGATTTTTGCATACAGTAATCTCAGCAAAAGCATTCCGAAGGTGGCAACATAATAGGATAGATTCTGGGATAAACACAAAAAATTATCATTGTACATAATTTGACAGATTGGGAAGATAATAATAAAGAATTTTAAAAATGATTGTCAACATCCTCAGCGAATACTGGTTTTTTTCAGACTTGAAAAGAAATATTAACTAGATGAGGTAGTATTTTCGGAAACAAAAACCAGTTTCGACAAAAAATAAAAATCTTCTATAAAAACGGTATAGGGATCTTGGAGATTGAGAAATTGTATAACTCTTCTAATAGATGCTAGAAAAACTGTTTTTTATGACGGGAAAAACTTTGCATTTTTGCTGTTTTATGAAATCATTTTTTCCCGGGAAAACAATGAGTACTTTTTACTCGAATATTGTATAAACACTTGAGCAACGGTAGATTTTATTATATAATAAAGTTTCCTTTATATCAAAAGTAAAATTACAACAGTCGAATTTTCTTGTTTTGGAATTATATTTGTTTTTTATTTCTTTATTATTGGATAGTGAAATAGTTTTAATCATTGAATAATTAGATCACAAAACTGAAATAACAGCTATTTGATTACCTTAACAGTTTCTTTAGAAACGCAGGTCTAATTGTCGCTATAAGTGGTCTAATTGTGGCTATAAGTGATAGGCGTTTTGTCATGATATCATGAATAAGTTAACTGCCACTTAGCGCAGACGCATATCAAAGCTATTGATTTGAATATACATAAGTTTCAAAAGTATCTTTATTCGAATAAAAAACAACATTTTTATCTTAATGCAACCTAAATTTAAGTATTTTCATTTCTCTGGTGCCCCTCCTCAAAAAATCTGGGTCATAAAGCTAGTTTCCCCATTCATCCTTTGCTACTTTTCCTGCGCTGATTGTTCATAGTGCATAACTTGCATTTAAAAAAAAACGATTTCTCTCCAGATTTTGGCCCAGGTACTCCCGGAATTTTCTCTGGCCAGTGAATCTCATTTTTTTTAGGAATAGTGTTATCCTCCTATTCGGCATATTCATGTCTTCTATATATAATTATTATTTCTGCTTTTCCTTACCAAGTCTTTTCCTTCTATATTTTCCGATAAGCCTATTAAATCTTTGATCGAACTATCTCAGAAATCTAAAAGGGTGTACTTTCTGGAATCTGCTTCACAATGTTTTCTATACAAAAAATACATTCCACACTGATACATTCAAAAGATAAAAAAGTACTCTCTTATACCAGCGTATGGTTTTCCGTGGAGAAGAGTATGTTGATGTCATTTCATCACAGCGATTAACTCCTGACATATGCTCGTTTTAGGTCACGACTTCTTCTAGTTTTATCTGTTCTTTACCAAATCTGTTTTTGAATGTTACCAAACGGGGATGATTTCTAATTGTTATCATTAAAAGGTCTTTCTATTTCGAAACATATATCTGTCTTTTTCGTACCCAGTAACGTTCACCTTTTTTTTAATTTCAGCTGAACAAGTTGGTTGAGATTTTTTTTTCGATTAGCTCTGAGCGTTTCCGTGGTATGTGTCTTGAGGTTTAGGAGCTTTTCTGAGAAATCAACGCTGTTGTAATAGTTATCTATTAATAACTCGAGCCCTTTCATCAAATAAGGTCTCAACACTAAAGCATTTGTTTTAGTGGTATCAGTGTCTAAATTTGGGTACCACTATACATTTCCATATTGAGTACATAACCATCAGAAGTAGTAAGCTCAATAAACTTGATACCATATCTACTTTTTTTTTTCTTTTATATAGGCCCTCGTCTACCTCGAAAATGCAAAAGACTTTCGTCCAAAGATAATTCTTTACTGGGAGCATAAGTACCTTGAAACTGTAAAATTAGCATTTCAATAAAATTTTGAACTTTATCCCTACGTTTGCCATTTGAGGAGAGAAGCATAACTTTCTCATAATCTGCTCAAAACGCCTTGCGGATATAACTAATCTAAATATAGGATGAAAGTATATGGAATCAGAGTACAAAAAATAAACTCTCATATTTTTGTAGAGATCAGCCCTTGAAGCAGGTATCAACCCAAAAACCATTTCATCTCTTCTACTGAAATTGTTCGAAATGTTGCATTCCTACTGTAATTTGTTTTTGGCCTGTTATTTTTGACTAAAGCGCATGCGTAAATATTAGAGCATTCTACTATGTATTTCATAATATCAGGCAAAAAGAGCTTTTCTAAAGCATCCAAAGGTGTACAATCCTCAAGATCAATTTTCAAACGATTGTTTGTATCATCAAAATTTCAATCTGGAATTGGACTGACTGTTTCCTCCCATTTACTCCCTTCTTCGTCAGAGGGTTGCCGATGTGCTGGTGATATTGAATAGATATCAAGATTTATACCATTTTGCGTGTCACTTGGGTTATTTTCTTTGGATCAGATTCGTTCTTCTACAGATTCTGAGGATTATGGTCATAGTTTTCATCTGAACCATATTCACCATCGTCTTCAAATTCGTCTTCTTCTTCTCCCGACGGTATTTCTCGTGGTATTCGCACATTGGAGGGGATACAATCTATAAACGGGACACTAGATTTTACTAATTTGTTCCTTTTGTGGTAGTAGCGTCGGCTATAAACTACATGAAAATTTAAACGCCGCTCGGCGTAGTGTCCATAGTCTAGATAGGAATTTTGACGCCGTGATGCATACTGTTCCAGTTAACGGAACTCGATCAAACGCTGTACGGCGTCTACTATCCGTGAACGTGTTAATATCAAATTATCGTTTTACCCGTCACAGAAAAAAACGACACGACAATACAACCTCAAGCTAAAATCTAGTACATTTTCCCCTGTATACATTTATCAGAAAAATCATGGATGTAAGTTAGAGTTACACAAAATCTAAATATTACGACCCTGAGAGTAATGATAATTCTATATTAGCTATTTACTTAGTAGGAGGTATATGAAGATACAATTTGTATTTATTTCCTATACTAACAGTATCTCCAGTAGACCAGAAAATTTTTCTTAGATTATAAATTTAAGTTTCGATAGTTTTAAATTTAAGACATTTACGTTTGAATTTTCTATCCTTCTACACTTTTTTATGCAGCACTATTCCCTAATAACTTCTTTGCAGCTCAATTAGTCGCAAATGTCTCCATTCTTATATTAATTATATCTTCGTACAAATTACTTACACTAGATGGAAGATCTCTAATATCTATGAGGATTTCTTCTCATTAAATTTTCTCGTTAGTAGATATATGAAGTATTTCAAGTCAATGTCATCGAATTAGAGTCGAATGAAGAATTCTGAAAATTATTTGTAACTTATTATCATAAATAGTATAACAATAATCAGAATTAGACTAAACCATTACGGGCATATACATAATTGTACTATGTCGAATAGTCGACGTTTCTATTATATATCAAACAAATCTCCTTTCCTTGCCAAAGGTTATGATTTTATTACGTTTTTGTTAATACAAATTGTGTAGGTATATTTTGAGAGAGAAAAAGGCAATGATTTTCTCAAAATGTATATACGAATTTTCAGTTTTTTAATTTAATGTATTTTTTGTTTACTTATTTATCATTTTTTCTTCACGTTTTGTTGATAAAGCTTAATTCTAACTAGAATAGTGATCATTTCATAAACCATTCGTTCCATTGTTTGTTTGTTGTTCTTTGACCCACACTTATTATTACGTGATATGGTCAAAATATTTACTTCCAAAATAGTCTACCACAAGAGACCTAACAAGTTATATTCATAAACATTTTTACCATTAATTTTTTCACTACATTTGCAAACTTTTGATTTATGTAATTTGTTCTATGTCGAAGAAAATGAACAATAACATTATCCAAATTAACTAGTATAATTCTAAATTGATTATATTTGTTGGAAAAACAGATTTTTCATTTGATCACTAAGTTCAAACACATATATGTCACAATGACATTATTTTTGTTCTTTAAAAATTATAAATAATACTATACGTTTTCTACTTAATTTCACGATATCTATTTGTTATAAAATCTCTTGTGGTGGACAAAAAACCTTTTGTTAGTGCACAAAATTTAAAAAGAGCACGCTAACCCTGACAGGCTGTGTTTCCAAACTATAGGTGGAAGATTATTGTCGAAGACCGCTGCACTCAAGGTGACATTGACATTGTGTGTGAGGCCGCGTCAGACAGACAGATAAGAAGCTAAAGGAATATTTAAAAGGAGTGTTAAAGGATACCTAGGGAGGTGTCCACTGTAGTTTGGAACACAGCCATGGTATCCTTGCCTCCCAGGTACTAGTAGGAGCTGGCGAGTTTCTTTTGTCTGTGCTGTCTGCTGGCTGCCGCTTTATAGCTTATGCATGTTTCACTGGCCAGATGTATGCATGTTAATGTTGAATATTTGCATTGAGTATACTGGGTGTTCAAAACAATTCTATTAGATTCTCGAATAAGTATTACTTTTTCAGTAGATTGTTGATTAAAACATAAATGTAAATATATTATTAATTAAATATAACACAGTCAAATATGTTATTTATATCAAAATAACCTCACATATTTCATAGTAAATCAGACCAGAGATGGTTGACTAGCTTAGTATTAATTCAATTGACTACTATATTTATATACAAGGATGGACAAAATAGAGAAGCTCTGATAATCATATCAATATTGATAGTGTAAATTTAATAAAGATTTCAGAAAACATTAAAAAAATTTTCAAATACAGGGTATGATTTCTGAAATTATATGAGATTTCACAGAAAAAACGTGGGCTCATAAAAGGCATAATTTTGTAGGAACACAGACACAGATAGATTGTTTTTCTTCTTATATCTTTAGTCAACCCCATCCACGGTTTTCCCTTATTCAACCACAGCATGGTCCTTACAACATATTTATAATAAACGATACTTGCTGCCCGTAAAAAATGGAAATAGCAGCATAACTGTAGACAATAACTATATGCGATAATAACTGGAATTTATTATCTGTAGGGTGTTTTAAAAAAAAAGTACAACCTCTCTAGGATAAGTAGAAAATTGTCTTTATGATAGGTAGAACTTTAAAAAATATTTGCGATTTGCTTTGTAACAAATTATCGTAACACTATCAGTATTGAAGGTAAAGGGCGCTAAAAAATGTTTAGACATTGAACGAATCCAGATATTGCCTGGTATTAACCACCCCGTACAATCCTTTCAATCATGGTTTGGAAATTAAAATTAAAAATCGAAGGACCACCGGATCCCTCCGGAGCATAAAGTAATCGAAGCTAATAGTTATAAATCATAAATAAATAAAAAAAGCTCAAAAATTAAAGTTCAAGGATCACTTAACATAAAGGGGTTTGCAACGCTGCGTTTCTCAAGAAGTGCCGGCTATCACATATAATAATTTTAACAAAAAAAAATCACTGCTTGACTCAACAAACAGGAATTATCCCTTTCATTAATTTTAAGTTTAAACTATTTGAGATAACTAATATAAGCAATATATTGAGAACTAGCATAGCGTCAATGAACGCTGCTAGTTTCTCTTGCCCACCTCTGAAGAACTATTATCTATGCTACATCTAAACTACCAATTTTGGCGATATGTACCATACTCTATTGTTTAAGACTAAAATCTGGCGCATTTAAGCTGATTGCAAGGTCTTTGACCATACTCGTTCCGAAGATGCAACAGCTCGAAAAATTATAAATTTGATTTCTCTCATAATGTTGATGTTTTTTTTAAAACACATTGTTTATGATTTTGCCGAAACTACTGGTTACTAATTTAAGATTAAATTTATTGATCAACAATAGTAATATGTCGGTATAATATTGAGTTGTTAATTACACAAACAATTTTAAAAATTGAATTCAAATGAAGTATGAGAACATAAAGTCAAATTCAATTAAAGTGAATAAATTAAAGTATATCATATAGTATATATATATATATATATATATATATATATATATATATATATATATCACCTTTTAAATTTCCAAGTAGAATGTGACTAACTTTAAATAAGTGTTGGTAATGTGAATTGTGAATCTCACCGCACACAAGTAATTTGCATTATAGATGTTGAACCTACCTCCTTGCGGAAATGTCGCCTCTTCCATTAAAACATTACATTCTAAAAAATTTGGATTGAAAGTTGTTGGTTCTTGTAATATTTGACACAAATTTACTCAAACTTCACTCTTCTAGAAAACTTCTAGATTCTGTAAAACTCGTCATAGCTGCATAGTATAGCTACAATTAGGTTGACAAAATTTGATCTTACAAATAACATTCAAAAAACTAATTATTGTTAATTTGTCCTCGTAACTAACCATATATGACACTCATGTTATCTCAATTTCAATTATACACAGTATGAAGTTTTGCCGATAGTATTTTTGTGTTGTAGTATTTATTGATGTTTGAGTGGAAATTTTGATTAATAAATAATCCTTTTCCCCGGTATGTTCAATTCCACGAGTAATGGACCCTCAAATGCGTATGATGCCCATTATAAAGAAGTTATAGACGCGTTGCCTTACCTTTTCTCGACACGTAAAGTTCAGGTGGAATAGAGTTTTTATATCGTTTATCGAAACTTAAACAACTGTGAATGTGGCTTGGAAACCGTGCCTGTGGTATTATCAAAAAATTTCGTATCCATTCTTTAAATATTGATATGCTTTTTGCTGAGAGTTTCATACAGACATAACATGTAATTTACCTCTACAACCAATTCGTTTTAGTGGCAATAGCGCCTTGGTTGAGATTTCCACAGCGTCCATAAACTGCTGTATGAAACAGGCAAAGAAGAATATAATAGAAAAACCATTTTTATAAAAAAATAATCAATTATTAAATAAAAAGCTAATACCATTTGAGTTCGAACTCTTTTATCTTATTAAGATCGATAATAGTAGTAATTTCATTTGAGATTGACAAAGTTGTCAAGTTTTTTATGGTAAACACTCGAGTAGTTGAACTTCTGTAGGTTGTAGAGTTATGTGCCTTGGTAGCTGATTCCATACGCTTGCACTTCTCCAAAGAAAGGAGTCCCGATATATTCATGTTCTGGGCGTCTGCACGCGAACTCGGTGTTTGTGAGCCACGTCTACCAGTCGAGTAGGTGTTGCAAGTTTATCAGTCTAAATTAAGATATTACTGATCGCAGATAGATTTCTTCATCTTCTCAAAAAAACTCTGGATACAGTTCCTCTAAGTTATGATCTTTGAAACATTCAAAATAAAATTATTTGAATGCTAAAACTCTTTGTGAATTAACGAATAAGAAGGCTTTGCATTCTACCCCAAAGCCGCGCAGCCACTGTGCATTTAGAGAATTATCAATAAAACTGAGCATTATAAATATGAATAATAATAAAAAGGATAAGAATAATTACATGATATAATGAAGATTCATCTTTATGGTTCTTGAAGTATTCAAGAGCACGTTTGTTATTTAATGGATGGATGACAAAAATTTTACGTTGAGTACTTCACAAGTTTTGCAATACCTGAACGTTCAATAGATTAACAGTGAAACTAGTTATTGGTGTATGTACTAATGTAAACACGTTAAGTCTATAATAATATACTCCATAATTAATATAATACCCCACTTAAGTCAATAATTAGATATGGAATTTGATTCTGTAGATGAGAATACAATAAAGCGATAGTCAATGGGACATTGTTAACATTTAGAAATGTCCAATTAATTTCTCAATATACGAAGACTATTCAGAAAAAAAGGGAAGTTTTCAAAGGAAGTAGAGCAAATTGAAGTATTTATCATAAATCAAACACCTGTGATATCTTATTTCGATATATTACTCAGGTAATGGACATAAAAAATTTTCCTCTTTTCCCTATCAAAACCGTTTTTTTAAACCAACCAATTTTCTTAATACAATATTTCTTTCAAACTTATCACTATACGCAAGGTCTAATTGCTTAATTCTTTCCAATATTCGTACTGCTTGGTGATTGTCCAGCAGTTGCAGGGCTTCAGGTTTGTCACATACATGTGGACTGGCTTCATGCTTACCATCAAAAATATTTTTATTTCGTCTTCAACTCTTGAGATACCTGAATCTTGTTGGGTATACTTTGTATTGAAAAAATGAATGCTCTTTATATTAATGTCCTATGTGTATTCTCAAAGATGGATTCCATAGTATTCTATTGTATATTCAAATTTATTCATATACCTATAATTGTTGGCCTAATAACCAGTTATAATGACCATATTTTAATCCTACAAATCATTTTTTTTTACATTTAATCATGAAATTACATGTACAGATTTCTATTTGTTTCCTATTTTTCGCAATTTTGATTTGGTACTACAGTAGAATTTCTTCTATATCAGGAATATTACTGGTAAAGAGATGAATATAGAGAATGAGTTCTCATATACATTTGGTTTAATTTTGAGTATTGGTTATTTCCTTTTTAACTCTAAATAATATTGTTTTGGTCACATCTTTAGTTTTTGTGTCAAGTTCTAACAAGGACACTGTTTTCTCTCCTAGTGCACGTTCTATTATATCTAGAAGATGGTTAAAAATAGGTTCAAACATTAAATTATTCACAAAAATGATAGAGTGATTGTCAGTAAGGCGGAATAAGTTTTTTCTTGCGATTTATACCTTAATGGTAATTAGACGAGAGAGAACGCATGTAAATAATCGATGAATGCCCTACAGTGTTTCGACATCCTAAGTTTAATGTTGAGAAAGCTACTTGAACTCTGTTCTACAAAATCTGTGAATGAATCTAGTTAAAATTATTCCCAAAAGTTATATTTCAGTCGTTGTGACATATGAAGCAAGCTTAAGTCTTTTGTTGAATTTGCTCTTTCGAATAAGTTGTAACAGGATTTCCTCGGTTTTTACTGTGTTAATTGTTGGATATTTTACACTTTACTCACTGGTAAAATAATAATTTTTGATAGAAACACATAATAAAAGTACAAAGTGAACAATTTCGGTTGAAAAAAGCGAAATTAATGTATCATATTGCAGATCAGAAATTAGAAACCTCATCATTTCATTCATAATTACAAATTTTGGAGGGAAATACCATTTTTTTATCTGTATTATACAAAATCTTTATTTACTATATAATGCTCGAAATTTATATCGATTTGTTCCGCCCATGACCCATTTATAAATCAAAACCATTATAATCATTACGTCATATTGTAACCTGTCAAGTATCGAATAACGGTAGAAACTGGCAAGCCTGATTGTATTTCAGAAACCCGATTTAGAGTAAAATCTAAAGTATCACATTAGTAAAAAAATGTAAGTTTGCATACGATAAACAGTCGTATTTAGACAAAGGTGCATCCACACTCATATATGTTAAAAAATTCCATGATATCGTTTTGCAACATCAGTTTGTGGCTATTAGACAATCAGTTGAAAATAGTGGTCTCTCATACTATGTGGTACACAGTATATTTACGGCCCAACTGATCATGAAAAAATTGTACGCACTATTTTTACCACGAATGTTTACAGATGTACTCAAGCCAACTTGAGAAGAAATTTGCAGTTCTTTTGTAATACAGTATAGACACTACAAAAAAATCTTTACAATGGATGAGTCATGGATTCCAACACTATGAATTGAAACTAGAATGGATAGTTGAAAGTGGAAACATCGTGTTTCCCAAGAAATTGGAGATTTCGTTTACACAAGGCATCATTTTAGTATCCAAAATTACGTGTGGTGATAAAAGAAAGATAAGTAAGTCGCGCAAAGGTGTTCTCTTGCATCAGGTGATCTCACCTAGTCCCAGGTTAGCTGTGAGAATAGCCGTAGTATCTCAGACAGACTCCGAAATACCGCAGCCCTTATCACATACTCCAAATCTGCTCCCCACCTTTTATCGGTTTACTTAAACACTAGCTTGTTGAGCCGATTTCGGATAATGAAGTCATGTGTGTGGTAAATTAATGGTTTGCAGAGGCTGGAAAATCTTTTTTTGAGACACATTTGATATACTATGACATCGATTCGTTGATATTAATGGAGAGGACCAAGCAAATGGATGGAATCTCATCTGTATCCCGGATACAATCATTGTGGCACATAATCCCGAATCCATGTCCATGTAATCACTTGAAAACATATTAAAATAGATTAAGGAGAATAAAATTAAGTGTTAAGTCAGTATTAAAACAGATCAACCTAATCTGACTATTTGAGGATCGATATCAATAATTGGCATCAAATAACATATTTTTGTGCAATCATTGCTAGTTATAATTGCTTAAAATAAAATTAAATATCATAAAACCATATATATATATATATATATATATATATATATATATATATATATATATATATATATATATATAATTTATAGAAATATTATCCAATATTTCTGCAATTTTTTGACATAATTAAGTCAATTTCAATTTGTACAGTATTATTTTATCGGTAGAATAATGATCAGTCGATGAATATAACTTTGAGTAAGTTCGTTAGAAACAAATTAATCGTTAAAAAAAGAAAAAACTAATGTAATTATCCTAATTGTTCCGAACTGTTCGAAAGATGAATGGAGCGATGAAACTTCTCTGACAATCAACTTACTTTATTCGATTACAAAAAGAATCAACTCATTTATCAATTTTTTACAATCGTGTATTTTAACGAGTTGCATATGTAGAGGAATTCTTCTGAAATGAATATAATATCAACTATTAATTCCCATTTTGTTGCAGTTAATGGAGTTGCGTACAAAATTATCCGGATAAAGATATATTTTTTGATTAATTAACAAATAACGAAGGTAAACTTGGAAAAGTATATATATATATATATATATAGTTACATATAATTGATTAATTACATATATATATATATATATATATATATATATATATATATATATATATATATATATATATATATATAAATATATGCATATATAGAGTTCTTATTTTGCTATTAAACCATGTAATTAATCAATTATATGTAACTATATATAAATATTTACAACACAAATAAACATTTTTGTATTAGTTTAATAAATATCCGGCCAATCTTTACAAATACAAAAACTATCTAAATTAAAAAAATAGCTATTGAATAATATTGTTACTTTTTTCACATTTCCGAATTTATTTGAACTGTTTTTTGACGGTGAAATATATTCATACACACAGTCTTTCACTATTTGAATTTATTTAAACACTTACAGTAGCTTTAACTAACTTACATAGTAATTAACTACTTGTATAATTGAATAATCACTACTTCATAACTACTTTTCTAATTTATTCAAATTCATCAGTTAGTTTTCTATTTCGCTCCGTTCATTTTGACTTTTAATTATAAACTAACTCTCGTTGCTCGTATATATATCAAAAAGGAATTTTTAGAAATCTAGAAAGTAAACAAATAAATAAAAAGGATTTCCTAAAAATCATATAGAAAAAAATGTAAGCAAATCGTCGCTGTGATAAAAACAAACATCACCTGAATTCCGCTTTTGCCAAATTTTAGACTTCCATTTTAACCGAAAAGGACCGGCTTCACGGTCTACGTCATGGACCATGTTGTAACAGTATTATAACTTATTATTATTATAGCCATCCCATCCGCATCACACACAGCATTGTTTCAATAAGTTGTGTGATTCATTCTTGAGAATTATTTTGCCATTTTTCTAGACTTTCTCCCATAACGTAGCTTTATTGGTAGTTTTTAACTCGTACTCTTACTTTTAACCCCTGCCATAAATATTTTATCCGAGGGAGGTCTGGAGATTGACGCGGCCACTAAAACCTAAAATTTAGTTTTTTGGCTAAAAGCCTGCTAAAGAAGCTTCAATTGGATTGAAAAATCCATAATTTTGGCACTTTCAGCAAGCATCATTAGTAAAGTCTATGGTACCTGAATTTGGGTCGACGCCTTTCCATGAAAATGTACACTCCGCCGATTTTAACAGTTGATGCTCGATAACCAGAATCGTATCTTGTACGTTTAATGGCATATTTGGGGGGGGGGGGGGTAACTAGTCTACTCTCACAGATACCGGGTTTCTTCATACTCACACGCCCCACTTAATTAAGTTCCCCTGTGACAGTGCTATTATAATAACAAATAATTGTTTAGTTAATGGTTTAATAACAGAATAAAAATGGTTTTCAATGAAACATATTCACCCTCATCATTTAGTTAATAATTAAGAAATATATCTTTGTCCGGATATTTTTGCAAGGAACTGTATATGCAAATTGTAATTGCTATACATAAATTTTCACATAATTAGTTTAGTTTTTTAAATGAAATTCAAAATTTATTTTGTGTATTTCACGTTTTGCGAGAATTGGCACATTTTGGTAGATTGGATTTGTTAAATTATTGGAATTGTTGCACAAATTTTCATAATTTTGGCATGATGGCACATTGAGACGTGATTATTTTGTCGAATATTTTTCTTAATAGTTCTATATATGTTTGATTGTTTTTTAATAATACGAATATTTCAAAAAGACATTGTCTATTGATTTTTCAATAAAAACTTCTTTTTAATTTTAAATTTTAAAACGCTTAATTAAAAGAACAATGGCGTAAATACTGAAGATACAATTTCACATAAGAATGAAAAAGAGGAAATTGAAATAATTACAGAGAAAATGCTGGAAAAAAATGATATTAATAAATATCAATGGTCAGTCTAATTACGTCATTGGTCGACTAAAAAATACGATTTCTTGTATATTGATAACATGATTATTTTTATGCTTCTAAATGTTCGTGATTTTAAGTCTCTTCTTTTTTAAAATTAGTTTTTTCTTAATGATTTTTGAAAAATAAAAATTGACGTTTCTATTTCTATTTAAGTCTTTATCAAAATATATTTTTACCAATCATTACAGCAGAAGCAAGAGAGGCAAAACGACTTAACTCAACTTAACGACTCATTGGTTCCAAAAATGCTGGAAATTATATCTTTCCTTACCAGCGATATGATAATATTGAATTAATATTTTTCTTCGTAATGTATAATAAAATTTCGAAGTATGTCTAATAATTTTGATTGACCTTTTTGTTGATAATGGCTCGTAACTGCAATGAGACTTGCTTAATCCGCTGACCGGTTTCGATGTTATTGCATCTCATTAGAACGGTCAAATACATTCACGTTTGGAGTCTTTTGTCCCAACTGAAGACAACACCAATCAGCTCAGCTAGTTAGTGTCATCCTGATTCTCATTTGTGAACAACCTGTCAAGTATAACGAGCCGCAGGATAAATAATTTTTGGTGTTAGAACTAATTTAGCTTACACTAGATAACAATAAACGTTAATCGAACGAAATCTGTTAAAAAGGCTATTACACTTTTAGTTTAGAAGTGCTATTGTATAAATTTAAACCTGGATATTCGCAACCAGAATAAATATTTAGTGCCACATATCTGTTGTATCTCTTATCACAAAAATTTGACCGGTCGGTTAAATGGACAATATTCAGCAATGCCTTTTGGTAAACCAGTGATATAGCGTAAATCAACCAATAACATTAGCGACTATTATTTTTGCTTGACCACTATCAACGGCTTCCCAAGGAAATCGAAGTATACGGTAAAATAGGCGGAGGTGTGATCTGTAACAGGAACAATCTCTTATTCGGAAGAAGTTCCTGTGCCTTTTCCAGTTTATGGTGTTGAAGCAATTCTAAAAACTAATAAATTGAAACAAAATTCAGGTACAGTTCCTGTGAGTCTTCAAGTGAGGCATTTGATTGACCAATTGGAGCTTAATGATCTCATAAAAGGTTTGAGTTTGACCAAAGAAAAATCCACTGAAACAGTGGAATCTACGTAAGACGGGAATTAAAGTTACCATGTACCGTAAACGTTAGAGATCATATGTTAATTTGTTTTCTAGAGAAAACTACTTAGTGTAATGACAGGGTTTCATGATAAAACTAGATTCTGAACATAAGTCAATGGAATTGAGACAATTCATTGATTCATCAAATTCAAGTTTGAGATGGAGCTCATTTAAAAGAAACATACGACATTATTGAACTAGTGCTAGAAAAGCAAAAACCGATAGTTAATCTGTGCAAATTTGAAAGCTAAGACTACAATCTGGCTGCAGGTGATACTGTAGCTATTTATGCGAGTGGAACTTCCGAGATAGAAATGAACATTATATAAGTGGTCGCCAAGAACTGTATACGTTCCTGGACAAAAAAGGGATAAAATGAATATTTAGTTAACCTCGAAAAGATAATATTACCACCTTTACATATCACACCTTAAATGTAAAAGAAGGAGAATCCTGGATGGGGTTTGTCAAAGTTACTGAAAACTAAATAATTATCGAAATACTCGTATAACTAAACCAAAAACAGATATGAAGCAAAATAAATATATAAAATATTTTATAGCAGATAAACAGATACTAAAACTATTATTATGGCATCTCTTGACTATGATAATAAAATGATGATATTATTAAATGCTGAAGTCGTATCAAAAATAAAATAATAACCCCATTAGATCTTGAGAAAAGAGATAAAGCCGACTGTTCCAACTATAGAGGAATATCTTTATTAGACACCGCAGACAAAATCATGAATACTATAATCAATTAAAGAATTAAGGAAATGGCTAACAAAAAAATGTGTGAATATCAATGTGAGTTCATAGAATCACGTGACACAAATGATCAATTATTTACAGTACGGCAAATCATGAAAACATGCTACGAATATGATAATCATCCTAATATATTAGATTTTAAAAAGGAAAAACCCACTAAATCGATCAGATGGCCATGGTCATAATGCAAAAATCTCATGATAAAGTTAAAAGAGGTGGCAAATTAAGTGATCTTTTTATTATTAAAATGAGATAGTCTTTCAAATACACTCTTAATACTACACAAAGCCATCAATAAAATAAAGCAGAAACCCAGATTCATGCTCATGCAGATGATATTGCAATAATAGCAAGAAATAAAAAGACTGAGAGAACTTTTATGTGTAGACGTAAAATATTAAGAGCTCTACTTAGTTATTAATAAATCTAAAACTATATTTATGAAGATATCGGCATCATAAGTGTGGAATAGTTAATATTTAATAATAGGTGTAAATAGCTTTAAATATCTTGAAAAAAATATGAACAACCAAGCCAAACCAACTTTCTCTACAAGAAATAATTAAAAGTGCTAATGGAACTTATATTGCGGACCCAAAGCATAACAAGGTGATAATAATGATCAATTTTTCAATATTTACGAATTCACTGAAAACGTTCACTATTAATGGCTGCCAAACAAATACTGAACAACGTGGCATCTTCTGGATACATATTTTGTATTGATTATGTACTTTCTAATACAGTGGTATTTTTCAAGCAACTACCTCAGGTCAGGCCAGGTACTGGGACCATCCTCGTAAATATATGATAATTGGGAATAAAGAGTTTTTCGTATAATTTAATCATATTTCATTGAGATATTCATATGGTATGTGATGATATATTGATGGTAAGTATCAGATTGAAACCGAAATTACCTAAAAATGATAAAATGTTTTATGTGAGTTCATAAAATACGCCTCTGTTTATTCGCCATTCTATTTAGTGTCAATGTAACATTAAGTTAAACGTGAACAACTCAATTTAAATTATTAATATGAAATTCAACATATTGTTGAGCAGAGTTAATACAAAAGAAAAGTGCAGAAATGCAGAAGAACCGATGTTACAAGTACCAATTATCAGTAGTTAAGTATTTGTTCTAAGTGGGTAAACATAACAAAAAATTGGGATGAGGATATGATATAAACCACTTTAAACTGAATGAAGTTCTTTTTTTATACATAACCAACGAGGAATTACTACTAACACCACACCATATTTACACTCATAGCGGTATGTCTAGTAATGTTTATAGTGTATGTGCTCGGATTGTCAATTACTAATCTTAACACCATGCATTGGCTGTCTTCATCGATAGTAACAGTCATCGTTTTTGCTTCGGTTATGATTGCAAACGATTACTTATTTAGGAGAAGTTTATTCCATTTTTTAAAATGTCACCACAAAGTATTATGGTTGAAATAAATACGAAGAAAATTGATATCATTGAAATTAGGTACATGAAATCTTAAATTTACTTAATTTCAATCTAGAAAACAAACATGTGATCAAATATGGGATAGCAATGGGCGTGGTTCAATACTTTGGGGAAACACAACGTGAAGTAAAAAAAATTAAGATCTCATTTTGCTATCAATCTGGGTAAGCAAATTTAAGGATAATAATAAAAAAAGTCAACTTATCCTACTGTTAGGTACTTGGCCTCCCCGAAAAATTCTATTTTACAGGAATATTAATCAATTTCTTTACTTTTTTGAGAAAAATTCATCCATACCTAATTAATTAGAATTTGTAGTCTAGTAACATTATGAGGACAGTTAACATATTTTCACCCATTGTACTTCAAAGAAAAGCTTTTCTTCGTTTTAAATCTCACATGCCAGAGTTCGTCGATTCTGAAGATTCGTTGCTTTCAATTCAAAAACTCGGAAAGCAGTGAAGACTATCACTTACAACCATACAATTCGTTAGTTACTTCTTAAGTCTGTTCCAAAATTACGTTTATTTTCGTAATTGGCTTAGGATGTCCAAAGATACCAATTTTTTCTCCTAAAAAAGTCAATCATTTCATCAAGATTCCTGTTTTAACAATGATTGTATTATTCGGGAGTTACAAGTGCACATGGACCATTATAAACTTCGAATATCGCTCTAGACTAGTGTAACTAATCAGATCTAATATTCCTATGTGTGGTTAAATCACAACTGACGTCGGGAAAAGCGAACGGCTGGATTTCTGGTTTTTCGTATAAAATAATTATTAAAATAGATATATGAAATAATTAGTTTTTTTCCTAGAGGAGATCTTTGATTTGGAGGTTCACGTGGACGTGTCACTTATTGCCGCTTATTTTAGACCGTTTCTTTAAGAAACTAATTAGAAAAAAACAATTGTCTATTTAACTACGATGAATATGTATAATTTTTTTCTTCCAAAGGATTTTAAGAATAACATTCTACTCTAAAAATTCATTTAGATCTTTAATAGAATCATGTTTATCGGAAAAAATATTTTTGGGCATTACTGTTACGATAAATTCTCAAATTAAAATCATGTTGATGAACTAGAAAAATTATTGTTGACGTATTTTCTTTTAAAATTCAATCTGATTTTATTTGCTGTTAGAAATTTTGATCTAATAACTGATGCTATTCACAAAATTCTTCATGATCTAAATACTTAATAGATTATTGAAACATCAATAATCTCATGTTTATTTGTGAATTGCTTTATATACTCAAATACCTTCCGTATTTGAATGGTATTTCTTGTACAATTACAACAATATAATTGCAATGAACTATACGTCAATTGTCAAACACAATAAACATAAATCTTGCATGACTTTTGCATGTCTTAGTGTTTATATATACACAAAAAAGTAGCATAATTCGTGTTTAAATACCTCTATATTAACTCAATACTTCTCCCACATGCTTGTCCGTCTTCAGTCTGCAAAAGCAGGTGAGCGTGATGAGTATGAACCTCAGCGCGAAGTTGGACGAGTTGCAACGGGGCGATCGCCATCTAGAGACGACCGTTGCACTGTGCGAGATTCGCACGCAACTGCAAGAGTTGACAAAATCAGTGGAAAGTTGTCAGTCGGAAGTTTCTGAAGTGAAGAGGGATATGGTGGCGATTAAACATGAACTGGATACGGTTCAGCAGGTGAAGGAAGAAATCGAAGAGTTGCGGGAGTATGTGGATCGCTTGGAAGAGCATACGCACCGACGAAAATTGCGTCTTCTTGAGCAGGTCTGTTCATTATAAGGTTCTTACTAGTATAACCTATAAATGGATGTTGTAATAATACATCGAATGTTGTCCTCAGTTGATGTGTTATATTATTAAACCTGTAATTATTTACAAGCATAAGGTAAGCATAGTAACACTTGTGATATTTATCTATACAATCTATAAAATGTTTCCAAAATCTAACGAAGATCAACATAAAACATTTCTGTGTTGCAAAGTTGTTGATAATTCGCAGATGTCTAAATAAAACTCCTTCAGATATAGAGAGTATTAAATGATTCGATATTGTTCTGGAACATCTAGGAGACTAAAAAGGAGTTTCTATAAATACTGGAATGATTCTTAAGCTATATATTTTCACCCAATTCCTAGCAACTTTCAAAGAACTTGGACCCATTCTCTTTACATTCTGAAAAGCTTTAAACAACTTGCAAAGGGCTCGTTCGCACTTTATAGCTTCGATAACCAGAAGTAATCCCCTGGTAACTTGTTGTTTTCCATGTCACTAATTTAAATTTTTATTTTATCTATAGAAACATTTGCCGTATCTTTGAGCCCTAATTATGAATCATTGGAATTGGTTCTACCATTGGCATAATTGTTTTCATTCAGTGTAATAATACCATAACTCTCGCACTATGTATGGGATTTCGTGTATGCTTAATGGACAGACTACAAGAACGATATTATTAATGAAAATAATAATGATATTCTTGTCAACAATGGCATAATGTATCTCGAAAAGTATCGGCTTCAATTCTGGTTTCGTTAAAGGAGCTGGCAACTTCTTATCCATAGCAAATGTCGGAAGATTGTCAGTTTTACACATGAGACACTTTGCATCAATCTATCAATCTGCCGTGATTGGCAATCTTCAATTAAGAAGTAAATTAGTGAAGGAAATCAAACTAGACTCAATAAAGTTTCATATTCTATGTGGAAATTGTTGCGGTTTTCTATTAACTTATAAGTTTTAGTGTATAAAATAAGTGAATGTACTTAACTCTATAGCAAAAAGTAATAATATGGAAAGTGTCTCTCATTTTTCAATCAATCGTTGATCGCCAGTCAATTTTTATTCGTACTTGTATTCACTGCTTAGTTTTATTCACTCCATGTAATTATTTTCCTATTTGCAGGGTCTAACACTATTCTTAACCTATGCTATTATGGCAGCAGTGTTAGGTATGTTTCAATTTGGTTACAATACGGGAGTGATCAATGCACCTCAGAAGAACATCGAAAATTTCATGAAGACCCTCTACAAGGAACGTTACGAGTCGGATTTGGGAAACGAGAGAGCAGAAATGCTATATTCGATCGCTGTATCAATATTTGCCATTGGTGGTATGTTAGGTGGCTTTGGCGGTGGTATGGTTGCAAATAAATTTGGAAGGTAAGAATTTCTTTATAAAATTTGTGAAATCGAGTGCAATGAAATAACATGACTCAACAAAATTAAAGAAACCACTCGTAAATTATTTTCAAATGGTAATTGAATACTTTCAACTAATAAAATAATCAGAAAAGTTTTTCTGTTGCCTGTTTTTTTTTAAATATAGATGCGAATGATCGATAATGCTCAAAATATGACATTGTAACTTTTAGTTGGTTTCTGCCTCTTATGATAAAGCTATCAATCACATAATTGATTGATAAATAAATTTGCAACCGCTCCAAACTTCCTATTCTAATACAAGAATCATTTACTATCGCGCATCAATTCACTGTCAGTTTCAGACATTGAACGATCCTAAAATATGTGTATTTTCACGAAAGAATAAATCGACCAACAAAATTTTGATTTTTTGTTATAGAAAAGGCGGCTTATTGCTCAACAACATCTTGGGAATCGCTGGAGGGTGCCTAATGTGGTGTACGAAAATAGCAAAATCCTATGAAATGTTATTCGTTGGAAGATTTATCATAGGGGTCAATTGTGGTGAGTTTTCATAAATAAATACATAGTGGGCTACGAAAAATATTCCACCTGATTATTTCACATGATTATATTATCAAAGAAACACGTCGATTATTTTTTTAATGTGAAACATTTTTATGATACAGACATTGTTTATCCTCAAACACATTCCTTTACTCTTTCCCTACCCCTTTCATATAAACATGGAATATACCATGTATGGCTCGTTGGTTTTATATGTTTTCTACGATTTTAATCATCCAAATGGCCGATACACTACTTTAAGATATGTTTAGTTCGTTGATCCTTTTATTCTATTTGCTTTTTGTTCTTCTTCTTTTACTTTGATAGATCGCCGCCCTGTATAATTCCAAATATTTAGCTTACTTCTGAGCTGTTGTTAGGACACTGTCCCCCAGCCCTGATACCACCGTTTTGTTGGTCTGTTTAGTGATCTCCGTATATCTGGTTTTTGTTTTTTGCACATTTTGCTCATCTCTTTTCTGGGATTCTTTCGACATGATCTTTCCATCCGCATTTACGAACTCTAATTCATTCCACCATATCTTGAATGCTTAGTTATTCTATAATATTCTGACTCCTTATTATATCTTTGAAGCTTCACTTCCTCAATTATTTATAGCGTTTTTATACCAATTTTCTCTCCAGTTTTCTAAATACGATATGGAGCGAACGCAATCACTGGGCAAGCACCACATCATGATAAATCATACCAACATCAAAAATCATCTCGGTCCCTGAAAAAATGCTCTCTTATATTGGAACCATTCCTAAAACAAACCACACCTCCCATAAAAATGTCCTGCAGTTTATCATCATAAATTCATTTAGATGAAGTATTCAAATTTCAACGTTAAAATTAACTTTGGTACAAGGATCTTTTAAAAATATAATCCAACATGTTGTAAGTGGTTTCCACACTGTATATAAAATAAATCAAAAATTCCATGACGTATACGAGAGGTCATTCCCCTTCGCTAACCCTAACCCATTTTAAAGGTCAAAACAATTATCACGGTATGAACTGACATGTCTGAACCTATTGAATTGTGCCTACAATAAAACCCTGGATTCGAAGGTCGGAACGCGCGTTGGTTAAATACTTGCGACCCCCCGCAAATTCACAAAGATTTATCGAATCTACAGTATCATAAGACATTTTGGACTTGTGGTGTCGTGAGACAGTTATGCAGACAGTTATACTGATGAAGCACTAACAAGCTACCAAACACAAAAAAGTTGGAAAAGTTAATTTCGAAAGATAATGGAAACAATTTGAGTACAAGCATACAAATTACGATGTTCTCTTGAATCAGAATAACACACTCAGTCAAAATTTGACCATAGCCATGGCATCAGTAACTTTCAATTAGCTAAGCATTCCCCAAATTCCCCAAAATCGGTCCCAACAATTACCAGGTCTGCTTCGTTAACTCATATAAAAAACAGTAGTTTTCAAAGGTAACACAAACTAGCGTTCGAGACACGTTAGTAATGCCAAAGCAATGAAAAAATGTATTAACTCAATATCAACAATATTGAATGATGAAAATAATATCTTTGCTAATTTTGCGAGTGAGGGGTGCAGTGGTTCAGATTTTGAGGAAAGGGATCAGCACTTTTATGCTAGAATAAAGTGGTAACTGTACTGCATTCTTATCCAGCGAACGCATACAAAATTTAATTATAAAGTTTCTACACATTGTACCTAGTTTTTCTTCGAAAACAAGTATCTCGAACTGTTCTAAATGTAGTTACTCCTGCTCATTTATATCTTCTTGTATATACTATAAGCTATTATCCAATCTTATATGACTACTTCCTTCCGTTTATATATCCTTGAAAGTCACATCATCATCTTTCAAATATTATATATACCGTAAAATGACATTTCGATTTTATGTACGATATTAGTATAAAGTTTACTGATACTCATATTCGACCATGTACTATTTTTATCCAAGAGGGTATATAGAGATCCATATTGGATCGCAAATATAAAATACGGATCATATAATTTTATACATTTAGAAAAAATAGGAGAAAACTAATTGTGTAAAAGAGATTTTATAGCTAACAAAGGATTATTTATCATAATATTTATCACTGTTCAATATTTAGAATTTGTAAATAAATGATTTCAAGTTCAAACAAATATCTTCTGGTCCTCTTCCAATTGTGTTGTTTATTCACACCTTCACTATTTGAAAACTACCCTTCATCTATACTCTAGTATAGTTAGATAATTACTAGATTATTCTTCATATTTAACAAGGTATGTCTCTAATTGAATCTACTGTTCGATTCACATACGAACCATTGACGATTCAGATTTCCAATACAATCAAACTTATAACATTTCTCGTCACTGATCTTTTCAAATTATGGCTTGAGGATACTGTAATGTAGCCTGGGTACTTGACCTCATTCTTCTATTTTTTAGGTCTGAATACTTCTTTAGTACCAATGTATATATCGGAAATATCGCCTTTAAATCTTCGAGGTGGTCTCGGTACCGTAAATCAACTCGCAGTTACCATCGGTCTCCTACTGTCCCAAGTTTTAGGTATTGAACAAATATTAGGAACCAATGAAGGATGGCCGCTTCTCCTTGGTCTCGCTGTGGTACCGGCAGTGTTACAATTGGTACGTACAAAGGATAATTACGATTTTTTTTGAATTTTGAAATATCACTATACTATATTTCGATAGGTATCACTATTGTTTGATGATTAATCGTATATTACGTAACAAGAGATCTAAGTAGCCCATTACGCACGAAGTGAAAAATTTTATGCACAAAGAAATAGCATAATGTGCTGCCTACATTCAAGGGCATCACTCTTTCAATCCTAAATATATCTCGCTAATGCTGAATGTTTTTTAATTGTCTAAATTTGTGTAAATAGACCAAATAAAGTCTTACGTAAATAAAAATTTAATTAAAGGTTTCTTCTCAAAACGCACGTGCATGTTATTGTTAAATGTCATTTAAAAGGAATGTTGACACTGCGATTTTTGACGTTCACAGACATGGGCGTAAAAAAAGTATTAATAATATAGTATACACAAAAATGAAAAATTTGATTATCTATGTTTAGGCAACCATAGATTTTCATCCAAATCTTAGCAATTTAATATGTCTAGCCAATGGCGTAACAATAGGTCAAAAGGATTGGCAAAATTACACCTGCCCCCATCCCAAGAGGGCGCTGAGCACGGGGAGCAATAGGAGGATGCTATTAATTTATTATTAGAACCTTGAGTGAAATTTATTAGTTTCATCTTCAATTAATTTGAATTACCTATGTACATACACAAGTTGAATAAAAAGTTTTATTGAAATTTCAATGATTATTTTGGAAATGGTATCACGCAGTGAGTTTTAGAACGAATCCGGTAGGGGCGATAGGTAATTGAATTCTCGCCACGCTGACACGCAGCGATATTGCTGTATTTGCGTATTTATTTATTCTTCAAAATTTCGTTTCCGAAGCATTAATAGATGGCGTTGTTAATGCCGTCCATACCAAAAGATGAGAAATTATAAAGTTTTTATTTTATATTGCTTTCAAATTAAAATATTTTCAAATGTATAAATATAGTAAAGGATAATAAAAAAATTGATACAAACTTATTTAAGAAATTCTATGGGTCAAGAAAGGTTACGCAACTGAACTATTCTATTCATTGAACCCAGCCCGAAAATAGAACGTTGATGCTGTCATCAAAACTTTTGCTGAACAAAAGCCCGAAAAATGTATTTGAATAATAAACAATCTCTACTAAAACAAAAATTGTGATTTCAATCTTTAAACTAAAGGTTACTAAATAATCAATAATTTTAATAGCATTTTATATACCTCCTTTATGTAGTGATATATTATGAAACAATTTTATCGTTGGTCAAGCTTCTTTATATTGCGAGGGAAAGGGCCCCATTCAATTAATTTGCCACAGGCCTCGAACGGTATTGCTACGCCACTGTGTCTACCACATTCATTCTAAGTGCGGATTCTAGTCAATCACGACGTTTTAACTTCTACCGAATACTGCCTGCACGACCATATACTAGTCTATCTAGCATTGGCTACCAATTAGTAGCTGCAGTTTAAGAATCTGTACTTCCATTTCAATAGTACTTAATAAAATTATAGCAGTCATTCACGATAAATTGATCATATCATATCTAGAATACAGTTATATAGGAATTCAACGATCCCTTTTCTTCTGAAGGAGTTGCAACCTGGTAGCCTTGTAGTAAAAGTGTTTGTATACTTCGTAAGTCAATGCAGCAACTGCAAGTTTGCGTTTTATAAGAACGATAATTCCTTTTGCAACAGTTCCTCGTCTATATCAAGTTCATTATCATCTTAACGATATATGTGGTACCTTCCGAAACATTGATGAGTTTCTACTGGGTTAATTAATTCTTTTATAAATTATCCGAGGACTGCCAATTAATATGAAGCTTCTTTGAGCCGTAGTAATGTGTAACTTCAATCAAAAAATGTAGTGGCCCCAAATTTATCATAAATAGCTGTTCAAAACACATTGACCAAAGATTTGAATTCGAAATTCGAATTTTTAGATGGTATCCTATTCAACGACGACGTGCACTTTAATCTAGATGGCTTAGTAAATAAGCCAAACTACAGGCAATACTACTTTTTTCGTAGCCTACAGTACTCCTCTTACGGTTACTGCTCTTTGACATTATGAGAAATTTTCTATAACCAAAGCTCGAGAAGAACAAGTTTCAACAAGGTGGCGGCATCTCACATATTGCAAACATTCTAATGAAAATTGTTAAATATATCAACGGGCCATCCTAAGATAGATTTTTTCTATAGGGTATTCCGAAGGACAACTTAATCTTATTTTCTATGTATGATTATCTTTTAAATCTTGTTTGACATAGATATATATACCTATATATATTTTTAATCATATGATTTGCGAACCTTTTATATTATCCTGAAAAAAGGGATAAACGGAATAAACATCTACTTTATTTTGACTTCACTAAAAATTTTATACCGTATTCTTTCCATCTCTTATTCATAATTTTATTGAATAAAAAGCTTAATCTTAAGCTTAAACTGTAATCATTTGATACAGGTGTTGCTTCCAATTTGTCCTGAAAGTCCCCGCTACCTCCTTATAACGAAACAATGGGAGGAGGAAGCACGGAAAGCATTGAGAAGGTTAAGAGCCAGCAACGCTGTAGAAGAAGATATAGAAGAAATGCGCGCGGAAGAAAGGGCTCAGCAATCGGAGGCTTCAATTAGTATGATGGAATTAATTTGCTCTCCAACGCTTAGAGCACCTCTTATCATCGGTATTGTTATGCAGCTGAGTCAACAATTTTCTGGCATCAATGCGGTAAGAATAATAAATTTTAATTGTGAAATAATATAACGGGGAAATAATACTCAATTTTACATGTGATAACAAGTTTTTACGTCCATTTTAAGATAGAAAAAGTATGTTTACAATCACAAAAAGAAATTAGAATTGGACAAATGACAGATAATAACAAATTTTATCAATAATAGGCTTATAGAAAATTATTTTGTAGTAATTACGCATTCCACGATTTAGTCATTATTTTCACGAGTATGTATATAGACTACTTTAATTTCCAGGTGTTCTATTATTCGACCAGTCTATTCGTAAGTTCCGGTTTACCAGAGGAAAGTGCCAAGTTTGCGACCATCGGTATAGGTTGCATCATGGTTGTCATGACATTAATTTCCATACCACTTATGGATAGAATGGGAAGAAGGACGTTGCATTTGTACGGCTTAGGAGGAATGTTCATCTTCTCTATCTTCATAACCATTTCGTTTCTAATAAAGGTTTGTTCATGGTTACAAATTCAACAGATGATTTTTCCTACTGGTGGTTTATTAAATATCTATATATTGTGTACTTTGGTTTTGTGCATTCATTTTATAAAATGAAGAATAAGAGTTTAAAAAGCTCAGGAGCTTTTTTGATTTATTGATCAAACATTTAAGCATAGGGCATATAAAACCAGTAGTTTTAATTACGCAACGAAGTCAATTCATACAGAATAAAATACCCTTTTGCTGTATGAATGAAA
The DNA here is from genome assembly GCF_026230105.1 of Diorhabda sublineata. NCBI lineage: Eukaryota > Metazoa > Arthropoda > Insecta > Coleoptera > Chrysomelidae > Diorhabda > Diorhabda sublineata. The sequence continues at coordinate 29,329,332 of NC_079476.1, forward strand.
AAAAAAAAACAAAAATACAGTCTACTTATCACTTTAATGACAATATTTAAATGCTACTTACATTTGCAATTTCAAAGTACCTCGAAGTTGTGTGCTACATGAGAAAAATCCATCTTTTATGTAATACGAGAGTTACTACTTAAGTTTTCAGATATGACAACAACGATGTGAATATGTAAAATGTGACATTGCAATCGTAAAGTTTGTACTATATTAATTGTTTATAGACACTAGAAAGAGATCGTGACAGGCGACAAATAATGAATTTACGTATATGAACTAGAAACTAAACAACAATCGACTGTAATAAGTCTTTCGAAACGAGCCAAATCCAACAGAAGTTGTTTGTGCACTAAGCGGAATAACTGGACATGTTGCCATCGTTCCATTAGAGTAAAGTAAAAAGGTCAGTTCTGAAAGGTATACTAACATTGTTTTGCCAGAAGTGAACGAAAAAATCAGGGAAATCAATCGACGAAATATTCGCCGTTATTTGGTACTTGAAGAAGCGGTTGATGCATTCTAATCACATATTATGTAGGTACCTCCATCGGAATGGCTAACATGCTTCAACAATTGGTTCAAACACATACGAAAGTGTATTGATCTTAATGGAGAATATTTCAATAAACAATAAAGACATGTCCAATTATAAATATTTGTTTTATTTGTCTGTCTCAATATTTAAGTAGTAACTCTCAGTCGTGGACTTCTATGAGTAGTTATGTCATAGTTTGTTGCGAAAAGTTCTAGTATAATAAAAACATTATTTACCGTCTTTACTAAACCAACACTAATAATTGTACTGTCTGTCGTTTGTTTCGATAACAAGGTATCATCTTCAGAGAGCGAAGGTAAACTTAGTGTGTATGTGTGAATATCACCAACGGTACCAGGACTGCCGTAAATTTTTCTTCTTCTTTAAGCGATGATATTCACTGAGATGAGGAAGTTATTCCTAGTAGCTGCACTCCAAGCATGTTAACAATTCTGGGTGCTGAAGCAGTTTATAATTTTCAAATATCTAGGCAGCCCTATAAGATTTTATTGAGGAGTTGCATACAGATTAGAGGCTGGAAATGCATTTGTTAAAAAATTGCTGTTCAATTATAACGTTAACAAGCTAAACACATCTTCGAAGAAGTCTTACGCAAGTAGATGATAAGCTCCAAAAAAACAAACATTTTACTGTACACAAGATAATTAAGAAACCTGAATGGACTTATAGTGATGCCAAATACAGAATATAATAAGTTAGATATTCAAACTTCTGGTATGTAATATAATAACTAAGACTATAAGTTCTTATAATATCAAACATTTTATCCGAGTATTAAAAACATAGGGATGCAAATGCAAAAAAACCGAATAATCCATTTAAATGGAAGAAAATAATTTTCTCAAAATCTTCAATAAATGGGAAATGAATAAGCATGTCTGTAAATTGAAATCAATCACAAAGTACAAATTCCACTTCCTCTGCACCAACACTCTTTAAATTGTCATGATCATTTTAAAAAAAGTTCGTTACATCTTCGCGTAAGTATATATTTCGCGTCAGACAACCTAAATGTCAGTAGTGATAGTGGTAGTAATCTATTTAGCTCTGTTATAATAAGTAACTAACAAATTATATCCACTTGGTATTACATGTTTTGATATGCTAAGACCCTAGAAATTGTAAATACGTTTCTGGTATATACTCAAAATGTAGGTGGTATGAACACGTCATGTCAGGTACTAGCACTATACGATGTATGATCATGTATGTAAGTACATATCTGTTGTCACCTTGTATGCCTGTAAGTGATTTTGGAACTCATTGATCACTACAAATTTATTTAAGGTCGAAATATGGAAACTTTTCAATATTAGGAATAATTTCAGTTTTAAATATCCCTTACTGATATGTGTATTCAACAGTTTCATTATAAGGACTATGTATGTTTATACTTAATTATCTATTTACATGAAAAACATTGTGATCTACCTCATTAGAATTTTAAGGCGTACTTCAATTGATTAACATTAACAAATTCGTCAAAAATAGATACATATTTTTGAGGTAAGGTTTTGCAATCAAATTCTATCTTTATCAAATGATAAAATTGATCTGCTTACTGTTTAAATACAATTTGGATGACCCAAATTAACACTGTGTAATCTAATGCCTAATAATATAATATGGAATGAATTCAATAGCTCTAAATTATTTTTTAGTACAATGCTACGACTTATCGTTTGGTTTTTCCAATCGTGATATTTTATATACAATAAAAATGGATACGATGTCTTCCAATTTAGAGATGTTAAATGGAAACATTGTTATTTTGATAGCTATTTTCATGGAATATGTAAAGTTATAAATAACTGGAATATTAAGTTTTTGTATACCAATTATAACAAAAACCAATGTCTTGATACTTAAATAACATGTCATCATTATAATTCTATGTGTACGCTCCGGATTATGGATTTCTTAAGTAGTTGTGGGAAGCTGGAAGGCCTGTACAATTTACCCCAAAATATCTTTGAAATCGATTTTCAATTAATAATCTGCCAAATTAGCTGTGAATATTCAAAAAGGACCGGTAGCGAATAGAGATTTACTCACCTCAGTTCTTATCCAGGTCACCAAGACTTCAGAGCTGTTCTAAACAGCTTTGCTATCAATAAACTGGAATATCAAATTTTGGTATACCAATTGCAACAAAAATCAAACTAAATCTTGTCAAATAACTTGTCAAAACTTGACATTGAAATTGGGTTTTAATCAATAAGATCACTAATTATCAAATCCTCTCTGTTCTACATAGCTTCTTTATTAATAAGCAGTCTTTTTTATATAATTCGAAAATCGGGGAAAATCAATATTTGCACGTTTGAATAATGCTAAGAAATCTACCAACTTATTCCAATTTAAGAATGCTCCTACTCGTTCTAAAATCAATGGTAAAGTTCTAGGAGATCTCTATCGGTCGCAAACATACAAATAATATCAAATACTAGAATTTGTTGTTTTTATTGTCTATCTCGCAAGGAAATAATCAAATTTTATAGAATTCCAATACTATTAAAATCAGAAATATGGATATTGAAGAGAAAAATGGTACTGCCGGTCAACAAATATTTTGAATTTGAAATTTTTACTTTAAGAAAAGTTCTTTCGGAGAATGCAGGTATCGTTCATTATAGTTCAATTGAAATTCGCAAGATTGAAATTTCTTATATTAATGAGAGATAGAGGTAAAGCAAGGACACGAAGAAAGTGAGTGAAATACGAAGACAATTTATGAAGAATGAGCATGAAAGAAACAAGCACTCACCAACAAACTGCTTTTACTATATGTATAAGAATTGTAATAGACAAGCTGGGAAATAGGGCTTCAATAAATTGAAAACTTAACTACAAACTTAAGAGATATACCTGAAAGTGACATGAAATATATTTAATGTAGCTGAGTAGTGTGAGTAGTCAGCCGTCAGCAGGACGAATTTCGGAAAGAAAAAAATTGGATATTCCTTGAAACTCAAAATATTTAAAGATGAGAATCCACGCTATATTAAACGCTCAGAGAAAGTGAATTTTTGTAAAAAGATTCAATAAACCCGGTCAATGGAGAACGATATTTGGAAACCTGGCATGAATTATGATTGTAATTGGTTAATTCAATCCACATACGCCTACAATAAGATGATGCGATTGTCCTTTCCAAAAGAATTGTTTGTGATCTTGAAATTGATGAAGAGTTATAGTTCTAAATTTGGGAGTTACATACAACTTCCTATACATCCTATAAAAATAGTCATCAAATTTCAGTGTCTCCATTTAAAAAAAACAACATTAACGTCACATCTCTAACTGAGCGTACATTGTATACATTATGATTTTCCAATATGTGTACTACTCATATTTCATATATTATAAATTACACTATTTCTCTGTATACGCAGCTGATAATTATAGGAATAAATCCTCATTCATTTAAGATTGATTACAACTTATTTTAGGTTTAATTTAAGTCAAAGTGCAAAAACCGTTCATTATACGGTTTTTGTAACTGACAGAATATAGGTTAAGTCCCCTGCATGGTTTTATTTAAGTTGCATCACCGCACGTTGCTTACAAATCATGCAAAATTTCTGGTGAACAGATTTTGTCAATTATGCTAGTCATTTTCAACTCTATATATATAACTCTCTGATAGATAAACATCTAAAAAACATAATTATTATCTTTTAAATAATAATAATAATGGAATATATTGGAAATACAAATTGATTTTTTCTTGTAATTGGTCACATAAAATATTATTTTTATTCAGAGAAAATTGCTTAAGCATTGAAAAATTTTCTCCCAATCTTGAATGTAAGAATTCTGAAACTTACGACAGAATTTTTATGACAATTACTCTCACATATTCTTATTTGAAATCATAGAAACAATTTTTTTTTAATCATCGTTTCTATTACGTTGTTTAATTGAATCAAATTAAACATCTATTTTGAGTCAATAACAAAATCTGTAAGATTCTAACTGCAATTGAGTATATTTTGATTAAGACAAAGTGGGGAGATGGAATCTTAAGGGTAGACTACTACTTTGAGATGAAATATATCCTATGTAAAATTGAAATTAAGTTTAGAATTATTATTTAAAAGAGGCTAATTACAGCTTAAATTTATTTAAAAAAGAACTAAATACATTCGAAAATATATCCGAACACTTTCTTGCTACTTTTAATGACTCGTGTAATTTTTAGAATCTTAGATGATTATTGTTTCTAATTTCTAAAGTAATGTAGAAATTTGAGAACTTCAGATCTTTTTCCATATTCATTCAATAAAAAATAAAGTTTATATATCTTTCCATATATTGACAAAATTTCCAGATATCACGTGTTTTCACCAAAGTTAACACCATATATTGATTTATTTTATTTAATAAGGAATATTTTTGAGAGATTTTATACATAAACGAAAGTAAGTGTTCATAATATGGAACCTTACAATATTTCAACTCTTATACCTCTATGTTCATAATTTGATTCCATAAATTAGAGAAAAGCTAAATGTAGATTAAAGTCAACATATTTTTGCATAAAATACGTTTCTGTGAAATAGGTCAAAACATTGGTACATCTAAATTGTGCGCAAAATCACTATTTGTTGAAATAACAATGCAATGTACTCAGAAAATAGAAGACGTTTCACAGTATTGCTTGACTGTCATGAATTTTGAAAGGACTAGATATATCCCTTCTATTGGAATTCTGTTTCATGCTTTTCCTTTTCTTTCTGGATTGATAAATACCGTTATTGATTGTTAAAATATCCATTGTACTTAAATTTATATTTGTTTTATTTACTTTTAAAAAAATTATGAAGAAAAACTAAATCAAATAGAGCAAATTCGAATAAGCAGTACAAGATATTAACCATCGAATAAATTAAAAAAGCATTTTCATAAATGTTCATGCGATATTAGTACTTGTGATAAATATCAAACAAAATATGCTTCGAATTGTTTGTGTATGTAAATTCAACAATTTGTTTTTTTTACATTTATTTCCTGTTGGATATTTGATAAATTACAAAATTCTAGTGGCAAAGTAATAATCAAAGTTTCTTGAAATACCAATCAGTCTGCCTGTGTTCATATGTAGCCATCATTATAGTTGTTTCTTCTAACGATTTCAACATTAATAACAAATGTATCAATCAAAAATTAATTAGAAAATCGGCCTACGTCTTTTGTAACGTGTTTTCTAGCTATTCTATGCTAATAGATGACTTAATCTATTTTAGTACGTGACAAACACGTCTGCAGTTTCTAATCTTAAGCGCCACATAACCCTTTGTATGTCCCCAAATAAGTTCAATAGGGTTAAACTCACAACAATACAGTGGCAGTATCATTGTATCCAATATACTTTTCATGTGACCAATTTTTAATTCCATCCTTTCGAAATTGTCCGATCCCGCAGTATGGAGCAGAAGGAACTCAAATTTTAGTTCAAAGCAATCTGCGTTCATATCCTTGTGATATTCGGTTCTTTTTTATTCCATTAGATAGAAAAATTATACTATTGTCCCCAAATATAACTTAGGAGCTCACTCTCGGCCACTGTTCTTTGCCTTATGGTACTTGAAACCCTTTGAATAAATCTTCAAGAACAGCTTTCCAACTACTTGTGACAGTTGTGCCAATCCTTAAGAGTTTCAATCGCACTCATGCCCCGTGTAAATAGTGAATTTCTCTATTATGCAAAATTCTGCCATTTAAGGTGGTATCATAATCGTTAAATGATCATTTTCTGTCTTTATATCAATATTGTTTTCCTTTTATGTTTAAACAAAGTAGAGATGTCTGTGCAATTACTTAAACAAAGTTTCATAACTTATGTTTTTGATTTTAGCAAATATCTTATATTATTTATTGAGAATAAAAGTAGTGTTGTATTATTTTGAGCTATTCTCATCAAATTTAATAGATTTTCTTACTAGTAAATGTGTTTAACTAGAATTTATAAACGTTACAGACTACTTTCATGATTACTGCTTGTACTGGCTTGAGGCTCTATAGCTAACTCTCTATTACGCTCAATTGATAATATAAGTATTTACTCTTAATGCAAACTATAGATAAAGACCTAATTGTTTTCCTTATTTTTTCATCATTCATCCAGAACTTAAATTGTTCCACGGAAAAACAAAAGCACAAGCAAATATCAATTTACCGATAAATCGAAAACAAAGAGTACCTTTTCCTCCTAATTTATTACACAATAATAGTAGCGAAACTTAACAGCTGGGATTGGTGTTTTCACCTATTTATGTTTATATACCGATAATGAAGTTGATTAATTTCATTTTTAGTTTGTTAGATTTTACTTCATTTGATAAATAACTCAATTTTATATCCTCTATTTATATGGCTCATTAATACTTACAACAGTAAAGATACAGATAGTGTATTTATAGAAATTAATATCAAAATATAACAATATTATTGATGTATTTTGGAAATGTTATCAATGTTTAGTCTTATTTCTCTTTCTTATCTAAAAGTCATAAAATGCAAATTGGCACTGTTTTTGTTAAAGTTACGGTATTTCTCTTTTTCAATTGGTGATAACTTTGGTTATTCCAATAAATTAAAAATAACTAGACTTCCTAAATATATTTAGGCCACATAAAACTATGCTTTTTATATCCTTTCCCTTTCGATTTTTCCGACTTTCCCGACATAATGGTGGAGTTGCGCTTTAGAATTATTGCTCGTACATTGTATACACGATATACTCCTCGCTTGAATTCGCAACTAGACTGTTATGAAATGTATATTCCATAGAACAACATTGCTTGGTATTATTTCAAAATATCCTTAGCGAAGAATGTGTCCGTATAGAATTTATCACCTGCTATTGTATATATACGGTTCGATTGAGTTTTCAATATATTGCGTATTTCTTCATATTTTCTAAAAGGTATAAAATTATTTTTTGTGGCATATGCATATAAATTTTAATCTGCAAGTATGTAATACTCAACCTGCTGCATCCGATATAGGCCAAAAATTACTACCAGTAAAAGAGAATATTTCCAAATAACAGCTAGTTTTGTATTCAAGCGGATAGAATATAAAATTGTATGCATGATATGGTACCTCTGCATGTAATTATCCTCATATTATTTACTAAAACAATCGAAAATTATTTGAATTACCTGTTTCCGTAAAATCCTAGTATATATTATGTATTGGTGTTAGAAATGATTTCATGAAATTTTAGCTTTATGTTGGTACACTCCAATATTTGATTATACCTATAGATTTAGGTAGTTGTATCTATATTCCATTCTCTTCTACTATTCTGGCATGTCAGAATAGAAGAGGAAAAACCCTAGATAAAGTTCAAAGTTTCACTTTGTATGCATCATTACAGCTATAACGAAATTATTGAGAAAATAAGTATAAACACTTTTTATTGGTTCAGACTCTTGTAGTGCAGGACGAAATAGGAGGAGAAACACACCGGAGGTATTCCTGTAGGCTAGATCAATCCAAAGAGTTTCATTAGAACTTTGATACCACTTAATCCAAAAAGTATTTGGTTCTCTTTTATACCAATCTACATCTTCATATTAGCAGGGCACTACTGTCGCCTCAGGAAGTACTTGATGAAATTAGGTCTAACTGACATTATCTCTAGAGAGGATGCAAGAACCCCAGTGCTCTCAGATCTAAAATGTCTCATCGTTTCAAGCAGATGCAAGGGATGCTTTGAACAATAAACCTGTAGCAGCAAAAGTCTAGCCTCATTTGGGCTTGCACAGGACTCGGTACTGAAAGCAGTAAAGTTGTAAATAGATCTGATAAGAGGTTCAATAAACGTTGAGGCTCTTCCCTTTTTAAGCTCCTATCTATATGTACATTGTACCAACAACATTTTATCCAATTGTTATTTATATATCTATATTTAGATTTTTTAAAAGGTATACTATTGGAATAATTTTTGAGAAGAAGAAATATACCAAAGTATTAGAAATGGAAATCAAAGCAAATAGCATAATTCCAATTAAATGATGAAGATACCATGGAAAATGTATTTAAATAATTAGGGAATTTTAAAGTTTTTCTATTTTGTAGCCCAGCACTAGTTCATGTTGTATTTCTATCCAGTAACACAGCGTATTGGTATTTCAGTTACTTTTGGCCTAACAATATTATTTCGTGACCTGTAGATTTAGTGACAATAATTGGAAAAGTAAATGTATTTCAACAAATCATTTCTGACATCAAAATGGAACATTTATAAACATACCCGTTACTCAATCATTTTTAATTTTGTATTTACCTGCGCTAACTCCTCCACGTTTGTCGGGAAAGAACTTGATTTCTACGCCCTGATAGGAGTTTTTTGGCTATGTGCAGGAAATGATCGACTGGATGTCTTACCTCTCGGTAGTATCTACCCTTTTCTTCGTCAAATTTTTCGCCGTTGGACCTGGAAGCATACCGTGGATGATCACTGCCGAACTGTTCTCACAAGGGCCTAGACCTGCTGCCATGTCAATTGCTGTTCTTGTTAACTGGACCTCTAATTTCGTGGTGGGTCTCGGATTTCCTTCATTAAGGGTGAGTATTGTGAATTTTTATAAATAAATGAATTTGAAGGGACTACAGGGAAATTAATCGTTGAATGTACATTTATTACAAAAAAGCTGAAAACTTTTAAAAAATGATAGATTCACAGTTCAAGGTCATGGATTTGTCTCGATAACTGAAATACATCGATATCTGGCTCTCAATTGATGAACAGAAATTAAATAAATGAAAATTAATTTTTTGTATAAGAATAAAATTACTGATGAAAAAATAAATGACAATCAGAATTTGATTCTTATGCCAAGAATTATGACTTTTGAGTTTTATTATTGTTAAAAGCGTGTTTTTAGTTTTATTTACTAGTATAACTCTAAAAGCGTTTCTTAGTGCTTTTTATTTTTTTTTTTTCAAACCAGTCGTCAATATATACAGATATATACAAGTCTGGAATTGCGCGCTAACGTAGCTCTAGTTGGTAAGAAGTTTGTTCCTGTCCAAATGATCAATTAAAATAGTTTGATGCTCGCGATACTCATCAACAATATAATTTTAATTTTGCGCTATTCTATCGATTTTATTATGAGTTTTCTACTGTATGTACTGCTCATTGAAAATCATTACCATAAGCAATGCTGTTTGATTTTTATGAAAAATTGTCACCTTAATACTTCCCAAGCCAATCCTTTGATATACCGGTATTTTTTCCGGTATAATAACAAATGTTTCACTTCAAAGAATTCTAATAATTTTATTGAATTCAATGGGCTCAAAGAGCTATCGTTTGATAGATCAAACATCAAAAGAAAAATAAAAACGTGATTTGTGCTGACATATATTCCTTATATCGATGACTTGAAATGAAAAATACAATTAAAAAAATAAACTTTTAATAATGCAGAAGTCCATAGTATTGGCATTTACATTGTGGAAGCAGTTTTAGAAAACTTAATATAAATCACTCAAGACATTGACTGCCACGACACAAATGAGGTGTAAATACTATTATAATACCTATTTCAAACAATATTGTACCAATCATCCACTAAATCTCGGAATAATACAGAACCTCATTTGAGGCATTTTATAAAATCATTTCAATTTCTCAAAGTAATAATATAAATCATTTCCAAAAAGAACAAAATAAGTGATGGATAGCATTGAAATTAAAAATATAGAATCTTGATGGATACAAAAAAAAATTACTTTGAACATTAGTTATTTGTGCTTAGTTTCCAAATAAGTCTAGAATCTATGGAATATTTGGAATTTTCAATGCATGAGAATCCATAATTATAATCGTTTCAAATCTTACTTTCAACTTGGTGATTATTTGTAAGTAAAAACCACAGAATTTGTTAGATAAGTGTTTCAAAGAATAGTATAATCGGCAAATCCATCTGTGTTACTCAGAGAACGTTTAGATTCAAAACTTTGTTTTAGAAATCCAAATAACGATAAATCTAAAAAACTTATTACGTAGTATAAGGCAAGAATTCAACTAGTAAATATTCTTATATTAATAAATTTGAATGAGTGAACAAAAAGTAGCAATGACGTTATTAAAAAAAGTGTTGCTTCTAACTTCTAAGATAGAAGAATGTGGGCAATGAATATTTTGAAAAAAATTCTGCCCTACTATTAGTGAAAAAAATTTAAATTTGAAATATAAACAATTAATTTAAGAAAAAATAATGACTTCAAAGACTATAGAAGGTGTAAGGTGAAGTAACAACTTGAAGCTAAATAAAAACGCTACCAGAAGTAAATAGTTGGTAAATTGTTCCCATCTAGCATAATTATAAATGAAACGATTTTTGAAAAATTCGAATATAGTCGATTTCATAATTAAGCAGTAGGTAACCAATATAAAATAACTTAATAAATTTAGATACTATATATAGTAGTGACAAAGTAATAAAATCTATTATTATGGAAACTTCCGAAAAATACATAATTTCAACAATCATACCTTTTGTTCACCCTGTCTTAGGTACCTGAACTCTTTCACATTTTGAAGATATTATCAATATGTGAATAACCTTCCAGTATCTAATGATTGAAAATTGATAGTTTATCGTTTGCTTAAATTGAAACATAAGAATACTGATGTAGGAATAACTTAAAACAAACTTATCTAATCAAACCAATACGTTAATCAATACATTTGTCAACCTAACTTCAAATCTATATTAAAAATGTCGATAATTGAAAAAATAATTACTGAGATCATTAAAAGTCTCAAGAGAGAGACAAAAACAAGATCTGTTATATCAATTAGACCATGTGCAATCTATGATTGTAGAATATGTGTACTCAATCAAATGGAGAACAAAAGATGGAACAATGAGCAAAGAAAATAATATACGACGGAGTGAAAAGAAAAGAAGAATAGAGAAGAAGAACAAATGGAAAAAGAGAAAATCAAGCTTTAGGAGAATTAACCACCATAAATTTTACTGGAAAAAGAAATGAAAAGGATTGGTGAAGCATTTAGGAATGCAAATATATTTTGATGAAATCTGACAATAATGAAACATTATAAAGTATTGACATACGTTGTTGAATGGAAAATAAGGTTAATTATGTTTTGCTCCAATAATATAAATATACGAAATACTTGGAAAATAAATAAAAATCAACTTGAATCAACAAAGAATTCCATCTTTTGTGAAGAATAAATAGAAATAGAACGCATTGAATCTTATTATTGCGTTCAAAATGAATGCCAAATGTTAATAATTTATTATCTTTTACTACTGTATCAGTTTGATTAGTTAATTGACTTCTCAAACTATTGATAACTTATTAATAATCGTGAACATTTTTAACAATAGCATTAAATCCGGAATGTTTGTCTGCTGTGTAAGAAACTATTCTTCTATTACCATCGGGTTCCACGATAGTATATTCTCCTTTTACTCGATCGCCATTTCTAGTTTCCCATTGTGATTTAATATCATGAGTATGTAAATCGTGAACAGCGTAATCGAAATGGTATTTAGCAGGTGCCTGAAAAATTTTAAATATTCTAATATATATTACAGGTAAGGACAATTCTGGAAAATTCTAAGGTTAGTCGGATAAATTTGATTATATGATCAATTTAATTCGGATCCATTCTGATACTGTGACTTGTTTAAAAATGTCATTATACATATGTTTCTGAATAAAACTGTAGTTGTAATAAGAATAATTAAAAAGTAACTAGACCAAATTTGGTTGATTGCAAATAATAAAAGAAACAAATTTAAATAGCCGGGTGAATAATTCACTTCATTCTTCGTTAAGATTGACATATTTTCCATCGATGTTCTGGAATATCTAACGCATCTCGAAAGAAAGTTTAACCTTTGCAAACTACAGTTCCACCACACATATGTCTTTCCGGAGGAAATCGTGTACATGCAAGTGTTGTTCAATTTTTGGAAGTAGCCGGTAATTGCTGAAGACTAAATCTGGAACATATGTCAGATGATAAGTAATTCGAAGCTTGCCTAAGTAATTGTGGCGGTTGCAACGGTAGATCGTTTTTGCTTTTATAGCTTCACGTAATATTACAACAAAATTTCCTTAATAATCTTATACATTGCTACTAATTTTGCAAGAAAATTTTCTCGTTACAAATGTCTTTTCAAGATTGCTTATGTGTCAAGTTTCTTCTGTTTTCTATTTAATAACGAGCGTTGCCCAACTCATATTCTAATAATGAGACTATTCAGTTTCTATCGTCTATATACTAATAGATAATAGGTTACAATGTGACGTTGTCATAAATAATTATTTTGATCTATAAATAGGAGTGGGATGATGCAAAAGGATCAGCCGTAGTATACAAAATCGCAGTGAAAGTAGGGCTGTAACGCTCCATTATATTATATTTATTATAATATATTCTATTAATAAAGTGTATGAAATAAGACAACTCAATTGGTCCTTCGGAAACAAAATCAATTCACGAACACATTATACTCCCTTCAAAAAGAGTGTAGAGTGAAAATTCAATCCCTCTCCTGGCCACCATAGCCGTCACATTTAAGAACAATTTATTATTTTATTTTATTAAACCTCAGCAAATGAATCCAACATTTATTTTCTAAGTAATTTATTGCATCAAGTTCAAATTTCCAACTATGTTCACTTATCGGCCAAAACAATTCCTTTGGGGTATTTTTAGAAAGGAATGATGTTGACAGGTAAATATTTCACGCCCTTTATGGTATATACCTATACCACACAGGTTAATTTGAAAACGAGGGTAATAAAAGATTAAGATCATATAAAAGAAAATGCCCAATACACAATGCATTTCTAGCGAAATGTTTGTCACAGAAACGTTTACAAAACTTTAGTAAATAATCAATATGTCGACCTTTGAAAACTATACTCCAATACATAAAGTGAAGACGCATGTACTCTCTGTTAACAAGGAAGCCATGGCTTTAAATGTATATAGTGCATTAAAATATCAGTACACTTCAATGAGTGTGGATGATCTAACAAGTATGTGTTCGAAGATGACAGGTCTACAAACAAGGAAAACAAGTGGATGTTTAAGTGGTCCAAGGTCTCGGTCAGGAAGGCCAAAGGTTTACATCGATGAAGATAACAAATATGCAATCCTCAGGAAAGTCCAATCATTTTACCTTCCTACCATTGATAAAATTTTGGCGTCCTTTTTGGAAGACGGATGGCCACCAATCAGCAGAAATAAGCTTTGGCAGGTTCTACATGAAATAATTTTTTGTTGGGGAAAACAACGTAAAAATTCATATTTAAAAGATTCCGAAGAAATCGTGTCTTGGAGAAGGTCTTATTTACGGACGATTAAGAAACTCCGTAAGGAAGGAAAAACTATTTTTTATTTGGACAAGACTTGGGTTAATGAGGGACTATCAATAGGATTGAGAGCTCCATCAGGGAAAGGCAGACGATTAATAGTAACACATATTGGCAGTGACAGTGGTTTTGTTGATGGTGGAATACTATTAATTGAATAAAAAAAAACCGGTGACTATCACGAGTATATGAATGCAGATGTGTTCAAGAATTACTTATACAAATGCTAGATCTTATTCCAGGCGGATCTGTGACTGTTCTTGCTCTGTATTAACTCAACTCCAAACATTTATAATCACAACTTTTAATCAGAATTTTTGAAATATCAAGTCATCGGTCAATTTAAATTTGTTCATCTTAGAAAATATGAAACGTAACCAGAAGACAAATAATATATTTACGAAAGTTATTCAGAGGAAATCAAAGCACTGTACATTCCTGGGCTTATCAACATCCTGATTGCAAATGGAATGGAGTGCAAAATAAAAATTTCTCGACAAATTACATAAGTTAGATCATCTCCTTATTCTTATATTTCGTTTGAATATATATGTACAATAAACAAATAAAGAAATCACAACATACAATGATTTATCTAAACGGAATAAAAGTTCTTGCGGAATGTGGAACTTCCTTCCCATAATACTATAAATATTTTTTTCTATTCGGATATTAACCTCAATCAAGTTTATTGAATAATTGTGAAATTTTTTTTCTATTTAAGTGTTTTTACATTAATTTTTAGTTTGCTTTAAAGAACATGCTAGGATATTTGGTACATGGATTAGTATTTTGTAAGACATTATTTTTCTGAAATAAAAGAGTTGCTACTTAAGTTTTGAGATATGTCAAATCTGATATAGCCATCAAAGCCTTGATTTTCAATTGAGAACGTACTCAGAACGTGTTATCATACGTGTGCTATTTGAGTTCAGATACATGAAATATTCTTGTATGGGTTTTTCAATAAATGGAGATATCACCACCATTCCATTAGAGCAACGTAGAACGGTTAAGTCTGAATGGTACAATAGTATTTGTTTGTCAGAAGTGGAAAAAGCGGTTGATGCGTTCAAATCACATATTTTGGTGGTACCCCAATTGGTTCAAACGCATGTATAAGTGGTTTGATCTTAATGGAGAATATTATAAAAAAAATAAAGTCATATACAATTATAAATATTTGCTCTTATTTGTCAAATTGTAAATTAGGTGAGAAATATCGATCCAATAAGTAATTCAAAAAAGCATCAATTCTAATAATAGTTAATTAATAAGGGAAAAATTCAACTTGCAAATTTCAAACAATCCAATTTCTTCACAAAGTGGTCCGTTCCATGCGTTCATAAACCTATTAGAAGTTGGAATGGAATACATCATTGATTGGCACTCAAATCAAGAAACAATTACAATACCATAATTTCATAAATACGTTCCATTATCCAAACCAGGTTAAACAGAAGGGTATGTGAAGATAATTTTTGATCTCGATTGATCCCAAATTTTCTGCACTTGTTCATAAATTCGTCTCAGATAAATTCATAGAGAATATTCGGGCGAATATTTACACACTTAAATATTTTCTCAAATTAAAGAGAAATTTCCCGATTAAAAATGCTATGCTAACAAAAATTAACTGGCAGTCTCTTATTTGGGTGAAGTATTAAATGAAATTATTAGATTGCGAAATAATCCATAAGACGATATGATATTCTGCACATCTATTTAACACATAATGTATAATAATAAAAATACGCATCCCCAGTAAACAGAACTAGAATGATTAATATCGATCACCCTACTCTTCTGAAACAGCGGCAATAGTTTAAATTCAAAATCTATATTAATCATTTATTACCTATTTTTTAGTTGGATTTATTATAAAAATGTATTCTTAGTTTTTTCAACCATTGCTTCAATGTGAAGTGAACGAAGACAAGATTACACTCTTATTTCATAGAAAAAAATCATCAATGAATAAATGTACTATATAAAATTCTCCTTGTATCCAGAAACTATTTATTTAAGCAAAACAAATGTATTATTAAGCCTTCTTCCTCTACCTCCTGTATCCCCATCTTCGCCTGATCTTCTAGCCATTTCATTCTTTGTATTTCGTTCCCTTCAACCATATCTCTCTAACATCATTTAATTATTCATCTGGTCTTCATGGGTTTGCTTTTTTCTATCTATATAACCGCATATAACGCATCAGTGGTGGATTTAATTCGTATTCATCCACACTGGCGTTCTCCTTATGTTTTGCTTTACTTGCCATGGGTACTTATTACTGATATATAAAAAAACCTTATATAGATTTAACTAAACCAGTGTTTCTTAAAAGATGATAGCAATCTCTCCCTACGGATCTTTCATTTTCTCATCAGTTTCCACTGACCATCTCTTTAACGCTACTATTTGCTCTACCTCGAAATAATTCGACGTAAGAAATTCTTAACTAAATCCAATATGTGTATATTTGATTGATCCAAATAAGAGTCGTTGAAATTGAGTTAGAAAATAATGGTAATGGTCGCAGTAGTGCACATCAAAGTGCTAATAATTAATTGGAAAGATAAAAAAATATTTGTATATGCTCACATGATAGTCGATGTCATGGTCAGAACTATGATATCCTTCGTCGCCGTGACCAATTTCGTTGGCAGTTGAAGCAACATGTGAATAGCTGGTCGCATCTTCGCCTCCGAAATGGCCGCTGTCATCGTATCCTCCAGCCAATTCCAAGTGATCATAACCACCGCCTGGTCGGGCATAAGCTACCGCGACTATTGCAGTGGCGTACACCTAGAAAATAAATAAAATACATTTATAGAAATAGTACAAATCAATATAGTTTCCACACCTTTGGATCAAAGGAAAAATTTGTACTAGTCGGATATAAATCGAATGATTAAAGATGTATTTCTTCTTCTTTTAAAAACTATAATATCAAGTAATCCTGTTATTTTTACATCATTATAATATTGTTCAATCACTATCTCTTATTTTATTGATACCAAATATAGATTAAGAAATGATCGAGTGATGATAATAGAAAAGAAAAGAGAATTATATATACAATAAAAAATGGTAGAGGTTCGGTGTATATCAGAGGAAGACAAATTTATCAAGATAGCTTTGAAGGAGAGTATGTATTTTAGTATGCCCTACAGGCAGCGTGAAGAGACTGAAAAACATTTTTCTAACCTTATTACTTAAAAGTTTGCAATAATATAACAAAAAGTCCTTCAATTTTTGTCACGATGTTTTTCAATCCTTCGCTGTTCATAGCTACTCCTTTCCAATTCTGAATGCAACTATTTTCTAGATCTTCCATTATGCGGGCTCATCTTCCTTACTCTTCCTCATTTTCCCTGCTGGTCTTTGGATGTTTATATAGTATTTCAATGTGTTCTAACCTAATTATAAATCTCATTGTATTTTCTTTGAATAGTTTCAATCCCCCTTAGCTCTTCTCCTTCAATGCTTTTTTCTTTCTAGACTCCTCATTTATCCTATCAATCTAACAAATCTTCTTCTCTCTTTGATATTCATGTCTGGCATTGTTATGTAGGATTTTATTACAAATTTATTTATTCCTATTTTAGTTTTCCTTTGCACTTATTTCAATGTCAGTGCGTTTAGGGTTCTGAACGAGCTATTATAGCTCTCATGTTATGCAATTTTCTTCTACTACTACCCTTAGATATACATAATTGGACTCTCTCTCAAACTCGTTTATCGTTAAGCACAAATGATCTGATCCTTCCTTAGCAACCCTGATATCATCGCTTGGTTTATTTGCATTCCAGACTATTTTGCCTCTTGATCTCTAGTAGCTATTTTAAATTGCTAGTTAAGTCGCCTGTGAAAGACATTGACATTTATCATTGTATATTGCCCCATGGTCATTTAATTCCAAATTACGATGCATAGACTCCGACGAAATAAAATAGAGGAATCCTAGTATCTTGGTTAACTCTGTTAGGATTTTGCTAATTTACAGCTTATCCACAGGACTTTTATTTCGTCCAGCATCATCCCAACTATTCTTATTATTTCTGTCGGTATTTCTAGTGGGTATACTGGTCATACTTATTCTGTTATATGTTCATTATGTAGTAAGATAAGCTAAATATATAGATGGAGATATGATGCGAATCTAAGTTGAATAAGTTATTGTTATTTAGTAAAAAGTTATTTATACTCCAATAACAAATCAAAATTATTGCGGTTGTATCAACTAAAAACTCTCGTTTCTGCAGTAGATTCTAAGACAACTCATTTTTTTACAAAGCAATTCTTATTGAGAGAATTTTACTGAAATCATTATCAATTTTACCAAATAATATTATTATCAAATAATACTAATAAGTAACAGTGAAGTCAAGAATTTCACAACTAATAATGAATAATTTAATGATTGGTTTTATAATAAAAGGAAAAAACTCTTATGGAATATTTCGAGTATGTATTTTTTCGTTGTGTTGATTGAAAATCATGTATCAAAAAATTTATTTTAGAAAATATTTCCAATATTTTATTTGTATCTGCTGTAAAACGAGTGCTAGTTAAAGTTAATATCAAAAGTTCCAATATATTGATATGTTTATCATTTGAATCAAATGTTACTTGAAATTGTTATTATTATTATTCACAATTTAAATTGGTAATTTGTAGTACTGCTTAAATATTCAAATTTTTTTGGTTGTATCTGTACTTTTCGCTAATTCAGAAATCAGAAATTTATTAGGTAAGCTTCTCAGCAGTGTTTTAAATAGCATTAAGATTTTATTTTCCGAATTACTGCTGTGTCACGAGCGTATCCAAAAATTATCACAAAAACAATCACTAGCACTAATGGCACATAATATTTCCACACAATTACTTACAATGAAAATTTGCATGGTTGATTTTTGAAAAACACTGTAAACTCCAAAGGAACAGAGTAAACTAAATTATAATAGCTTTGTAAGACATTATATAGGATGCATTATGTGAAAGGACCCCCTTGAGTTATCTATTTCCCACTTTGGTAGTGAAGAACGCCTTCCCTTACATCGCATATCGCTTTACTTTCCAATGATCTGTAGGTGGGGCATCATAGGAATAATTTAGAGCACTCTAGTTATTATCAGTTCATCTGTCTTTGGTGCGATATTATTTCTATTTTCATTAAATTAACTTACAAGGTGAGTTAAACTTAACAGCAATAGTTGAATCTATATTTTCATTTTATGGATTCAATATGATATAGATCGCTACATCAAATTGAATATAGCAGACTGCCCAAAGATCTTTTTATTATTGGTTTAATAAATGAAGTGTTTTTCATAGGTATTGTATCCTACTAGTTCGATAAAGCAGAAACTTGTATAATAAGCACAATAAACGAAGTTAATAAATTCTCAGTAAAGGTTTCTCATGAATATCAATAATAATAATCGTGATACAAATGGTCAAAAAAAACCACTTTTTTGTATAGTTTAAATGGAAAAGATGTCACAAGAAAAAATAAATTGAACTTTTTTCCCATGAATTTTTGTAAAATGGATGTAAAATCAGCGTGAAATGAATAAAAAGGTCTATATTGAAAATACAAGTAATTCTAAGTAGCGTGAGAATTTGATAATGTATGAAAGAAAAATATTTTTACATATTCAAAGTAAGAAGGCTCTAAAACTAATCAAGATTTGGGAAATAGTAAATTGAAGACAATTCACGTTATTTATATGTTGATACATTGTCGTTTAGTATACTTATTTTTGGAAAGAAAACATTTTAATAAATTCAAAAAAAATATATTTTGGACATTACAACACGTAATTTATTCAAAATTAAAATAGTTGTTTTCACAGAATATTTGTTTTTTTTTATTTGTGTTGTATCAGGGAAATAGTTTTTGATTGAGACAGTGTGGTTTTGGAAATCTCAAACAAAAAATGAGAAAGTGCGCAATGATTAATTTCACAATATTTCACGTATCTCTTGGAATTTCTCACAAAATTGCATTTTGCTGTCCTTGATAATGTGGTCTCTAGCCTAAACAGCCATCACTTCACTGCAACAACTTTTTGTGATTTTTCTAAGGTTTTCTATTGTGTCAATCATAATATTTTAATCAACAAATAACAGTACTATGGTTTCAGGGGAACACCTCTCGCATGGTTTAAGTCATACTGCTTTGCGCTGACATCAGTTTCCAAAAAACTGAACTTATCCACCTCCATAACAGTCTAAGTATTACAATTAGAAGTCAGAACATAAATTTTCATGATGTTTTAGCATAATGAGTAGTTTTCATTTACAAATCTTAAGCTTAAATTTGATTTAGAGCGTTGTTTTTATAAACAACGATATGTTTGTTCCAACAGTATGTTCTAATCATATTTAGAACTTTGGTGCGCTGCACACGAATATTTAATATATTACGAACACGTAACCAACAATTGCTGTTGGAATACCAGTTAGGAAAAGAAAAAAATTATCATATTTGTTTTTATGGGTTATATTTACTACTCGAAATTATAGCAGCTTAACGGAATCAAATATATGAGTGAAATTATAACGAATACTAAGTAAATAATAAGTCCAAAATATTGAACTACTTTTTCTGACAATCATACACAATTGGCATCTGAAAATAAAATTTTATTTATTGTCTTTAAACTAAATATTAATTTTGTGATTGTTTGAGGTTCCATTATTAAACAAGAATTTTTTTCTATTATACTATGAATCAAGAGCAACATTAAGCTCCAACAAATTTTTTATATGAGAAAAATCTTGAACTTACTTTTTTCTTGATTATTTGGTCATTGAATCACTTAGGCAGCCAAATTCCTCAAGAGATATATAACTTTTTCTATTTAACACAATAAACTAATGTTTGTTTTATTGAATTTCGAAAATAAACTCATGACCGAAGAAACAGAGGCAAATGAAACTAACAATTAAGAATTTGTGAATTGTTCCTGTCTGCATTTTCATTTCCAGGTATTTGTCTGAATTCACAATCTTCTAACAATTTACTCTTCTTCAATTTCATTGGACCATTCACTTTCATCTCGACTACCGACTAAATACTCTCCATCTTAAAAATCTGACATGATAAGCTCCATACAACATATATTAACATGCGCAAACCAAACTGACAAAAAATTTTTGCTCATCTCGAACTAATTTTAAACAAGTTCAATTTGTTGCTGGAATATGGAACTTTTTGTTCATTACTTGACCTTGATACTGTCGAATCGATATTTTCATATTGCGCATTATTAAGTGCTTAGACTATAGTCTCCTATAAACGCCATCGGACGCATATAGCAACACGCTGTACGCGGCCTACAGCGTCATGCCACAGTTAATTCGAACCATTGCACGTCATATTTGGCGTCAGCACAATATTTCGAGATTCTATAAAGAAAAAGACAACTTATTGCTTGAATCAGTCCAATGTTATTGTGCATTATACAATAATAGTGACAAGGAACATAAAAATTATATTTAAAAACTGAATTTATAAATTTATAAATTGTTCTTGATTGACACGAAGATATTGAATAAATTTAGTATTGTTGTGTTTTAAGTGTTTCATTAACAAAATCTGGTAACATCATTCTTTCTTCTTCATAAATAATCGATCCCTTTTTGCTCCGATTTTTCTTCTTATGCAATCGTTTTGTGCATCCTCTTCAATTATTACAATCCCCGCCAAAAGTGTCAAATCTATATCCATTTTATATCACACAACTAGCAATATTTGACGACTACTGTTATGAACGAGACGTCGGCGTCGGTCGTCATTCGCGTATGAGATATTATGACCGCTGACGCTGTGTTTAGCGATCAGACGTTAATCGGAACATTTACGCTCAAGTCGGAAGTCGCATATAGCATTTAATAGGAGACCGAGGCCTTACAGTCCGCTGAAACGAATTTAATAAGGGGATACAAATTATGTTGGTGAAAATACTTCATTAAACGATTATCAATACCATTTCAAGTTTCAGTTATAATGATTAAAATGTTAACTAATTCTGGAATCTCTAAAAAGCGAGTGCAATAAAGTGGAGGGTGCACTCATCTATCCTCTCCTCGCCTCCTTCTCGCTCCGCTTTGCGAGTAAGTGAAGAAATCAAGAGTGTAGCTGTAGATAGGTAGCACCCCTAATGCCTCCACTCGTTAAGTCTCATATATCAAGACCTAAGTGAGAATCTGGAGCGCGCATATAAAAATTACTTTGGTAGATCGACGTTTGTAAAAAAGGACATAAGGTACTTAGTCATGTATTTTACTAAAAATCACTGTGGTGTGGAAGAATTCGATGGTTATACCAAATTATTATCCAGATTCACTGAACTATATCGCCGATTGCGATAATGAAAATATCTCCGAATCTAAATCCGATTAAATAATATCAATTTTAACCGAATGGATAGGTCACATTCCATTATAAAAAGATTAACAAACGGATGATTTATTACTGAAATAATTAGTCCAACTAAGTATTTAATCATAGAAACCTGCAGTTTTAATCATGTTTATTTTTGGAGTTTTAATAGTAAATTATTCAATTACGTAATTTTTTCTAGAGTAGAAATAATTAAGAAACGATTGTACTAACTATTAATCAGAAATACGGTTTTTTGTTGATATATGTTACTCACTTTGGCTTCATTTCAAGGGCAACTTTTTTACTAGATAAATCATTTTTATCCTGTTATGATTAATGTTTATTTGGCTCTATCAAATGGTCGCCAATGATTCATTTTTATTACCACACTTTATCTCTGTGAGTTTGCCTGTTTGGGTGGAATTTTCTAATTAAATGTTCCACCTATTGATTTTAAATACATGACTAAAAAATTGGTGAAATATCTGATAATAACTAATAAAAATCTCAACGTAATTTTTATATGGAACAGAATATTTTAATTTTAATTCCACAAATAGATGGCGCTACAAAAAAGTTTTATAAATAGCATTGGCTGGATTTAAATTTTTATTGGCTGCTACATATTTTTGAGATGTAAAAACTGAGGAAAAATTTATTTTTTTTATGTTAAAACCGACCTTTATTTTTAGTTTATTTTCATTTTGATGTTCATGATGTAGGCGATCTATTGATTAATATACTCGTAAATACGCAAATTGTCATTGTCAATATCATATTTTGATAAAAAACGCGACAGATCGAAACGTCAAATTTTTACCTATCTTTAACAAATAACAAAATAAAAATAACAAATAACAAATGAGACCTTGAGACTTGAGACAAATGAGACTTTAGCCAAATGAGATTTTAGCCAAATGTAAAAATACTTTGGTAGCTCATTTCATTAAAAAATATATTTTCACTATAAAATTGTAGTCTTATAAAAAGAAAACTTTAATATTGGAAATATCTATCATTTTAACCTACCGTTCAGTAAGCTCTTTGAGACATTCTTTGGAATGAGATGAAAAATATTGTCTCACTACATTTTCAACATTTCCTTTGGATCGATTTTTTTTTCCTTTTTGTCTCGCAAAAATTTTGTCATGGATATATATCAAATCAACAATATTCTTTAATAAAGATTTATTATTATTGAGTTCTCTAATTCATTATTCCTTTCAAAACCTGGTCAAGAAATTACTGATCTTTCAGAAAACGAATTATTGAAATTGTATTGATTCGTTTTTTAATTTTAAGATGTCAACCGTTATTTACTACTTGAGAGGTATTGAATCGCGCAGCATTGTTACAGTTAAAACTCAATAAGAAAAAAAGGTTAAATCTAATACGATTAATCTTTTCTAAATGGTGATATAAGAGGTTTTTTCTCATAAGTAGCAAGCCTACTTTCTTATGACAGCCTCAAATCTCGAGGCATGGACGTCCAACAGTAAGTTTTGTACAATTACCAACTAGATGTGTTAGATCCGGAACGTCATGAGTTTTAAAGAATGTCACTTCTTCGTTTTATCGTATTTTTTAGCACGTCATACTCGAAACCGAGTGAAAACAATGGTACTTTACGAAATAATACTACGTTGAAGTATTGTTCAGATTATGTAACACAGGCAAAAGAAAATGATCACAGCGACAATTAAGTAAGAGGTGGCAATTTTGAGACTAATATAATTACATTCATTTGAAAGATCTGAAGAAAACTTATTAGGAGATAATTATTATCGAAAGTAGTCATATCTAAAAAATACTTATTGATGATAACTTAACGAAATTTTCAGCGATTATGGTGAAATATCTATGATTCCATATAAAATTCTTTTACAAATCTCATTCATTCATTATCAGATTTATTATTAACTATTAAATAAACGAAAATAAATAATCATCAAGAATAGTGCGGTATATACTGACGTGAAGGAAAATATCAAAATGAAATGAAATTTAATCTTCAGTGGCAATATGAGTCGCAAGGATCATTTTAAAAACTAAAACAAATGAAGGAAAGTGTTGAACAGTGACCGCGAAACAAGCCATAGTAACTAGACTTTTTCTATAGAACGCGTTACCTATACATTCAGGTTCTCCATTTCAAAAAAAAATTTCACTACTTGGTATTCGTTTAAATAATATAAATTTTTATAGAGCGCAGCGGCAAACTATACAAGTGCTGCGCGCTACTTAGCTTAGCTGTTAACGCTAGATATCCCTAAAAATTACACAATTATTCAATTAATAATCTTTACAGATCAATTCTTATATCTTTATTTATATTGTTAACAACATTTGCACAGAGTAATTGAAATATGTTGATAAAAGTATTATTTAAATCGAACAGTTGTAATAAATAAACATTTTAATAAAATATATTAATATTAATTTTAAAAATTAATTCTTCAATTTAAAATACCGACAATTTTCAAAAACTGTTGGAAGGACATGATTTTTCGGTACGACTACTTCCGATAATTATATATAATATTTCTGTCATCAAGTGGTGAAAAGGGTTCCAGTTGAGATGATTTTCCAATGGTAAATACTTTGAAATCTGTCAATCACTGCTTGATAAAAAATAAGACCAACGTAGAGATAGACAGGCAAGCTTAATACATTTGGAGCAAACCTCGTAGGTAGTTGTGTAAGGAATTGATAGCGTCAGTAAACAAACTTTGTTTTCGCCATTTCAATCAAGTTCAATTTACATTTATTAGTTCGCTTGGGGAACACGCTACAATTTTCTAAGCCGAGAAATTCGCTGTGATGGAATACGGACGCGTGATACTCAATAGACGCCGCAGGAATCCATTAACCTCAATCTGCTCAGACAGCAGAGCTCCCATACAAGCTATAACGGATGAAGAGGTATGCTCTAGGCTAGTGCTGGAGTGCAAGACAGTCTCACAGAATCTGGCGAGTGATGGCTGCAAGATCCAGCTCGTTTGGGTACGTGGTCACAAAGGCAACGACGAATTGGACTCAGTTTCCAGACTGGGATCTTTGGTGTGGCCAAAAGCACTGCCACAACGTCTCTCAACGATCTATTCGCAAGGGATGCACGACAGAGATGGATGAAGACGCCTGGCATTAGACAAATGAAGGCCCATATAGATGAACCATGTGCGTGTCTTCCCAAACAACTACTCCAACTAAACTGGCGTGAAATCCGACTAGTGACCGGACACTGCCATCTAAGATGCCATCTACACACCATTGGCATCATGGACGATCCAGAGTACCGAACGGATTTTTTTTTTGGATTATGTTCAGGGGTGTCTACTGAATGTAAATCCAAGTGGGCGTAATGGAGAGCATCCGCGTCATTCGCCATCTTGAAAAACACGTTTTACCCAGTATCTCGCGAACCGCGCATCCTCCGTCAGAAATATTGGAGATCATTTTTAACGATAATAATTATTGACATTGTTATTCATTCGAAATGTTTTTTTAAAACGAATAAATTTTTAATTATAGCGCTTCAAACTTTTTACAATATATTTTTGCTAAATATACAGTTAACATTTCATGATAAATTAAATACTGTAAAAAGTTTGGAGCGCTAAAATTAAGAACCTATGCGTTCTATCTACACTATCTTTGTCGTACGGTGCGCGGTTCGCAAGATATTTGATAAAACGTGTTTTTCAATGCCCCTCATGACGGCCACTTGGATTTACATTCAAGGGACAGATATTTAAAAAAAATCCGATCTCTAGAACTTTGCATGAAAACAGTACCCGGTGCTTGGCCTGCAATGACTATACTAAAAATCAGAGAACGATTTCCATTTAATTAAAAAATTACATTACCGGTGAAACTGATTAATTTTATTTCGATGCTTATTTTACAGAAACCATTTTGTAAATTTTCAATCAATATTGTAAAGCACAACCAACATAAACTTTATCAGCATTATTAATATTCTGTCGACATCAAAATATCAACAAACATCCTCTATTTTTTATGCAAAGCGTCAGAGTGAAAACCATGAACAACTAGTTTCAAAGATACGGTTCATGTGTTTTGCATATGCGACAGTACTGTCGAATGAAAGGTGTAATAACAGCGTTACATTATAATTTACACGCAGAGGTATGCTCTCGCTTAGAACATGTTAAAAGAAATAAATGAAAATGCACTAATTAACAATACCGTGAATTTTAATATAAATGCAGTTTGTTTAATAGCGAAATAACAAAAAACAAGTAATGAGAAATGTGTTGTTGGATAACAGCTAAAAACATTTCTGTTCGGTTCATTTTTCAATTTAAATATTGATAAATTCGTTAATGTTTTGTGTTGGATCATATAATTATTTTTTTAATAGTTAAAACATCGTTTTATGACTGCACTGTGCACCGGATCTTGTGATCACGAGGAATGAAAAGTATTCGAGTAACATGCTTAGAAAAATGAAATTAGTATTATTTACACTAAGGGAAAGATGCCTCTAAAATTATAACTGGAGTCATAAACGATATTTCAAAACTACTTTTCAAAAATTCATGAAATGCTGTTTATATGTCGAATAAAAAAATATTTATTGGCAATAGACAGAAAATATAATAAGCATACGTGTGTATCACTTTGCAACGTAATCAGAAAGTTTTAATTACGCATTTATAACAATGCAAAACCAAGTTTTAAATCCATATCGATAAAAAACTTTCGTTTGTACCCTAAGCCATGTCATTAACATCACTGAGCCAGAGAACTGGTTGATGGTTGAATACTCTTTCGGCTTCGAAACAGGAAACACTCACTGGGTGTCTAATCTGGCCCGTATAAAGTCTAAGCCGTCGCAATAATTCCTGCGTCGTTTTAGCAGTATGAGGTATTGCAAAATACCTGCACGTTTACATTCTGCTTTTGCTTAATCTTGTCAAAGTTAGCGTAACTCTACCAGTAGAAAGTCAAGTCTTAAATGTTCGATGGATCCTTTCGACCTTTCCTGTAATTAATAAGCTCTGACTGTGGAGAAAATAACTTCTAATTCGGAGGATTTATAAAATGGATGATACGAAACTAATATATGAATATTATATGAAAATATGAGTTCTTGATGATCTGGTTTCAAAGTATCCCTGTTAAAAAGGTGTTATATCATCTATGTATAACATTTTTTGTTAAAAATTTGTTGTTTCATTTTCATGAAATAATATAATAATAATCATGTGTTTTTTATTGCCAAAGAAGGTGGGGATGCCTTTTTGTGGACACAGAGATAGTCGAGATTCAAATTATGGAATATCTCTGTCACATTGCTCTTGTTAATAATTGTTAAAGTGATTGATTTTTGGAGAACTGTATGCATTTTACGCTCATGGCAAATATAAAATTGATAATATTCCAGTAGTAATTTAATAATTTTCATTTCATCCTGCCTTCATTGTGCTGGTCATTGACACAAGGTCAAATTACGTAATAATTTAAATATTGAACTATCACAACAAATTTTTTGGTAGATTCAAGGAACTGTGAAATTACTAAGTTATTTTGAAAAAACAGTGATCTTTCCTTTTTTTTAGTACATTTTTAAATGAGATTTCAAATTATCATCTTTTCTCAAATTATATAAAACAATGGATAAAATATTAAACTTAAAATATCATGTTGAACTGGATCTGAACACAAGCATAACATCATAATCCTCTTAAGAGATTTATGGAATAAAGTGTAATTATAAACAGGAATCTCGTTACAAATAATTGAAACATGAAAGCTCTTAATACGTTTCCTTTCATCTATTTAAGCACATATTACGTACTAATTGAGGTCTAATAATTATAACTTATTGGTGCATAATATTTTACGTAACCGTATTATATTGGAATATTGGATTCCAATGAAATGCTTCTCGCTGGAATAATTTAATTTGTGGGCAACTGGAGATGTTAAGCTTTCATGGTTGAGAGACCTCGCCTCCTAATTTTTAACGATATATATAAAATCGCAATTTTCAACTTTCTTTGAGTATTTCACTCTTCATGTTACAGAATCAAGGAAATTTGATATATTTATATGCGTATAGTGAAATAAGATCGTTAATGTGTAATATGTGATAGATGAAACATTTTATATAAACAGAATGTCTGACGATAGAATTATTATTTTCCCGTGGATAAAGAAAATGGAGTTTTTCATATGACAGATAAATTCAATATTGGAATATTGAATTCAGAAACCTGATGTTCATTAATTCTTATATTAAAATCCCATTGTAGTTTTTGCAGAACTAGAGGGCTGTCTGAAAAGTTTTCGACCTCGTCCTGAAGATGCCAGCACCTAATTAATATGAGTTGGGAAATATATTTGCTCATATGTTGAGAGATTTTCACCCCCAGAGAATTCTCCTAATTCTTCTAACCTTAATAGTTCGGGACGAGAGAGATTTTCATTAGACGAGGAATTTATCGCATACGTAAACGACTATTTTAAAGGAAAAGACAGTATCTATTATTTGGAAGGGTTGAAAAAGTTAGATCATAGCTGAAGTTAATATACAGAGTGAGTTTCATGTATGGAACGCCTCAATTATCTCAGAAACGGCATGTACGTTTTTTATAAATTTCTGTGTACAGCTGTCTTGTGATACAGCCGGTATTATGGTCGTATTTACATTGTTGTTAGATATTTCCTTTTTCCGAAAAAATAATGAACTTTATTATTTCCAATAGATCACCTTGTATATTTTAAGCTTTTAGAAATCCTTACGAAATACTAATTATTTTTCATGTAAGATTCTCTATACCATAATTTCGGAGGTGACTATGACTGCTACAATAACAAATTTAACGTTGATATTTTAATGATATTAGGATAAGGTGATAGGCGTAGAAGTCAACAAGAAACGTGTAATATCCTTAATAATTTATATCCTAACCGAAATCCCATAACAAGATCTACTGTCAGTAAATTAGAAAAAAGTAGATATTCAAATTAAACGAGTTTATTTAATCTACTAAATGTACAATATTTATTGTAACTTTTGAGGAGATACTGTAAATGTAGCTATAACTCCGAAATTGTGGCATTTAGGTATAGAGATTTTTACATGAAAAATAATCAGTATTTCTTAGGGATTTATAAAAACATAAAATATATGAGGTGAGGCATTTGAGATAAAAAATTTTATTATTTTTCCGGAAAAAGGAAAGATCTGACAACAATGTAGATACCACCATAATACCGGCCGTATCACAAGATTCTTACGCACAAAAATTATAAAATTGGTACTGTCGGTTTTCGAAATAATTGAGGCGTTCCATACATAAAACTCACTCTGTATAGACTTTAAAGAAGATTTCATTAAAAAAGAAAGTGGTTATGGAAAAAAGTCTTCTTGCTTTGTTAGGTCGGAAACTTTTTAGTCAGCCCTCGTACATATACGTTTCGTGTAGATAACGTAGCGAATGATATAATATTAGTATCCAAATTTCTTTATATTTTAGTTCAATATTAGGTTGTCTTTCGTAGATTCTTGCAATTTTTGTTTAAACTTTATAACTCCTATAAGGTTATTGAATATTTTTTAATAATTTGGAAGACTTCTATAAGAAGTTTGAATGGTCCTAACTGATTTTTTCTATTTGTTTTGGAATCGTGAACAACTTATTCCAGAGATGCGTTATTCAACTAATTTTCCAGAGTTTTATTAAGTGATGATTTATAATTTAGTCATCGCATTCCTAAATGCCTAGTTTGTTAGAACTCAACTAACCTCGATAGCTTACATATAAAACATCGAAAAGATATAGTGGTAAATATAAATTCTAATGTTCATTATATACTTCACACCTCAAAAACAAAATTTTTTGAAACTAAACCTTGACTTAATATAACTGATACATAAATATAACTGATACATATCGGGTTTAGTCATTAATTAGTAAGAAAAGTATGTGCCGGTATGCTCGGCGGCCCATTCCAACATTAATTCTTATCAACATTTATCTACGTTCAATTATAGTAACATTATTCGGTAATGTTATACTTAAAAAAATCATCCGATTTCGATAATTTTTTTTAAATCTTCGTTTTTACGCCGAATTTACGAGAAAAATTAAGGAAATAGAAAAAAATTGTTTTCAGGGCTTTAAATGTTCCTGAAAATGCACTAATTCACGTATAATTGTTGATAACTTTTCTCCAAAGAATCAAATAAAGTTGTTATATTTTTTTCATAATCTACATAAGAAACAAACAAACTGAAAAAAATTTATACAAAAATGTTAGATTTATCATGTTTTTACAATAAAAAATAACAATTTCTTTTAAAATTGAACTTTTCTCTCAAATAATTGTTTTTAGCTTTTTTATTAAGTAATCAATAAAGTTATATGAACAGAAACATTCTTAAAATCACTTATTGTAATCAATGTTGAATGTTAGTTTTGAAAAATCGAAAATTTTCACCATTAAAGAAATGGTATCTTACTAAAGTTGAGTGTATCTCTCTATTTTCAAGATCGTTCTAAAATTATTTTCTGGAGTGTTGGTAATAATGGTTTCGTTATTGACGGTAATTATTACATTTTGCCCATCGTTAATGATCGTCAAGTTATCAATAGTTTATCCACTATGTCGCTATTGTAACAATTTAACGTTGTGAAAACATTTTTAAAAAAAATTTGTCAAAATCGGATTATTTTTCGATTTTTTAGAGCGTCAGATAACCATAGAAAATTTTTAAGTGAGATAAAAAATTCATTTCTCAATTTTTTTTTTCAAGATGTTCGTTTTTTTGAATAGATTAACAAAAAAAATATTTTAACTGCGTTTGATGCTTTGTAAAAAAGTTATAAACGATTATATACGAAGAAGTGCGTTTATAATAACATTTAAAGTCATAAAACTATAAGAAATCTCCAGGTGAGATATTTCCCAAATTTAATCGAAATCGGACGATTTTTCAATTTTCTAGAGTCAAAAAAAAACGAGAGCACCGCGAAAGTATAAAATTACCCATTATTCTTAAAACAAAGCATCTAGTTCTAAATTCTCATTCTCTAGGCTGATAATATGGAGGTTACGACATAAATTATCTCCTCAGATCTCTTTCTCGTTTTTATTGTTTTCTACCCAAAATGGAAATATTACGAAATTTTCAGATTCTTTATAATACATGTTTTAACAATAATTTTATGAATCGTCTTATGCAATTCAATTTTTATACTAATACTACTCAGAAGCTTCCAAAATGAGCTGGGCGGACTAACATACATGTGTATTCAAGGATGAAGGAAAAAATTAACCAAAAATAACAGAATTAGTATACATTTGATATGTTCTACTCTGGGTTTGTATCGTTTTGTACTTTAGTTAGGTTATGTATTCTTATTAGTTAAGAAACAGAGGGTCAAATTATAGGGAAAACCTAATACGAGGTTCAGAGGTCTGTATATTTGGAAAAATTCATTTTATATTAAACATTCATGTCTTACTGGGATATGATCAATTAGAAACCCCTTGTACTGAGATCATTTAGATTCTTTTCTTCGTAAGTTATCACAACTGTTTCCATACCTAAGCGGATATACTCAGAATTAATTCTGAAGTATATTCTGCGATTTCATATTTAATTCCGTGCCCATGATCTTTAAAAAATTCACGTGTTTTACGAGGGTAATGAAAATCCCAGTACCTTGAATGGCCCTCTGAAGAATGTTTGGTGTCGCATCCGATAGTTTGCAGCCACCTGTTCATAAGCTATTTACAGCTCCTCTTTGAATTGAAACAATCGGATGTAGTGGACTCATAGGAGTGTTGTTTGTCAATTTTAATTCAATTGAGAAAATTTAATACTCTTAAAGAAAGAAAAAAGGTATATGTGTAATAAAAGTGATAAAAATAATCTGTAAAATTATAGCGATTATAAGTCGTAAAAAAATTTAATTAGACAATCCTAAACATCAATATCTCTCTAGGTGCCTTAAGGATTTCTTGAATATATACTTTTGTCACATTTATAGATAAATGAATGACGAAATAACAATTTATATGATGTTCTATCTTATCTTTATTTACAAATAAAATTTTATTGTTTTTAAGAAAACGTCTCATAACTAAAACGCCTGATGACTGCGTTGACTGATAATCCTAAAATATTGAAAAAATAAAAAAAGGAAGCTATAACGATAGATGATAAGATCCTCTCTGTATCCTTCACGTAACTAAAAAAACTATTATGATATGATCTTTTCCAATCACACATTTATTTGATAAAACTTGAAGAATAAAAATAATTTTTTTCAAAATAATACTATTAATTATGATATTTGAAGTTAATTCAAATCACCAAGCACTTTGATAACCTCCATCTAATGAATATGCATAATCTGGAACATCTATAAGACTTTGCGGCGCAAATGTAGTACTATTCTGCGCAACTCCCAGGGATCGAGCTTTGAACTTTGAAAGGGCTTGTTTTGTTTGTGTTTCTGTCTTCTCGGCTTTTTTCTCGTCGATTTCGGCTTCGGATTGTGAAGTTTCGTCTTCATGACCATCTGTTTCGTCTTCTACTTGTGAATCTACAGCCTGAAACAGATGTTGTATGAACTTGAAATTTCTGGAATATTCATACTGAACAAAATTTTCACACTACTACTACACCAACACTCACAATTACACTGTCTGACATGCGTATCGATAACCAAGTTATCGTCTTCGGACACTGAAGGTAAACTATTTACTTTGATTATTGAAACGTGCATAAGAAGGTATTATTGTGAATGTTGGTCTAGTGGTAGTATAAACAGTATATTCTGGACATATTTATAGTCTCATGGAATAATTCATAATTTCAGAAGGATTTTTCCTAATTATTCATTTAAAATTTACATCAGGTATATTTATGTATAATAGGTAATAGGGTAATAGGTATATAAATGTTAAAAACGTATGTTATCATTTCCTTAAATCGCTTTTCATAAGATTTTGTTATAAATATATATTTTAAAAAAAGAAAGCGTAAGTAATTTGCCATCATTTTGTGATCTCACCTACCCTGATGGTTCTCCTCAATTTCTTTTAGATCCTGTGACAGCACTCTATCTGTTCATTATCATAGTTTCCTTAGTTATGCGAAAATCTATCAAGATAATATGCAGACAATATAATTTGATATACATATTTGAAATGTAGGAGATAGCAACAGTGCTGTTACCAATGGAATTGTTAGAAGATCCTATTGACACAGGAATCCCAGCCGAACATCAGGATATATGGTCATACAGAAGTGCAGTATTGTCTGCAGCCGGTGAGAATGTGCTTGAGGACACAGGAATATGACAATTTTGACTCTATTAGAGAAGTAGATTGTTTTCATAAATCTTGGATTTTTGAAGTTAGTTTTGATCATTATCAAGCTCAACTGGGTTTTCCGAAGGATTATTGGAGGCGTTTTTTGGCGTGGCGATCTGCAGATTCGTTTCTCTAGTGATTATAGTTAATTGTTTAAAATATAAGATACGCTAATATCACATATTAAGAACTGTCATGTTGGAAGCCGTAATTTGTGTACTTGAAAACGTAGAAATTTGCTTGAATACTCAAGGTATCAATAAAAAATTATATTTCTATATATACCTATGTAATCGCACAAAAAGATATCCAAAAATTTACAATCATTTTTAGAGAATTTCTGTAAAGGTAAAAATCATTTATGAGACACATTTGAAAATTTCTAAAATGCTCTTGTTTTGTAGCGAACACGTGTCTCATACACTTTTGTTTTCAATTTACTGCATGATCCTACAAAAGTGCTTTAGGAACATATTTTGCTATGCTATATAAAAAAAATAATATTTTATTATATTCATTGACGTACCAAAGTTAAAATATTTTTTTGCATAATAATTTTCATTTTTCAACATATCTCCTACACCTCTATACACTTAGTACAGCGATGTTCTAACCTTTTCTTAAAATATTTGAAATTTTAATTCTTATATAACATTATCTCATAAAAATTTAATATTATTGTCACAGAAAAATCTTAGAATATTGTTTTTCTTTCTAATCGTTACTAATGTACCTACTCGAAACATTCAATTTTTTTCAGGTTACACAATTCCGTGACTATTATAGTTTATATCGTAACATCGGAAAAAATCGAATACGGTTTTTAATTATCTATAGCTTTTAAAATAATAGAGAGAATACAAAGTTTAGTATATTTGTGTCAAGAATATCAAATGCTTCACGAAATTCATTATTATGTAAACTTTCGTATAAAAGAACTATCTTTTGATAATATTGATGAAATTGAAGGAAATTGTTATTGAAATTATTAGAATTACTGAGCAATCAATCTTGTTTAATCAAAACGTTATCAAATATTATCATAATCACAAATTATGTAATAATAATATTATACAATTGTTTTCTGATTAATATAGGAACGGTTGAAAACAGTGAAAATATTTTTATCTGAAAGCAACTACATAATTTCATGAGTGTTTGACTACAAAAAAATACTCTATCAACATAAACCAATTAAAGCAACTTTCTATATTATTGTTATATTATATATTTCTTAAATATTTCTTAACACCTGAAAATCTAGGAAGATATATAAACAAATAAACGTGACGATATGGATAACTGCCCGCACTAGCAATGAACTTATAAAAACCGTGAATCAATGGATGAACGAATTCCGAATTATTTCTATCGGCTTTATCGTGGTCTTCTTAATGATAGATTTGGTGTCATTTCTAACACATTTTTCAGTTTTGGAAAGAAACAGATATCGCATAGTGCTAAATCGAGTCTAAGTGTCAAATGTAGTCAGACTAAAAGAATTTTAGAGGAAAACCTCAAGAATAAAATTGTTCCATTGTTTTCATTCAATTTTTCTATAGATAAATCTCTATTTTTGTCTTAAGGTCAAAGTCATAAAACCAACATTTACCTCTAATACCAATTTGGGCCATGAAATTCGTATCCAGATGAAGACAATTTTTTAATTCTATACGAATGTTCAAGAATCCCCATTACTACTTACTTGGAACGATTACTAAGTATTTTTGTTCTAATCTAAAATAGAATTTTCGGTTTTCACATAATCTTACTTCTTTGTTGTAGCAACAGAATACAGCACTGTGTCTGGCTTACACCAACTTTTCTATCCCACTAGCTCAAACAGTTCAATTCCTAGCTAGACTAGATTGTCTATAAGTTGAGAAACTTCAAGGGGTTTCGATGTTTGTGGAACCCCTCTTCAGGTCTACTCGTTATTTTTAATTTCATATGGAATTGATTGGATTTTGAGATCTCTATGTTGATCTTTTATTTTTGAATATACAAAAGAGTACCTGAAATTCCTTAATATTAAATTTTAGAGCGTTTCTATTCATGATTCATTTTTTGTTCATCTACCTCTTTAGTTGCGGCCATACATTTAGGTACATCGATTTTGGATGCTTGCATATCAATAGTATTTACCACAAAGGTATCAAACTATCAACCAATACCCGTACTTTATTTTAATCTGTTTAGTTTTTTTTTGTAACGTGTTCCTTCCGTTTAATTTTGTTATTTTGCTCTTTCTTCAATAAAGATAAAACTGTTATTTAGAGTTATTCAGAGTTGCTCTAGTATCTTTTCAATAGGATAGATATGTACTAATTTATATTCATTCAATATCATACAATTCTTAGACCAGTGCTCTATATTATCAACTGTCTTTTGTAGCTTAACTGTGATAGCTTCTAATTCTCTTTATTGCTACAACTCTTGTTCCAAATGCTAATATTGTTGGTATTATGATTTCTTATTGACGAATAAAACATTTATAGAAAAGATATAACACTGATACAAAAACTACCTTGTCATACAATTGAATTGATTGGCTTGGGTTCAGGATTGTTCTTTTCCATTTTAACTCTGAATGTTCGCTGGCGTAGGTATGACTGCATTATTTGTTTATCAACTCTTGAAATAAAGGCACTCATTTATGCTAATCAGCTTTGGACTGAGCCATACAAAATCATGAATTAATTGAAATTTTTTTTACATATTTTCGTTGCATCCAAATTCTTAAGACCTCGTCTATTCCTCATTTCCACTTTTGAATCAGTCATATCTCACAAAGTTTAAATCTTTCTAAAGCGGCTTTAGTAGTAGACTGATAGGGTCAAACGGATTTAATTTGCCTCTTGTTACTGTTTTTCTCAATACATGAGAGTATGAGACAAATTAGTTGGAATAAATGCACCGTTAAGAATTGAAAATTCATTCATCATACTTTGAATCACACCTCGTAGATGTCAAAAATCATTTCATTTAAAAAGTATTGGTAACAAATAATGCTTCGATAATCTCATTTGGCATAATTTCATAATGAAACAAACAAGGCTTCAATATACTTAAAACTAATTTACGTCTCATGGATAATAATCTATTGAAAGTAAATTATATAAAGTGGTAAAATTCAAAATATGGGAAAAATTGTATGTAACATCAATTACCACCTATTACCGTTGACCATGGTATGTATAAACAATATATCGAAACAACGTATCGAAATTTGCGTTTTATATGAAGTACTTACATTATCAAGAGACAACACTTCTGTTGACGGATCTTCTTCTATGTTAGACTCAGCATTTATTTCGTTATTTTCGGACGAATTGTTGTTTTCGTCTATGGAATCATCCAAGTTTAGAGTATTTACGGCTCTACATATTTCTTGAGCGCTACCTGTTTCTCCACCCGTTTTTTCTATTGCTCCTGCACATATTTCTTGTGCTTCGGCCATTATAATTTGTAAAAATTATGTTCCTCTAAATGATTACACCAATTCTTAATGTGTGGAAAACAATATTTTCGAATAACGTTTTTTTATCAAAGATTCTTATCTTTGTAGATTAGAGATTATAGGAACTATTATCAACAAATATACAGAGTTGGATTTGATAGATTGATTATAGCATTTAATTGAGGCACAAACTGTAGAGTGTAAGTTTTCTAATAAAAAATGATTTGGAAGAGACAAAAAGGAATCAATGTAATTTGAACAATTATTCTTATCGGTATTATCGTTAATAGCTTACAGAACTGAACCGAAAAAAGTGACCAAGGCCATCGATGTTTTTGAATTGTGATTATGCAAAAATTCGTCACCATACAATTTGTTAAACATTGCTTCAATTGGTTTTGGATGGATACATAAGTATATTCGATATCAATATTGAAAAATCGAGCCAACGTTTTTGTACTTGAACAAGTGTATGTTTACACAAGATTAACGGATACTTTCGACAGAGCTAGATACCAATGTTGATTAATTAAAACAAATAAAGATATAAAGGATTAGTTTAACATCTTGCTAAAAATTTCCAGGTTCGCAATTCATATTTTCAAATGTTCATTTAATAGAGCGAATAGGTTCTAAATATTTGAAAAGAACAATTTTACATGTGTCGTCTGACGTGGAACTTGAATAAGAACACGCTATCAGTCACCTTGGAACTTTCCAATAAATTCTAACAATATTTTTGTTCTTTTTTCTTCATAGTTTTTTCATTTAGTATGGTTCATAAGAACTTAAAGCTCTTCATTTTTCATGTACTCTCCTATTTCTTTTATTTTTCTTCTTGTGCTTATAGTCTTTTTTCCGTTCATTTATAATCTCCTATTTTACCTCTAATATTATCCTAAGTGTAACTTTTCTAGTATTTTTGTATTCTTGTCATTAGTCCTATGTTATCCGAATATACAAACGTTCGTGTAAGGGTCCTTTCAATTGCAACTTCTTTTATTAGTTCTTCGATAAGTAAATTTAATAGCATTGTTGATAGTATTTACTCTTGATAATTCCTCTTCTGCTTTTGTTTTCCTCTCGGATTTTATCTCTACTTTTGACAAGTCTACGAAATATTTTTCCCAATTTCCTCCTTTTATTTTAGGCTGTTACTTTTTAGTTCTGTTTTGTAAATTCATGAGTTCAAATAACTTCCTATTGTCTCTATGTTATCGTTTATTTCTGAATATTCCTTTATTTTTCTTGAACCTTCGTTTTTTTTGTCAATTGCTCTCCAATTCTGTTTTGGTCTCAACCAACTTGCTTAGTCTTTGTTCTTATCATCTATACTTCCCTACACCCCCCATAAAAATGTTTTTTCATTTTTATTCCTAATCTTTGAGTGTGCTCTGTTATTGGCCTCTCTTGTACCTTTGTGATATACTCTCCATTCATTTGTTCTATGCTGAGTGTGTTCATCTCTTATGTTGTTCTATTCCCTGGTTTTCGTTTATTATTATCAATTCAATCTTTATTACATCAAGCAAGTGATCCGTACATCGTTTATGATTTTCTCTCAGTTCCAAACACTTTCCTAATACGAGATAGCTGTTATGCAAAATGTTATCTTTCTCCATTGTGACATTAAAATATTCTATAATCATCAATATGTTGTTTTAAGATATTTTAATGTGGACTTGCTCCAATTTGTCTTAAATGTTTTTTATTTTCTTGTATCAAACAGAAATGTGTCCTTGTTTATTCTCTATTTTTATAGAAAATTTAGATCACTTATCAGAAAGGCTCTTCCCTTTATCCTCTTTCTCTTTTCACCCAAGTGATAAATTTCATACACCTTTTCCTCCTATTTCGTACCTTGGAGTGCTACTGTATCTTGCTACTTCTCTAATTATTTCTTCCGTTGTTTCGGCTGCCAGCAATGTTTTGATGTTTCAAGTTCCGTTCTTCTAATTTCTATTTTCTGTTTTTTCTTGTTTTCTTTCCTGGTTTTTCTTCATGGTTTCGGAAGTTTTCGTTTTTTTGTTTTCTTTTTATATCCTTCTTCATTGCCAGGTCGTTTGTTGCTTTTAGTTTTTCGAGGTTTTGTCAAAATTCTTTATTGTGCATTATTTTTCATCCCAACCCCATTTCTCTTTTCCTACTTATATCTTGACATTTTCACCATTTCCATTTTCTTCTCTAACCTTGATTGTTGTTTTATTTTCGTATCTCTCTATGATTCTTGAGAGGTTATCTTGTATAGTTTTTTCCCTTTTTAAACATACTTTTGTTTTTCATCGCACTCTCTTTCTTTGCTTTTTTTGTTAGCTACAGTAGACATGTCTTTTCATCTAGTTTCACCCCCTTTATCATCTCAATTTTAAACTGGAGATACTCGTCAATGAAACATTACACTTTGTCTTCTAGTTCTTCTTGGTCCCTTGCATCTATTATAAATCCTTGCAGCACTGCGCTCTATTTTCCTTTTCAATTTCCAAATACTCTAGTCTATCAGGGAATATGGACAGAAAATGCGAAGAAGAAATAAACAACGGAAACAGTACTCGAAAAATCAGAATATCTGAACGGAGGAAGACTAAAAAAAGCAACAGAAATAGTAATCAGTCGAACGGTGCAAAATATCTTAAGAAAATAATAACAAATACTTCAAATCTTCTTCAATGTGCATGTTGAGAAACCAAAGAAAACACTCTGAGCCGGCTTGGTACGGTAACAAATTTAAGAATTGTGAAGAAATCATCAGAGAGAAATATATTGGAATACCAAAATAAAGGGGAACAAGGCTAGGAGTTTAACAAAATGAAAATTAAGATTTTTTACCAAAGGAATTGATGAGTTGGCAAATCTAATGGACAAATAATAACTGACCTCTCGGAAATATAAACCAGTAACTCACAAAAATATTAGTCATCAACTGCTCCAACTGCGACAATATAATTAATTTTTCTAGAAGGAGCTTTGTAATAAATGTAATAAATATCATAAATATATATATCATTTACTATCATTTCCTGCTTATTTTTGGAATATTATTGGAAAAGGTACTTGATATTTCGAACAATATTTCATATTTCAATATTTTATTGTGAACTGTGTTTCATTCAAATAAAATATATTTATTAAAAAACAATCTTTTAAAAATTGAAACTCTTGATACTATACCTATTTGGACAACGTTTACTAAGCTGTTTCCAACTCACCACGTATTACATTCCTAATATTTATAATATCTACACTAAAACACTGAAAAACTTCTATAATAATTTATTTAACAATATTATTATACTCTCACTTATAGATTATCAACAATATAGAGAAAACACAATTTTGATGTCCTTTTTATTTCGATCATTATGTAGCTTCTTTATCATTTTCATCGACAGCGCTGTTAGTCCTCACTTGGGCATCGACAACATTTGTTAACTTTTCATTCTGATCCTCGCCTTTAATTTCAATCGGTTTTTCTTCTTTTACCTCCGGAATAGTGTTATTAGGTTTTTTGTTTGGTGTTGAATTGGACACACCTTCTAATTTATAACTACTCTTGGAATTTCCCATTGTCAAGGTTCTGCTGTTAAACGACAACTGTTCGAACTAACGGTGTTGATAAACTAAGTTTAACCACATCTTTATGTCGTGATAACTTTTTATGACTCACTAATTATAGCTATGATAAGATACGACAGTAATCAAACATTCTATACAGAACATTTGGCAAATATTGTTGCAAGGTTTTAATGTTAATTTTTTAATACTGCCATAAATACATGCATATGTCAACGGACGATGAGTTCTGTTGTTTTGATAAAAAAATGTGTCTCCTATTAATTTTGTACAGGAACGTACTCAAGATTACAGTCTATTTAAAATGGATTGAAGTCATCTATATAATATATTTTGTGATTTTCGAAATCGAGCAAGAAGTTTCCATGAAAAAGCGATGTATGACAAAATAATGCTTTTAAAATCTAAGGGGGATAGAAAATTAATGCTGTTTCTACATATATGGATAGAAATGGAAGCAAATCCATAGCAGACCAACGAAGAGCTCCCTCCTTCAATACAGCAGATTAGAATAATCAGAAGAGATGCTGGGGTTCCCCATTATCTGTTCGAAGAAAACAATCCATCCATCACGTGAAACCTATTTCTTTAATGACACAATACAGAACCGTTTTCTGTTCTCTTGTTCATTGAAGATGAAAAATGGGTTCTAAAATTTCATTTGTTTGGAATTAGTTTGAGAAGCGTCATTACTTTACATATAACCTTCATGTCCTTCCAATGGAAACTACTTTACATTTTGAGTTTGGAATTTTGTATCCACCTGATCGTAGACTATTAGGATCTCTTTCTCTGATATGCATTACTACATTTTCACATTATTGATCCATTTTCAAAATAGTTCGAATATTTAAATTCTGTTATATAGTCTAGCTTAACTTCATCACAAAAAATTCTACTATTCAATTAAACAATGGTGTAATTTTAACTTGTAGTCAAAAAAGTAGATGAAATATTCCTCATGACAAGAGAAATATCTCACGAATTTTTCATAGAGTCCAAGCTTGTTACGCCCCTGTTTCATGTCGAGTATTTTTTACTTTTGTTTGCATTTAAAGTTTACATAAAATTTTCCATGGTCACAATGAGGCGTCAGCAATATTATGCACATGAATACATGTTAATACTTTGAAGTGAACAAATCTTTTTATAGAGTTGTGTTTACTTACTCTACATATCCTAACCTTGTTTATTCTGTAATTATAGAAATTGACTTGAGTAAAGGCGAGATTTATTTTTTTATTGAATCTGTTATTTTTCAAATAATGAAACCAATTATCATTGGAAGTTCAAATAAATAAATTTTGGCAATATACGACCCAACCCCAACAAACCAATCTATTCTCAAATTGTGTGTGTGTGTTGTATAAAGCACTGAACTCTATTATTATAAACATTATATCATATCATTATAAATATTATGATAAATGTAATAAGTTATATGTTTCCAATTCAATCTACAATTTGTACATTCAATAATCCCATAAAAATAAGTCTCATGGCCTTGATCAGGTAATCTGAAGGGTCATTCTAATGTTTCTCTTCTTTCTATCCACCGTTGTAAAAAAGTTCTCTTTAAAAAATTGCGCACATCCCACTTTTTTGTGGCCTTTGTTTATAACATGCTTGAATCAAGCCTAGATTTTAATCAGGCCAATTTTGCCGTTCAAATAAAACGTCGGCTTCTCCGAAAATGAAACATTATCAATTAAATTGTTATTTTGATCCATCATACACTTCAGTCCTTTTTAAGAATATTTGATACTGTGCCATATGTTAATAATCCTGTTCATGTTTTGTCAAAGGAGATCTGAAATCAAATGATTCATTAAAAAATTGGTCTATAAAGAAAAAATTTGAAGAAATTGATCCTATTTATCTGATATTCGTTAGAGATAGAATTTTCCGTGGAAAATTTCATTATGTAAATATAGAAAACAATTTAGTATATTACAAAATCACAATTATTATGAGTGATGTAATTATTGTATATGTAATTAAAATTGGTATTTAGCTACAAATATTATTAGTTATTATCTATTGTATTGTTTAATGAAATGATTCGCCAGTTTATTTATTTTTACCATTCGTTATTGTTTTGCGAATCTTAGGAAGATTTATTGTATTTATTGTCAATTACACATTTTTTAGATTTCACAAGAAAAAACTGGCTGGAGGTAATTATATATATTTGTTGTTATTGATTTTCCAATATGAAGAAGTTTTCCACTGAGTATAATTTGTAGTAAACGTACTCATCAACTTATAACTTATATAAATGAATTATAATTATGAATCCTCT
Source organism: Diorhabda sublineata (assembly GCF_026230105.1). Lineage (NCBI taxonomy): Eukaryota > Metazoa > Arthropoda > Insecta > Coleoptera > Chrysomelidae > Diorhabda > Diorhabda sublineata. The sequence continues at coordinate 29,372,362 of NC_079476.1, forward strand.
ATCATGCTGAGTAAAATGCTTTAGGTAATACTGTTTTATCACAAAATCTCAAATTATCAACACGTGAGTTGATGAAAAATCATAATATCTAGACTCAGATAAGTTAACTAGTGTGTCAGACAATTCTCTATTCTATTTTTTCACATTATTCCTCATTAATATCTGATCGTCACAAAACCTAGTACACATATAAATGAAATATATCAAAAACATTTTTATTATAAAATAAATAAAGTACATAAAAATTCTTAGAAAGCTTAGAATCACGTCATATCACAACCATGTACACACAAAGTCTTTAAGATTTTCAGCACAAATTATTTGAATTCTTCTTGCTCTTTCCCATCTGGTCCAGTGTTTGTTCTTTGTGGAATATCTGTGATATCCCTTCTTCTACGGTTTCTGTTATGCTTTGATTCACTGTCACTTTTGTTATTTTTATTTCCATTACTCTTTTCACGTGTATCCATTTTAGATAATTATTTATTGTTTCCACTGATTCTATTTTAGATATGAAATTCTCAAATTTGGTTTGTAACAACTATCACAAGTTTACTTTTATCGTCACAATTTATACGAATATTATGGTTATACCTCAATATCAGTTCGTTATCAAATGATCTATAGATCCGTGAACAACAGAGTTTATATTGTAGTGTTAATTGAATTTTTCTAGAAATATTGCTTTATTTTAGTAATCCTAGACCAGACTGGAAATTTTATGTGTACCTACACTTTGTTTGATCTTTCGTAACTGTTTATAGTCTCTATGACGTAAATATAATTTTTTGCCAATAATTTTCGTCGAATCACATAAATTTTATGACGTTTTTATCTGGAATATTCTGAATTTCTATATTTGTTAAAAGTTATTGACTTCCGTTTACCTTCAAAGAGGTTACTGTAAAGTCTGAATGATGTGGCTTCTCAATATTTTTTCTTTACAAAGTGAATATGTAACACAAAATTTTAATCCACGACCTAAATCCTTTCGGGAAAGTAAAATGGTTTTCACCTTCACTTCTCTCTGTTAGGGACGGAATGAGAACTGTTAGTGCTACTAATTGTTTAGAAAAGTAAAGTGGTTGTGAATATACATGAAGTCTTTTAGAGGCCAAAAGTTAGCAACTTAAAAGCGATGAAGAAGGCAACCGTTGACCACTTTATAGGTCTCTCTAATTTCAAAGCTTACAGTTGCTCCCTTTGAAATTGATTCTAATCTCATTATGCTTGTTTTTACTTCAGAGGTTATAACTATTGTTACTGCAGGTAAATAAATATTTACGAAATAGTTCATCAAATAAAATTCAAACCTTTACTTTTTTGTAGCATTTTTAATTTTTTGAAAATATAAAATAATACAGATATTTTTTATATAACCTTGTACATTCTTCAAAGGAATGTCACAAAACAACTCGGGTTTGATATTAGTTGGTATGACAACCAGCCTGGGTGTAATTATTACTAAAACGTCAAAGTTGTTCAAAACGTCTTGGAAGTGACCGAATAAGTACAATCTTCTTCTAAATTAAACCACATTAAATCAATCCACTGGACCGGCAATTCTTACTAGTCTACAGAATGCAACAAATTGTGTTTTCAATATTAATATTTATAATAATTAGTAGTTTTGTATATTATTATGTTTGTAGGAATAAAATAATTTTTGAAAAATGGGTTGGTATACTTTTTTGTATATACGGTTGTAGAAAAAATAATGTGTAAAGTGTCTTTTCGCACTTGACTGCTTCCCCGAACAACTGCAGTCACGTGCGGGAAAATATTACTTTCCGCACTTGTTAGGAAAATAACTATTCTCGATTTCCGACAAAAATACAAGTTCTATGGAAAAAAGTTAAATAACAATGTTATACGTAATGAAAAGATCTTCTTGATTTACGCATGTTTTTTGTTCGTCGAAATCGTTACTTTCTTATGGCGTTAAAAATATCACCATCACTATGGTAATTTTTCTCAGAAAAGACAAAAAACTCGTATTCGAAATTTTTTCTCAAACATTTGTACAATTTATTGTTATTTATTGAAACTTTACCGTCTAATTACACAAAAGCGTGAGATAACATGTTTCGTTGATAAACATAAGTAATTAGAGAGAAATTGCTTTAGTGTCCAGAAATTCTTACAATTTGTTGACAACTAAAAAAAACTCACTAATAATTGAATAAATAGACAAATAAAATAAAATCTAAAAATAAATATAATATGTACATGTGAAAAATTTTATATGTAATATACACTACATGCGTAAGAATTCAACCAGATAATAAAATTAAGTATACGGCAAACCTAAAATTTGTATTGAAAATCAGTATCAACATTAAGTCAGTTTGTAAAATGATCAGAATTGAATACAAGTCGTTTACAGCGTAGAAGACACTTTTCAGTAAATATGCCTTCAAATTCTTGCAAAATGCGGGAAAACGTGTTATAGGTTTGATTTCGATTGGCAAATGATTGTGCATTTTTTGCATTGGACAGTATAGAGCCGATACCTAATTCTGAACGTGAACTAGGTAGATAAAAAACGTGCTTCGCGTTCCTAAGAGTAAATATCTAACTGCTCTCTTTTGTAGTTTAAAGATTCGCTCAAATTGAGTTGTACAAAACAGAACTGAAAGATTGATAAGTTTAGTTCCTTGGAAACTGATGCTAGCGTAAAACAGACAGAACTTAATTTTTTAGATGAAGCGGCGATATGTAAGTCCCATTTCAAAGAAATGTCTACAACAAACACTTAGGATAATTATGTCGCTAGATGTGGTCCTATGTAGTACCGTAACATCAGGGTTGCTCCAAGAGAAACTAGTATCATCCGGAAAAAGACATATTTTACCACTGATGTCTTGATAGGCAATGTCGTTGACACTTGCTTGAATGAATTATATAGTAATTGAACCGTAATTTGAGAGATATTTTTCTTAATTAGCACTATTACTAACTAGTTTTTACCAATTATGATTATTTACGCAAGTCTTAGGGTCGAGGATTGCGATAGCATAATAATACAAGTTCGATAACTAATTAAACTATATTTACATAAATACCAAACAAAACAATATACATAAAATTATATACAAAATGAAAAATTATACTAAATCTCGAGCCGAATCTCTGGAAGCTGCGTAGCTCTGTTGAGATCTGATCGCTTCGAAGTCTTGAGACAGTATGAGCTTCTCATCGATGTAAAACATCTCGCCAGGGTTCCTGAAAGTGTGTTGGTTTTTCCTAAATCATGTACCAAGTATATTGGAAAGGATCAAGTTAATTACCTGTTTATTAGGACATTACGTAGGTTACAAAAGGAAGCAGACTTCGAATTCCCAGAAGAAAATAACTTGGAATTCCCTGGTTCAGGTTTCGGTCAGTTAGGACTGGAAGGATTATTGTTTTATTGATTAAGATGTTCGGAGAAATGTGTACAGAGCATATGGCGTTATCGTTATATAATGTATTTCATATGAATAACATCAAAAGATCTTTGCCACTATTAAAGTTTTACTATAGTTGTTACGCTAAAAAATTATATTATTGTTCAGATATCAATTAGGATCATTAACAATTTGAAGAAAATCGTTGCCCTTTTGACTTTCATAGTTTTCATGACAAATACTCATATGTGTATGTGGAATGTATATGTAGAATGTATATCAAAATTAGGTAAAGTGGATGAGCGGTGTTCATGTCTCTTTTCAGATTAGCTGTTACTTGCTTTTTGATAACAATGAACGTTCGTTTCTTATTTTCCTATATATTGAGAGAGCTTATTGCAACTTTAGAAAAGTCTCGAATTCCTTGCTAGATTATTAACCATATCATCAACATCATTTTTTATTATGAAACATTTTTTTGATTATTAGAATGTATGAAAAGTAATTAACGAATTTCTCCTTTTGCCAATAGATTAATATGATGTTTTTTCAACGTAATTATCTGCTTAGTTAGTTAGGAACTCCTCACATTATCTGAAGGTAAAGTTATGATAGGAAATGTTTTTATAGGACAACCAAAAGTTTTCTTCAATTGTATCCAAAGTATGTAAATTACAACCGATATTTTGAGAGTTTGAGTTGTTAATACTCGTATATTTCATAGATTCATTTTGATAGATATATTTGCTTTTTACCTTCGAATTAGTCCATTTTATCTATTGAAATTTCGAGTATTAAGAAGAATCTCCACTAGATATCAGAAATTCAATTTCCTCTGATATTTAAACAAAGATGGAATACTAATAATGGAATAATCCTTTGGAATATCAACCTCATGAGCTATATTTTGGTACCAAATTTTTAATATAGTGCAAACATTTATCAGATTTGCCGCAAATTACGTAATAGTTATTCTGGTATAACGGAAAGTACAGTTAATATTAAGATATAATATACAGACAAATGTGAAACATAAATCAGTAAGTGTCCATTTTATGTAAGTTATAAAGTTTCTTATAAACAATATATTTCGCAAATTCAACGATCAGCAAACTCTTACATTAAAAACAATTGAATCGAATTTCAAAAAAGTTATTGAATGCAAGATTTTCATTTGAATAACAATTGCACTTTTTTTGAAAATATATTAATTTATTAAAAACCAAATAAAAACGTATTTAATCTAAATAAAATAAAGAATATTACTTAAAATTTTATTTCTAATTTGAGTAACAGGTTACAATTTTGATAAATAAACCTGTCTGTTTATAAGTGAAAAACATAAATTTGTGAAATATCAAATTCCACTCAATGGTTTCAAAATACTCACAATAACTAAAACATACATCATCTAGTACCACTTAATACGCATAAGAAATTGATATAGTTCACTTAAATTCTTCTTCCTCCTTCCCATCTGGTCCAATATTTATTCTAATTGGTACTTCTGTTAAATCTCTTTTTGTTCTTGTTCGTGTCTTCTTTTCCTGTCGTGTGTTACCAATAGGTCCACAATTTTTATTTTTATTACTTTTATTGCTGTCTGAAGCATCCATTTCAGATTTGTGTTTAAAAGTATACTGAGCGATACAAACAGTAACTTTCAGTTACACTGAAGAATAAATGACAGACAATAACTTGTATTCAAATAATCTGATGCTCAACTGAAAGTCCCCAAGTTTATATTGAGATATGAATTTAATGTTCAAAGAGATGTAAAATCTACACATGTCTGTGAATTTTATGATTATTTTGTTTGGTCATTGATCGTATCTTTAACAAATATCCGTTTGTAGACTGACGTAAATCGAATATAATCTCTCTAATAACGTGTTAAACAAACAGGCACGTCGTAAAATGTATGAGGAGTGAAGATACAATAATCACTACTCATTTCATGCTATTTCCATGAAAATTTAACATTTGTATCGTTTATTCACATTTCCATTTAAAAGAGAAAAGGGAACTATTGGAATTAACAGAGAATTTTGAAACGCCGGAAATATCGAGTGGGAATTCCATCAAATAAATAGAATTGAAATTATTTTAAACATATTTCAAACGTTAAACAATATTAAACAGACACAAAACATATTTCTAGTATTACTAGAGTGGCTACATAAGCTTTGAGATAGACAAATAAAAAGAAATATTCATAATTTTATTGTTTTTCAGATTGGTTTTCCTGATTTTTTAAAAGCTGGTCAATAATTCAGATCATTTGCTTCGAATTGCTTTGTGCACAAACAAGTTTTGTTGGATTTGACTCGTCTTGAAAGACACTCCATACACTCGATTCTTGTTTAGTTTCGGGTTTATATACAGAGATCCATCATTTGTTGCCTTTCAGGATTTTAAAGACGTCTATTGAAGTGCCGCGATTGAATTTTTTCAGCATTTTTTTGCACCGAATGGACACGACCTTTTTTTAAGCGATTCTCAAAGTATGCGGTATCGAACGCGAACAAATCTTTTGACGGCCGAATTTTCATTAATGCCCAAGTATACCTCAATCTCATGGTATATCACATGGCGATCTTGAAATATCAGTTTTCGCACCTCATCGATGTTTTCTGGCACAACAGTCGATTTTGGACAACTTTCACGAAATTCATCTTGTAGCGAAGTGTGATCACGATTGAATATGGAAAATCAGCGAAACATAGTGGTTCTAGATGGTCTGATGAAAAAGAAGCTGGTTTAATCCACGTCGAAAGTCGTAGAATAGTTCATATTAGTGTTGCCATACTCAAAACTTTAGTTCCTATGACTAGAATATCTAGATCATCATTTAACAGTTCTTTCCTTTTTTTCTTATGATTTTGGAATTGAGTTTTCCAGCATCCGGAATATTGGTACATTCAATCCTTTATATAATCATGGGTGAAGAACAATTTAATGTAAAAGTAGATCCATGACATGAAATTAAAGATTGACATAAAATATAAAATTAAATCTAGTGGATTGAATTATGCCTTATTTCCTCTGGTTACTTGTGGCAGGCCTATATTTTCAAGACATATTTTCCAACAAATTGGATAATTTCGAGGTTAATACTGAAATTTTATGAAAACTATACTAGTGCTTGTGACTATATCTACTATTTCTTTCAGAAATCGTCATACTCCTCTCTGTATAATAGGTATCTGTCAAGTTTGTATTTGATGTGAGCTCATTTGATGTAAACATTCAGTGTACAGATAAAAAAGTTTTTAAATGTTCTATTTTAAAGCAACGTAAAATTTACCATGAGAAATGCAGGACTCTTTGAGGTTGACATATGGTGCAAGACAACGCGCAAGAAATTACATCCAATTTTTTCCAACGTCTAAATATTTCATACATTAATATTGTCCGTCGTTTGACAACATGCAAGTCTCCTGCCTTGCTTTGGATACTACCTAATAGACAGGCTCCTACGCCAAAAGTAACTAGACTTCTCCCTAGAATTGCAACTTGCACCATTATAAATGGCACCAAAGCGATAATGTTGCAATTGCGAGATTTTCCATGAAACAATCGGCTGAACTTCATCTCCGTATGCTTTTGATAAAAAAATATTGCGTCTGGCATTGCATTGCACATTGAGTGGCTGGCATTTCAAATCACTCATTATGACATTATATAACAATGCTTGATTCTTAAATTCGTTTATTCACTTATCTTTCAATTTATCTGCTTCTCACGAAACTTATTCTCGTTTCTAAGTACATAAATATACCTTGAGCCTTTCAAATGTTTCCTTTTTGCACAGTTATTTTTGTTTCGATGTTTTGCTAAGATTTTTTTTTTGTTTTACGTTTTAGCAATGTATACTTTAATATAACTCAAAACTTTTTATACACCAGTACAAGTTAAACCTTGTATTCTCGATTTATATTCGGTGAACGCATCTCTTTAATACTCACACTTCACTGTTTATTTTTATTGCATCGCTGCCCTTGGTACAAAATTAATGATTCTCCCATAAAGAGATTAACATTGAACTTTTTAATAGGTTAGGAATTTCTATTGATAGATTATGTTGATTTTGAATTGATTTTGGATAGGCCTGATATAGTATTCGTTTCCACTGCAGGGTTCGGATGATTTTTAATAGGGTTGTTGTATTTGCAAGTGCGTCCAAGGGGCTTAGTACATATGGTTAACTTTAGAATGGCTCATTGAAATGAAATATAATAATCGGAGAGACTGGGTGAATAAATACAGCTCATATTTTATTATTCCCTATCGTCTATTTATAGACGAGTTTCCTACATTATGTACAAATGATCTGAAGTGATATTTCTAAGAAGAATCAGAAACTTCCAGGCTTAATATTTTCAAAAGTACGTCGTTAAGGTGAAAATGGGAAACTTCTTCAAGGATAAGGGACTCAGAGTCATTTCATCATATAACTCGCACTCGACATGCACACTTTACACTTTCTTTTATAATTCGAGTACATGTAGAATAACGAAATATGTCTAGTATGCAGCTAAGAATATTCTATATTTGTGAAGACAAAAACTTATGTTTACTTATATCGTTTCGAGAATTTAATGAGGAATTAACATAAAACTTTGGACCAGAATTTAAAATATGTTATACAGGTTAACTGTTGACAGAATCAATTCGGAATTATCCAAAATATAAATCCATTCAAAGATTTATGATTATCAAAATGATATAATAAGTGAAATCCGCAGTTTGTTTCTTTAGGTAAATACAATAATAAATTTCTTCGACTAAACAAATTTCTGTATTTAATATTTAGCTTAAGTTGCATTATCCCTAATGTATTCTTTCTATTATAGTTCTGCTTCTGTATATTATCTATTTTTAATTGATGACGTTAATATTTGAGTTTTCAAAAAGGATGATCGGGAATTCAGTAACTTAATCATTTAAGCTCTAGAAAATAATAGGGTCGTATCATTACTCAAAGAAACCAAGCTATCACTTTTTACTTGGACTCTAGTCAAGCATGAAAAAGCCACTGAACCCCGATTATTATTTTCTCGTTATTATTTATTGATTATATATTTTTGGTTTCATTATACTATACCAGATCACCTTTAGTTATTTAGTCCCCGTATTGGATAGCAATTACTAAATTAAAATATAAAATTTCCTTTTTACCGTTGTCGTACTTTTCATGGTTATCGTAGTCATTTTATGGAGTGTTGGGATTTTTAATGTCAAAAACTCACATAATTATTTGTGAGCTCTTGTTTTTTCTATTTAATTAGTTATAAGGTAGGTTTTTACTTTAAGCTCGAAAAATTCATTGATATAATGTTGGACAGACATCATTATATTTATTTTTTTAACGAATACGCCTAACTAATACATCTCCACAAATACATTTTTTTAGATCATAATTCAATGACTTTCTGCTAGAATAACTGATAATATTTAATATAATGACAGAGATGTCTCTATATTATGATGCAAGCATAATTTAACCAGAATACAGGATTATGTTAATAAAAAGATTAGATAATACAAATACTTATGTACACTTTGCTATTTGTGTCACCTATTTTTAAAAGATGCCATTCTATAATATAACAATTTGTTTGTTCATCTTAAAGTAAATACAATCAATTAATAAATATTTTACAAATATTGGTTGAATGGAAATTTATCTTGAAAAATGCAGCAAATGCATTAGAAGAGAAATGAGGTGACATTAATGCAGTCGCCCCACAACTTCAATATTAACATAATATAACCGGATATTAATATTATATACCATCGGTGTGGAAGCTTAAGTCTGCCCGCAAAGTTTCAATTGGTATGAACCCTGATTTACGTTGCAACAACACTCAATATCCCTTATATTATCTCCTAATAAGATTGATGAATTTCATCTGTGTAATCAACAATATAATTTGTTGTTCAAACTTACAAATACAAATTGTGAAAAAAAAAACAAAAAATAACAAGATTAAATCCATTCGGTTTTGTCATTCTGCTACTGAAGCCTCTTTAGTGAGATAGTCGATCCTGAACAAGGCATTCATATTTTGTTCAATGTTTAGTCTTTAAAAAAGAAGGAAATTCGCAAAAAGTAGACACAGTTGTTGGTCCAGATATGATATATATTGTTTCCATAGCTTAGTAAAAAACTAAAAATCTTGTAGCATCTTAACAGATGATTTGTAACTGAGACGGGTGAGTACCAAGTTTGCTCCGAGACTTTAGACAGATTAACAAAAGAGAAGTTGAATTTCAATTCACAATTGAAAGATCATATTCGTGCACATCGGGATTCATCGCCAAAATGATTATTGGAATTGAGAGTTGAGGCGTTCCGCGATCTATAAATCGCTCGCTCTGCACACCCTGTGCATTCTTTTGGTCTCCAATGCATTCATTTTTACGTTTATCTTATAGATGTTATAATGAAGTTTCACGCCACATGTCCATTCAATATCTACGAGATTGTAGCATCTTCTATTCTTGTATCGGTTTTATTACAAATATTGTTATTTTCTTCATCGGCCTTTAGGGAACATTTCTTTGTTTAAATCATTGTCTACAGGTCATATATTGATAATAAATGAAAGCAGAGCTAGAAGATTTCCTTTTTTCGATTTATATCGTATTTTCCATTCTTCTTTAAAATACACTCTAGTGTTTCTGAACCAAGATTTTTTCTTATTTTATTTCAACAGCTTGATACTCTTTATATAACAACTTAGTCCAGATCGTTGATTCTTTACGACCATTACTTCAGTTTCAAAGAGATTTTGGGGACGTCTCCAATATTTTTTGTTTTCTATGGGCTAGCCACGTTGTTGCAAAACAAATTGCTGAAAAAACCGTGTTTAAACCAAGACGTCAAGTGTATAAAATCGCTTATCTATACATCGTGAGTATGTTTAATTTGTAATATCTATTTTTATCATGAATTATAAAATATCCCTCACATTAATAAACTTGTCGCTGTTATATCGTCGACCTCGGAAGCTTTTCATAACCTTCATACCCTTCAAAGTACCAAATCATCGACTTCTTTTGGGTCAAGGATAATTGTGATACAACCACGATTCATCGCCCTTAACGATGTTGCTGCTACGTCTGTTATTAAATTCTATAATCATGGAACGATCTCCGGTCACAATTCTATTAAAGCTTCAGTGTTTTCTAAGATAGCCGATAATGAATTTTGTTCTATCTCAAATTAAACTGATGTAACACCGCTCTTTCTTTGCACAATGTTACAAAGAGAATTCTGGCCAAAACAATTCACCAAGAATGGGAAAGATTCCTCTTGTTTTAAGCCTTTTTCAAGACTATAAATAGTAGCGTGAAAATAAGATCGCTAGCGAAATTCGTACTGACCAGAGCAAGACACACAGACCTCCTACACGTAGGAGATTGTTTGGTGGCGTTACCCCATTATTCAATCATATTGACAAGTTTTTGAAAATATACTGTTTCATGAAGGTGTCGATTTTAAGATGGGAGGGGTTTAAGAAAAGTTATCGACCTCAAAGATGTGACAGATTAATATAAGCCGGAAGTATGAGAGGAGGAAATAAGCTCTTGAATCGTAGAGAAGCCTGTAGTTTCGTTAACTTGTAAGATATAACCGAGTATATTGGTCTTAATCAATGGTTCAGTGTTTAATTTTAGCGTGTTTTTTTTTTATAAATAAGATAATAATTCAAACTGTGCATTTGTTGGATTTTACTTACAAGAAACATCCTGTATAATATTAGGATGTTAGTATAAACAAGTTTTGTAATTGAAAGTTTTCCATGAAGTCCCCATAAATGTTTTCACATAGCGGTGGAAAGTGTATGAGGAAGATTAGGGGATGAATGTGAAGAAAAATACTCCCTCACAAATGAATGACTGGATTTGTAGAATATACCACCGATTGAAATGGAGAAAAGTTTCCATACAGAATACTGGAACAAAAAGGAGTGGATTTAAAATTAGATTACTAGGCAGTGCTATAGTACACATAGAGTTCTTGTACAAATAAATAAAATGAAATGGGAGTGGAACGGTCTAAAATAAAATAAATTCCAAGCGAAAATTGACGCTATTAAAAAATGCGTGCAGTTAAATATCATTAAGTTGTATCCAAGTCAGAATACTAATTAGTTGCATATCCAAGTACGAACTGTTTTGACATAAAAATTTCCCACTTAAAATTATTTAAATTTAAAAACATATGCACAAATATAACCTAGACAAAGATACAATCACTTGTGTGCAAATTAACTCTACCGCAATGCGAACCATTATGATCTGTGAGTCATTTGATTGAAGGTCACAAAAGTGTACCTTACTTCACCCTCCATTAACGTATCCTCTCGGATTACCAAATTTTTGTCTTATATTCATGTGACTGTGAAGAATCATAAATTTAGCTACTCAAATTTAAGGTTTATTGTATTCGTTGAGATTTATGGTTCACGATCCTAATAGGGACCCATATCATAAATGATTGATTCCGGGTGTTTCTTGAACACTTGAATTCCATCAAGGTATCAAATTACGTACTTTATTTTGTATCGATAGGAGTCTAACGATCGTACTTTTAGATAATTATAACCTTTTATACAATAGGATTTTTCAGAGTGGTAAATAGATAGATGTCTTATATTCTTGCTTTCGTTACAGTATGGTCGACTGATTATTGAAACCACGTTTTAACACTTATTTTATTATTTAATAAATAGTTTATTTCAAAGTAGTTTTGATGTTTTAATATAACGAATATGGTCAATAATCATTGGTTAAACCGAAGATACATTACACGAAGTAGGTAAGAATAACCTACTTATTCTATTCGAAATTAGTTTTAATGATTCTGTTTATAACAAACCTCACAAATAATAGCTCAACTTATTTTTAGGATAGATTGTAGTTAAATTTTTTTTAATATTGCTAAAACTTTTTGTAATTAACACAAAGATATGTATTCCACAGGCATTTATTTGTTCTATTTCATTTCAATAAATTTCATTACAGCAGAGTTATACAATTATTATCCAGTGATACAAAGAATGATGGACTTAATAATACCACTTTACGATAGTTATAGTGAAACTTAACTAAACTCTGTCACCTGTTTTCCATCTGGTCCAATGTCGATTTTCAAAGGAACATCTATAATAGATCTTTTAGTTCTGTAAAAATCAATATTTTCTATTAATATTTACGGATATAAGCTATTGCGAGGACAGTAGTTTTAACATCTAGTCCCCATTTTCATGTTTGAGTTATTTATTACATACATTAAATAGGAATCACCTCAATTATATCGGATACAACATAAAAAATATTTGATAATTTTGACCTCTACGAATTTTGTGCTATGACAGTCAAATGGAATAAGTTCGTTTAAAAATAAATGATAGAACAGTGAGAGAAACTCTCAAGACAGTATTAGTGTTACAAAAATTAACATTAAAAAAATAATTTTATTATTATTGCTTGATAATTTAAAAAAAAAATATTATATTAGTCACCTAGGGAAAAAATAGGGCATCCTCGCTCGCGATTTTTGTCACTCCGATAGCGGTGACAAACATCGCGGGCAAGAATACCCTAGATTTCTCCCGTGGTGCGTATACTATTTTTTCTCTCACCAGGATGACAAGTTCGTCCTTGTTGTATTCTAATTCACTGTCACTAGAATCGTCTAAATTAATTTTTGTTAATTTCATTTCTGTATTTTCACGCGATAATAAATATAAAATGTCGTGTGAAGCAAACTGTCATCGAAAGAAAACATTTCAATAAACAAGTCGTTGCTACGATACCAGGAGCAACAATTCTCAACAATTCCTGTCCAAGAATTAACTTTTTTAGGATATTGCGTATGTTCTTATCTCATCCACAGTGAGGATTTTCATTAGACCAATAGCGGCAATTTTGAGGAGATGAAGTGTAAATTTTTGGGCATAATGAAATGAAACTACGAAATGCCTAAACTGCACATAAACTGTATAAGTGTCGCAGCTGCCAAGCTTTGTCATTATTCATCGCACGTAACAATGCGTGCATCTTCTCTCTTGCGCTTCCACTTACCTTGAGCGAGAGTTGTTTACAAAAATTATGGCAACCTCTTTTTGCGGTCATTGTGCAACTGGCATGGATTTTCATGCTCAATGTATATAAAACTTCAATTTTGCATAAAAATTAAGAAAAACCGGTGAATGCAGTTAATTAACAATAATAGTTTACACCTGGGAACACTAATGCTGCAGCCGACTGAGAGCTGACAACGATTTTTATTTTGATTTGTGACACCATTTACAAGGCAACCTATCCTTAATCCATTCCATACATCCTCAAGATTCCTTTAAAATTAATTTCATCAAAAAAACAGATACCTGCAAGATCAAGTGGTGGGATCTTAGACTATTATATTCCCAGAAGAACGATAAATTACGCAACAAATATCAACATAAAATTACAAAAAACTAAAATCGTATCCATCCCATTCCGAGTGTAAATAGATATATGTTTCTATTTTGTATTTACTAAGCATATAAATGCTGTTATCATCTATCTGAATCTTTGTTTTCCAAATTTCAAAGTAATATGATAAAGTATGTCCCTAATTTTTTTAATATGCATAATTTTATTAATTACGAAGACGATTATCAATCCTAATATTTTTTCTTTCGAGATATGATGTATTCGGACTCAATATGACTTCGATTTCCATTAGTTACGAATAACAACTCAAATGAGCTGATTATGGATCTAAAACGATACTCACGAAAACGGAAAGTTTTCATTATGCCAAAAATAACATATCAAATTAGTTGATCGGATACAAATACAAAACGTGTATCCAAGGTTTATTCACACAAGTCAAAAAACCCAAAATGTCTGACGTAGTTTAGCAAATGTCTCTCCCAATAATAATGCTAATAGATTAACTGTAAATGTATACCTCCCACTATTTTACTTTAATTGAAGATACAACTTGATCATACTTTATGTTAACTTTACTTTGAACTAATGAATCATGTTATAAACGAACGTGGTTTATCAAATTAACACAATCGAAAGTAGCAATAATATTGCTTAGTTATTACAACAGTTTTACCTGGAATGAGATTTCTCATTTTCCACTGTTGTGGAGTCCGTTGTCATCTCTGTTGGCGTAGTTTTAGTATTTTGATCTGCAGGAGGATTTTCTTGGTCACTCATTGTTTGCGGATTTCTGTTAGAAGAATACTTATTATGAAAAAAACCGAAACGACACAACAGCGAAAATGTTTTTACGACATATGGCCATGAAACTAAATTCGTTGATTAATATAAGAGAAATTTATTCCGTATATTGTTGAATAGCACAAGCGTACCAAAATATTTTTAGATATATTTTGTTTACCTATTCCTATAATATATAAAATATTAATTGAGTTTTATTGAGCATAAGAAATCGATGAAAATACTCATGTCGAGTTTGTTATTCTCATTTAATTATTTTATATGAATATTATTAGTTTTCTGGTTATATTTTCGGTTTTCCTTTGTTTCCAATTTGATATATTTTGATTTAAGAAACCTGAAAAAACTCTTAACCACTATATAAAAATTGAAGAAATATGGAAAGAGAATGTCTTGTTTTTTGTTAGTTTGGAAACTTTTCAGACAAACCTTGTATCTATCATGCACTTTTATAATGCCTTTCTAAATCAAATGATTTCAGGATGTTTGAGTTTTGATGTTAATTTATTGATATATTCATGGAATGGTCAGTTTTATAGATCAGGTTAAAAAGAATATTTTCATCTAAATGTTCTTGATTTTAGGTCCCTTCTGTTT
This sequence comes from Diorhabda sublineata, assembly GCF_026230105.1. Lineage (NCBI taxonomy): Eukaryota > Metazoa > Arthropoda > Insecta > Coleoptera > Chrysomelidae > Diorhabda > Diorhabda sublineata. Next base: position 29,387,604 of record NC_079476.1, read on the forward strand.
TAAAATTAGTTTTTCTAATAATTTTTGTAATAATTTGATGTTTCGACTTTTCTATAAATCTTTATCAAATATGATATTGACATTGACAATTTGCGCATTTATATTAATCAATAGATCACCAACATCATGAATATCAAAATAAGAATAAAATCAAAATAGAAAATGTTCTAATAAGAAATATTAATTTTTCCTTAGTCCTTACATCTTAAAAATATAGCAGTCTACATAGAGCAAACCTCTCAATATTTATAAAATAGACTAAAAGGTCATCAATACGATAAAAAAAATAAAACTGCGTTAACGAAACATGAAATATCAAAAAAATTCAATGATTAAGATTCAAAAATTCTTGGAACGGAATCTAATGCAAAAAAAAGATAATTTTCAGAAATGGTTCACATTAATAAAAACGAAAAAGCTATAAATGATAAACAAGACCTAAATAATTCAAGTGAAATTTATAGCTTATAGCTTGTTTAGAACATTTTCTATTTTAATTTTATTTTTATTTTGATATTCATGATGTAGATGATCTATTGATTAATATAAATGCGCAAATTGTTAGTGTCAAAAGAAAAGTCAAAACATCAACTTTTATCTTCCAAAAATTATTAAAAAAACTAATTTAAACTAATAATAGAAGAGACCTAAAATCAAGAACATGTAGATGCATTAATATATCAAAAGGTCTAAGAAATCAGAAATTGAGGAAAAATATTTTCTATAGAATACTTATGTGCACTTTATATTCTATAGAAAATCAGTAGATAAAAGTGAAGTACTTTGAAATTCAAGTATTTTGACTACTTCGTAACTTAATTATTTATATTTCAATATGCACTTCGATAGACAGAGGATTTAAAAAAGGTTTCAAGGTTATTATTATATATTAATTAATTTATATTATATTAATATTATTAACGAATGTGGAAAAACAAGCACTTGAACCGTAGAGAGAAGCCTGAAGTATAGTTAACTTATGGTAACAGTGATTATTAGACTTGATCATGTGCTCGTACAGATGACGTCTTCTTTTTCCAACTTAAAATATGTTTTTTAGTAATAGTGTAATGATGAATAAAGCTTATTCTCATGTAGCGTTTAATATTTTATTCCAAGGCTGCCCAAGCAAGCTTATGTTGAGGCACTACAGAAAGGGTTGTTTGGGCTCCCCCTACGTAAGATACACAATGTGTATAGAAATTCGTCCAATCATTTTGCGATAATAAAACTTTTTATAAAACATTGAAATTTAGTGAGCCCAAGATAATCTTTCAAATTATGACCAGAAAAGATCGAAAGAATACATTAGTCAGAGCATTAACTGTAAGATTTACTAACAGGTCATTTTCGTTTGAGAAGACACCCAACTGGTTGAAAGAGGTGACTCAAAATGATATGGTATTTTCCTATATTGTCAATATTTGTCCATGTCTCTGGTTGTATGAACTACTTTTTTTATGACCAATTTTTCTTATGATATGAATTTTCATTGTATGAGAAACCATTGTATCAGCTCATGTTCACTGATCATCCTTGCGAACTTCGGGGGATGTAGATTCGGCCAAATCAATTACTTGACCTACGGTTTCACAAAGGTCAGTTTAAAATCACTCGTAAATTCGGCCAAAAAGTGCTACAAGAACCTGAGGACAGGAGGCAGTTTAGTGTTCGTAAACATTTTAATACATAAATACAAAAAAATCCATAAATTATATTTAGATGAATATTATAAACGATTGGAAATACCTAAGTATGATGGATACTTAAGAAAATTCTTGGAGAATCATAATCATTTTGGTTTTAAAGTGACACTCTAAAGACTTGTCGAGTTTACATGTACAAATATTGCATCCCAAATTTCTCTGGCTGAATTTACCACACCAAAAGGTCATCTACTTTCCATCAGACCGAAAATATATCGGACTTTCCTAATATCGAAAGCGGAAAACAATATCAGATGTAAATGTAGAATGTGAGAAGTAAATTAAACTTCTGGGATAATCACATATAGTCTGATAGACAGTTATTAATGACGGTGACCACTTACCTTCGCAATCTGCTTAGTTGATTAAATTATTTCATTCGTTCAAAATGTATTTCAATCATTCTGTTTTTATCCCAAACAACGCAAATAATAATTTTGAATATTGTTAAATTTTTTGGGCATTAACACAAAGATATGTATTCAAAAGACATTTATTTATTTTATTTCATTACAGCAGATGATCGCAATTATTTGTTAGCGACACAAAAAAAATCCATTCTTACTTTCACATAATAAAATTAAATTTGTGCTTAATAATACTATATTACGTTATAATAAAACTTAACTAAAATTCTTCCACCTCCTCTCCGTCCGGTCCAATGTCATTCCTTGAGGGAACGTCTATAATTGCTCTTTTCCTTCTAAAAAGATTTATATATTTTATTAATATTCGTAAATATAAAATTACTTTAATACAGTACTTCTTAAGTTTTATAGTTCCTATAGTAGTATAATTTTTTGGACAAATTTTTGGACATAAAGTATAAAACGCCCCAAGAAACAGCATAGATTTTTGAAAATTTTAGCCTGTAAGAGTTTTGTAATATGACAGATATTATAGTGATATTAACATTGTTATAAGATCTCCAATTTCATTTGAAATATCATTCATTATTTCAAATGGATTTTTCTTATTCTTATGAAATGTTCGATTCTTATATCTTTTGCTATTATAGTTTTCATTTCCTGTATATTTGCAGGTTATATTTTTTTTAAATGTAACCTTCAACTGTTAACCATAATATATGTCCCTTAGTTCTTCATTAACTATCAGCTCTTATGTGAGAAATTACTCAAAAAATTGTAAAAAATCGAAATGAATCTCAAAAATCTGCCGCAGTTTGTATAGTTGTCTGATGATGGTAGAGGCAATTTGCGAACAGTGGTCAAAGACGTCTTTGCGATGTGACCAGAAATGAAAATCGTACAAGGTAAGCTCAGACACTTAAATCACAAGAAATATGCTTCGTACTGAAATCTAAGACGATGGAATAGTCTCAAGGATTATATTATATTCAATTTTCTTTTGAAAGACCCGCTAGTTCAACCATTTATATGAGGAGAAGGAAACCCATCCCAATATTAGTGACCCTGTTATTAAAGCAGAGGAAGAAATAGAATGCGATACTACTACAATTGTAAGCATAAGGAAACACCAAATAAGCAGACAGGAAAACCATATAAAGAGACCGACATGCTAGGAAATACTGTAGTTCGTCAAATATAATGCAAAGTGACAAAGAAATGGTAATTCCTTTCGATAAAAAGTAACAAGATATTGGAGACATCAGAAAATTAGTTGGATACTCTTTGAAAAAGCAAACAGATAAAATGTTCGCTAAAATATCCTGTCGCTAATAGAGGTGATAATGTAGTGGTGAGAATTCTTGATGTAGACCATACCAAAGCCGATGATCGAAATATTATGGCTGTTATAATTTCTCATCTATAATTCACACCTAAGTTTGTTTTGATTCATATACATTAAAAAAACCCAAATATCTGACGTAGTTTATACACTTAAATATAAACACTTTCCACTATTTTTCTCTAATTGATTATACAATTTGATCGTACTCTATGCTATCTTTCCTTTGAACTAATGAATCATATGAATGAACGTGGTTTATTAAATTGACTCAAGTAATAAATCCGTATGTCAATATTATTGCTTAGTCATAACAAGAGTAAACAGTTTTACCTGGAATGAGGTTTCTCACTTTCCTCTGTTGCGGAGTCCGTTGTCGTCTCTGTTGGCGTAGTTTTAGTATTTTGATCTACAGGAGGATTTTCTTGGTCACTCATTGTTTGCCGATTTCTGTTAAACGAAAACTTATTATAAAACTGGCCGAAACAAGACAACAACAAACATTTTTTAGGACATTACCGTGAAACTGATTTAGTTAATCATTGTAGGAGAAAAGTACTACGACTAGTATTAAATTGCGTACCGAAATATTCTTATAAACAATATAGCGTATCGAAATATTCTTATAAACAATATTTTTTCGTAACTGGACTGACCGACAACTGGCCCAGGAAATTCCCAGTTCTGTTCTTTTGGGAATTTGGGAAACCCAAATTACCTTTCTTTTATGACCTACATTTCCTAACGACTTGCGATTAACCTAATCTTCTCCAATATATACTTTTCCGATTGTGATGTAACTCTCATGGTACTCATTGAATATATATATATATATATATATATATATATATATATATATATATATATATATATATATGCATCTAAATGTTCTTGATTTTAGGTCTTTTCTGTTTCAAAATTAGTTTTTTTGCGATAGTTTTCAAAGATAAATTTTGACATTTCGACTTTTCTTTAAGTATTTATCATTTTATGATTAATATTAATTTTGATAAAGACTTAAAGAAAAATCGAAAAGTCAAAATTTAGGTTTCAATTAAAAACTATCAAAAAAAACTAAGAAATAAGAAATTATATATCAAAATCGTTGCACAAATAGTATTTATTATTTCTAAATAATATTTATTAATTTACCTTTGTCTTATATAAATCCTGTTTTCAATATCCATCTGAAATCTATTGTACTGAAATAACGAGTCAATATATTTTGTTACAAATAATTTCTTTCTACTCGAAGATTGTTCATATTTGGTGACACAAGTTTAATTAATAAATAGTGTTGATGCGACGATTTATATATAGTCGGAGAGTATGTTGGCCAAACATGCCAAACGGAAAGGTATTTTGGAGAGAATTAGGGTTACTCTATGCCGTTAGGAAATTTAGAAGGTCATAAAAGAAAGGTAATTTGGAATTCCCTGGGTCAGTTGTCGGTCAGTCGGGTGGCGAAACAATTTTGTTTTATTGAGGTAGTTGTTCGGAGAAATAGTCGAAGGATGAAAAATGTAGTGAATGAAAGTGTACCTGTATTATGTATCACTACATGCGTCGGGTGAGTGCGCTTGGAATGGTTGGCAGGATCAACTTGATTTATTTTCTAAACGAGACGTCACCAGATGACAATGACGTGAATATCTACTTACGAAATGAACGGGTACAAGCAACAGTATTCCGTCAACAATCAACCAACCGATGGATTTTCCTGCAGGTACACCACGTGCAATCTTCCTGACGCATTTAAAAATAGAGTATATAGGTACACTTGCATTTATAACATTTTTCATCCTTCAAGATTTCAACCTATCAACTACTTCAATATTCCCTGTAGTTCCGAATTGTCTTATTTTGATAATGTCAAATGTCATTACATATTCAATTTCCTCACAGCAAGCAATTAGCCTAATCGTCTCCAATATACCTTTCTAATTAACAAGTAAATATTTATAATACAAAATATTGAACTCATTGACCCTTATTAATGGATTGAAATAATTATATTGAATTTGCTATCTTTAAATAATTTTTTATAATAATAATTTTATCATATCATTTTCATTTTCTGGTTATATTTTCTGTTTTATATTTCAATTTGGTATATTGTTATATAAGAAACTTTGATACGTACAAATGTTATCATCTAAGAATGGCAATCTCTTCTACCATAGGAAAATTGCTAATGAAATTACTTCTCCACTAGTCAACAATTCACATCACTGTGTTAGCTACAATTGTAGGTTATTGTAAGCAAAACTTTGAATTTGATCTCTTTAAAAAACTGCGCTTGGCTATCAATACATTCATCCCAATATTGAATCCATGATAGAAATCATTTCGGGAAGGCTCCCATTTTTCAGTTTCAACCTGATCAGTATGAATAATAGTGTCAAAACTTCTCATTTTTATTGTTCCACATATGGTGCTATATCTGTTAAGTAAGGCGGATATAGACAGACAAGCGCGTCAAAAGCGTCTTGTGACATGTTGAAAAAGAAAGCCGATGCTCATCTTCTTCAACAAACTTGTTCATCTTTTTTCTCTCAATTCACTACTTCAAGACCATTGTGAATCACTCTTGGACTTTGTAATTCTCATATTATCACCATGGACAGATAATTATTTTGTAAACCTCATCGACACCTCGACGATCTCACAAAAACGTTCACGTTCACAGTATCGTAGAGTTTACATTTTTTATTATACTGAATTTACATTAAATTCTTTCTAGACCGAGGTTTATAATTTTCTGTTTTGTATTTTTGTACTTTCAGCCTGATGTTTTCAACATAGCGGAACTAAATGCACTCCATTATTATTTTTATTAATAAGTCGAATTATCTTTTTTTAAACATTACTAATGGAATCATCAACATTGAAGATAAATAATAATAACAGGTACTCCAGTTTATGTAGATTTCTATTTGTGGAAATAATTAAAAAATACATTAATATTCATATTAATGGATATGAAACATACATACATTAACACATATGCGTTCTACTATTTCGAGAAACTACATATTCGACCCATGTAAATGATGAAATTCCAAATATGGTTAATACCAAACAAATATCGAACTGTCTAATGGTTTTGTAGATAATAATAAGATCTGGCTGAAGAATGGATATTCTTGTCGAGCTCCGAGTTAATCGTTTTTTTATTTGAGAAAATTTTCCGACCACTAAGAGGTGTTATCAAACTATCTCTCACTACCTTTGCAAATCAAATATAATAAAATCTCTGTTATAATAAGAAATGTGACTGGTTTGATATTATCTTTTAAATATTCACCTTTTGAACCCCTTTATTATTAATAAAAGTATCGGTAATACAATTTTGATTATAATTGAAGATAATTCTACATTATTTTCATCCATTGATTGATAAATTATCTAAACTCGAATTCACAGTTTGTTAAAAAATAAACTGGCAATTATTCACGAATAACTTTTGTAAATAATTTAAATAAATTGTAACATTTCCTTTAAATACTTTTCATTCCATATACATTTGAAGGAAAATGAGTTATAAACTTTAGTTTTCAGTTTTCATTGTGAGAAAAATTTAAAAATATAGCTAGACAAATAAAAACAAGTATTTATAATTGGAAATGGCTCTGTTGGTTTTCAAAATATTTTCTTTTTTATTAAGAACAATACTTTTTCTGTGTTTGAACGAACTGTCGAAGCATTGTTTCCATTATGGTTGGGGTACCTCCAAAACAAGTGATTTGAACGCATCAACCGCTTCTTCAGGTGTTGACCTGACAATTTATTTTTTAAATACAGGAATAAGAAGAAATCATTGGGTGCCAAACAAGGACTGTACGGCGGATGATCCATACATTCTATTTTATAACTATTCAAATAGGTATTTGTTTGATCTGATGTGTGAGAGCTCGCATTGTCGTGATGAAAAATGATTTGTCTTCTGCTATTGGTTTCCCTGGTTTTTCCAAACACTTCTGGCAAATGAATGTTGCTATCCAATTCAGAATTGACCATTCTACGTTGCTTTAATAGAACGGTAACGATATGGCGACACACGAGTACATCCATGCACCGCCTTCTGTCCAGATCTTATAGACATCTTGTTAAGCACAAAGATTGAATTTTTTCTGCAGTTCTTCGCACTAATCGACACGAGCTGTTTTTTAATGATCGTCAAATTATGCTGCATCCAACGCGAACAAATCTTTTTGACAGCCAAATGTATGAAATATTGCATGTACGCGAATGGAACTACTGCCCAAGTATGTCACATGACGATTTTGCAATATCAGTTTTCGCACAGCATCGATGTTTTCTGGCACAACAGCCGATTTTGAAAAACCTAAATGAAATTCATCCTGTAGCGATGTGCGATCACTATTGAATTCGGAAAACCATCCAATCACGGTAACTCGCGATCTATCCATTATGAACTATTTGTTTTACTCTTTCCCATACAGAAAAATTCATTATTGTGAGGTCTGGAGATATAGAAGACCAACTTGTCACATTGTTCTAAACCATTTTGTTCCAAAATGTTTACTTGGCCTATCAGTAATCCTTCGTGAATAAATCGTGTGTGTAAGTATGCTGATTCAACGTTTTTCAATAAAGAAAGGACCAATAATTCCTAATTAACTTTTTTGAAATACTGCCTTTTTGCTTCAATTATTTGAAGGCGATTACATTTGCTGCAATATCGACAGTTTGGGAGGACGAAACATCATTTGTGGTGACATTTTGAGATCTGCATCTATTGAATTTAAAGCAAATAGTTTCATCATAATGTTTTATATCTTACGTATAATAATTTGTTTCTGTTGTATGTAATCTCTTGATCAAACGCCAAACAACACTTTTGTTAATTACAGTAGTTGGATACTTGTCACTGAAGAAAGTATTAATCATATTTATCGATCTTCAATCAATTACATAACACTGTATCACATAAACTTTTTTGTTTAATAACGTAGTGTTTGACAGCTTATTTATTATTCTTATGGATACAACTTCACTTCTCCATATAGAGAAATATAGGTCTTTTTCTAATTTCAAATACTAAATTTTTCTAAACTGAAATTAGCAGGGCTAGATTTTAAAAAATGAAAATTTGCACGTTTTATCGTTTACAAGAGTCTAGTTAATGATTCTATTGTTTTGTGTGGAAAAAGAACTGAACTTCTAAATATTGACAATCTTTCTACCAAATCTAGTCTCTTTCCAGCAATAAAACTCAACGTCCTCATTTAGCATAACATTCTATGGTATTTCTTCAAGGAGGTCACGTTAATGTTTTCCCATCTCTATCCCTATCAACAAATTTAAATCCAATAGAAAATGTGTAGGATACGATAGCGAGAACTTCTAAATTCCACAAGTATCTAACGTAGTTGATTCACGAAGTTGAAATTTATTGCAAAGAGCTATCACTCTTGTATATTCTAAGAAGCCCAGAGACGTGTATTGAAATAATTTAATAATTAAATTTTATTCTTGGTATATGCGAAAAAAATGTGTTGCAAATGTTATTTTGTCATTCTTTTCTGACTATCACATTACCAAGAAATCGAGGTCGATAAATTAGTCTTCTTAATATCATGAACTCTATTGTCGAGATACTTCTTTGAAGACCTTCCAAAAATATTGCAAAATGCTTAAACATCGGATTCAACCTTGAAATTCGATCTCTTTGAAATTTTTTCCACGTAACCATGTACATATTTGAATTAAAATTTTTAGGTAGTCATAAAATGAAATATATTGAAATGTTATATAGTATGAAATATTTGAAATATTCAAAATTAGATGTTTTAATATTTCTTATTTCTCATTAGATCAAAGCAAATGAAAAACTGAATTGAAAAATAATATTCAAAATAATCCAATACTACCACAAAAGAAATTAACAAGTCGAATCTTCAATAAGTATCCGAATAAAAAGAGTGACGCCACCTCTTTTCTAAATCTTTAACGAACTACATTTGGTTGATATAAATCTACATTATAGGGGGAAAGACAGAAGGAAGATTATGTCTTATAGGAAAAAAGTATGACGACATAAATATAACCTAAAAGAATTATAATAAGAAAACGTGCCACGCATTTCGACGAACACTTTTCATATACACGTATTGTTCTTCTTCCCTCTATCTTCCATAATCTACCATTCGCCAACTGTCACCATCTTCTCTTCCATTTTAGAACCAACAGCCCAGATTTCTGTCATACCCACAGTTAAATGTCAAATGATATTTCTAGGATTATTTATACTTACGAGCAAATTTCAATTCCCAATTTTACTACAACTAGATTTGCACCAATTTTTCAAACGAAAATATTATTTATACTGCCAATTTTGTCACAAAATATAATTAAATATAATTCGGTGATTGAACAACAGTTAACTGAAAGTTGAATGTATATGCACTGGATAAGTTTGAATAAGCTGATAACCACTATCTAGATAACGTGACAATAATTTAGTTTAATGTTTACAAATATACGGTATTTTTTAAATCTTAGAGGTATTCTATTCTAAATACATTACGATATAAACTATTCGAGGGTTGCTACTTAAGTTTATGGATATGTCAGCATCTGATGTGAATATGTAAAATCTAACAATAACATCCTAAAATTTAACAATTTTTATTGGTGAACATACTCAGAACGTGCTATTAGAGTTTGTAACACATACTTGAAACATTCATTTTCGTGCGATGCTTTTCCATGACTTTTGACGTGGAATAGACCAACAGCAGTGTGTTCAATTAGCTTCTACCTTTGGTGTTAAAGCACCATCGCAATCGAGGTCACATTTCGCTACAAGATGAATTTCGTGAAGATTGTCTAAAAACGACAGCTGTGCCCCTAAAACATGGATGCTGTGCGTAAACTGTTATTACAAGATCGTTATGTGATATACCGTGAGATTAAGGCATACTTGGGTATTAGTGCCTCTTATATATATATATATATATATATATATATATATATATATATATATATATATATATATATATATATATATATATATTCAACATTTTATGAGCATTTGGATGACAAATTATGGATGTATGCATATGAATCCGAAACTAAACAATAATCGACTGTATGAGTCTTTTAATATGATCCAAATCCAAGATAAATTGTTCGAGTAGGAAGCAAATAGTTGCATGTTTTTTTTTCGGAATAACTGAACTTGTCGCCACCGTTCAAATAGAGCAAAGAAGTACAGTCAATTATGAATGGTACACCAGCATTTATTTGTCAAAAAATAAGAGAAACCAATCATTCTCTACCACGACAATGTGAGCTCTCACACATCAGTTCAAAGAAAAATGTTTTTCAATAGTCAAAACATCGACTTGTTGTGTCATCCGCCGTACAGTCATTTTTTGGCATATAATGATTTCTCATTCTCGTAGATCAAAAATAAATTGCGATCAACGTGTTTCTGCACCTGAAGAAGGGGTTGATGCGTTCAAATCACATGTTTTGGAAGTAACTCAATCGGAATGAAAGAAATGCTTCGACAATTCATGCAAATGCATGCATAAGTGTATTGATTTTAAGGGAGAATATTTTGTAAAACAATGAAGCCAAATCAAATTATAAATATTTGTTTCTATTTGTATCTCAAAATTTAAGTAGCAACCCTCGTAAGACTGTTTAAAAGTTTATGGTAGATTCAAGTTAATTATTATTTCGTTAGAACTTTGTGAATTTAAAAAAATAAAGGGAACAAAACTTCACAGTATCTCCACCAAAATACATGATAAAAGACAAAATTTGCGAACATTTATATGACCCATGTTTTTAGATAAAAAGTAATTTCATTTTCCAACATAGTCTTCTTTGAACTCGATACAATTTGTCTAACTTTCATGCAATTTTGTAATTCTTTATCGCTGACATCAAAAATGCTATTCGTTTGTTAGAAGGAGTTATATACATATATTCCGCTTTTATTTTCTCCAAAGTAACTGAATACGTTGGCGTAATATCTCATTCCTTAACAAGGTTTTCATTAGCTACAAAACACGACTATGACCTTCTTGGTGCTGTTTCATCCCGTAAAACCAACTTTTGTAACTATTTTGTGTGCTTTGAGGCATTAACGTTTTGTCTTTAGATACGAAACTGCAAAAAACTTCTTCATATCGCATTTTATCAGCGACGAACATTCCTTCGAAGATGTTACTAAATCAGGTGAAATGCTTATCACTTCACAATCTTTCCAACCGCTTCGTGAATATTTTACATTGCTTTACGTTGTAATTGAACGCCTATAACGTTTTTATCTTTCAGGCTTCTACGTTCATAACTTAATTCATTAAACCACTTAATTAAAATAGAAATTAATGATGCAGAATTCTTATAGTTTTTATCCAGCTTCATCTTGATTCAAGTGATGCTTTTGTTTGTGTGCACATCTTTCCATTACTATGGCAGCTCAAAACAAGAATCAAGTACCAAATGTGTGTCGACAGTCGCATAGTTGCTTTTCAATTAGGAAGCACCAAATTTTAAAAAATACATTTTCTTATATAATTGTTTATAAGATGGTATGGCAGGTGCTATCCTAAATGAAGAGAAGTGAACATAATTCTGAATATTTCTTCAGATTGAACAGGACATAGTTTTATATTCAATACACTTTCGTACAATACTTACAGAATGACCAAAATTCGTTTCCGGATAAAACACCTCTCGAACAATGCTTTAATAATATGAATAAACACAAGGAATTTCTTACTTAAAAATTATTTATATATTATAAGGCGGTGTCATGTAAAATAAAATTAATGCAGAATAATCATTCCAATAATAAATAACGTGTTCAGTGAAAAAATAATAATAACAAGTGCACGAAACGTGCAAATTACACAAATATGAAAGATTGTTCCTGTTTAATCCTAAAAGTAAATAAATTATATCTAGGTACTCACGTTTTTTTCTGTAATTCTTATTTTATACACAGGATAAAAAATATTTTATTATTGTATACGATGGTGACAACTGCACGTATAAATATTGTTACCACGTATACAAAACAACGCAACACTGATTAGTGATAGAGTTAAAAACATTGGTAGCTTAAAGTAGCTTAAATCGTTATTAGATTTGATTAAAGTTAGTTAAAATTAATTGACCTCAATGTAAAGTTGTAAGCTGTACCAAAAAAACTTTTAAAGCTTTTAAATCATAGTTATTCTTAAAATTTAGATAAATCCGTGGAATCAATTGTAATAAATAAATTTTCGTCAAAGTAATTGCATAGAATCGCAGTAGAAAAGGCTAGAAATTATAAACATACGAGGGATATTTCTAAATCACAAAAATAAGTGATAGGAATAGAAAGAATTTTTCCAGAAATAATTGAATGAAAAAGTAGATTGATACTAGCAACAATTTACTGATGAAAAACAAGAAGCAGGGAAAATAATCATAAGATAAAGCAATACAAAAACTAAAAACTGGTAAAATACCAATATGCAAGGAAAGAAGGAAAAACATTGATATAATAAATGGAAAGAAGAAAAATTTCACAGAATTATTAATTAAAAATAAAATACAAATATTCCTTTTGGGTAACGGTAAAATCTAAACGACTAATATCAACTCTCAATTTCGTCTAAAAGCGAAAAAAGATAATATTTCCAATTAAAAAGTAAACAGAATATTGGAAGTAGATGATGTGAGCCTAGACATTTGTATGGATTTAAAATAAATTAATGTAGTAATGAAAATAGGACATAAATATATAACTATCAAAGTAGTGTGTTTCCGAAATAGGACTTGAGAAAACATTCTAATATTTAATAATAAAAATCAATTGAATTGGAAGACCAGGAACTGGAATAACCTAAAGAATAGAGAAAACAATGAAACCCGTAAAATAAAGTTTTTAAAATAAATAATATATAGACCAATCTTGAGATTCGACTGTACATCTTGGACTTTAAAGATAACAAAGTAGAATAAAAGGAAGGGAGATTAAGAATATAATTAGAGTATATGGAAACACAAACATAAGGAAGAATAATAAAAATAAGAATTAAAATATTTATAGAAGACAGTAAAAACATTATTGGAAACTGAAAGAATGAATGTGAACAAGTATTGAAGAAGACGATAACAAAAATAATAAGTGCAAAAGGAAGAATATGGAATGTGGAAGATCATGGCAAAGAAAAAAGAGTAAAAAAATAGATTTCTTTTGTTGCTTAACACGTTGACTGCCAACTACGAGATAACTCGTAGATTGCTTTCTTTTCTAGGACGCCAACTACGAGTTATATCGTTCGATGTTTACTTGCCATGTTCAAGAACAGAAAATTTATGAAAAAACGAACAAAAAATATAATCATAAAAATTAGTTCAAATTTACGAATTAATATAATATTTTATTGTTTGTGGAACTTCTTAAAGCAATTTTCCACACAAAGGTCTTGATTTTCTTTACATGCTGGACAGAAATAATGCGTATCTCGACGTTTTTTTGCTTGGGTTTTGTCGGACGCGGCTTTTTTTGTAGTTGGTAGACTCTCTAAATAATGAAGCTCCTGAAATGTCATTTTTTTCGAAACTGGTTGAATCTCTTCTTCAATCAACGTGATGACGAATTTTTCTCTGAACTTGATCAGTTTCATTTTAGGAGTTACTTTTTGAAAAATTTTGTGAGCATTGTGTATATATATCTCTATAATAATTATTATGTAATGAAACCTTTTGGGTCATCTAATAGTCTTTCTTAGATTTGCGTAGTACTCAATTTCATTTTGAGTCAGTGGTCTTTTCTTATCTATACTGGATTCTTGATAATTTAATCACAATAATAATTATAAAACAAAACACTCAGAAATAACTCGTAGTTGGCTTCCGCGAAGAGATTTATGTTACAAGAAGCCAACTTGTAACACCTTTTTTTATGATAACTATGCACTAGAATTTCAGTTTTTAATAATATATTGTAATTAAATCAAATTGTCATTTTAAACGGAATTCTGAACCTTCTAACCCAACGTGTTAATTGTCTTGATTTTAGGTCTCTTCTTATTCAAAATTAGATTTTGAAACATATAAAAAATTGACATTTCGACCCATTTTCTTTATCAATAAATCCGAAGAGACCTGAAATCGAGGCAATTTACCAATAAAAACCTATTAAAAGATGTAAAGAATAACAATCTAAAAAATAGAACATTATTAGCAGTCATCTAGATAATAATTAAAGGACAGTAATGTCCTAATATTTATTAATAAACACTGAACCTATTTTGTACTGATTTCTAATAAACATTACAATTTCTGCGGTGCACGTTCCTAATAAAATTGAAAACAACTAGAAATCTAGCATATGTGCGAAGAAATAAATTATTATAATCTTTTCCAAAGACAAACATACTTGATCTATATATTCATTGTATCAAAATACGAAAACGTAAATATTACATATATTATGTAGAGCATATGTTGAATATATTTAAGGAGAAACATGATTGTAGAAACAACTTTCCTATGTATTCAGTCATGACGACTTAATGAGAAAATTAGAATAAATTCTAATTGTAAATTAAATAAGTCGTTCCATAAAACATAAACGGATTTCACTATAGATTACGTGAGATGTTTATGTTGTGTTCTATTGTTGCTTATGCTACTGTAACATCAGCGGTGCACAAACAATTAGATATATCAAATGAAAGTAATATTTCATGAACACAACTGTCTGTCTTAACGTCTAATTTGAAACACCGGAGGTTCACGTCCATAATTTAATATTCTATAATAGGCGTAAGTCGTTTCAACGGTTATTTTTAAATTTAGTTGATCTTAATTCCATAAGATACTTGGGCCAAGCGACTTATGTGATTTCGGTGCGGAGGTCATAGATTAGGTTTATATATAACTTGAAAAAAAAATATTATACTAGTTAAGAAGATAAGTACCTATCCATTTCCATTTCAGAAGTTACTTAGGTATTCAAGAAACGAGAAATAAATTATTAAATGTAAAAATTTAAATTTCTCATTGTAACAAATAATATATGAATACTATTCAATTTAATGGATTCTGAATTGAAACTGCTCTTCACAAATATTTAGTTGGTCGTTATACCACAAGAAGCGCACAATTCTGATTCTGTGACATGTAAGTGTCAATTAAATAATCAAAGTATTTAATTACTCGTTTTATTGCATAAAAAAGCTCAACAAAACACGGATCTACTTTATGCGGAGTTAAAGATAATATTCCCTAAAGCGAATGTAACAACGGCAAATTTCTTTATATCTTAATATGCATAAGGTAATTCAGGGTGATATATTTAATCGTTTAAACTGACCAGTTAAAAAAATTCAACTCTTCTCAATAAATGGGGCTATGTATCAGCATTGCGCGCTTGAAGTTTGTGAGAGATCGCACGTAGTGCAGTTTGTAGTGCCGAAAAAATTAAAAAGACAAGTATTTCATTAGTTTTATATTAAACCTAACTCAAAAATCGTTAGCACATGTTAATTTCTAAGTTGTGAACGTGATTTCATAATCAATTTTGTATTAATTTTACTTTTATTTTGTTATTTGATGTTTTTTTAGTTCCTATAACCTCAAAATCGTCAAAATTATTTTACTTTGTCAATGCTTTAGTTTGTATGGCCATCTTATCCTAAAGGTATGGTTTACATGGCCATAGTTTTTAAGGCTTACATGGCCATACTATTTTTAGGTGTTAACCAATTTATGTTTTGTTATTAGAATAATAATAAATATAAAATAAAAAAATAATGCAATAACTTTTAACATTCCAAGAAAAACTTTGGAATCGCGTAACAAATTGTTTACTGATCTTTTCAACATCTTTAATATGGACGAAATTGGTCTCCAACTGAATAATCATCCTGGATCAGTGAAGACAGGAAGTAAAGCCCCAGCCACAATAACGTTGACGGAAAAAGTCGGTGATAGCCTGCTGCGGTGCCGAAGGAATATTTTTACCTACCGCTTGCATCATGAAGGGCCAAAATGAAAAAGCAGAGTATGAAGATGGCTCACCTCCAGGTTCCGTCCTCTACATGTCACAAAAATCGACCTACACAACTGTGTATATCTTTACAGCTTGGCTTAACCACTATTTTATTCCTCGAAAACCAACTGGTCCTACTGATTGTTGATGGACATGCTTCGCATTGTTCGGTTGAAGTTTTTGAACTACCCAAAGCAAATGAAATTATTCTTTTTTATTTTTCGAAGCCATACTACTCATCATCTCCAACTTTAGCCACAGCTTAGTCCTAAAAATCGTATTTTAATGAACAATGTTGCAATTGGCTTCGTTTCAAAGGAATGTTTCTTCTGGTTCAGCTCTATTGGAATATATCCATATAACCCGTCCATTATTCCTGATTATGCTTTTATATCAGACTTCTATAAAAAGCAAAATAAAGGACCAATATAGCCTAACGTTTTTAATGAAAGTCAAATAGCAGAATCGTTGGGTCGTGAATCGAAATCACAAACAACCAGGAACTCAAAAATCCGTTACAGACACTATCGAAACCTCTTGTGAATTCCTTTGTGAACTAAGTCCTATTGATAACACTACAGGAAAACGTGCAAAACAAGTAGTAGAAATACTGACATCAAAATGAAGTATGAAAAAAGAAATCAAAAAATAGAGAAGAAACAAAATATTAAAAATGCCGTTTGGATAAAAAGAAAGCAGAATCAACTTCTGAAGTACAATGTAAAATAGATTTAGATATTGAGATTCAGCTAGAGAAGACTACAAATATGATTGTATAAGGTGTGGTGGAAACTACTATAAAACTGAAAAAAAATCGAAGATTGGATTCAGTTTATTTACTATCTCAAATGGATGCATGCTCTGTTTGAAAATACTTGCGGCACATGTGGTAAAAAGGTAAAAAAAAGAGTGAAGATAAGGAAAATCTAAGCCAGGGGAAAGGAAAAAAAGACGAAGAAATAATATGGCCAACTTCTACTAATACTATGGCCATCAGACAAGGATGGGTCGGATAAGATGGCAACTTACTTAATTTAAAACAAGTTAAATACTAAAATGTCAAATTGTCTTCAAAGTCTTTAAAATTTAAAAGTTTAAAGAGATTGACAATAAAATACAGATTTTCATTTCTTTCGCAGTTACATACATACCCTATTATATCTATTTCGGGCCAAACACTGCTTACAATTTGTTCTTCACTTCACATCAATTAACATACTGGAGGCGGTATAATATGTTTTGCTTAGTAGGGAAAACTGATAATATGTAAAAGTAAACTGTGTTGAGAACCTTACACTATAGTCACAGTTTTTAACAAAAGGCAGGGAGACGTACCTTTTTTCTCCGTAATTTGTATAACTAGATAAATAGCCCCGTAACTTTAAGAGTTTGTTGATTGCCTCATTAGGAGAAGCCATTGTCTCCCCGAAATTACCCATACAGTTTATATTTCAATGAATTGTTTTGCATTATCAATTTATAGTATAGTATAGTCAATTCGCGTGCGATAGAGACCAATTAAAATAGTCTATATGGTCAGTATTTGTTTAGATATATAGGTTAATAATTCAAATAATAATGAATTGTCTTGGTTTGTCAACTCCTTAGGAAATAGTAGCAAGAAAAATAAACAATATTATAGGAAATTGTTTCCGTTTTCAACTTTCCATTTGACAAAGTTTACAAATAACCCATATTGAGGGTATATGTACCAAATACTACCACGTGAAAATTTTGATCATTGTGATTTAAGATTATTTCTACCAACTGCTGGATTTGATTCTATCAACAGGGAAAACAATGAAAAGGAGAATGGTCTTGGAAAATCTTGGAATCTTGGAAAAGAATGGAAGTAAGGAAACGCCATAAAAAATAGTGGGTAAGAAAAAAGGTACTCATAACAGTTTAGAGAAATTGAGAATAAGATGGCAATAGATAATAGTAGAATACGTTGGTTCAAGAGGAACCGGAACCCTCAATCGACTTTTGAAACGGTAAAACGAAATAAGAAGAGATATAAGTGAAGAAATTAAGATAATAATTCAAAGTCAGAACGCAAGTGCAATTATATGCAAAGATGAAAAATATTCCAGATCTAGATTATTTATGGTGCAGTAACGGACTATTTATTATTATAAAAATTATTTATCTATCTGTACATTATAAAAATAGAAACAGTAAATCGAACCATAAAAATAACTTCTATCAAGTTATCCAAGTTATACAGTTAACAATAATATTCATGAAAATTTAATTTTAGTATAAGATTGTTATGGACAATGAGTTCCTATGGAGCCGTTCATGGCGAATTTTGCGGCTTTTACGATTTTGTAACTGTTTTTGCTGTACTACCTGCGGAATACTTGAAATTCACATTTCTAGTTATTGGGCATATTTTAGGTTAATTTTTATTAACCGCGGAGTTCGAATAACAAGATACTACACTAGAAAATGTTTGTAATGTAGTTTGAATCAAATTTATGAAAAATTTGACATTCAAATTGCATATCATTCTTTATTGCTATACTACTCATTCAACAACAAGAATATAAATGTTTAATAGAAGAACATGAGGGAAATTATAAGATTCCAATACTATTACAATCGAATAATAAACAAACCACATCAGTTGAAAAGGTTTCTAACAAAAATTCTCACAGGAAATAATCAAGCACATATTGACTGTACTCACGGTTAGGTTATTGTTGAACTTGGCCTCCAAGAATTTACTTCACAACTAAAAAGGTCGAGTCACACTACCTGAATAGACTAACAGTTGGGCGTCCCGAGTTTTAACCTTCACCCTTCGAGCTGTCAGTCCGTTATTACGTAGATGGTAGAAAAATTAGAGAAATATAAACCACAGTTTGTTGGAAGTAAAATTTTGATGTAAAATGATTAGATTTATTTACCATTAAACATTGAAATGTTTATCTTTTAGTTAGTATTCCGAGTACATTTGTATTTAATTCAATTATATTACATTTCACTTTGATTATTTCGAACATCAAAAACGTCAGTTTTAATCCAACACATCCAACAATTCAACTAAGATGCGAAATTATTTATATTACTCCCACCAGAGATTTTCTCTTTATCGTATCGTTGCCAGTTTTATCTGCGAAAATTATGTTTAACAATTTATTTCAAAATATGAAATTCGACAGTTATATTTTTATTTTTCGGAGATTGTTTATATGTTCTAGACTATTATTGATATTCTTTGCAATAATTTCGTATCATTTCAAGTATTTTAGCATTTCCATCTTTATTTCATTTGCTACCGATGCTTTTCTTATTTTCAGTTTTTCTTGCGTCTTTATCACCTCGCTCTTTTTTATTCCTGCTCCTGAATTTTCTAGTGTTCCGCTTGTTCTTGCTATAATGCCGGTCTCTCTTTCTGATTGCTCTTCATTTATTTACGCTTCTTTATGTCCCTATATTAGTAACTCTTCGAAGTGATCCTTCCATCAGTCGAACATTCCATTTTCTTCGGTTATAATATTCTCGTTTGTAGCTTTTAAGTTGTTTATTAGATTTTTCTCCTCTTTTCTTACTGATCTCAATATATTACAAAATTTTCCCACGATATAGCCTTATTTTCTTATGGTAGTTTTTTTACTATGCCACTCTGTTATTTGTATAATTCCTAATCTTCGTAATTTCTGTTAGGTATACCTTCCAAAATATTTTTATTTTCACTTTTATCACATGTGTATTACTTTAATTTTTTTTTTGTTTTACATATTCCACATAACTCCATAGACATTAATATTAGAGTAGAAAAAGTAACAACATTATAGAAATTCAAGTAAATATGGCAACGATAAAATTTTATCTTACTACAAGTATATTTTGGTGTGATTTTGTGAAAATATAAAGTAATTTATTACTTACGCCTAGAGTGTACATAAGAGTAATTAATTTGAAGTCGGATTTATCTTTTCATAGGAAACTATTTTCTATTATAGTTATTTTATTTTAATGTTAACCATTAGCCTATGTATACGTTTTGATAATTTCATTATCTTATAGTGACTAATCAATTATGAAACTATCATGAAAATTTAGAGAGAAGATAATGAGAATACCAGAAATATACAAATTATTTTTTAATTGTCATTGGGTTATTAGCAAACATCTCTACGTCTACTACAGCATTTTAATGCTTGGTAATAAAAATAATAATGTTCCGTCATTTATTTTTTCCTATTTTAATGAAGTTATTGAAACTTATTGAATATATTTGTGTTAATCACAATTTTTACGATCTTTCTGGACATAAATGTTTTTGCAATTATCAATTAAAACCATGTATTTATTCATACTTAATTCAGATTATTCTAGCTAATTAGTATACTTATCTATTTTTGAATTATTTTGACATCACACGAAGTGAATATAAATAGATTACAAGCTATTTTCCAGCTTTTAAGTTTATGGATATATTATATACCCATAAACTTCCAACATATTGTTATTACTAACCTAACGTACTTTTATAATGCAAATATTTTTATCTTTATAACCATTTTTTCACGTACTCCAGTAACATCTTTACCATAAATGTACCATAGATTTAATATTCCTTCTTCTTTCCTCAGCTTCCTGTTCATACCGTTTCCAGTTCATTTCTCTTTTTCCCATGTTCTTTGTTCTTTCTGTCTCTGCCTCTTATCACTCGTTTTCATTTTCCGCATCAATCTGGTGATTATCTCCAAGAATCATAAATCAGCATTGGTAATAGAACTAACTTTGTACAGCACTACGTGTTTATTTTATCTTGTTTACTCTACTGGATACCTCTTCGACTATTTTTTAATTTGGTTTCACAATTAGATCTAGATACTTTAGGTTGTTGACGTTCTTTTCCTGCAGTGTAGAATGCTGTGTGTAAAATGATATTGTAAGATCGTCATGTGACATACCATGATATTCAGGAATACTTGGGAATTAGTTTCACTCGTAAACATTCAATAGTGCATGATTATTTTGCTGCCAAAAAGTTTTGTTAGTGTTGGATACCGCATAACTTGACAATCGTTCAAAAAAAAACTTATTGTGTTGGTGCAAAAAAATTCTGAAAAACTTGTTTGCACACGAACCACTTTGAGGCAAATAGTTACCTGTTTTTTCAGAATAATAGGACATTCCGCTACACTTTGCCAGAAGTGTTTGAAAAAATCACGGAAATCAATCGCAGAAAACGAATCATCCCCCCCCCCTCCAAGACAATTCAAACTCTCGCACATCAGTTAAAACAAGAACTTTTTGGAACAGTCAAACATCGAATTGATTGGGTCATCTGCCGTACTTGTTAGGCGCCCAATGATCTCTTCTTATTCCCGCAGATCAAAAATAAATTGCGAGGTCAACGTTTTTCCACACCTGAAGAAGCGGTTGATGCGTTCAGATCACATATTTCGGACATACCTCGATTGGAATGGAAAAAATGCTTCGACAATTGGTACAAACGCATGCAAAAGTATATTAACCTATGAAGAATGTTTTGAAAACCATAGAGTCATATCCAACTACAAATATTTGTTTTTACTTATGTATCTCAAAACTCAAGTCGCAACCCTCGTGTTTGACTGAAAGTAAAATCAAATCTCACGTTGACCTAAATGTCTGTTTAGCATGTAATATGTTGTCCAAGTCCTGTCTTAGTCTATCGTCAATTATATATTTAAATAACTTGTATGTAGTTTCTATTTTATCTATTCCGGGTATTTCACTTATTTTCTATTCTATTGTTATTCATCTGAGTAACCTTTTTTCAAAACTTATTAGAATATATTTGTAAAACATTTACCAAACAATTATATTACAAAAATTTTTATCACATTCTGAAAATGCCGTAAAGCAAGTTTACTCTACGCCTATGGTGAACATTCAAACACTTTGTTTCTAACATTGCTTTCCAGTCAAAGAGATCTCGCTCTCTAACTATTTCAAAACATGAATCGTCGGAATTTACCTTTATGAATTTCATGTCTCTATTTTGTATTATCTTTGATTTCAACTTAAGCTGGTTGCTGATTTAGAATTTATGAGTTCTCTATTTAACCAAAATAAAAATGGAATAAATCATCCCAAACTAGACCAAAATCACATGTCAAACACGCCGTAGCATCATGCCCATCAAAAATAGCGGCACATAAAATATTTGACTACAAACCCATAATAATTATGTGTTCAATATGTTACAATATTAAATAGTTTTGTACATACCTTTTCCAAACCAAATTTTCACAACGTAATATCTTACAAGTTGTATTTGGTTGTATGTATGTACCTTATCAGTCTACAGTTTTTTGGAATTACAAAATGATCATCTCACAATGATAAGGATTAATGATGCATTCAATTAACGTGTTGCACTTTTTGAACCACTCACTTTTTATCATAATTATGGACAGTTGTGATTATGGAGGTAAGGAGAACCATCTCTGGGCTACAGAAAGTGTCCATCACGTTAGGGAGGCGCTACTATCGCATGAGTGTAAATTTTAAACAAAGCGCTAGAAATTCAAGAATAAGGACAGAGAAAGAAAGACGTGAAAATTGACACTTTCTTTCTAGAAATTCACAATAATTAATTAACATTAAGCGTTATCTCAAAGTAGCTTTTCTAGGTTATATTTACAAAATTATTTTTTACTACGTGAATAGTTTAGATTTTGTATACCAATAGTTAATTAACGACTCCAGTCATTTAAAAATTTTTAACACTGCATACTTCACTCTATCTGAAATAACTAAGTTCATATTATATCCCGTCCGACAGGAGCGCCATTCTGGTCAAATTTTAAATTATAATTTACGGTCTACAAGCTGACAGTTTTTAAGCTAACCTCCCATAAGAGTTGGTCCTCCTTACCTCTACCCTCCATAGTTGTGATGTTTGTTCAATTCTGCGAAAATTTCTGTCGTGTTCGAACAAAGTAAAATTAAATTTTTATGACAATATGTATGTAATTTATGACATGAAAATATGTATATAATTTATTCTTAGCTTCTAAATTTTATTTTAGATCAACGATGAAAACTTTTTACTAAAATACCTTATTTATTATAACTATCAGGAATGAGCCGGCTGATGTTTTATTCACTCTTGAAGTAACCCCACTTTCATCTTTTCTCTAATCGAGGTTATATTTTGTCATAAAAAATACCAAATACTATAGTTACACTACATTCTTTTTGACAAAGGTTTATCTAACATAAATTGGAATTTAGGATGGCGTCCGGAATAAATTTTGGGCACTTTTTGCATGTGTTCAATATCTAAGGAAATGGTCAAATAAGGAGAAAAAACTAAGAATTTTTTGTTGGTAATCGTTACTTCTGTAGTAATTATATCACATGAAAAAAACTGAGTGAAAAAATATTTAAACATAAATATATTTAAAGAGCATAAAAATAAAAATCACACTTTTGGTGTAAGCCTGGTACAACTCGTCTTCAAACATGATTTAAATAATAGATTCTAAAAATGACAAAGCTGAAAAAGTATATTATAACATATTGGTACAAGAATGTAATGGTAGGTTGATCACAGAACTATCACTTTCTAATAATTAGCTGAAAAATCCGCTATTGAGTAAACTTTAAATTCATTGTCATGGATACTAATGTACAAAATAGTGTAGTTAAATTGATTACAAAATGGTTGGAAAAAAGTTGAGGTGTAAATGAACATAGTCATAAGTGTACGACTATTTAAATTTTCCAACCGCTGCCACCAAACTCACTGTATACATGAATCACCCACAACTTAGAGTATTACTATATTTACACTAGTTTTTCAAACAGTCAAGTATTTTTTAATAATTTTAACTTTTAAATTTTAATGCAATTTAAACAAAGTGTGGATAAATATTTAATTTTTTTTACTTGAATTTTTTTGAATTTACAAGAACAAAAATGATTTGAAAATAAAACTTTAGAAGATTTTGAAACATCTACAAGAAATCAATATGAAATTTGCAAAAATAAGTTGATTTCATTGTAAAGACTTAATTAAAATAATTAACAAAAATGCAAAATAGTACACAAAAAATAAGGTAATCAATATTCAGGTTATATTATTAAATGCTGAACCAATTTCGAGTTATCAATAGACAAAAATATATTCAAGAATTTTATTTGGAATTTCCATCTAAACAGACCAACTAACAGAATAAGTCAAAACATGTACGCATCTATTTCTGTTGGTCATAATGTACTTAGAAAAGAAACCTACAAAAAGAAATACTTTTGCTTCTCCGTAAGCAAGATGGTTTTATAAAATTTCCAAGTTTCTTGTTGACGTGGGATAATAGGATTAGGCAACTACATTGGCCTAAGGGGGGGATTTTGAAAGCTGGTAATAAGAACGTTCTATGCCAAAAACGTGTGAATTGAAAATTTAGGATATTCTATGCGTCTGAAAATTCACTTTTAACATTCACCATCATTATTTTGGGGAAAATTTAAGAAATATTACTTAGGACTACCATAAAAGTGTAATAACGCTCTCAGGGCTGATGGAACTCCAGCATGATGGGGTGCTACGGTTAGTTACATCACCTCGAAGTTCACCAAGTGACTCACTGAAGAAAAAGCTTCAATTTGAAAAAAGAGATTCAAATTGACAATTAATCTGATATTATACTATTGTTTTAAGTAGACTACTAGAAATACAAATCATGCTAATTATGTTAGTTTCATCAATTTCACCGTAAACCATACAGAAGTTTCATACTAGACAATAAATACTCCGAAGCTATGAGTAAAAGATAAAATGAAATTTAATCCTGATTTATTTGACAATTAAAAATATAATTTGAATGAATAAATAAATTGAAATTTATTTATAAATTTTCCTAAATGACAGGCGTATAAACCGCACACCTAACCACAACATTTTTAAATAATGACATTATCTGAACTAAATAAAAAATCTCTCTTTATTTTACAATAACATAGTTGATGAAGCATTGGAAACAAAGTTGTACTCACCTCAATCCTTTTCGTACAATTTCCAAGGTATAACTACCAGTATTTTTCGAGTAGGGAAGTTTTATACACTTGTAGTTATTTTGAACAATGTCTGCCCTTAAGGTGTGTCTCTAGATTACCAATTAACACAACAACAAAATAAATCTTTATGAATTTTTTATTATCTTTGAATAGTATTTGTATACACAAACATACATGTTATCGATCGATGTTTTTATGGATGTAATACCATGGAAGTGAACAATAAAATTCAGCAAATTCTCTTATGAAATTAATATTTCCCGATTCGAATCAGACGGTTTCATCTAGCCATAAAAATCAATAAATATTGATTTTCTGGTGTAACAATTATGTTGAAATTGAATCATGATTATCAGGGCGATTTAATGTTAACTGATAGTGGAAGATATAAAAATCGACTATAGATTATATTGTAACAAATTATGTGAGTAAAAGACTAAGTTATAAACATCATTAATCCCAGATAGCGTTAAGTTACGCTCAATTTAGAATAACAGGAGTGAAGAAGAAATGCTAGCAATATTTATATGATAACAAGTATTTAGAATTATTTTCCTTTTTTTTTCTCTCTGCTCTATTCAGCGAGGAATAATATTTTGGGTATCGAAAGCAATGTTAGAGAAATTTTACAATTCACATTTATTACGTAAATCGCCAAAATTGTCGTTTTGGGGAAAAAAAGAATCCACAGACCTTACATAATCGCCCGTTGCATAGTCTGTTACTTCTGCACGCTATGTCAACATGATACGCAAATTTTTCGGGCCTCAACTGCAACAATTTGAGTATTATAACTGGCTGGCATGGTTCCAACAGGATGGGGCCTCACCGCATACCACCAATAACTTTTTAGCTGCATTGCACGAGTTGTTCACAGTAAAGTTTATTTCACGAAGAGGTGATATTGAATGGCCACCTCAGAGCCCTGAATAGATCCCAACTGATTTTTTCTTCTAGGGTTATCTTAAGAGCGTAGTCTACGAGAATAATCCACAAAATTTGACAGATTTAAGAGACAATATTGAAGAAAAGATCAGGAATATTCCTCGGTCACTTCTTCAAAATGTTTCTGAAAATGTATTCAAACGGTTTGAGGAATGCAGTCAACGTGATGGCTGTCATTTAAACAATGTCATGTTAAAAAGTAAAATTTTGTTTCTTATCTTTTAATTCATACCAATAAAAATTTCTGGTGTACCGAAGTAAACATTATATTTGTCAGTGCTATTGCAAAACAAAAATTGAAGGTCCCACACAATATATATTATTTACTTTTGTTAGGTACTTCTTAATAATAATGATAGTCCTAATGAGCAATAGCCATTTGTTATTTTCTGCATTACTTGTTCAAATTAATGTCTTTCAATGTTATTAAATGAAGTCAAAAAATTCCACCGGATATTTTGAAATTCAGATGAAAAACTGTAATACGAACGACTTTTTGTTGCGACATGTCCCTTAAAGTATATTTGAACGTAGCTATTAATTTAAACGACTGACTCGGTTAAGCAATGTGATTGTACAATTGCATTCATTATACAAGCTAGATACGAACTTATTCCATCTACATTCACGTTAATTTTAGTCCGTTTCCATCCAATTAGTTGAATGTTCTGAGAGAATAAGTAACTGTAATTTGTGTAACATTGAGGTATACTTTTAGTACTTATTAATCCAGGAATTCAATAAAAGAGAAAGATTAAAGTATTTTATATTATATAAAAATCAATTAGTACCTTTATTTTCTATCGTTATGTTTCTGTTTCATAGTTACAACTTGTGCTTATTCCTGATATGTTGAAGTTCAGCTCTCGCACTATGTCTTCTATGATCTTTCTGGTTTTCCTTTGGTCCGTTAAAATTCTTTCACAATTTTGGCCGATCATCAGCCATTCTTTCAGCATAACCAGTCCCATACATTTTTATTTCAGCTTTTATGGCTTTATTAGGGTTAAATATTATTATGTTTTATAATTTATGATATACGTTTCTATTAATATTTTTAATATGAAAAATAATATAACATTATTGGGACCTTAATGAAAATGATGAGCTCAAAGCACTTAGCATAACATGTACACGTCAAAGTCACTAAACTCTATTAAAAAATATTTTGAACTTACTTAGCGCTAACAACTCAATCCAAATAGCTAATAACCAGTATACGGTTGATGCGAATTTTGTAATAAAAAAAATCGCCACGTAGGTAAATTCTACGTCGAAATAAAATCTATTTAATAATAGTAATCCATACGTCGAAGCTAAAACCCATTGTGAACAAAATAGATGGCGTAAATCTAAACATTACTTTGAAAAATATTTCCTTATATAAAATATGTTGTGGAAGCTTTGTGCAAGTTCCCGTGACATTTTTCTTTTACAGCGTCACGATTTGTACCTTTGACCCATTTGACAACATATATCACTTCACAAATTTGTTGTTCCTGTGGTGATACTTTCATCCCACCTTTCGATTGAGATATTTTGTATTCGCTCTCTCAGCTCTTGTTTCTCCTGTATATTTCATTACATGTTTCACGCAAGTTTTGTTTTGAATTCAAATATCACTATTAACTTTGCATTTGGCTCCTCACTTCTTCTGTTAGATATATTGCTAGTGGTAATGTTGATGCTGAAGAACTTGAAATTCAGAGACTGATTCACTGCCTGATCTTTTAGAAACAATTTGCAATGTTTTGGTTTCTCAGAGTTTGAAAAAAATTCTGTCTTCTATTAAGATATTTTAAACTAAATCTTCACTATTCGCTCTATATTGTGTAGCATTCTCTGGATACCGTGCTTCTTCTCAAATATTAAAAATTTTCTTCGAAATTCAATTCCCCTTCAATATTCATATATTCAATTATTTTTATACTTTAGCAGTCGATTCGGCGTCTCTTTTCTAGTTTCAGACCGTCTTTCAGTCTTACTCTGTCAAATGTTCGCCTTAGGTCTACAAAATACATAAAACAGGTTTGGTGCTTCTTTCTAAAACCCTGTTGCTTCTCACTTATAATACCACGGTAGTTTTTGAGGTGCGATTTATTCCTCTTTCTGAATATTGAAATAGTTATCCTTTTTCGAGAAGGTAGGTATTTTCCTATCTTCTAAATTTTGTTATCACTTTGAAGTGTATCATTCCCATAATTTATCTATTCATTTGGGATACCATAAGGTCCATGATATTTGGGGGCTGTCAATTGTCAAATTGTCTTTAGTGCAATGGAAATTCTAAATCTGGTTTCTTATATTATCCAGTAGATATTTGTGATATTCGTTAACATGTGTTACTTGACATTACGCAATCTCACATAGGTCATCTTCCAAATCTACAGAATTTCATCCAGTATTCTTCCTTTATTCTGTTCCTAGTCACCTTATAATTCTTGTATTATTATTGCTATTGATTTTAAACACAAAATTTCATTGTTCACTAGTTTGTAGAAGCACGGCTTCTGTCGTTTCCACTGTTCTCCAAATGTTCAAAGCTTTGTGATCAACCATTTAGAAATTTGATTGGGTCTCCTTCACGCTGTTTCCCTATCATTACCTTTCCTAACATCCCTTGATATTGTGTAGTCTGAGTTACGAGATTCTATCATCACTAAATTAATTTGGTTCCAGCTATCATTATTACAAAATTTGAGGTACATACTTTAAATTTATTATTATGTATTTATGTCCACTCAATATTTGAACTCGGACTTGCTTTTATTCTCTCCTTATCTTTGAATCGTTAATTTTTATAACCTATTTGTGACAGTTTCTGAAATTGATCAATTATATCTGAATATTGGAATACATTTTGTTTTTGTCATATAATATGAATAAACTAGTTGCTTGTTCAGCTGAAATTTTATCCAAAACCATCTATTAATAATTTATATTAATATTAATTTTCAAAGGAACCATAATATCAATGATATTGGAATCAATCACCAGTGACAGAAAAAAAGCTCCTTAAAAATTTCGATTGATACAAAACATTCACATCTATAAAAGTTACTCAAGGTCTATCATGTGTATTTATTATGTATTAACATTTTATGATAGACAGACCATTTCTCAGTTCCTTACCAGAAACATTAACTATCATTAGTAGTAACTACGTCTCTAAATTAACTAGCACGTTATTAAATCACTCCTTCCGTAAACTACTTAAGGATAAACTGTGTCGATTTTCTGATAAATATCGATTTCACGAAGCATAAAATTTACTTCACTACCTAAATATATGCAGGATTATTCCACTTTCTCGATGATCTGTATTCATACAGCACATTTGCAAATTTCCATCGGCGTTCAATCCCTATAACTTATCTAACACAGTATTCTTTTTGAAATAAATTTTAATGACAATCAGTATTATTATTAGGAGTAGAAGGTAAGCGGAGGTAGCCAAGCTCTTCATGGGACCCGAACCCTTCTGTCTCAGATACAGAATAATGGAAAAAGCACTGGAAAAGAAGGTAGATATGAGCAAAACCAATTACTGGGACAACCTACAAAGGCTGAGACAGGCAAAGACTATTCTGGGAAACTATAACCAGAGTAGATCTGCTGAATGTATCAACCTAAGTAAGAAAAATCTACGAAAACTCTATTCACATTCTCTGGAAGTGTGAAACACTAAGGAACTCCAAAGCACTACTCCTGAGGGCGTATGAAATAGAAGACGAAGATCTCTGGCAATTAAAGTAACTCCACATTCTAGACTTATTAAAGGGAGTGGGATTAATGGGTCAGTATCGCTCTCCAGTATCGCAATAGATCCTTTGGGTCGCAGTGTATAAGAGAGGACAAGGTTGATAGAAATTAAAGTTGAATTCGTAATATGGTTAAACAATTAAGAGTTAGTTATTATATATTAAGGATTTTACGTAAGCAAATAAGGTGTATAATTAAATAAAGTGACGTTATTTAGTGTGTAAATAAAAACCCAGTGATCTTAAAATGTTATTCTTCATGTAACCATACAGCACAGATTGATTCACCACTATCTATAATCTTACGATTATAAAAACAGGACAATTGCAGAATATATGCATTGTAGTTTTCTTCTTAATCCACAGAATAGGTAATCCATATCACCGACTCTGTTTGTGTTGTGCTTGTAATAACCACGTGTTTCTCATTTATAAAGCTTTTCTTCTGCATGAAATTATATGAGTAAAGCGATATCTTTTTGTTTTCTCAATTTTTTACAACTAGAAATGATAACCTGCATGTATGGGATTCTCATTGTTCTCTGTAAAGGTTGACATTGATTCCTTGTCAAGAGAATCATTGGATCTTATCAGGAAGCTTCATGAGGACTTCCTCCACCCGGAATATCTTCCTGTCCGTACCATATTGACAGTTTTATCCCAGGTATATGAGAATGGACATGAAAATAAAGTGATAGACGAACATTTTATTTTTGACTTGCAACAATTCATTAATATATATCTTCTAAACATTTAGAATTCAAGTTGAATGCTCAAATCACTTCAACAAATGTAGCTAAAAATATAAATTATTCACAAATATCATCACTTTGTATTGTATTTCTTTAATGAAATAATTACTCTTGAAAATTAATGCACCAATGCGAGTGAGAGAAAGTGTTCAAATTTTGGTATCAAATAAATTATGATCCTTTATTTGTATATACAGAGAAATTGTTATAATTGAACTGATGAGGAAATAATTAAAACTGCTTAAAGTGATCGTTAATTTATATATAGTTCACCGTTTCATTATAAAATGCTGTATCACTTTTTCTTATTTCAGTATAACTATTTCATACACAGGATGACCAAAAACTGCTACAAAACGGATACTATACTATCAATATGCCCCAGTATGATAAATATAGTTTATCACAAATCACTTTTTTATATTCTTTGTTTGAAGTATCATCTTACAAGCTTACAAATTTTGAGCTCATTGCTCCGAAGTATTTTCTTTCCATATTTCTCCTAGTGAACATATGAGTATTTTTAATCAAGAAAAAAGAAATTTGTGTGCGTGAAGAGTGTGATTTGAGAAGTATTTTGGTGATATGCCAAGTTCAAATGTGCACGGACGATAGTCAATATCCAAAACAGGTGAATATACCAGAAAACAAATGAAAAAGTTTGGAAAATAATGGTGGAAAACAAAAAAGTGAAATTGAGGATGATAAGAAACATCATCTAGTATTTAGACCATTTTAAAGCGTAAAAAGTTTCTTTCTAAATTAGTGAAAGAAAAACAGCAATGAATTAATAATTCAGAGCGTGGCTTAAGGTTGTGTAGAAAAAAATACAGATACGTCGACATGTTACCACAGTAAAATCTGGATTCACCACTATGAAAATCAAATGAGAGGATTGGGGCTAGCATCTAAAGAGATTTTGGATTTTGAATTATGGGATATATCCGAAATATTGTTTTTCGCATATGTGTTAGTAACTATCATTAATCATTATTGATCCAATCAATGTAGGAAATCTCAACGAAATGGTACAATAAACAGAAGAGAAAAAGACAATGTCAAATCTCGTTATTAACGATTTTCAGATTTAATAAAATCATATTAGAACTTCTTACATGGCTAGGACCACAAAAGCATCTTCATGAAACAGGTGTGTTAACCATTGATCAAATTGGTCACTTAAATTTTCCAAAAATCCCTAAACTGTTAATCAAGATCCAATTAACACAAGTGTTTCCCAAGGTACTCAGCCGATTTACCCACAAACAATACACGTAGTGCAATAGATGTCGATGACACTACTTTAGTAGATTCACACCGAGATCCTCAAATTGCATCACAAATCTTTCAAATATATCTCGAAAGGCTACAGAAATGTTAGTAAATATCTTGAAAGAAGTTAACGATTCTGAACCATTCCAAGTGGGCTTCACAAACGGACGATGAAACTGCCCCTCTGTCACAATAAACATGTATGCAATTCCAATGAATGTGGAAGACAAATACTTAAGAATTGAGATGTATAAGAAACACCTGTTCATGAAAAGTGAACAGCCTGGGATTAAATTAGAAAAACTATATTGGATAATCACAACTGTCTCTCGAGTATAAGCTGTTAGTATATAAGATAATATTTAAACCTATTTGGATATATGTGAAACGATGGTTTGGTAGAATTGGTCCTTTTCCAACATTTCATGAATATTCAAACAACGTATCACAAGTTTACGTGATCCTTCCTCTAAACTATCTAAATCAGTCAATGTGTCCTCTCATTGACGATATGCTTCTTTCCATTAATATTTTGGAGATGAACGATTTGCATCCACTCGTTCTGGTAGCTTTCTTGTTATAATTGTTTTTAGTATAACGTAACAATTTTTTGAATTTACTACCTTCTGTATCATACATATTTGATAAATAATTGTTTTGATTATCATATGGGTGTACTATGAAGTTCGTTGAAATTCCTGAAAATTTTTGTATTATATTCTGTTCCAAGATTTTCTATATAAACAGTATAGTACACAATATCTAAGTATTTTATCATTCGATGGTATGTACGCTTTTATCAGAAATATAATTATTGCAGTAAATATAAATAAATTTTTATCGACCTTTTAGTCAACATCATCATCTGTAACTTCAAGCAGAAAATTATAATTTTCTCACTGGTTTGAATCTTGATGGATCTTCGTAGAACGGTCTAATACCCCTCGTTCGGAAGCTCTAATCCAACCTAAAATCAACACCAGCCAACGCTGCTGTTTGAATTGTGTAGTTGAAAATGTGCTAACAGACGCTTGTATATAAAAAAATTTGGTGGTCGTTAGTTCAGAGTAGATCTTCCACAGGGAAGAATATGGACCCATCTAAAGAGATCCTGGGGATAAGTTTCCTTTTCAGTTCTGCAAGAATACCTTTGGCATTTCGTATATACTACCCCTTCCACGTTGTAGTTCCAGTATTATTCGATTTAGTAAGTGGTTCTACTGGTCTCTTATCTCTTTTTGTAAAGATAAGATTTTCGCTATTTGATGACCAGCATTATATAATTTATTACAGATTATATTCTTATATTCATTTAATAAGTAGCTATTTTATACATCAAGGATGTCAGTTAAAAATAATAATTAAAGATAATAATAAAGACGAAAGCTATGCCGAATCACCAAATAAACAAAAATATTTGAAGCATTACTGATAGTATTAATCCTACTGATGACGCAAATTATTTACTTCATGTATAACGATATTATGCAAGCTATAAAATGGAGTGTGCTATTGAATAAATATACGAATTGTAGCTCTGACAAAGTATCATTGAATTTGTTACAAATGAAAAATAGTTATTACTTATTAGAAGAAATGGAGGCAAACAATTTGTGCAACCATTTGTTGTAACAAACAGTACACCACGATCTTTGTTATATTGCAAGAAAGCATGAAAATTATTCTGCAATCACTACAAAACAATAATGTCATTAATGTATTACATTTTTCTTTTATATCTTTACATTCATATCGATAATTGGTTTTCGTAAACTCTGTTTGTTTGTGTTCGAATCTAAGAATTGTTTTCGTTACAAGCGAATCACGCACGAGTTATTACAATAAAATTTTTAATTGTGATAATGATCTAGAGACTTTTTTTATCCAATTAATTATTCTGACAGTTTTTCGAAATAATTTGATTTATCAAGAGAAATTGAAAATATGTATTTAAGACAATCGTTTGTTGCAATAATTAAAAATATTTATATCGTGAAATAATAGTTATATTGCATTGGAAGGAATCGCTTTTTGAATGATACACAAGATTCTATATTTGAAAATAGTCATCACTTCCTCTACTGTCTTGAAAAAAATATTTCTTAGAGGAATTAGCTTAGCTATGTAAGTTAATTACTTAAATTTAGTGTATACGTACCTGATGTTGCCGGGACAATTTCACATGCTTTATAAAAAGGTGAAGCAATGTATTTTGAGGTATAAAAATCATTTAATTTATGTTGAATATAATCATCTCCGATATTAACGGACTTTTGTCACCGAAGCTTCTGCAACTTGAAAGCTTAAAGCCAGTCATCATTTGGAAAACATTCAAAAGTTGATGAATTGCTTCATTTATCACATCTTCAGGTCGGGAAATGTCGACAACGTAAATTCTTCTTCAGATTAAAGAAAAATCAAAAATCGCGCATCGTTAATACAGGTGAAAGGGTGTTTGACAAAGTATTATCTAGACACAAGTAAAAATTTTGAAGTATATCAGTTTGTTTTAATTGTACGGTGATCTTCAAGCTCAATTAATTTCACTTATTGTATACTACAAAAGAAAACTGAGTACATTATTACCTTGACAAACTTTTGCTTTTTAACCATCGTTGGTATTGGTAAATCGTAATGAATCCACATACAGCTCCCCTTGCAGGTAGGAATATCCTAAAATAGTGCATATGATTCACCACTTATTTGAGAGAGAATACTGTACATTTTTATTTCACATTTCAAATTTCTAATGAACACGACCATGTAAAATTGAATTTACTCTTGTGTATCCGACACCAAGGGTTCCAAAAATTGTTTGATAGGTCATATCTTGTTTTTATCTCCGATCATGCGTATCCTCAATGGTTCCAACAGTAACCGAAGAACTGGGCCTACCAGTTCTTGGCTCATCACCAAGTGGCCTTTTTCCACTCATGATATTCTAAAGACTTATCCTTTGCTACGCTACCTCACACGATACTGTTCTCCGATCTCTGAAGATAACATCGAAACGCACGTAAAACATTGTAATTGTGAGTGCTAGTCTGGTGGTAGCAGTAGACAGTGTCCAGTAGATATGATAAAGGAAAAAAATATTTAGAAAATGCAAAACATCAAATTCAGACAAGTCAATGATTTGGAGAGAAAACAATACAAAACTTATCCTTTGAAATATCTTCATTTAGAAACGCAGGATAGCAATGTGGTATTAGCTTCAATTATTACGAAAATGCTGGTCTTTGGTCGTATAATAATCTTGTGTACACACACCCAACCATAACTTACTAAGTACTATATTCTTAATTACATTTCAATGATTACTGAACTGTCCTCTTATTTCTTATCTTACACTTTATCCTGATATTGTTTATTTCTTCCAAGCGATATGTGATACGAAATCCATACTGGTTTGTATCACAAATAGTACAATAGAATTGGTTAGAAATTAATCTTTAACATGAATGGTTATGTACTTATATCCAGCATTTCTGAACGTGTAGGTGGACATCAAAATGTCGTTTAGAATAATAATAAGAATCAATCAAAATATCACCACATACATAAATAATAAAGTACATAATAAGAAGCATTGAATCTCAGGGATAATGAACTGTTTAAATCTGGCTTAGTTCATTTTGTTGTCCAAATCACAAACAACAATCAAAATGAATAGGTGTTCTAAGAAAGCACTAATTGTTTTGTAATGAAGGTTTCGATTCCAAAGAAATTTTCTAATCGATTTTCTGAAAAGTTTTGTAGAGAACAAAGTTATAAAGTGTAGACGATTTAAAATGTGAATTCTGATAACTACCTTCACGACCCTTAAGGTTACGTAGAAAAGTAGAATGAACAATGTGAATCTTGCTACAGAAACTATTTATCATTTATACGTTTTTTCTACATTAAAAGCAACTAAAGTTCCGTAAAGCTAAAACGATAATAATATATTTATATTTTTGTTTCAGAACGCACTAGATAACTATACTTTCCTGCCGTTCAGCGTCTTCCTAGCCATTTTCTGGATATTTACTTATAAGAAAGTACCAGAAACAAAAAACAAAACGTTTGAAGAAATAGCAGCTTTGTTTAGAGAAGGAAATGGAAGGTGAGGAAACGTGTAATACAAGTACTCACACATACTCAATTATTAATATATGCTTAATATAATATAAGACAATCTACACAATCTAGTTGTGAGTCAGTGATTAAACTATTTTCATTTTCAAATATTGTTATTTCTGGAATAACTGATACCAAAAATAGAATTTTATTTATATCGAACACTACTTTTCAAACGATGTATCATAATCTAATAAACATTTTAGATGTTTTTTATCATGGAGGTCTACACATAGGCGTAGGATTCTTTAATATATATATATATATATATATATATATATATATATATATATATATATACAGTGCGTTTCAGATAAAAGTATCCACCTTTAATAACTTTTGTAATACTGGTATTTAGAAAAAATCCAAAAACACGTCAATTTATGTTGGAAGGGGCAAGCATTATGGCTTATTTAAACTTTCTGGAAAAGCCACCCCCTCACCCCTAGCAGCATCCCCTTTATTTTTTTAAATGACTTTCCATATTTTTTATGTATAATTTGGATACTCCTCTTTGAGCTGATTTCAAAAATGTATAATACTTGTAGGTTAAAGTGGTTAGTTTATGAGATAAACAATTTTTCTTTTAAGAGCACAAATTTTACTTATTATTTACTTTCACCTTATTTGCCTGTACTAAAATGGGTTGTACAACAGTTCAAACTCTTTAATCTTTTTAACTGTGCTATTTATTATAAAGTTACAATAAGTGTTCAAAATGAGTACCATTCACTTCCATACAATGGTATAATCTATTTTGAAATGCCTCTCTGACATTGCTTAATACGGCTGGATTTAATTGTCGACATTCATTTTCTATCCTCTCTCGTAAATCATCCAGAGATTCTGGTTGGGTAGCATAAACTTTTGTTTTTAAATACCCCCATAAAAAGAAGTCTAGGGATGTTAAATACGGTGACCTAGGTGGCCACTCCATCATCTGCCCCCTTCTACCTATCCAACGAGCGGGGAATGTTTCGTTTAAAAATTGTCGGACAGGCATAGCATAGTGTGGGGGAGCTCCGTCTTGTTGAAATACCAGTAAATCTTCGGAAAGGTTATCATCATTTTCTATTATTGTTGTAATACGTGGGTCAACCCCTTCCCTGAGTAACTCAAGATATGATTCGCCATTTAAATTTCCGTTGACGAAGAAAGGTCCGACAATGTGGTCACCTAGGATACCACACCAAACGTTTAACTTTTGGGGATGTTGTGTATGGAATTCACGCATAATATGTGGATCACTTTCAGCCCAATATCTACAATTATGCCTACTTACTAAGCCATTTAATGACCATGAGCATTCATCAGAAAAGCAAATATTGTTTAACAATTGTGGATTGTTATTGATAATTTGCGTCATTGATTCGCAAAACTCTAGACGACGATCAAAATCATCTTCATTCAACTCGTGCACCAACTTAACTTTGTATGGGTGGTACTTGAATTTATGTAGAACTCGGAAAACTGTAGAAGATGAAACACCGATCGCTCTACATATTGTTGACAACCATTGGGGTTGTTGAGCCTCTAAGCTGACTTGCCCTAAAATTGCCACTTGGATTGCTTCGTTATTTACGAGTCCCTCTCGCTTATGCACTTTATTGCAAACAGACCCTGTTGTGGTAAATTTCTCCATCAGTTGAATTACATACTTATGAGTTGCATGTCTTCCGTCATGTAATTCGTTAAATATTCTAGCAGCAGCTCTTGCACAATTATTATTTTGGTAGTATAAACCTACAATTTCAATTCTTTCTTGCAAAGAGTAAACCATTTCAGAGAAACAAAATAAATAATGTATCAAATTACACTGTCAATAGTGACTACAAATTCTAGTTGACAATGTCAAACTTTAATAAAAAGTAGAGTTTTTTGATGTTTGGATTTTTTAAGTAGAATAAATAGCACAGTTAAAAAGATTAAAGAGTTTGAACTGTTGTACAACCCATTTTAGTACAGGGTGAAATAAGGTGAAAGTAAATAATAAGTAAAATTTGTGCTCTTAAAAGAAAAATTGTTTATCTCATAAACTAACCACTTTAACCTACAAGTATTATACATTTTTGAAATCAGCTCAAAGAGGAGTATCCAAATTTTACATAAAAAATATGAAAAGTAATTTAAAAAAATAAAGGGGATGCGGCTAGGGGTGAGGGGGTGGCTTTTCCAGTAAGTTTAAATAAGCCATAATGCTTGCCCCTTCCAAAATAAATTGACGTGTTTTTGGATTTTTTCTAAATATCAGTATTACAAAAGTTATTAAAGGTGGATACTTTTATCTGAAAAGCACTGTATATATATATATATATATACATTTCCAGAGTAGTGATAGTAAATGATAATCTCGGACATTCATCATCTTGTTCATACGGGTACTCGAAAACAAGGCACTTTCAGGATAATATTTACGTAGCATTTCCTCGGTTTATTCAACTATTTTCAATGAAAAATATTGTTTGATTGAGAATACTAAGAAATTAATATACTTGTTAGTTTGGTGTCAAATAAAAACATGGCAAAAACTAATCACCATCGCTAGAGTGTTATCAACCAGTGAAAAGTTATTCTTCAGTCTGAGCGTCCTCGTATAGCTACTATAAAAACAGAAATATATGAAGTTTTTAATTTCCTGATTGATAAATAGAAAAATTCCAGAATGATCCCTCAAAATAAAATATATTGGTCGGACACACGCATACTTTCTGTTTTTTTTTTTGTTCTGATCTATAATATATAACAATAAATCAACAAACTGCAATAATAACTACAAGACATTGCTCCAAATTCAATAAAATTATTCCTCCGCCATTTATCAGGGGACACATTCATGCGAGAGTCTCTAAAAGCTTAGGCGAATTTCACTACAAAATTGAATCAAAAGATTGTGCAAAATAGATGACGTTAACGAATGGATTCTATCCAGAAACAAAGAATGGAACAAGCACGTAAGTCTTACGGACAACAATAGAATGGTCAAGATAGCGCGCGATAAATCCCCATTGGGCCGAAGGAGTACCGGCCGACCCATAAAAAGGTGGAGCGACAACCTTAAAGCAGGATAGGAGGCAAGGATGTCGAAGATAAAACAGGCGACTATGCTTAATACACGGAAGAAGAAGTATTTCGACAAGAAATTAAATGAGGAAGAAATAACTTGGCAACGAGGCACTGAATTTTGGAAGTTTGAGAATATTTAAATGATCAGCTTGATTTTCCTGTTGGTTATGAAGCATATATTTCTTAGCTATCAATTAGTTTAGATATAATACCCTCGAACATGTTTTTTTGACTGTCCCCGAAAAAAAAATCCAGTTTACCACTATAAGTGTGTTAAAAAATGGCTCAACTACCAAGGGTAAGATAGGTGGGGGCAAAGTAGAAAACGTCTTCAATGAAACAAAGAGAACACCTTGTCCAGGCATTTATAAGCCCTGGCGACCCATAGCGTTTTCGTTAGGAGTGCCGGATTCCCCTTCTGTCCGGGCCAATGGCCCACTTTTTTGCTAAAAGGATATCAGGTAAGTCTCTTACCTTTGTGCCGTTTCAGCACAGATTACAGCAGCTGCCCAGGAAGGAATTGATTTGATTTCTATATAGTCAAATCAAAAATTATTACACTGTGTCGGTGGAGTCAGACTGAATCAGTTGGATATTATTTTTATTTGATATTGTTAAGTGATATCTAATGAAAAAATTGTCAGAGTCTACTGATTATTAGAAAAATCAATATTTTGTTTAATTGTATTTTTAGTGAAAAACTTTGACACAGTAGTTAAGTCAAAGGTCAAAGGTCAACCGTATATAATATATTCAATATCAAGATCTACCAAAAAAAACATATAAAGCATATCATTTCGAAAAATGAAATTGCATTCTATAAATTGTTGATTAATTCTGGAAAAATTCAATTGATTTCTTTTTTGTAATTGTCACAAAGTTAAAGAGGGGTAATAAGAAAGCTGAACTGGATACTTATTATATTGATATGAAATAATAACAACAATTAGATTTGCTGTTATATTGCAATATATGGAAATAGAATTATGCAGTTTTTTAAAATAACAGAAATATACTGCTTCATCGATATGTTAAAATAAACACAAATATTATTCCACAATATAAAGGAAGATTATAATGTCTACTTTCAACATATTTCGTTATTTTGTAACTCAATTTTTTGTTCGTAGCGTTGGTTTTCGAGACAGTCGATTGTATGGGTGAGTTTGTCGCATGACTTTCAATTTATATGCATGAAGCACGCTACATTCGATCTCATTTATTCACTTTTTCAGTACATTCTCTCCTACGCGATCCGATACACTTACCTAGGCACAAAAATAGACCAGATTGCGAACACGTTTTGTGTCAAATAATAAATTTAAAATACAAAATTTGTCAATATTGAAGTCATTAGTATAAGGTACGTTATATTTTAATTTGTGTAATTAACCAATATTCAGTAACAGAATATAGCATGACAGCATTAACGACAAAGCTAATTAAAACATGTGATAACAATTTTGTGGAAATAACTAATTTTAATTTAATTAAAATTGTTCAATTTTTTACATATTGCCCTTCAAGGACATAATTGGTTTGTAAACTGGTCTACGGTAATTCAACAGCGATTACTTTCAAATAATTTTAGGCCAAGCTCTACGGATTCCAAACTGCGTTATTGTGGCAAAAAGAGTAGCTGCACACGATTATATAAGAAATGACGAACAAACAAATTTTTAGCTTTTTCATTTCTTATTGTTAGTTAATAACAATTTATTTACAAAAACGCGTGTTATTTTTCACTGATAACTGTAAAACTAATGTAGAAATGATTTTTAGATAATGCAAATATTTCCAAAATGAATTTGAATGTCGTATTCAAATTAGATCCTGGAAAAATTAGGAAAAAGCAGAAATTTTGAAGTTCCTTTGAAAATTCATAGCTTCGTCATTTTGAAATGTAGCGTAAAAATTTTTGAAAAACTATAAATTATGTTTTTTATATGTGTAAAATGTAATCCTATGGGAAATATTTTTATTCCTTTTTTGAGTCTATTAAGAAACTTTTTGGATCAGATGCATGGAAGAATATGAATATTAGCTAAGCGTATGGCTGGTGTCAAAGTGGGGGATAAAGCAGTGATTTCGAATAAACTAATTGCCACATATCATCACCGTATAAGCATGAAAAAATAATTGATTCTTTCACAAAATTAAAATGCTCTAGATCGAATAATGACGGAGCTATAAATTTTCGAAATCAAGCCTAGTTTTTCAATTGGAACATATATTTATATGCATATCAACTCACAATCGCACAAGCCATTGACTGCTAATTTTTTTATCAACAAACATTTTTTCATGGTTGGCCTATCTTTGGAACATTACACAAACTCATTTTCTATTATATGGGTTCATAGAGAAACTAAATCTGTTGATAATCTACCTAATAATTAAACACTATACTGATATACTTCATGAGCGTTGTACGATATTTACCGTAATTAAATAATTTTAAGCTCTAATTAGTAAAATTTCGATAGAATAATAATATGACAACAAATTACAAAATTATTAAAAATTTTTAAAAACTATTCCAATATGGAAAACAACACATTTATATTAAATTTGATATTTACTTTCTGATCTCTTTTCCCCATGATCCAATAATAAATCAAAATCTTCATTTATCAACACATTAGGTTTAGAGTCATGCAAGAAAGTGAATATATTGAACAACAATAATAGTACGAATTCGATAGAGTCACAACTCATTACCAAAATGGATGGTAAAATGAAGCTCGTTTAAATACTTTCAGAGAGTTGATTCTAAAGTGGAATCACAAAGATTTGATAATTTAGGGGAATCTACAGTATCGTATGACATAGTGAAAAGATGGTTTTGTGGGCTTGAATGTATCTAAGATTTCCTCTTGCATCATCTATGTAGTATGAGAAAGAGAACGTGAAAAAGTATCTGCACGATGGGCACCACGAATATTAACAAATGAACACAATCTGACTCATTAGCAGTCGTCTCATAACGCAGTATAGTCAAGAAAATTATCAGGGAAAGTTGTGCAAAGATGTTCTCTTGTATCGAGATAAAAAACCCACTCATGAAACATTTCAGCGGCATTTGAATTCATGTAGGCCTCAAATTACTTTAGCATTCACTTTACACTTCAGATTAGGCCCCCAGCAATTACCTGTTGATTCCAAAATTTGAAGAACACTTATGTGCTTAGGATGAAAAATCTTTCTGTCGAGACACATCAAAAATGCTAATTCTTAATTACAAGTAGGTCAGTCTGACTGAACACTTCTTTACATTTCATAGGCATTCCAAAGTCTTTATTTGTACAAAGCATATGCTAATATATAGTTACTGTTTACAGATTTATGACATAAATGAATTTGAAGTTTTGGAAATGAGTTTATCTTTTTTGAGTGTATGTATTATACAGGTTGTTTCAAAAAGTGATCTTGTCTTTAGAATAGATTCAAGAAAAAATTATACACATTTTTTCACGATTTTTCCGCAACTACTTATTACATTGTGTTGAAATTTTATACGAATATGTTCTGGGAGCTGATACATCCAATGAATTTGGTTTTATGTCTGACTCTAATAGAGAGCGCTAGTTACACGTCTCAGACCAAGTATTATTGAACAATATCAGATTAGAAAAATTTCCAATGAACTTAGGTATCATTCAATTTTACATAAAAAAGTTACTCTTGATAAAACTCGATAATGTGTACCGTTTTCGGAATATATTGATTTGAAAATTTTGAAGTTATAATCGATGCTGGTATTAAGTAATGATGAATGTATGAATTAACAAAAAATCACAAGAATAAAAAGGCTGAGTCAAAGCTGATGCCCAAATATTAACTTTAAATGATTGTTGGTAATGTGATACCCTTTTGACATGTGGATTCTCACCACACCAGTAGTCTGATTTATGGGAATTAATCATACCTTGTCGCGTAAAAGTGGCCCCGTTCATAAAACCAATACTCTTGCTCTTTAAGTATCCTCCAAGTACTTGAAGAAGACTGTCTTACAACATTCCTTGCACTAACTGCTGGATTTTGATCAACTAAATTCAAAATAATTTTCTCTTTATTAATGGTTGTTGTTGTACTTGGCCTACCATAATTAATTTGTTCAGGTTTTACATTCCCAGTTTCTCGACAACGTCGTTCAATGGCTCCA
Source organism: Diorhabda sublineata (assembly GCF_026230105.1). Lineage (NCBI taxonomy): Eukaryota > Metazoa > Arthropoda > Insecta > Coleoptera > Chrysomelidae > Diorhabda > Diorhabda sublineata. Next base: position 29,431,157 of record NC_079476.1, read on the forward strand.
AATGCGTTTTTACTTGGTAAGTTTCTTCGAGGGAACTTTTCTGCGTAACGCGTAACAGCTGCAATAGAGTTTTCTAAACACTCGCCTAAGGTTAATAACACGTTAGTGTTTTCAAAATTTGAGAACGTTTTGGTTAACAATATCTAATTTAACCAATAACAAGGTTTCAGAAATGTAATTATTCATTATTGACTCAACGTGGTAACTAACTATTAATGAATGACAGTTTTCTATGGTAAACTCCGAGAAAATGGTATTACCGTGTAAAATTTAAAGTTAAATAATTATGGGTACTCAGCTATAGGGGGCCTTATTATAAAAGAAGCAACAGTTTGAGTCGCAGAACCTTAAAAAACAAGATACTATATTGATTAGATTGTATTTTTGTGAAATGTTGCAAGAAACGAAAGCTCTCAGTCCCAATTTTTTTAAAATGTTTCCGTTTTATCGATAGGATCTCATTTACGCGACAATAAATTCACAATTAATAATAATAATAATTAATAACTTTATCATTACTTCATACCAGCATCGGTTATTACTTCATAATTTTCAAATCAAAATATTCCGAAAACGGTACACAGTATCGAGTTTTATCAAGAGTACCTTTTTGGTGTAACATTTAATGATGTTTGAGTTAACTTGAAATTTTGCTTAATAAATCTAGTATTGATAAAGTTATGTTCGATACTACTTGGTACGAACCGCTCTCTATGAGACTCAGACATAAAAACAAATTCGTTGGATGTATCAGCTTCCAAAACATATACGTGTAAATTTTAATACCACGTTGCCAGTAGTGGTAAAATCGTAAAAAATGTGTATAATTTTTTTCTCTTTGACGCCCTGTAAAGATTGAACAGTAGATTTATGTTTTAGTACACCACATCAAATGATAATCGATTGATTTCTTCTTTCGTTTGTTGTAAATACTCACAATACTCTAGCGTCTGTTTGTAGTATTTTCATGTTTCATACTCCATTTAGAACGTTGTCTATAGACTGAACAAGTAGCTCCTTCCTAATTCTGAATAAATTGCACTGCTTATTTGGTGTTTTTGTTGATCATAATAATATAATAGTTACGAGGGAATAGTCCGAAATAATTGCAATCTTTATTTAATTAAAATATCTCATTCAAATTTCTTCTTTTCAAATCCCCCATAAAATACTTTCTAATAAAATGAATACATTTATGCTACTGGTGTGATATGTTCAAAACATTTTCGTACTTATCTGGAGAGACGGCTGGTAACTGCTACCTCGATTTTTCCTTGACCTTTTCAATGTTGTGATATCAAAGTCCTTTTATGCTTTTATGCGTGAAAAAGTCACACAGGTTTAGGTTAGGCGCGTAAGGTACTTGGGATAGGATAACCGGACCATTTTTAAAAGGTTTAATTGACGCTCTGGCCCAGGAGAACTTACTTTGAATGTATTACGTGGCATCAAAAAAGCAAATCAGTATTATTTTAATTTGACGACACATCGGAACGGGGTGACGATGGCGCTGCTTTGATTCTGGAACATAACCATAATCCCATAACTCATTACCAGTAATTACTTCTAATAGAGTTTCAAACTATTCCTTCACAGAACCTCACAGCAACACTTTCTCTTCCTAGATCTCTCGTTGAAACTCTCTTAATAGAGCTTCAGAATAACCCACCACTCTTTCAGTTGATCAGTTGTCACTTGGCGGTACTTTCCAATATTTCCATCAGTTCGGATAGTTGATAAGCATCCACAATGAGGTTTATTATTATTAATCGATATGTCGCCATTTTCATACTGTGCAAACCAATTGAGTTTTTCCTATAACATCTTCTTTGTAAGATGTTTTCACTTTGTAAGATGTTTTCATCATTCAAACAATTTCAGCATTTTTGTACCGTGTATAAAATAAAATTTCACAACGAAGCAAGACCTCTATCGTAAATGCTATTCCTGTTATTATTGATCATGATCATGATTTCTGCTATGAACTTTCATCGATAAGTTTAGTGGTATTGCAAAATTTTAATATAGTTATATATTTTAGCAGTAAGTACCGTACAACTCTTGTATAATTATATCTAATTTCATAATACTTATATAAAATAGTTAATTAAGTTAATTACATATTAACACATATACCTATCGACATTCATACTTCGTATAACAATCTAATTACCAATTCACGCATGACGTCTTTTCCCTGTTTCAATAATTGCGGGTTTCCCATTAAAGACCCTGCAGCTTTTATTCCAATAAAACATGTCAAATGTAAATCAATTTAAGTTTCCTATTCCTTATAAGTAATATTTAAAATGAAATTAATAAAAATGAATTAATTTCTTTATGAGTATATGATACCTCTATCACATTTGTAATAATTTTGTGTAGATACACTGTTACAATAATAATGGTGCGTCAAATTTGTATAAAATGTGGCATATTAATTTTAAAAAACTAATATTAAGTTTTAAAAGTGCAGTGGTCTCTATTATATAATTAAAAAAGAGACTATTTCTGTCAATCAATCGAGTTGGAAAGCAGGGACAAATGTGTCGAAATAAAAAATAATGACAAATCATGTTTGAGTACAAAATCCTGACTTTCCAACTTTATTGAAATTTTTTGTCTTCCGCTGTGTTAATATATTCGATTCTAATTTCTGGTAATCATCAAAAAATTTATTTCGTATAAATATTAAAAAAAATGTTCAATTTGACATCAACTACGAGCATTATTTAACAAATATGATGCAATTCAATTCATGACCAATTATTTATTTGTTTCGTAAATGGCCAAAAAAGGTAATACTGATTTTATTGTCCATCGTATTTCTCAGCACATTGTCCCATAAATTTCCAGAATCCATACAACATTGCTTCCTATAATTAAATTAAACTTGATATTTCTATTTGTAAACAAATCAAACTATTTATTTTATTCTTTTAAGTAAAAGATTTATGATAACAATAGAAATTAGAATCGAATATTAAGTCGGATCTCGCTGTAAAACCGCCGGGCCGGGTTCAGCGTACGATGTTTCTCTATAACAGTAGCTCTGCATGAACAAGTTCAGAACAACGGTCTATGAATGAAGGAAATTATATTTCTCAGTTTATTCGTCTAAATATAGTGAAATATATACCAAATATTGAGTTACGAAACTTGCAAACCTTAATAAATGAAAATTTAGTGCTTGTAGTGAATTCAGTACTGTCGTTACAAATCATAGTTCACCTAAAACTTATTAAAAGACCCGTTTTCGATAAGTGGTTACATAAATATTTCATTGCCTTCCTATTAAGATGACTTCCAAACACAACGAAATCGATTGATATGAAGTGATGTGAAGTACCTAATCCAGCGGTAGGCAACCCGATGATCGATTAAATCGATTTAATAATTTTGAAAAATTATAACTACTTTTGGAGCAAAATTATATTACCTAAGAAGTCACATTTAAAATAATACTTTTGAAAGACGAAGATATACTTCTTACCTCGTTAAATAAAACTGGCGGCTTCGGAACCTATTTTTGAAAAATATACCTTTCAAAGGACAGACAAGAGAAGAAGATTTCTCAAAATATACGGGGAAGGAAGTAAATTTTCCTTAGTAAAGCTGATAGTAATTACAATCGACGGGACACAAGCAATGAAAGGGAACAAACATGGATTTGTCGCGTTGACAGGATCATTTAATACCTAAAGTTTTCCATCGACTAGTCCATCAGGAAGTAAATTTGATGATTTTGTCACTTACATGGAAGTTAGAAGTGAGAAGGTACTCGAGAGGTATTTAATCTTATTACCTCAAGTTAAGGGATTCATGAATTCGAAGAATGAATACTTGATTACCAAAAATGGTTACTGGTTTTGGGATTTTAAGTTTATTTGATGGAAAAATATATCATATGAATTTAAAGTCATAAGGTAAAGGTATTCAAAAGTAAATTGGCACTATGGAAATTACATATTTCCTTAAATAATCCAGTATTTTTTCCAAATTTATAGATTATTTATGATAGTGTTACTAGAAGAACATTACAGTTGCTCATTTTCCACATAACTTTATGTTGTTGCTACTTAAATTTTGAATTAGACAAAAAGAAATAAATATTTATAATTGGTATGGCTTTATCATTTTCCAGAATATTTTCCATTAAAATACATGCACTTTTTTGTGAATTGGAACCAATTGTCGGAGCATTTATTCTATTCCGATTGAGTACCTCCAAAATATATGATTTGAATGCATCAACCGCTTCTTCAGGTGTAGAAAAACGTTGTGCTCGCAATTTATTTTTGATTTGGGGAGACAATAAGGAATCATTGGGTACCAAACAAGGACTGTGGGGCGGATGACCATAAATTCAATATTTTGACTGTTGAAGAACGTTTTTGTTCGACTTGTGAGAGAGTTTGCATTGTCGTAGTGGAGAATGATTCGTATCTGCGATTAGTTTCCTTAATTTTTTCGAAATGCTAGTGTACTTTGACCGTTCTACGTTGCTCTAATGGAACTGTGGCGACATGTCTAGTCATTCCGAAAAACAGGCAATTTGCTTCGGAGTGCTTCGTGCACGAACAACTTTTGTTGGATTTGGTTTGTCTTGAAAGACCCATACAGTTGATTGTTTTTTAATTTCGGGTTCATATGCATAAATCCATGATCACCTGTCACGATCTTAGATATGTCTTTTGAAGCACCGCAATTGAATATTTGAGTGATCTTTTCGACACCCAACTGTTCATGCAATATTTGATGTATGCAATTGCAATATCAGCATCGATATTTTCTAGTACAACAGTCGATTCTAGTGGACCTTCACGAAATTCATTCTATGGCGAATTACGACCACGATTGAATTCGAAAAACCAGCAAAGCACGGCACTTCATCAGTCGAAGCGGCATCCTGTTGTTCGTTTTATCCGCTTCGAAAGTCATAGAAAATTATCACAAGAAAATGTGCACCGTTCACACTCTCGCATTCGCGTTTTCACGTTCATCTTATGAGCTAATGTATGCATTTTCTATCAAAAAGACTTAAAATTAAGTCGATTTAGAAACAAAAATTTCCATTTTTGTTTCGTATTCATAATACTTTTATAGTATTTCTACACTGGACGCCGTATTCATAATTTTGAGGGTAAATAGTTAGAAATGAAATCGTACTGAATCCTCTAAATGCAAGGAAAATTCCTTCATTCATAGAAACGTGTATTTTCGCTGACCGTTGCTCCAAGACAGTCTTCGGGCCAGCTTATCGCGTCGTAAACGTGACGCGACGTAACGTAATAATAACGTAAAAGATAAAACGTAACGCAACGCGACCGCGTGTGTGTGCCGCAGGCGGGGGCAGAGTGGCAAGCAACCAGAGTCATCGCAACGGGGTCAAAGGGTAGGGTGGAAACGGCAGTCCCCCTCTTTGCAAGAACGCCCCTTTTCCCCGCCGCCTCTCACCGCGCTCTCCTGGACCTGGCCCTCGGCGGAATCGGATCCCCGACCTTGACGGTGGGTTTTTTCGTTTATTTCAAGTTTTTTTCTACTTTTTTTGTTCATCGCCTAGTTTAACAAAGTCGATGAATTGTTATGGACGTATGTGTTGAGAAAAAATATTACAATAATTAACGGAAATGAAAGTATGTATTATAACAGGCTTTAGTAAAGATATTATCACTTTTTATACTTCCGAATTAATGGTTATTATATGGTACATATAGTAATCGTAAAAAATTGCATCTGTCTTATCTACCTAGTGATACCAATAAATTTTCTCGGGAAAAAAGTTCTCTATTCAATGCTAGCAAGTGAACAATGTTTTTAGTTGTTCCTGCAACTGGAAAACAAGGTCTCAGAAACCTAGAAGATTAAATAAGATGAATTCAGATTTTTTTGGTTTTTACCTTCGTTTCTTAGCTCTGTTTCACTACATGTTTGTTTTTGACTAAACTTGCCATACCCTGACCCATTTTTGATTTGATTTTGGATTCTTAAACATTTTAAATTTTTTCATATTACAAAAAACTCACTCTTATCACAATAATCCCTTAATATAGGTAGTATAATATCCAAGTCATAATGAATATATTTTGCTCAGATACGTTTTTTCAGGTTTTTAGGTTTAATTTTACTTAGATACCTTCCTTATTCACTTAATTTAACTAATTTTCTTTTACCTGGAAAAAAAATATTTCACTATAAGCAATAGTAGCATCCGAGTCTGATTACCAAAATTGGAATAATCTCAAGTAGTTCTTGTTAAATTTGATGTAGTTTCTAATAAACAATAATCAAAACATTTTCTCATATTGAATTAACAAGATACTGATCTGTTTGAGCTACTTTAACCAGATTCGGCAGGCGTCAATACCAAAGCATACTGATAATTTCTGTATAGAATTTCAAGGAATTTCAAAACGTGTGTACTTCATTGGATAGAATCTACTTTGTCTAGTGACTGATTACAGAAGTATTGCGTAAATTTTTTAAAACAAAAATTTACCTACTTTCTGAATATCCCTCATATAATTCCAAGCCCCGTTTTTCTACTATGGGATATTTTTCAAATAAACGGATAGTTTTAATGTAATCTAAGTTAATCTTAATTTAATTCAGAAGAGCGTCTAGATTTTCTTTAATATTCTTTCTCGTAATTTCCTTCATTAATATTCATTTTCATTCGAAATAGCGCAGAGCACTGCTAATAATTCTATAGCTGACGAGCTTCCCTGTTATAAATTGCCACTTCTCATTTGGTGTCTTTGACAGTATATCAAAATTTCAGTATGTATCTGGAACATGGAAAACATTGATCTGGATAGTTTGTATATTAGACCAGAGTGACATTGAAGTATGTATGGCGTATACATACTGTACAAGAACCTAATTGATATCCTTCAATAAATGATAGAGATTCTTACATTACTTACTGTTATAATGTGTGGTAGAGTTTATGGTTTGTTGCGCTGTCAAAATACGTAGACTCCTCCCAATGGAAACTACTTTTTTTGTGACGTTTGTATTTTACGAGACAGTGAGTGTCTTGTCAGAATACCGACCATCAGATTCAATGTTGTTTCTGGTCATCACGAAAAGTTTCTCAGAGTATCTCAGACCTTTAAGCTGATATGGATATGAATTTTTTGGATCATCTGCTTTCTCATTATATGTTTGCACTCCTTACTAGTTTGTACGTTCATTCAATAGTTTTCAGCTCTTCGATGCCCTTCGACTTACGAAGAGAATGTAAATGTGGTTTTTACAGGGTTTCATCCAAACACTCCTGAGTACATTTTTTTTGCTTGCTGAAAAATAGTTATTTTCCTAGTGGTATGAAGAGCTTACATTCTGCTCCAAAAATGACCCTTTCAGCTACGTATACTAGATATATATTCACAACATTTCGGAATATCTTCATTGACCAATGTTTGGCGGTCATTAATGATCACTTCTCTATTAGCCTGGGGGCACCGCAAAATGCCTTTTTTTCACTTTAATGTGAATATTAGTCAGGTTTTGCTGCTCATATAAGGTTATAAGTTAAGCTGAAGTAGTTTAACATTGCCTCTGTGTTACCCAGGTAGATCAATGTTCATTTAGTGTTCGACCGCCAAACAAGCGGTGTGTATGTGATAGATGGTAAAGAGGAAACCAGGAGTGGTGGTCGACCTGATATTTTATTTTAAAAAGGAGATTAATTTCGTGAACAACAAATCTCTTTGTACAATGATTAGAATACAGGATCATCTTCCTATCGTCTTATCAGTTCGAATTAAATGTGCTCATTACAACTTAAATAGATTCAGATATGATCTGTAACAGTTATGGGAAAACCATTTCATGTCTTTACTTATTTTTACACATATATAAACTCTAACTAAAGTCTCAGCTGGAAGGGCTGGAAATTAATAGATATAATAATTATAAACCATGACCCAAAATAAGCTGTAAATTCTGTTATGAAAACAGATCACCTTTCGTTGTTCTGTATCAAAAGTTATTTTGAAGTACAGAAGTCGAACAACTGTATATCCATAGAACGAGGTACTAATTTGTACAAAAACTGACTTTGCCACTTTCCACCTGAATATATTGATCGTAGGATACATAATATTTATTATAATGATATTTTTATTAAAGTTAGCTGGGAAAACATGCAAGTACAACAAATATTACCAAAAATATCCACGAAATATATTTTTTAAAACATTTTTTAACTTAATTATTGTTCTTATAATTTATTTTATTTTGATTTTGATTTTCTTTTTGTTCTTATTATTTCAGTGTTAACAACGAAATCAATATGGTTGATGAAGAAAAATTGTGAAATACTGGAGCCAAACTAGAAGTATCAGGACAAATTATATGTTTTTTGTGCCCTTTTTTGTTACCTCAGTATAAATAAGTTTTTTTTTGTGTTATCAAAAAATAAAATATATACTCTACTAATCAACATTTTTTATCTGATATTATCACGAAAACACGAAAAAAAGTTATTAGCAATTCAAATTTATAAATGAATTTTAATTGTATACAGACTTTGCCAAAATTTAATTGAAAAAGGTCAAGTACAAATTTATTTTCTTCTCAAATGAAACAACAACAAAATATAACAAGGACATAAAGAAGTATTTCAGTACGATACATGATTTTTTTTGCGAGCGCTATTCAGAAAGTAGCCGACGCGACATGTCCAACTTACTCAGTGGTCCAATCATAAACTAGTTTTGTAGATGATATTACATTGAAATGTTCCACTGCAATTAAAAATCCCATCATGTGATAGAATATTGTTACGATCTATAGGAAAAAATTAGTTGAATGGTTCAGAGCTTTCGCTTAATTCCTGTCCTTCAAGAGTCAAAAGCTTGAAATAATCTAACAAAAGCTAGACTATCTCAAACTACCCAGAAAACAAGTAAATGCTTGTAAATTATTATTGCGACTGCTTTTTGCAATTAACAATACTTTGCCTCCACTCCAGCTGAAAAATAGTAATGATTTTAGTGGTATGGAGAGCTCTTTATTGACCAATGTTTTGAGGTCATTAATTATCATTTCTATATTAGCCTAGGGGCGCCCCTAAATGCCTCTTTTTTTCACTTTAATGTGAAAATGAGTCAGGTTTTGCTGCTCATATAAGGTTATGCTGAGGCAGTTTAAGATTGTGTCCATGATACCCAGGTGATACCTTTGGATTTGTTCAATTTTTTTCTGAGCTATTTGTTCAGCTTTCGACCGCCAAACAAGCGATGTGTATGTGATCATGGGTTTGATGACTATTTTAGAGTTATGAATGTTGAATAAAAATCTAAAAACTAATGAAATGATGCTCTTTCTAAAAACACTAGAATAACAATCAGTATCGGCACGTAGAAATACTGATTATGAAACAAATAAAATCAGCATATTTATGACAAAGCAGGATAGGAGGAAGAGAGATAACCAGTAGTGTTCGTCAACTTCCGTTAGGAGAAGGCATGTGAAGTACTCTACGTTTAGTAGGATGCTCATGTTCAGATTGACGCTTTCGAAAGCTTGAAAAATACTGAATGATGATAAAAGAAATGTGTAAATTATAACAATAAAAAAGTTTATAACATAATCTTGGACTAACCATCCATTCATTGAATTTCTTTTTATAGAAACAAGTTAGTATGAGGTTCGAAACTGATTTCATGCCACACTATGATCACTATAGCTAAAAATTTCTGAAATATTACATTAAGCATATTGCCCGTTAGGCTTGTACGATGATCATTATTGAATTCATCTGATTTTGACTCGTTTGTAAACAGCACATTGTTCTATTCACAGTTGCACAAATTATTGTGTTCTCTTACAAAATTAAGACATTGTATGCGAAGTCTTACGGTTACATGGGAAACAGTTGAGGACCTATAGGGAGTAAGACTAACTAGCCTTTGATGTACTGTATCTCGCATTACGCTATAGCGGTGTGCCACTTGTGTATCACCCATTTCAATGAGTTGCACCAACGTGAAAATTTCTTCATTTTACGTTGCTCCACTGTTGACAACGTTTGTAATCAACAATAGCAAACTGTGATCAACAAATAATATTTCGACCTGTCAGTGTTGTGTTTTCTCTGAATTTCCAAGAAATTGTTGCTTACAATTGAAAAGTGACCAAATTTTGAATCCAAGTGGATTTTTCCATTTTATAGAAAGTGATCTGATGAATATCTTCTTAGGCAAGATGTTAGGAGATCTGAAATAAATTTTATGAGATATGAATCCCTGTTATGAAGAAGATTTTATTCTCTTATTTCACATAAAGACGTTAAGAGAGTAAAAAAGGATTATGTCAAAGAAGACTTAAAAAAAATTATTATATAAAATGCAACATAAACCTGAGGGATATATTAAAGATTCAATTAAAAAAAAATTATGCACAGTTAACGACCGTGATAAGATAGGAAAAGACAGCGTTAAGTCATTTCAGACTAATGAATGAGAGATCGATCATTAAAAGTGTATGTTATGCGGACTATTACTAAATAATGAAGATGACCTATAGTGCCTCCTATAAAAGATGATCAACAACCACATAATACAAGAAACAATGAAATTAAACTATTTTGGAGGAGTAACACAAATATCACAAACATCAAGTGCCCGCGGATATATGAGACAAATAATACAATAAGTACACAAGGCAAGAAGAATTTGCAACGAAAATAAAAGTCGAAACATCTAAGAAACATCTAGAGAACGTAAACAAGGATGAAAGCTCATCGTTACATGTAGATCTACTAGAATGATTTGTCTGCCGAATGGGTGAAAGTTGAATATTTAAAACTTGAGGTATCGATGGGCTACATCAGAAGAAGATGAGGAGTACAATACGGTTGGCTCGTTAAAATACATGAATTGATGTAAAAATAAAAACAAAGCTAAAGGTTGGTAGACGCATGAAAAATCATATTACTGCAAACCAAAAGTAGTAATTTTGAAGTTAATAATATTTCCAATATTTAAAGCAGGCTTTGTATTGGTGGGTCAGCTATGAAATTTTGAATTGACATAATATGTTTCATTTGGCGAGTTTTGTTGCTATTTTCTATGCATACTAAACAATATACCATAGTTTGATAGTGCATTTATATGACATACATATAGTGTAGAAAAAGGTGGAATAATGATATAAATGATTTAATGTACTTGAGTTATCATATGTATAATTTCATCATTAGTTCAAATTATACATTATATGTATGTAAGAAATAACATAGCCAACAAATAATTAAAAGAGGTTGTAATATCACAAGAGTATATATTCTACGCACCAAGAGATTAACCAGGAAATATTTATAATACCTGGAGCCTATGAATAATTAATTCGGGCCATATAATTAATACTTTAAACTTCATTATTTATCATAGCTTCTTGGTATTATAATATTGGTAAGGAACTGTTGTGATTCGGTGGTGTACTTGCTGCTGTTATTGAAATAACTGGCTCAAATTTTTACAACCTGATAACAAAACATAGTGATCTGAAGGATTTATATTCAAGAAACAAGTTTGTTTTTCTTGAAGATATTCCGGAGTTTGAGATTTTACTCACAGAGAGTGTGGTTAGGTCAGAGTTAGGTTGGATTAGCTTCTCTCTTCTCTCTTCTAGCCGTTTTCTATCCTTTGGATATAGGCCTCTCTCATATTTTTCCAGTTTTCCCTGTTCTGTGCCACTTGGTACCAGTTAAGTCCGGCTGTTCTCTTGATATCATCATACCATCTTTGTTGTGGTCTGCCGGTGCTTCTTTTCTCCCCCCAAGGTCTCCATCTTGTTATTTTTCCGCTCCAGTTGGTGTTATTTCGAGCAACATGTCCGGCCCAGTTCCATTTAAGACTACCTATTCGCCTCACTATGTCCTCGATTTTGGTTCTATTTCTTATCCACTCATTGGTTTTATGGTCTTTAAGCGTTATTCCTATCATTTTCCGTTCTATTGATCTTTGATGTACCTTTAATTTATTCAAGATTTTCTTTGTTAGGACCCATGTTTCACATCCGTAGGTTGTTACTGGGAGAATGCATTCCATGTAAACCTTGGTTTTTAGTTTGAGGGGTAGGTTGGAGTTGAAGACGTGTCGCATCTTCCCGTAGGCCGCCCATCCTAGATGTATTCTGTGGTTAATTTCAAGTTCTTGATTGGTTTTACCCAATGTTAATTCTTGACCTAGGTAGATATAAGAGTTCACTTTCTTTATCTGTTGTCCTCGCACATTTATACTCTCTTTGTTTGTCCGTTGGTTTGTCATGAATTTGGTTTTAGAAATGTTCATTTCTAGGCCTACTTTTCTTGCTTCTTGTTGTAGTTCTATAAGCATGTATTCTAATTCTTCACTGTTTGGGGCAAAAATGGCAATGTCATCGGCAAATCTTAGGTTACTTAGTTTTTCTCCCGATATATCAATTCCTCTGTCTTCCCAATGTAGGCTCTTAAAAACGTCTTCTAGCACCAGTGTAAACAATTTGGGTGACACAATGTCTCCTTGTCTAACGCCTCTTTTAATTATGATTTCCTCAGTGTCTTCATATAGCCTTACTTTCATTTTTGAGTTGTCGTTTAGTGTCTGTATAATGTCAATATATCGTTGGTCTATTCTTGCATTTTTCATTGACCTGATAATTGCCCAAAATTCAACTGTGTCGAAGGCCTTTCTAAAATCTATGAAGGCAATCCATAATGGGATGTTATATTCCGTTACTTTTTCGTTCAGTGTCCTTACGGTGTGGAGATGTTCTATTGTACTCATGCCTTTTCTGAAGCCCGCCTGCTCATAGGGTTGGTATGCGTCGAGTTTGGATTCAAGGCGGTTTGCTATTATTCTCATAAAAAGCTTGTAGATCTGTGATAGTAGGCTGATTGGTCTATAGTTTTCTAGGTTGCTTGGATCACCTTTCTTATATATCAGTATGACTATCGCGGTGTTCCAATCCTGTGGTATTCTTCCCTCGGTTAGGCATGTATTAAATAATGATTTAAGCTCTCTTATCAGTAGGCTTCCACCTTCCTTCAACATTTCCGGTATGATGTTATCGTCACCTGCCGCCTTTCCGTTTTTTAGTTGATTTAAAGCTTTTACAATTTCTTCCTCTTCAATCTCAGGTAGATCCTCGGAGCCAACGTTACATATCCTGTTTTTATGGTCACTGTTTGCTTTTCTAACATACTCATTGTCTATTTTGGACTCGTACAGACCTGTGTAGAACTTCTCTGTTACCTTGAGTATCTCTCTTCGATCTTCTGTTATGTTACCTTGTCCGTCTCTCAATTTGATCATTTCTTTTTTATGTGCGTTTTCTTTTTTAAAGATGTTCAGACCTCTGTTTTGCTGTATCAACTCCTCTATTCGATTTTCTTGATACTTTCGTATGTCCTGCTTGGCCATTTTCCTTGCTGTTTTGTTTAGTTCGGCATACTCTACTGTATTCCTTTTGTTGTCTTTAATGAGCTCTCTCCTTCTTTCCAGTAGCTGTTTGGTTTGTGTTGTAAACTTTTCTATTCTTTTAGTTTTTGATGATACTAAACTTGTAGTTGTTTCTTTCAGTTCTTTTACCAATCTGTTGTTTGTTTCGTCCAAGCTCTCGTGTGATGATGTTGTTTCCTTTGTTAGTCGTTCTGTCAATCTTTTGCTATATATTGACTTGTTGTCTCTTATTGTATCAGGATCTATACGGTATTGCGTGCTATTGAATTTTTTTGCTCTTTCCAATTTTGTGTTTAATACGATCCTGCACCGGACTAATCTGTGGTCGCTGCCCGTATTAAAGGAATTAAGAACGTCAACTTCTTGGACGATATGTTTATTTGGTGTCAGCACGTAGTCTATTTCGTTTTTTGTAATTCCATCCGGGCTGGCCCAGGTCCATTTTTGTGAGGTCTTTTTTTGAAAAACGTATTCATTATGTATAGTTGTTCTTTTTCCAGGAAATTTGCAAGCATCGTCCCTCTTTCATTTCGTTTCCCCAGTCCAAATTGTCCAACATACTGTGAGCTATTACACTGCTCTCCTATTCTTGCGTTGAAGTCTCCTATTATCAGCGTGTATCTTGTCTTATTTTCTGTTAGGCTCTGTGTGATTTCATCATACAGCACCTCGATCTCTTCGTCCTCATGACTACTTGTTGGGGCATAGATTTGAACGACTTTAATTGTTATATTGGAGTTAATCTTAAGTGTTATGTATATTACTCTATCCGATATGGTTTTAAGTATTTGAAGATTTGGGGAGATTCGTTTGTTGATAAGAAAACCCACACCACCCAAACTATTATCTTCTCTTCCTTTGTAGAATAGGATATGTCCTGATCTTAGTCTAATGGATTCTTCACCTCTTCTCCTTGTTTCTGATATTCCCAGAATATCCCAGTTTATTCTGTCCAGTTCGTACTGTAGTTCCGTTAACCTTTCCTCATTTCCAATTGACCTAGCGTTATAAGTTGCAATGTGAAGTTGGCAGCCTTGTTTTACCCAGGGATTCTTAGCACCCCCTGCTCTACGACTGGTCTGACCGCTACCTTGGCCAGGGTCGTTCGAGCCGCTGGGCACTGGGGGCCATTGTTTTTGGTATGTCTTCATATGAGAGGGGTTTAGCCATAAAACACCACGTTGGCCAGACGTCTTGGTGAGTGTAGGTTCAGCCGCCCCTAACCTGGGGAGCCGTCGCTGCTTGCAGCCGCCCACTCTGGGTCAGACGCTGCAGATTTTTCCTGTTGGTCCACGGGGCGTATTTGATTTCCGCCCTACCACCCATATCTGGGAAGCATTCCCCTATCCGCCACCCGGAGACGCGCTCTCTAGGAGTTACAGGCTCTCCCGAGAGAGCTTAGGTTAGGTTAAGTTTTTTTTCTATAAGATCCTCACGGATACCTTGCGTCATTGTCGGGTAGTGTCGGACTGTTACCGACTAAAACCCTCCCCTCCCTGGGCTCCCGCACTTTACAATGGTATCCGCTCTCCCAGTGCTTCGTTGCAAAGGCTGTCTTCCTTTATGTCTAGTTCCTATGCTCTTTCTCTTTGGTTTCTACTATAGCCCGTATCCAGGACTCCTCTGATTCTAACAAGCATTCCATCATGTTGGTATTGTTGAAATTTGTTCCACGTTTCTGAATATACAAGTTTCTTACTTCTTCCCATCTGGAGCAGTGGAAAAGCGTGTGCCTTGCATCATCTTCTTCACTGCTGTAGGTGCATTCAGGAGTGTCTGATCTGGGCCTGATATGATTTGTAATTAGGTAGAATTCGCACAACAAAATAATAATTAGATTTCATGTTCCTTTTTTGTTGAAACAGAAATCTGATTCGTCTTAAAAAAACTGATATTCGTTTTGTATGATTTGTATTTACTTAGTATGCTGCTTTTATGATAATAATGTATGTAGTCAACATTAAACAAATTTTATGAAAACACAACTTTCAATTTGTCAATTTAGTTTTATATTTTTATCACATTGCTAACTTATATTGGACATTTTGTAAACAGTCTGGGCATTTAGAAGAGTGCGCTATTAATCACTTAGTCCATGATATATACAACATTTCGTTAGATTTTCGAATCACTTTCACGATTCAGATGATAAGTGAATTGGTATTTCAGTCATTTGCTATAAATTTGCACCTCATCATTTCAAGATACATACAATGGATATGAACGATTAGATGTTTTTCAGTATCTATTCCAATAACTTGAGGATACGCCTCCATTTACTCAGTTGATCTACTTCTTTTAGACAGTTTTATGTCACTTCTTTACTTTTTGTCAATCAATAATAATTGTAATTGATGTTTTGCTCAATATTCTTTGTAAGGACGTTCTGTGTACTGACCTACAGATACTTCATTCAGTGTTAAACCATTATACTCAGTCGTACGTTTTTCTCAACACATGCTTTATTGGAAACATGGAATTGCAC
Organism: Diorhabda sublineata; assembly: GCF_026230105.1. Classification (NCBI taxonomy): domain Eukaryota; kingdom Metazoa; phylum Arthropoda; class Insecta; order Coleoptera; family Chrysomelidae; genus Diorhabda; species Diorhabda sublineata. Next base: position 29,447,096 of record NC_079476.1, read on the forward strand.
TCACTGCATCCATTATTGTAATCAAATTACCTTTTTGGAATCTTCCACTTAGCAAAAAGATGCATGCTATGTTAATTTCATTGAACAAAATTGGAAAATGTAGTTTTCAAAAACTTTCTGATGTGTATTAATCGACACTAATTTTGGTAATTTTTGTTTTTGGCAGTTAGCAGTTAGTTCTTTGTGGAAGTCTTATATCTAAGAAGAAGTGTTCCATATTGTGCCGTACGCACGTTTTTTACTGTAAAGTTTATAATTTCAACCTGCAAAAAAACACAGAAAACTGTTTTATTATATATTTATGCAATTTTATGGTATTTTCTAGTATCAAGTCTTAAAATTTCACTAAAACAAGCGCTACATATTGAAAAATTCTTCGAAACTTTGCTAAAATTGACTATAATTATTTTATGTGAAGTTCAAAGAAACGTCATTAAGGAATTATGTACTTTTGGACATCAGACAAAGCACCAAAACGATTATATAACGTCGACAAAAGTGTATTCACGGATTTCATCAGTTTATAATCAACGCAATTAATTATACAATATATTATTGACAAATTTATCAAATAAATGCAGTATCTTATTCTAGCAAAATGAATTTGAAATATATAATTTTTATATCAATTAGTATATGCTAGTATAGAACTAAGAAGTATTTTTAGTTCCTAACGACGCGAAAATTTGAAAAGCAAAAACATACGTTCATTTCTTAATCTCCCTCACTTAAATATTTATCACAATACTTAGCTTTTATCATACTCTAGACATCCACTATAATTAGTCCAGCATTTTATACATATGAAAAATAGATTATATTATTCTACGTATCATGATTAGTTTAAAAGTATATTTACCAACTAGAGTGCATATAATATCTATATATGTATTCATTATGATTCGGTCTCTAATCGTTTATTATTTACTATCGCTTGTAATTTTTAGGTAGAATAACTATAGTAACTGACAATTAGAATTATATTTTTCAGGAGTATGTTGAACTGCGTTAACACATTCGAGCAGCATCTACCAGTAACAGAGCAGGCTGGTCTGGTTGTAGCAGAAGAAAAAACACAGCATGACTCGTGTAAGAATTTTTACTATGTTATTGCCTTTCTTGCATTCTGTGCTGTTGAATGAATATTTATTTTATGTGACTTGATTTGGCTCTTGCATCTTAGTTCTTCGTTTTTGTATGATTGTATAACACTGGTTCTTAATTAAATTATAACAAGAATAGAGATAATTATATTCAACTTAATATATAAGATATCGCCAGAAAACAGTGAGAAAATTTATACATAATTCAGCAGTGGAAATCATCCATTGCTCCGTTTTTTGTTACGTGTGTTCATTCTGTTTGAATATTTTGGTTAATACTAGAAAAGTCTCACAAATAATATATCGGGTGAATCATTGAAGACTTCTTCCATATGTAGAGTCTCTCGGGGACGATATCATGTGGTTAGTAAGAAGTGTCAACTCCTTTTATTAATTTCTAATGTGATTTGTGAAATTGAACCCAAAGTTTAAATGGCTAAAGTGTTTAGACTGTTTGATTTTTGAAATGTTCAATGATGCAGTTCACTACTATCAAGCATTCGACTGGTATTAGCTGAAATAAGAAATTCCAGGCCCGGTTTTAGAAAAATCAATTTATTGATTCGTATTGAATATTGCATCCAGTATAATATTTTTTCAAATATAATAAATGATTTTCGAAATACATAAATAACCAATGACAACTACATAAGAGCCAAAGTTGTCGCATTTTTATTCAATTTTTAATGAACAAATCTTATCGAACATAAGGTATTTATTCGAACAAATTAGATATTTCGAGTATTTAGACTAAAATGATATACTGTATCGAATTATAATCAAAATAAAAATAATAGTAGATTCTAGAAATAGAACCCGAGATTAAACGAAAGGATCTATTGAAGGCTCTGAAGTAGGACCTTCACATCCTAATTACCCGTTGCCACAAACATTATTTAGATGTTGTCTCACTTCCAGTAAAAAGTGAGGGGATACTCCATCATGCTGAAAACACATCCCTTGGATAACAATGTTTGCGTTGGCAAGCATATTCTGCAAAATATTTTGTACAAAGTCCAAATAGGTCTGTTGTCTTAAAGGACTATCAAATAAGTGCGGACCTACTAATTGGTACTTTATGACACCAATCCACACGTTAACCGAAAACCTTAACTAGGAACGACATTCTCGAATAGTATGGGGATTTTCTCCTTCCCAAACATGTAATTTACCGAAATTATTTATTCCGTCTCTATAAATAGTGTCCCTTACAGCGTTGGTTGATGATTACAACTTATAGATTTTATCTCCAGGATGTAAACGCTGACATATTTGAATATGACACTCACAGATGATGTTCTTGTATGACTCTACTTACTTTTATTTGAGTGACATTGAGTTTTCGACTCGTGGTAACAATATAATAATAAATGTCAATAATATCATCTTCATGCGCTTCATCTTCATGTTGTTCTTCTGTTCTTCCACTAGGAATAGTACCATTTTCTCACAAATAATTGAAAACTGGTCCAAATGTTGGATTACTGGAAGTTCTATGATCAGGAAATCTGTTGTGATATTCCCGAGCATCAACTCTACCATTACCATTACAGAACGCATGAACAGAAATTATGTTGGCATATTCTGTGGTCTACTAAAGCTAACACAATAGTACGTTACTTAGGTAGACACAGAATAACGGTTGATAATGACAATAACGACAATGAGTGTAAAATATAAAGTAAAGATGTAATTTATTATTTAAGTAGTTTTAAAATAACTTTAAAAAAATTATACGTGATGCAATCTTCAATATGAATCCCTTAATCTATTTTTGAAAAGCTGATCCTGGAATATCCAAGTTTAGCTAATACCACTCGAATGGTTGATAGTGGTGTACTTCATCATGAAAAAAATTGAAAAATCAAATGATCTCTCTAATCACTATAGCCAATAGAAATATATATGGCAAATGAATCTAGAGCTCCTTATGACTCACCCTGTATATACAACATTGGTATGATGTATGCTGGCTGGTGCTAGTTCCCATTCACCATTAAACGTACAGTTTGTTCTTGAAAAACATTCTGACACCAACAGTTTGGGTTGAAAATGAAAAATTTCACAATATCTAGACTTTCTGATAGGCCGGTTATGTTCCACATAAACTTACCAAAAGCCGATGTCATTAAAAAAGCTAATCCGGTGGCTTGAACATTTTAACGTTACTAGGCGAATTGTGAGGCTTGCCCAAGTATTTAAACCTCTAACGTGATTCTAAGCCCTCACTGATACCAAGGAGTGCAGTTTGCTGCTTCTCCATATATCAGCACCATTTCGGATCGTTCGTGATGCCTTTAGTATGGAGATAGTGTCTTAGTTGACCTTAGAATGCCAATGACCAGTCAACTATCACGTATGTGTTAGTGGAGTAGTTGATTGGTAAGAGAGGCAGAAAACTCATCTATGTTTGTCTCATGCGGGGTGTTTCTATCCATCTCCTTAGTGTCCAGCAGTCGATAAGATACTCAGAGATATGACAGCTACACTTTTAGTTACACTAAGAAAAGGTTTTGGCGGTTTTGCTGATACCATTCTGGCGAGCCCATTGATTCTTTGCCACACTCTAATCTCATTAAATTATAATGAACTATCGAAATTATTGGAATAAAAGTTTAAAAGCGCAATCGGTATTGATAGTTGCACTTTTTCAAACCTCTTTTACTTAGTTATCTATTGAATGTCTTGTATATTTTTATTCATCATCATGTATTTTTATCATTATTTTAAAGTTTCTTATGTATTCCAATTATATTCTTTGCCATCAATCTTTTCTGATTCTAATATGAATTTTTTACCATCACTATTTGTTTCTCCTGACATTTCACACAATTTAAAGAATTTTATCAAGTGACAGTGGTTTTAATTGGCTTTTTATCTTCATAACACTTGATTACATGATACATATATGAATACAAAAGAAATCAGATTGTCCCAAAATATCGTATAGAAGCTGATTTGATTGGTATTAAAGAGTCTTTGGATCGACGTAAAATTATTTGGTGTTGCAAATATAATGTTGGTTTCCAATGTTCACGTAATCCATGTTTTTAACCCAACATAAAACTATTCTTTGGGCTTAGATGTAAAAAATTTCTGCGCTGCATTTTCAACATCTCATTTGGAATCAAATTTTTCCCACCCATGAATTTCACCTTGGATCTGAATATTTAGTAATCTGACGTGGCAAGGTCTGAACTAAATGCTGGATGTGGTAGGAGTCCAACACCACCAAGTTCTTCCATCGTATTCCGCGTAACTATCACAGTATAGTTTAGCATTGTTTTATTGCAGGAGAACCCGCTTTCGGTTAACTAAACCTGGATATTTTTTCGATAAAACGTCATAAGTTCGCATCAGCTGTTCTCTATATTATATTTAGAAGTACACTCAACATTTATAATTCCACTAAACACACCCTACTTTCAGTTTGAATCAACAGGTTCTGATAATTTTCCTTTGTCTAACCACTGATTTTCCATGTTTTGTTGTTTAGAGAAATCCATTTTTCATAGCAAGCAACAATTAGTTTAATAGAACGATCATCTTTCGACAGGACAATGAGCTTACACACTTCTGTCCGACATTTCGCTGGAATTTTGCTTAATTCATGTGGCACTATTCGACAAAATTCATAGATCTTACCTTATAATTTTGAATAGAGATGTGTGATATCTCCAAGGTCTAAGGGAGCGCAATAATTGACGAGTTCTGGTACAAAGTTAGTTTTCTACTGCTTCCGTTGAAACTTTAATATCGAACGATCTTCAAGTGTCAAACCTCCACTAAGGCTATTTTAAACCAATTCTCTCCTGTTCGCTCATCAATTGTAATAATTTTTTGTGCAGTCAGTGTTGGACACACACTTTTATGTTTTTGAGTGGAAGATAAGTTTGATTTTTATGGTTTATGGTCACTTAGATTCATAAACATAAATATCCTGAAGTATATATTATAGAGGGTACAAATAGTATGAACAAATTATAATATCAAAGGTAGTCTACTTGGGGGTATATTTTTTGTGAAATTCTCAAAAATATATAACCAATCCATCCATAACCAAGTTTTAGTCTTTTGTCTACAGTATGTAATTTGGAAGATATATCAACAGGGTGTCAAACATAAGGTGACCCATATACTTTCCTCCAAACCTTCTAGAGTTATCAAAAACTTTAATCACAAAAGTTCTATGATTTGAAGGAATTTTTAGATTATTGACTTTTAGATTGTACAAGGGTGACCAAATTCTTCAGTATCGACATTCTTATTTTTTTGCACGTTCTACTAAAGGTATAATATACAGAGTTGTGCTATATAAAAAATGAGATTTTGTTATTTACAAAAGTCGAAGCTCATATAGTAAAAAAAAGACACCCAGTATGATTCTAGACTTGAAAATCACAAAAATTAAATGCTAGCCTCATTTTTTATTTTTTTGTTTTCAATAAAAATTCAAATATTTCCTAAATATAAGGTGTTCCATTAAAAATTCCAAAGTTGATATCGATACTGCAGAATTGGAACTTACCCTGAAGTCGTATTTATTTTATGGGACGTTCTGTATATTTTTGAATCGATTTAAAACGTGTTTGAATTTCGATAAATCTCTTGATTTGATGCAATGGGACATTCTGTATACTAAAATTGACCTAGAACATGTCTAATGTCGATAATCTAAAAATTCCTTTTTATACAAAGTTTTTTGATAAACGACAAAAATACATGTAATGTTTCCTACATTCTTATTAAGACCCTTTTGTCAAATATAAATAAATTTGTACCTTTCCGAATCTTGAAGAAACTAACAATCTTAGGAGTTAATTTCACAGAATTTCATGTTTCAGCTTATTAGAAATTGCATTTAATTCTTGTCCCACATACTTATTGATTAATGTTAACTTCCGGATGATTATGCTTAATGAATTCAAATAAAACTAGGAAAACTATCAGAATTATAGTTTACTTAATTTCGAATGATATCGTCAATACAGTATTTCCATAGAATCAAAAACATATAACTCTGAAGATTCTTTTAGATAATCAACACAACCTTCACGATAGTTCTCAGAATACAAAATAATAATTTGAAATGATTTTATTCAATAGTTCCAAATCCATTCGAGAGACCAATGATCAAAACAACAACTTATACCATTAGAAGACATTCAGCATATGCCACAGTACCAGGTATACCACCTTAACAAATCATAGTATCCAACCAGGCACATTTTTAAACACTGTAAATACAGAGTGCACCCCAAGCTATAATTTGACTAGAAGATCGCTATAATCGATATTATACTAAAATTCACTGGCATCCAGAATGAATCACCTGGAAATTTGAATATATACATATAAGTAATATATTTTTTATTGTACAGTTTATAGTAAATAGCGCTGATAGATATAGAATATACGAGAGCAGCAAGACTCTATTGTTTCTTCTAATCATACGAATTGTACTTAACACAATTCTTGCAAAAAATGTTTTAATTCGTTTGATTACCTACATTCGTCAAAGACATTTGTTCCATAGTTGATCATTTGTAAACTTCCAGAAAATATTTTTTTAAAATCAGCGATTAAAAACTAATAAGTATAACGTACCCATCATTTAGCGCCCCGCCAACCCTATGGGTTTCGTACTCCTAAACTGGAATGTGAGAGGACAGTAGTGAGTGAGCCCCTCTTTCATTCTATTATTAATTATTTCCGAAGTTATTAAGTGAATAAAATTTATTCATATATTTTGATTGAATGAATTGTTCACGATCAAAGGATAAAAACTTTCGTATAAGTGATTAATAACTCCTGAAAAGAATACCCAATGAAAAAGAGCTTTCAAGGAATGATAGAACTTCAACTATATTCAAACTATAAATAGACAAATGAATTATAAATAACCAACATAAAATTTTTAATTTTAACAAACATGAAGAAAAGCTGAAAAAAATTTACCTTGCAACCAGTATCAATTAAACATGATAAAATTACATTGAGCTAGGTGGAATTGTATACATAAAAAAATGAAAAGGATAACGGATCAGAAGTCTTGACAGCTAAGTACGGAAGTTGAGTTCACAGAAAGACTATGAGAAAGATTAAGGATTCTCATACAAGATATGGTTCCCATTTTTCACTTAAAGATGTAAATATTTAGATGACATAAAAATGACCAAAATCTTATTTAAACTCATAAGGACAAATAGGAAAAAGAAAACCTAAGAAAAACTAATTTCATAGTGTTAAGTAATATCCAATATAGAAATAGTGATATTAGTATATAACATCCAATTTCAGGGGTAGAGAAACTCCTTTCATCAGGTGTGAAAACAGGAATATTTTTCGTTAGCATTAAATTATTGAAATAAAAAACAGTCGGAAATAATCAATATTAAAGAAGGCTACATAACCGTTTCTTCCGATAAATGGACATTCTTAATAAGGATAATCCTTGGGAAAAGCGAAATTCTTAGATTCTTATGCATAGTAAAGTTTGTAAGATTACTTGATAATATTCGATATCTGTTAGAAACAAAATTTTGAATAAAAATCTTTTAAAATTACTCTAAAATAACCTATAATTTTTTTCAAATAATACACCCTGTATATATCTTTATATTTTAATAACCTATTAATTTACAAGTACAACTATTATTCATTTATTATACAGTTATTGAAAAAACTATTTACGTGAACGTTTCTCTTGCGGATGTTCAAATTATTTTTATTCCCACTCTACTGTTTCTGATACATTTGACGGTCTGTTATTACTATATCCCGATCATCATGTTTTGTCTTGTACACGACGCTTTTTAGATATTTTCTTCATGGAGGATTAATCGGGAGATATAGTGAGCCACCATTTTCTGCCTTTTCTTCTAATCCACGTTTTAAATAAACATCATTGAAATAATTTAAAACAGCAATTCTAAAGTATTTGATTCCTGATATCCTGTTAAAACTAAATAGCATTAAAATTGTTTCCAATAGAAAATTGTTACTAATAGAAAATTGTTACCAATAGAATTTGTTATTGCGGAAACTACTCGATATATCAATAAATTTAGATCCTCAGATTTCATCAATATGGTTTTTACAAAGATCTAATAATAGTCTACAGATAATAGGTCCAAATATAAATTTTTAATGACCCTTCTATTTAGGATTAGTATTCTTCAATTTTCAACGATTAATTACCATCAATGCATTCAATACATCTTATTTGATTATAGGTTGCCAAAACCAACTTTGTCTATTCCAATTCGTTCAGATTATTCCAATAACTGATTTTTATCCTACCTCTTCCAATTTCTAGCGTATTTTTTATTGTCCTGTCATCTACTACACAGAAGAGCTTAGCTCCTACAAAGGGTTATCCGTCACTAATTGAGCGATTCCGTTTAATATTTCATTTCCCTCCTCTCTATTGAGTCCCGGAATCCATTGAATGTTAACTTTTATTTCCAGCACATTTAACTTGTCCACGCATTTCCAAACCAGCTTGGATCTAATGACATTGAAGTTTAGAATTATGATGGCTGTTTGGCTATTGGACGAGATGATAATCTTCTGTTCGGGATTCTTCTTTCCCAAATCAAATTTTAATTACATATATTGTTTGGTGTAATGCCCAAGGCCTCAAAGTCTTCGCTTCTGGATCCTTACACTTTCGTAGCTTTACTGGTTATCTCTTCTGAAGTTTGTTCCAGAAAGTTCACCATATAGAGCGAGTCCCAGGTATAACCCCCCTGCTTCTCACTTGATAACTTGCTAGTGTAAACTAATGGGCTTTAAATTGGAATTTTTCCATAGTGAAGGTAGGTCTTGTCGGGTTGACATTCAGTCCCATCTATCGATAGGCACTTCTTCTATAGTTTAGTCCTATTTAAACTTTTTTGCAGACAAACATTCCCTTACATAAATGTTTATGCCGTCGGTATATCCATGCTGAGATCAGTTAGTGAAACTAAATTTGGAAATATATACAGGGTGTACTATTAAACAATTTTCAAGATTGAAGTTATTTTAGAGTATTTTATATATTTCTAATCGACTAAGCAACTGTTGGAAAAAAATTAATTGATATTGTATATAATACTCACCTATTCTAGCACAGAAATAGAAGACAGAAAAATTGAGCTAATAGAGAAGCTATAGTTTAATCTTAGTCATCTGGATGCCAGCCTATTTTTGTATTTCTAATTATAATTGAAACAACGAGACATTTAATAATTCAAGCACAACCACCTCACACAAGCACATGATCTAACCAGTATAAAATGCTTATAACTACGATTTTTCAGGGTTTCATATAATTTTTGAGTTTTTTTACGGTTAATAAGTTAATCAATGAATATGTTTCTTTTCACATTCTTTTAGTTAGATTGTTCTATAATTAGAATTATTAAGGTGAGTTGCATGAGTTTAGAAAATTTTTTTTATAATCATATCGAATAACCTCACTTTTCTCAATAAAAAGTGGAGAAATAATCATTTTTTCGATTGGTTTGGTATTTTTATTCTAATATTCATTTTGATATCCAATCAGACGAAAAATTAGTATTATGTATTCAACTTTTTCAGTTATAGATCTGTATTGAGCTATATCGAATTATAATTTTGTTCGTTTTAGTTTAACATTTCAAAAACTTAATATCTTGTCATGATAATTGATACATATTTTGTTTTTAATCGCCTTCGTCAGTTTTTTTAAGCTTATCGTGCATGTAAGAGCTAAAACAGTAAGCACGAATAATAGTTGATACAAAATAATTGTTAATAGTTAGTTTCACTTAAATTAGATTCATAATTTGTCTAAACTATATATTTGACATGTCGACTATCGCGATGTTCACATTTTGTCTGAAGGGATACCGACAAGAGTTGACCGTGAGTAACGGTTCCAGAGAAGTGGTAAAAATGCCGAGAATCATTTCGATTTAGCACCATAAATGAAATCGGACATCAGTTAATGAGTTTTTGTTGGTGTGATCTATATACATATAAAAAATTGCTGCACAAATGTTAACAGTTAGCAATGTCTTTAGCAATGTCGAAAAGATATTTGCTGTCGTCGTTTGATACAAAGTAGACAAGATAAAGAACATTTTCTTGTACGATTTAGTTCCAAAATTAAGTGATGTGCCAGGAAAACTTGCAGTAATGTGTTCTCTTTCATAAGTACAACGCACTTATTTCAACAATCACAAAACCTCACGCCTCAAGATCTTAAGCCATCGATAGACAAAATGTTTTAACGTTTAGAAAGACTATATGGTTATACAGGGACAGCTTTTTTGTGAGGCGATAGGCAATTTCGTTGCCGACAAATGCTATGTGCGAAATTATCGAGATGATAGTAAGCATAAAATTTCGAGTAATGAGTTATTCAATAATAATATGAATATCTACTCAATTAGAAGATCTTGGTAAATATATATTCTAATGGTCTGAACGGAACCAGCATTGTCTTAATTTCATACAAGTCTCCATTTTTAACGTAATTTGTTTTATTTAACTGTTTATCAAATGGAATATTATATTTGTATCTTGTGTGTGTTTTTGTTCATATGGATTGTAGATGGATAACCTAACATGAGTTAAGATCTCTTTATCCCTCACGTGCTCAAACATTCATAAAATTTATGACAAGGACAAATTCCAGCTTCTTATCTTCTTTATTAAAATTAGGTCAGAACAAAATGCTTATTAATTATCTAATACGACCATAATCTATATTATATAGCTCAAAATGAAGTATGATCATTTAAATTCCTAGAACCAGTATTAGAGCTATTTAATTATAAAGTAGTATAGCTCATACATTTAATAACGCATGTCCAATTTTCTTTCTTACAATATTGTTGTCACCAAGAATATATTGTTATAGTATTTTTTTTTGTATAAATTGCTTAACCTTATTTTTGTCTTTTATCGAATATTCAGAGTTTAATTAATAATGCAATGTTTTAACAAAATATATGTCTTATGATTATATGCAGCCGGCTCTGATCATTCATCCCGTACTGGTGAGAATGCAAGCAACCGACCTCCACCCCCACTGCCACCTCCGAGATTTCCCAACAGCGCCGTTTGACAATGGGATAGTCTCAGCATCGCCACCACCTTCAGCCTGCCAATGACGCCCCTTTTAGTACTCGAAGATCATCTAGTGGAAATAATAGCGCAGAGAAGTAGAGCTTGTGCCACTTTCCTTCGCCACAGCTTCAAGAGACCCCACCGACATTAACGCCACCACTGCCCGAGTGATTGAATATGCGGTTTGGAAACATTTCAATTTTTAAGAGAAAAGTTACGCGTATTCGTTCTGAAATCATTAAATAACCCTCGTACATATAAATTAAAAAATTATCAACTGTTCCCTGTGAACGTTATAAGTAATTCTCAAGCAAATTCTTATACTCACCTGAATATTTGTCAATTAACCATTTGTGACATTGAATGGAGGAAAATTGGAAATATCGCAAATTAGATGATTCAAATTTCGACGCTCAGTTAGATTGATTGGATATTATCTTGAAATTTTGTGTTTGACGTGATGAATTCCAAACGAAAAGTAGATCAGTTAAGTTCAAATTCAATTAATATAACTAGAATTTATAACATCTAATTTGGACATTAACCAATCTTCCAATAAGAGAGTAAAGTTTTTGTGATATAATTTCTGTTTCGGATATCTAAGTATTACAAGGATCAGTTGAAAAGTTTTAAAATTTATTCGGTAGTGCTCCGACGACTACGTGACAAAATAAACTTAAAAACTTCTCTTCCAAGGTTTTAAAATGGCCTTAAAATGCTCAGTTAATCCGATTAAAAATGAAGTGAATTGCCGCCAGTGCCGTAAAGAGTTTTTGCAGACTATTTACTAAGAAAAAAAAGAGGTGGCCCGAAGATAATGCTTTATATTAGCCGAGAGAATTGTATGATAAATAGAAAATTTTTCAAAAGACTATAGCCAATTAAAATTTTTTATCTCCTTGGTTCTTCTCTCGACTGAAATCTCGTTATTTTTAGCGAGTTTAAAACTGTCCTTTTCCCAAAGTGCGAAATATACTACCCTTATCGAAAGAGAAGAAACTGCACAAATCATTTATTTATTTTTCTACAATTTCTATTAAAAGCATGCACCTACATTATTATCTTTTTGTTTCCTAGATTGTAGTAGCTTTTTCGATATTCACTGTATGTAATTATTTTTAAAAGTATATTATATTCCAAGAAAATAACTGTTTCTAATATATTATCAATCAAAAAGTGGTACATTTCTATCCGACACTTTTCGTTACTAAATATGGCATTTTTCAATCATGCAGCTTATATGGTATTGTTCCTACATTTATATAAATTATTTCAGAATAAGTCATGAATGTCTTGTTTAAAACTTAACAGTATTTAAGTATTTATGAGTAATCGTAACATTGGTCATTGGCACACAAAAACAAACAAAAGATACATAAATTAAATGAAGAACTATTACAAAGTCTATTATATTACGTTAATTATATCAAAACAGATTGGTAACTCCAGGACTTTCTTGATTTCTGTCCTAACCTAACCTTGAGGTTGGGTTTCAGTTTAAACTGATGATGTGCGGTAGAGTATGTGTAGACTCAGTGGAGATGTCCGCGACACTCACAGGAACGTGACAACTTTGGCAGACAGAACGATTTAAAAGCAGGTGATGGATGGATGTAGAGCTGTCGTAGTCTAACTCCAAATATCACGACAAGATTTATGTACCCATGAAGTCTTGAGACCATTATTAAGCTGAAATAACATATCATGAATGTTTTGTACTATTGGGTAGTCAGTGAGCAGTATTTCTATTCAGTTTAACGTTTTTTCTTCTTGTTCTGATAGGTTATTAGTACAAAAGATGTTAACACAAGATGATAATCACAAAGATAATCAGTAAAACTTAAATCTATACAACAGTAGTTCCACAAAGAATTTTGAGGATAAAACTAGACTGAACTACATAAAATGTGAATTCTATAAATTATAACACCTCACATGGAGTGCTAAAATAGATCGAAGTACAACGGATTTATAAACATAATTCAAATTTTCAATCAAATGAATTTCTGGACCAAGAATCTTGAACACAACACGAAGCCCGCAAGTAAAAAGGGGGAGGAGTAAAAACGGCATCGTGGAAAAAGATGTTGATGTTGTGTTGATGTATGAGTTTTATTTTGCGGAAAAGGACATCTACCATTTTGTTGTGAAAAGAGCTTTGTCTTCCCATTATTATTGAAAGTACACCATCCAGAGTACAAAGTTATCTTATTGTTTCTGAAAAAAAAAACAACAACAAAGAGTCAGAAGTGATTTATGAAGAGCTTAATGAATATGAATCTATTGTTTTTCTTTTTTATTGATCAACTCTTAAATTATCTAGTAAACCAATCCAAGCAAAATACATCTACACCAACTTTTACTAGTTAGATCATTTGATACATAAATTTACTTGTTTAAACACTGAAAAAATTTGATTGAATAAACTGACAATCTAATAACATGGCTCTCATTTTTTTCAGTTAGAAATCAACGTACTTAAATCTATAATCATAAATTATAGTTTTATAGATAAAATAGAGTTATTTTGCCTCTCATTCAGCTCAGCTACGTGATAAACCAATCCACATTTTTTCCTTCCACAGTTTTTGATCAACCTTTTGGCCTCAGTAGTTTCCAATCTTTTATGAATGAAATCTTCTTACAATGTTTTCTCTATTTAATAAATGTCTAATTTTATAATCGAATAATAATCTTGATTCAGTTTCATTTATTTGCCTACGGCTTTATATCATTCATATTATTTTTCGTTCAAATAATTAAAACTTAATTTCCTTAATTTTTTAAAAAAAACCGTTGATTTAGCTCCTTTATCACAATATTCAATATCGTTTCATATATTCTGATGTTTTCACGTATACGCTTATTTTTAAATATATTCATGATGTCGTAAAATACCTTATTTCCCCTTTAATTCTAAACTTGATAATTTATCCCTGCATTATTTCAACGAATTATCGTCTGGTAGTTTCTCGTTTCCAGCCAAATTTTTTTGAAAGTAATAAAAATAGAAAAAGTATTACAAAGAAATGAAACATTTGTATGAGAAGTAGCGATATTTTTAACATGAAGAATTATCAGAAACTTTTTGGGTATTTATATGCATACTATCAACAAACTATTTCAATTATAAAATGAATATGAGGAAAAGAAAGAAATGAGAAAATCCAGGTTTACCTTTGATGTAACAATTTCAAAGTTGAATGGCGTCTTATAATTACTTAGTACTTAGTATTTACTGATTCTATATTTGCATTTAACATTGATAATTTAGCGCAAACGTTAAAAAAAGAAACATTTGCAATTATTCGTTTAACAGAATTATTTATAACGGCGACAAAATTTTCAGAAATTTCTCTATAAAATTACTACAAACAGGCTTTTACTACGTGTCGAAAAATACCTCTTTGCCTCTCTATATTATGAGCGGTTTCTTATTGCGAACGTGGCAATGAAACACCAAAGTGGACTAACTTTAATTTATTTTCGAGCTTTCGAATACTTATGTATTCATCGTCTGGGATTGAAATTATGATCAAATACATTTAAGAAATATGTTTAAATGTATAACAATAAAAAAATTTTACTTACAATAATTATTTAAGATTTTCGGTGGTTCTGAATTGTATTAAATTTTGTAAAAATTTTTAAATTCATAGGTTTTAAAATTCAATATTCAAGTTGATAGAAATATTGATTCTGGTTACTATATGAATTTTTAATTGGTTAGATTATGAGTGACGTTGAATTTGTATAGGTTAGATAAGTTGTAGTGAATGATGTTCAATATTGATTGGTTAATTTATGGATAATTAATTATTGTAAGTGAAATTTTATCATTGGTATACATTTATAAATATTTCTTATATTGTATTTGACCATAATTTCAGTCCCAGACGATGAATACATAAGTATTCGAAAACTCGGAAAATATATTAAAGTTAGTCCACTTTGGTAGACAATGTAGGTGCATTCTTCTGTGTATTTTGTTCCAAGGATAACGTGCCGTGATCGTGTATAAATTTTTAGAAGCACGCTATCGCATTTACACACAATTTTTATAGTTTGAAATATTTTTAAACAATGTTACTATATTCCATTCTCCATATCGTCACATCAGTTTTCAAATAATTGACTTAATGTCCTAATGATATCTGCATTTGTATAACTATAAAACTATATATTACAATTTTATAAATATATCTTGCTTTAAATTAAGAATGTGTATATTTAAAATTAACTGTGATGTATGTGTCATCATCTAAAAACTAATAGGAAAGACTAAACCTTTGATTCTTTCCAAAACAAAGGTAACTGCTCCTATTCCGCGATACTCAGATAATTTATCACAGTTTCACTATTCAAGTGTAATCCAATATTAAAAGTATACAAAAAGTATTTTCTCATTAGCCTCCCAATAACACTCTACTTGCTCCATTTTTTTTTGTTTTCCCAACTATTTTTGATGATTTGTTATAATAAAATATTTATCATCCTCAAATTTATTTAATATTCATTTTAATATAAATATTTAACAACATTAATTTTTATGTTTATACTGCCTAATAATTGCCGACTTGTTTTAAAATTTCAATAATTCATATGTCAATAAGCTAGGTCAACAAGCCGTAGAATAATTCATGCTTTTTTATACAGAAACTTGCGCAGATCTGGTACAAAACAACCGCTAAACTCTCATCAAGTAATTCTAATAATTTGGCATAATATTCGACAAACAACCTTTTTGGGTGTTCATATCACGTTTTGTATAGAGAAACAAAATAATGCACTTCTGAGCAGTTGTTACAGTTACGTTCTTCAATAAACGCGGCACTGTACTCGCGCAAAACTTTATCATACCAAAGTGATTATTGAACATTCAATCCATAAAGCTGTGATAAAGCTGTGTGACTTCTATGATCTCATATCCAATCGGCCAACACCATATAGTGAACTTTCCATGACGATTGGCATCTTCCATGCTTGTGGAGTGTGGTCACGCACTCATTGACCGAGCCTCGTTCTTCTCTTACCCGCTGAATCCTTTTCCTGCTTATATTCTTTCAATGTAATCGACTGAAAATTAATTTGAAATATCCATATTTAAACATTAGATGTCATGATCGTCGTGAGGTTTTTTTTTTATAATCTGTTTCTCAAGTGGATAGAACACAATTATACAAAACTGATTTGACGATATTACTTCATACTTGTCCATATGTCGTGGTTTATATTCTAAAATGTCCCACTGCCAACCCGAGCATCCATATGGACAAGCATGACGTACCCTGATAAAAAATGTAAATTGACATTATAACATTTTGTATAGAAAGCATATGTGATTTTTACGTTTATAAACATTTTTAGAGTTTGTGTAAGTAGAAAATGATCGAATAGTTTGATTACTTTTTTTATGTTTGGAATTTTTGTGACTGGTGAACAGGTGCTCAATTTTTGAATAGTGCGGCCACCATTATTATTATTCCATGTGTAAGATTTCTAAAATATCAGGACGATGCAATATATTTAAGATTTTTCACTATTACATAATTATTTAAACATTTATTTAATGAAATATAAATAAGGTAACCATGCTTGAACGAAATACAGATTGTAACATTCTCGAAGACATATACAATTGATATACATACTAGAAAATATGAACACATTTCGTGAAACCAAAAATTTTTCCAATTTTGATGTATCAATCACTTATATCAAATTACTTTGGAGAGAATTTCATTGATTATATGAACGCATGATGGTGTAGAATATATTAGTCTTCTGAAACTATTTAGTTTATTATATTGATTTCAGAATATAAAAAGGAAATATTCTTGCGGAAGTTACAGAATTTATTTGGTTATATTTTTATAGGTCTGGTAAATTATATAATTTTTTCGTGTTAATCTATTCAATTTCTTATCATCTTATCAATCACTACTAAAAACCCGTGCCAAAATCCGTCTAATTATTAAAAATACCTTAACAAAGAGATCTGTAATCTGGAGCTCCTATTTGTGCTAGTTACATAATATTTAATCAGAATATTCCTCTAAAAAACATATTCTATATTCCTTTACATGCTGTTTCCAATACAACCATTTAAAATTGATAAAATATTGAAATGATCCTCCTCGGTGCTAAGGCTGCTTGACATGTTGCAAGACACCATGCAATAAATTACATGCTATTTATTGCAAAGTCAATATATTGCATTTTATTTGATATTTGTGTGTGGTTTAAAAATGGAAATGAAAAAACAAAGCAAAGTATACAAGAAAAAAGTGGTTTGATGGAAAGAAAAGAGCATCCAGGCGATAGTTGGCCAGGCCCTGGCTAGATAGAACAAGGAGAAACATGAGTTTAGCTAAGAATTAGACGAGAAAACATACAAAAATTAATTAAGAATGGATGAAGAAACATTTGAAAAACTTCTAAGGAAATTAAAACGTAAGATAACTAAGAAATCCTTGGTGAGATACGTAGTATTAGCGGATCAGAAACTCATTTCTCCTCAGAATTACAACGTACACGCAATAAAAATGGCATCAAACCAATAATGTTGCAAGTACGAGAGAGAATAATTAGCTGAACTTCATTTGCGCATGCTTTTGATCAAGAAATATTGCGTCTTGTATTGCATTGCACGTTGTCTTGCATCATGTCAAGCGGCATTTAGAAGTACTTTTTCTGTCACCTCACTGAGCTGCTCTAATTTTCTGTCTTATTTTTATTGATATGATAACAGTTAAGAAAAGTCAGTGTTATAATTTGAAAAACCGATTCAATGATAGTACTTCTCTAGTATTACAATACTATGAAAATAGATACAAAACATTCTAAAAGCCTTTTGACATGATGCAAGACAACGTGCAATGCAAGGCGCAATATTTATTGATCAAAAGCATGCGCAGATGAGGTTCATCTGATTGTTTCATGCAAGATCTTGACATTATCGGTTTTACTTTCGTAAACTTAGCTTTGTTATTTTCATTGTTAAACTAGGCACAACATATTAGATAAAATTTGAGGCTAGGAATTTGTTTTCTTTTGCTGTTTACAGAGACTTGCATGCAATTTTTTGCACGTTGTATTGCATTATGTCAAGCGGCCTTAACAAACAGCGTTTGGTCAATTAATATAGCCTAACCTGTATAGCAGAGTATAGAATAATAAAGACACTTATTTACTTGTTTAAGGAAAGAATATATTACAAAGAGATAAAAAATAATCATAACAGATGTCGAAGAATATTTTAGACCAGTGGTCGGCAAAGTGCGGCTCCTGAGCCGCATGTGGATCTTTGTCTCCTTAAGTGTGGCTCTGGCACAAATATCTACGTAAGGTGCAATAATATTTTCATTCAAAAAAACTTGCTGAGGACAAAACTACATCTTATTTTGATAAATTAAAATTCCTCTATAAATGGAGAATATACGTAATTTTTTGTTCAAGTTAAAAGATAGGTAGAGAAAGGAAACTTAATTTTTTCGATGCTAGAAGATGTAATAACCTTTCGAGAAGAAATTATCCATTTTGCTCAGGATTTTGAAATGAAGCATTGTTTCACTCTCTGACCATGCTGAAGAATCCCAAAGAAAATAATTTCTCTATTGTTAAACACCATTTTAAAACAATAATTTTGAACATGAGGGAAGCATTTCCCAGCAGGTTTCAAGAATTTATAAACAGCAAAACAACTTCAGTATTTGTCAAAAATACTCTAAATGCTACAACAACCGAACTGAAATTTTCTTATCTCGAAATTGACAGGTGGATTTTAAAATAAGGAAATATGGCATTCTAAATACGAATGACTCTGTGTTGAAGTGGAAATATTGGAGAAGGAAAATGTGATCTTGGTTCACAACACAAGTAGTTTGCTTTGAATGACCTGATAAAGGAAGACATGATCATTTTCAACGCTTTGAATAGTATTCATGACTCTTACGATTAGCTGAAAAAGTTCACGTTTGCTGTTCTTTCCCCTTTTGGTTTCACATATATATGAGAAAAATCTCTTTCAATCATAAACATTATCAAGAGTAAACTGAGAAATTGTCTTATTGATGAGAACTTGCAATCATGCCATTAAAAATAACAACATACAAACCAGACTTACTCAAACTTAAATTTAGTTTAGTTTTATTTAGTGTAATGAAGTTAACTAAACAATCCAATTTGGCTCCCATTTTTTTTTTTAATTCTTGTAATGTTCATATTTTGGCTCTTTGGCTAATAAGTTTGCCGATCACGGTTTTAGACGCAACAGAACATCATATAAATGCTTGGAGATGGTCTATCAAGTCGATCGAACAAGATGGTTTATGTACCAAGAGGAAGGGGAAGCAAGAGTAGTTTAAACAATAGAGACTTTTAAATCTCAAAACAGAATAAATAAGCTGGATAAGGAGAATAATACATTGAAGAAATATTCTAGAAAGGTCTAGCAAGCCAATGGAAAACCACATTTAACTTATGGAATGTAGCTAAAAGAGTTTGGTCAATAGAAATTTCAATTCTAAAAAAATAGGTACTATTGATGTTAAAGTAGCCACCATACAAAATTTATTGATTAAAAAAAACATCTAAAATCCTCTGTGAAATATTACTGTGATTATAATCTGTTTTTCTCTTATTGGCTTAAAATTTTTCATAAAGTTAACTCTATTCTCATATTTTATGATAGGTTGGAACGTAATATCATCAAAGCTCAAGTGTTCCATACGACAGCTCCATTCTTTTCTTCCAAATCTCATTTAAGAGTATAGATAAATAAAAAGATCTACTTCAAGATATTGAGATTTAATTAGCAGCAGCTTCGTCTGAATAAATCTAATTCAATAGTAGACGGAGTAAATAGCTAGTTATGTAATGGCTCTTATTAGAATTTACAGACCATTTGTATAGAGAAGAGTGAATTCGCACAAGAAACAATGTTATGGTGAATAAATTAGCACAGTCAGTTATAATGATAGAAAATGAAAAAAAAAACAATTAATATAGTTAAGGAGGTACTATAATTTGGTTATAATACATGAAGCCTGAACAAAATATATGAAAATAGGAAGAGAAGACAATAACACATAAAATTATCTTGGAGTAAAGAAGCATAGATTAGAGGAAAAGCAATTCTGTGGTCGAAATCATGCAATTTTGGAAGTGAAAAGCAAAAATAAATAGTTTTAAGATGATTATAAGATTATTATATTTATCACATAAATTGAAACAAATTGGAACAATCATAATAGCCAGAACAAATCGAAATTACTTTAAATTATTGGAGCGAAAAATAATTAGAATTATTCTGAGTTCAGCAATATAGATGAAACAGACAGAATAAAGAAATATAGCATAAACTGGAAGATGAAAAGATTATATTATTAATAAAATCATAAAAATGACTATAGTTAGGAGTTGATCTGGAAAATTACAAATGGTTATCTAGATGTCGTATCCAAAGAGTAAGACGTTAGATAATAAGCAATAGAAGATAAGAAGGCAAAAGTGC
Organism: Diorhabda sublineata; assembly: GCF_026230105.1. Lineage (NCBI taxonomy): Eukaryota > Metazoa > Arthropoda > Insecta > Coleoptera > Chrysomelidae > Diorhabda > Diorhabda sublineata. The sequence goes on from NC_079476.1 coordinate 29,467,814, forward strand.
AAAAGTCGATAATAATAAAGGATAATGCACCAGCATTAGCCATAATCCACAAGGAATGAACAGATTGATGATATATGTTTGAATGTAAATGATCCTAAATCGAGTTTCCCATTGATATTTTTACAAAAATTAAAATCGTGAACAAATTCTGGATTTATAATCGAGGAAAACCCAATAGATAGGTAAGGAAATTATTGTTTAAATTATATCCCAGTGTAAATACTACCAGGAAAAATGATATTATTCATTCAATAATTAATATAGTAGTTGAAATTTATACAAAAACAATTTTGTTCAAATAATTAAAAACAATGAATAGTAGTATAAAAGTAATTCAATGGTGATTAGAAAGTTATATGTTTTCATAATTTGCTTGGTTACATATCTATATTTCACGCATGTTAAAAAAAGACTCCACTAGAATAATTAAAACAAAAATGTAATTTTTCGCTGATTTTCCACAGTTCTGATGCCGGAAGTGACGTCAGAGAAAAATGGAAGTTCCCGCCGCGAGAGACTACATAATGGACTCGTTATATGTAGTGTTTAACAAATAAATCAAACGAACTTTCCAATAAATCGAAAAAGAAAATAATTAAACGCGAGATAGTAATAATTTATGAATATTTTGCTTTAAAATTGTTCGTAATATTCACAAAAAAATGGAAAGGATTTGCAAAGTTATTAAATAGATACTTTCTGAAACCTTAATTGGAAAAGTTATGGATAGTAAACAATTTCTTCATAACTAATTATGTTATCAAGATTAACCATAGAATGGAAAGTCAAAAACTCAATTGGGGATATGAATTTTACTTTCCCAAATAATTCAATTATTGATATTTATTTACTGAAACCCATTCATATTATAATCTGATTTTCAAAAACATTGAAATAGCAACAACTGAATCAGTGATATTATAAAAGGCTCTGTTTACCAATTGCGTTTTTAGTTGTTTACTACTTCTTTGCAGACTTCAATCAAATGCTGCTTGGTTTGGATCAAAGTAATAATATAACTTGTTCTTTAGCCTTCTAACCTTAGTTCACTCAATACAATTCCCTAGTAATTTTTAAACTGTACTGAAAATAACTACATTTCAAATTTAGAGTTTTTCTATTTGTCGTTAGCAATTTCGATACATAAATCTTAAACGAAATCCTGTTTTTGAAGCTGGTTCTACTTGGAGATCAAATAGTACCCCGATATCACTACACCTTTAAATAGTTGGATTGTTTGATGCTCTCCAATTGATTGATATATGTAGAATTTATGTAATTCTTCAATTTATTATTTCTTAGACCTTTTTTATATGTTTATTCTTATGAATGTTTTTTTTATTTTGGGTCTCTTCTGTTTTGAAATTAGTTTTTTCTAATAATTTCTAAATATTTTGAAAAAGGCTGAAAGAAGTCAAAACGTCAATTTTGATCTTCCTTATATATAATCATTTAAAAAAATTAATTTCAAAATAGAAAAGACCTAAAATCAAAAAGAATAAATTTATGTTATTTCTATTACTTCAATTTTATATATGTTTGCCCAGAAACACATAGTAAGGGAATGCTTGTGTCTTTAATTCAAAGAATTATGAAAAAGCTAAGACTGTCCACACATATTTCTTAAAGTACAAAAAACAAATAAATTTAGGCTAGTAGTTCATACTGAATACACTATTCACTTCTACCACTGCCCTAACACAGTCTGATGCGCTTTTCAATAACCTAGTTAGTTGCTGAAGACAATAACTTAGTTATACAAACGCACATCAGAGAGTGTAATTGCAAGTTTTAGTGTAGTGACTGTAGTGAATAGTGTTCAGTACGCAAGTTTAGTATAATTCATAACGTTTAATATTTTTTCGTTAAATTTTTGAACTACTTAACTTTAATTTATTATTTTGCATAATACCGTCAATAAAATGATAACATTATTAATCTTGACGTGTTCAAATGTTAAACAAATAGCAAAAATTCTCTAGATAAGCCAACAATAATACGAATTTAGTGAACAATATGAATTGTTGATTATATATTTATTATTTCTATTTAAATAGTGAATTCCTAATTCATTACTTAATTTCATCAGTAGTAATATTGAATTAATCAGCAGAAATTATAATAGGTGGTTATGGGAAAAATAGTAAAAGGAAGTTGATTTCAAAAGGTATTATCTCTAAAATTCATGTATTATTTTGAGAATATGGAAACGCAAATAATAAAAAAGAAATCACATTGAGTATAGTGAAAGTGGACATTTTATTGACGAAAACTCAACATCAAGTTTTTATGAGAAAAACTGATAAATCAACTGAACAGTATTAGCTTTAGGTACAATCATTTTTTCTGATCATTATTTATAATTAAGTGTGAGATAAATCTTCAAAAAATATATATAATAGTCTGTGGAAGAATACTTATTCAATGTGCAGTTCCCATATTATAAATATGCTAATTAACATAAAAAGTTAATTTTATTGTTTTAAATGATATTGATTTTAGGTCTCTTTTTTTAATAATTTTTTAAAAGAAAGATAAAAATTGACGTTTCGACTTATAACAGTCTTTTTTCAAATATTTTGAAATGTCTAAGAAATAAAAAATTAATGAAATTTAAAAAGTGTTATTACACATTTCTGTGAAGTTTATTATTTGTGATAATCAAATAACTTTGCAAAATCTTTAAACCCACGATTAATTCTAAAATTTATGGGTACAATTGTTTGTTTTTATATAGCAATTAAAAAAACTTAGCTCAAAATATTTGAGCGATGTCGTCTCTACTATTCTAACACATATTTTGTAATACTTGTAAATAACACAGTGCAGTTTTGCTTTGTATTTCAAATTTTATTTAAAATACAGATTCCACTTATAATCATAAACGAACACTTCGATATTTACAATAATTAGAAGAAGGCATAATTAAGGAAAAATTATATTTTGCTTGCCAGGGATGCACTAATTAAACTATAATCACATTAACGGAAATTGTTACCGCAATTGAATAATATAATATTTAAAGTCTTTTCATTATATTTTGCTCATGTTTTTCAATGTACTTAATTTTTATTTCAAGTTGGGAAAATTTTTCCCATCTATATTCTCTATTAATAAATATCGTTTATTGTACTTTTTATATATTGATTTCAATAATAAATGGTTTACAAAATTGAATACGGAACATTTAATTCACCTTATGTAGGTTTAACACAAAATTATAGGCTTTTAGAACGACGGTAGGTTTATACGAGAAGTAAGCCACGATCTACTTTAAACTGTGACTCACAAATCTTGTTTCAAAAAGCACTATACGAAACGAAAGGATGTTTACAATTAAATCAATATGGCAAATCAATACAGCAAATATATTTGATTCATTACTAATGAAAATGACTTACTCTTTTATTTTTTAGATATCGGACGAAGAGTTATAATTTCTGTCGAACACCTTACCTCTGATATTTTCTAGCATCTGCCATCTTTCTTAATTCTTACAAAGTTTTTCATCTGTTCACTTTCATTTGCTATATTTGACCAATCCTTTTTACTATAAATCGGTTATTGCAATTTTCTGTTACTTATGCTGTAGCTAGAACCGCTATTAAGTTATGTATATTTTCATTTTCACATGCATATATATTTTTTATGTGCCTTATATTCAGAATCTGTTTTCTCATCTTTTGTTCGCATACTTTCAAGTTATTCATAAATAGATAATTTCCAAAATATTGAAAAAAAATAGCCAACCTTTAACTTTCATAGTTGATACTATTCGTCCGACTGCTACAATTGTATCATCATCATTTATGTTTGATTGCAACTTTATGTTACATAAAATAATCAAAAAAGTTCTTATATAACGATTCATTCTCATAATATTCCCATTTCCCATTTTATTCAAATAATATGATGCAACAAATACCTAGTGCACAAAGTCATTGTGGTTTCACAACTAAAATCTCGGAAACAGTTGTGACAGATTCGTCAACCATAATGTTACAACCTTGAGGAACGAGCTGTCTGTTTAAAATACCGTGGACCGACTTTCGTAAGAACTCCGATCGTGGCTCATGTCTAGTGTAAACCTACCATTATGGGCAAGAAAATTACATCAAGTAAAAACTAGTTCTAGTGAATAAATTTATAAAAAACAGCTACAATCAATTATCCACCATGGTATTTTTTATTTTATATATTTCAGACTTACTTTAGATGGAAAAAAGGTTTAATTTTATCACAGTATGGGTTTTAAGCACTACCAACTATCAACTAAATTAAGTGGCTCTTTTTTCTATGTTAAAGATGATGAACCAGAATTTTTTACGTGTATTCAATATTAATAAATCCTATTAATTGACATAATTAAAGTGACAGTACCTAAAAAGCTCTGTGTATTTCATCACAATTTGTCATTTATATTGTATAGTAGAATTACAATGTTACCATATTCACAGTAAAATATTTTTTTGATTTACAACTACCTTTATTATTATTTATGATATAATTTCTTGAAATGGAAAAATACAGATCGATTAATCAAACATACATATTATTCTGACTTTTCGTCTTACTATAAATATGTATAGAGATAGGTATAACATGCTTAACAAGTTGTACTGACCTCTATATTTACACTACAACTACACTGATACTCACAATTACACTTTTTACAATTACCTATTTATACTAAAGTTTCCTACCAATGAACTTCTTTTCGTGAAAAACAATTTCTCTAGGAAAAAACCACTTCGGCTGAAAATATATTTATTCCTTAACTAATATTCCCCTCCCAAATCTGGCATCATGAAATTAGCTGTAATGATTGTGACAAGAAGTATGTTGGGCAGACTAAGAGGTCAGTTAATGTCTGGCTTAAAGAGCACATAACTCATTTAAAAATGGGCGGACCGAAATATCGAACATTGCCGAGCTCGCTGTCAGTCCTAATCATGCAATAAATATAATTAATGTAAAATTGTTAGAAAATGCGGCCACTAATAAATTTATTGATGCATTTGAGAGCATCGAGACTGATGGATGTGGTGAGAAAATAATGTAAAATTTTCTTTCGAAGTGATAATTTTCCCACTTGAATTGTTTTTCGCGAAAAGAAGCTCATTGGTGGAAAAATTTAGTATGAATAGACAGAATAAGTTATTAGGCTTAGTTTACCCTCAGTCTCTGAAGACTATAACTTCATTATCGAAGTGTAACAGTATAATTACGAGTGTTGGTGTAGAGGTACTGTAAACAGTGTCATCAGTATGAATATCACCAACGGTTCCAGGAATTCCAACTGAATTAACAAGTTGATTTCCATACAAAATCACTGGTTCTTTCACGAATACTGAAATAGCTGCATAAGGATGTTATGAGCAATAGTTTATTCTTGTTATTTTTAAGTTCCAGGTAACACGAAATATTATGATTTTACAGTATCAACAATTTTGAACAACAAACGATTGGTCACGTTATTATTATTAGTTTAATTATAATATCGGATGAAGATTAACTATATACAACGAAATAACTCAATAATTATGCCTTCTTCATATTTCAATTCTGTATAGTTTCTAGCAGAATATCTATTCAGTTGAATTATTGGTATTGAATGACATTTGATCGTGAAAGAAACGATTTATTTTATGATTATTTATTATAATAATCGATTATGTTTTATTAGATTCACTTAGTTATCATATTGGAAATTTTATTTAATTGGATACACCCAATATAATATACAAAAAATATTTTGAAAAAGTCTGATACGCCTCTAATATTATCTCGTATCTTTTACGATTAAAATATGATAATAAAAACCATCTAGTTTTTAGCGATTCAACTTAGATCTGAGTAGATAGATTATACGTTGACTCATACGATACCTAATTATAAAAATAATCAGTATATCGAAGAAAAAAACTTGCAGGAATGTATTATAAATTAAGAAAGCACTGCAGTACAGGTGTTTGTGTTAGTGATGTAATATATTAACGTTTCGTTATAAAATCAAGCTGTTGTCAATCTTTTAATCTTGCCATTTTTCGTTTGATGAAAAAAAAAATAGAATCGGTAACATTAATACACTTTGTGGATCTTCGTAGGTTAAACTATAATACTGAAGGTCGAACAAGTGGTTTCTTGAAATTTTGTTATACCGTTTACTGTTTTTGGGAATGATAGTAAAAAAACATTACTGATTATTCAATATAATATTAGCATATAAAAACCTATAAGTCATATAACATATTTCCGAGCTATTTCGACGATGGCATGTGATTTGATGAAGCCTTAACGCAAACTCATCTATTAATGACGTCAATTTACGTTATAGATATGTGACTCTTTCAATTAATCACATCTCCATATTTATTTAGTAGTGTCTTGATATCCGTTTTTTATTTTCGAACTTTGCATTAGTTTATCACTTTTTTTGTTTAAAATGAGGTTTTTTCTCAGGAGTCAAAAACAGTTAGAAACAATAACGATTCTGCATTCATACGAAATAATGTTTGCACACTTTTGGCGCAGATATGTTTCTATCTATCCAAAGAGAGCTTCTAGATTTTTTGCTCTATTTACAATACATTCATTCATTTTTCTCATTCCAAATAAAAATTGAAGAGAGTAGATCTAGCATTATGCTGTCTCGGGCCCATGTTGATTAATGATCTAATTATTTTTTGAAACATCAAAATCATTAAAAATATATTAAATTTTATCTTCATACATTCATATGCTTGCTTAAAAACTAAAAAGTTGATATCGTTTCTTTGAAATTATTTTCCAAAACATTTCTAATAATAAAAATTAGTCAGCTCTCTTATTTCGAAAACTACACTGCTAGTCGCTTATTCTTATATATCAAGCAAATAAGGACATGTTCTCATTTATTTGGAATCGACTATTGAATCCTCACCGTTAAGCGTCCATGTAAGATTTTTCCCACAATATTTTAGTAAGTCTGCTATAATTGAGTTTTCTCCAAGTGACTTTGTAGACTATGTATTATTGAAATACAACTGAAAATCTTTGTCTCGGTGACACTAGTTCAGTATTTCTTTTTAAATCAATCATGTTATAGAAAATTTTTTTCTGTTGGCCACTTTTGTATCGCAGATTTATTCAACAAAAAAACGGAATTGGACTAACCAAATTTTTATGGCTACATTATATAAGAAGCACTTTTTTTAATGACTTCTCCATTAATTATTCAGCAAAGATCTTGGTAATCATTTTGTCGAGCAAAGCAAAGGTACAGAACTGGATCCATCTTTAGCATATAAGACAATTAACATTTTGCATTAGTCCACTGGTCATTTTTGTCATCTTCCCATATCTAAAGTACCGTTTCTGTCTCCAACGGAATTTCTTTGTTATACACATTTTTGTTTTAATTGAAACACATCTCCATTCAATAATGGAAATTTTTTAGGTAAAATTCGTGCTTCCTCTTTAAAATGTAAGGTACTTGATATAAATAAGGCCATAAGGCCAATTTCAAATACTTATATTTTAAGAATGGAAAAAGATAAACAAATAAAACATAGTTATTCAATATCCTCTATTTATTAGAACAAAAAATCTAAGAGAAAAAGTAATCTTCTCATACAAATTCTAAGAAAGGTAACCTTTTTTAAAAAAAACACTGAATTAGGCTTCAATAAATCGCTTCCACTTTACAGAGCCTATACATTTTACATTACAAGAGACGACATGACTGAGAATATTTGTAAGAAAATACGGTTTTACAACATTAAAAAGATCGTTTTCTTAGAGTCATGAAGATATTTCATTTGAAAATAATCTTTTTATCTTGCATTTCACTACTATCACTATAATGTCCTATTATTAGGAAAAATTTGAAAAGCTCTTAATAAAATCAACATTCCTTATAACAAATCGAAGCTTCTAATCATGAAATCTTCAAAAATTTAAGGAACTGCAAAAAATGTAAATTTTGTTCCCCATGTTCTTTTAATAGTCAGTAGGATTCAAACGTGTTCAACGTCTCCTACCAACCTCGATCCTCAGATTATCATTCTTGTTATTTCTAATAATCAAATAATGAAATTCTTTTATGTTAATTTGAAAATATACCTTAGTTTCGCATTTATTGTAATAAGCAAATACTCCTAATTTTTCTCTTGATGATTATGCATGCTTATTGGACTAGGGTAACTATTGTTCTCAATTGCTAAAAAATTAGCTACCACTCTTATATCTTTTTTCTACTCCAAAGAGTTTGTTGAACATAATTTTTTTATCGATCAAAATAAATCACATCATAAGTGTACCATAAGAGCAATACGAAGAATTTCGCAATGAAAATGTGAATTGACGATGATAATACGCTTACGTCCCTTTAGTTCTACTCACTAAAGAAAATTTGAAAATATTTCGAAATAGTGTCAAGAATGTATGAAATGTTTCTCAACACCCATAACTTTAGGTTTTAATGTGAATTTTCACTGTTTTCCGTTAATATTTTCATTATGGGGAACAAAAAAATACGACAAATAAAAGAAGCTCTCGCATATAGTGGTGTTACTATTTTATCTCTTCTTTTTTTTCTCTCTTTCCTTCAGTTGTTTTTATTATCTTGGCTTTTGAACTAAAAAGACCAATGTTAAATGGAGCCCATACGATTTTTATTAGTCCCTCTATTCGTATGTAAATTATTACCGATCATAAGCTAGAAGTTAAAATTTGTATGCTAGAATGAAACGAAAAATGCGATTTTCAAGAACAGTATCCAAAATTTCAAGACTCTGGTGAAAAATGAATAGGAATAATAGATAGGAGTTATAATTGAGATCCTAATAAAATAGAATATTCTTACCGAAGTAAAACTAGCCTGTAGGCAATATTGTTAATCGTATATCGGCACAAATAGAATAATGAAACATGGTAGATATGCAGCACCACTGAAACGCTATTTGCCCAATAAAGCCGTATTTATAGTCAATTAGATATAGCACGAAAATTCGGAGCTGCATTTCCTAATAATTATTAAAATAGCAGTTTTAATACGACGAATCATCTATGGTTCTGTCCTGATGCCGAATCAATAGAATACAAATGATGATAATGTTATCATATCACTCAATGGAGATTAATAATTCGGTTAAAGTGATTGAAATACCATTCCAAAAGAATGATGAATGAAATATATGTATTACTAGTTGATAAGTTGTATTTCCACTGCTCGTTTACGATATTACAATACTAACACAACATCATTCCTTCACTGTGGAGCAAAATGATTATTCTAAATGTATATATTGTTACATATTTAATAATAATCATAATAATATTACACAGAAAAAATCTGAATGAAGTGTTAACAGTGTTTTTTATTATGTCAAAAACGTTTTGAGAGAATGTGATGAACATTTGTTAGACTTACAATTAGAAAAATTACACTTTCCAGTACAAGCAGATCTTCAACTCAGAAAAATACATAATGAACTTCCATCAGAATTACCTCAGTCTTATCTTCTAGGTTTTTAGTTGTACCCATTTTCCTCTAATGCTAAAGTCAATGTAAACAATTGAAATCTATCATATATACGAGGGTTATTAAGGAATCCTACATAGTCCCCAAACAAACCACCAACCAATTTTTTCGTCATAGAACCATTGGTTTCCAGTTCAGAAAACATTCACTAAATCTTTTGTCTTTGAGACTTTTAATCAAACTATCGCATACAAGATGTGACCAACATCGTACTCGTACAGTACTTTTCAATAACCGATATGCATCTCTATCTTTCTGAAAACCAGAATTTCGAGATACTGACATAATTATTGTTGACGCTTAATACAGTTTTGTTTTAACTTTTAATCACCGCGATGAGCTACTTAAGAATTTGTCGGCTGTCGCACTGGACCTAAATATTTTTTTCCTGTACTTTGGTTAAATATGTGCCTATTATTAACTCATATATCGTTAGAAATTATAGGCTAAAGTGCCAAATGGCAGTCTAATTTTGCGTTCTCGGCCCGTATTGTCGCTTCAAAAAGCTACTCCTACTACTAGTTGGACACATCTGTATACTAAACGGGCCTTTTGTGTCGAGATAATTAGTGATTTTACCAGTTCAACGGAACAACGAAAATTGTTTTAAAATTGGTTCTAGAGTTATAGCGATTGGGACGGCGGCACACCTAAAGGTTACAACCTCTTTAAGGCTCCTGTTTTTTAGTATATCCGTCTATACTGCGCTAATCTCCAAAGTCTGTGTGATTGCACCTTAATCGCGGCTTTTACCACTATTTCGAGGGCCTTAGGAATTAAATAATAGTAAGAATCATAATTCTGTAGACTGTATATTATTAAAATTCAACTAAAAATCTTTGCCTCGGTGACACTAGTTCAATAGCTTAGTTTATTATGACTATAACACAATAATTATATTTTTAAAATAACACCATAATAATGAATGAGAACTCAAGTAGTTTTCCATCTCCCTTATTGTCTTTAGATTAAGTATCTCCCTAGCTAGGATTGTTTCATACATTTTTAAATGGTGATCATCCATTATAAATTATCTTAGCTTGCGCTTATTCCAAATTTTCTATATAAGCGCAAACAAACCAAGACACGATGGATGATATTTGAAATTTTTTCGTCATAGAATTCTGTAGCCTGTGGTAAAGTTAGTTAGTGAACAGCAGCTTCTTCTTGTTATTGAGGCTTCAAGCTCCGAGATCAAATAACCCCCCCCCCTCCCGCTGAATTATGAAGTAATTGAGTGTGTTTATCGTGTAAAGTCGGATGATAACATAAAAAAGACAATTTTTACGTCAACATTCCTCGGTTTTTATTCTGAATTGCTATGGTGAGGCTGTACAAAGTTGGATAGTACTGCTCAAAGTATATTGTGACACAACTTGCGAAAAAATCAATCAGAAGCACACCTTGGTTATCTCAAGCATGTTCTTGGGTTTTTGTATAACTTTTTGTGCCATTATAATTTATTATCGGTACTTCTAACCACATTTTCCATCATCTTGCACATAATTTGTAATAGGTTAGCTTTTGTGTCAATATTTGAAACAAATCAGCGAAACTTATGAAAAACTAAGCTTAATTAATGTTGAAGGTTTTTAACAATACTTTCATCAACTTTAGGGACCATTTTTCCAGTAAAAATGATATCTCTTTCATCGGCCATTTTCAAACTACATTTACGGATAGAGCTTCCATTCATCACTTTGTTTTCTTTTTACTCGTTTGCCGATAAATTTCCATTTTTGGTTACATCGCGCATTTTGAACAGTGAAATGAAAAACTTGCGTGAAAACGTTTCCACTATGATGGCTGCACGTCTACTGAAACACTAGAATGTATGTGATTATCGTGGGTCTAGCGGCATTAGACAGAGTCAATCCGTATTTCCTGAATAGCTCTCGTATTTCTTTCACAAAAATATAATTATCACCATTTTTACGATATATTCAATAGTATACCGCTAATTGAGCTCATTTCCAGGCTATTGCCGATTACACTAAGCTATTGGAAGTAAATTTAAAGTATCATATTCAGTTCATATCCATTCACGCCTACACTGTAAAAATTTTTTGTAAGATTACCAGTGTTTTGCGAAACATTTATTGACTAAAATTACTAATCAATGTGTGTGAATGCAAATTGTAATACAATTTGAGAGATTTTTTTAGACATTTAAGAAAATTTACTGAAACTAGGTGTAATTTTAAGATTTTTTAATATAAATCTTACTTGAAAAGTAATTTTATTTGATTGTTTATTATGTTTCAATGACAATTTTTGAAGATTGAAGAAATTTCCAGATTTTGATTTACTGTAGAATTTATTGTAGCATAACAAAAAAAAAATGTGATGGAAGTGATTGATAGATAGTGCTAGCTAAGCAGATTGCATTTATGCTTGAGTATAAATCACGTAAGCCTTTTATTTTCACATAAATTTAGTAAGTTTCTGATTTAGAAGAAGGCGGGGATTTTATGTAAAAATAAAACCTAGAGTGAATCACAACTATATTATAATATCTTGTCAAACACATAGTTCGTTATATAGTGAATAAAAAAATTCTATTTTGTTTTTCACACTGAGCTAAAGTTAATTGAGGAATGAAGTTGCAACACTGAATAGTAAATTTATTGATTATCTTTATGATAAAGCTTTGATTGAAATCACCAAATTATATATTAAAATTGCTAATTATATTTTTCAGTGCTACTTTTAGTAAATTTTATAAAATGTTTTGTAATTCTTTTAATCTGAATTAAATTATTTGTTTAGTAAATTTATTAAATTGTTGTACGTTAAAACTTCCTAGACATTTTTGGTAGATTACCAAAGAAATTTTTAACAGTGTATTTCGAATAAAATGATATTCTGAATAAGTAGGTAATAATTTCTACAACAATTTCTGAGTTTTATATCTCGTGTACTTAGTAAAAATTGATAATTTAAAGTTATTCTGAGTATTCAAAATTTCACCGAGAGTACGGATTACGTTCCTTTCTACAAATATTTTGGTATATTTGGGTAAATCGAATCGAGATTATTTCTGTCAGATTTTTTTGTAAAAGTGAGCTATATATCTAAAAATGTGTCTCAAATTAACCAAACCGTTTGAAAAATTTTTAATCTCAAATGTGCATTTAGATTCATGGTTGTTATACCACTTATTTAATCCATATTAAGAAAAAACACATCAAGGTGGAGGCACCAGTTATTTCTATTTCAATTATTTTGATCTTAAAGGAAAACTAAAGAAAATCAATTAAAACGAGTTACTTCCTGACACTAATTATCAATTTCTTATATACTTCCAGTGCTTATACGGAAAACTAATTGGCTAAATAAATTCAGGAATAAATATTAGAAATACAAGAGAAGCAAATTTACATTGTATTTTGTACCTGCATTAGATATTTGCATTCTCCAATGTAGAAATTCCTCTTTTCAAGAGTCTTTGAATTTAAGTGTGAAGGCATATATAGTATACTCCGACCAAATGCTTTGATATTTCAAATATTGGAGTATAACTAATATTATTCATCGACGATATATAGATGATGATAATGATAATTAATAGATATTAAACTTGACGTATTTATTATATTAAAATAATCGAAATCAACACTATAGAAAACTTTTAAAGATTAACACAAATAATCAGAAAATATTTAAACGTAGGTGTTTTTATTTTCTCAATTTCATAATTACCACGCTTATTCTTGAATCTTGTTTCTTTTGACTCAAATCATCACAACTGCACGGCTAGACCATTTTCAGTTTCAAGCCATTTTTTCTATGAAACTCACTCCATTTTCATATCCATTCAGATATTTAACTTGTATTATCAACCTCAATATTTATTTTGTTCATAGTAGAAGAATTCTTCTCAAACTGAAAATTGTATTAGCTTTCAATTGAAAACTTATTAGCTACCGTTATAGATTTTTCCAGTTTCTTACCGTCAATTATTAATTCTTTCTAGTATTTCGAAATTGAGTTGATATTTTCCCTTAGATTTCTCTTATTCCTGATGTTGATCTTATATAATCAACAATGTTTCATGCTTTTTAAGCCACAATTTATTATACCATGTCTTCAACTTATTTCAAATTTCACAGACATTTTTATTTTGGTTTATTCATATTATCAGCACTTATTTACTTGTATTCGGTACTTTCAATCGAATATTCGTTCCCTTGTCTTATTTACGTGGTATTAATCAGTTCTTTGTTATATTTGTCTTCTTGTTTATTAAATTTCATCCTCGTTAGCATTTTTCCCATATAATATTGAAATAAAGACTGGTACCACAAGGTATGACTGATATTTACTAAGATCAATCTCGTATCAACAAACGCATGCTGAATGGATTATTAATAAGTAATCATGTAAAGAAGGGCATTAATCTGAAATAATTTCTACGATAATAAGCTCAATCAGATGGACAGTTACAAATTTTTATACTAGATGCCATTCAATAACATTCAATGAAATTTTGATAAGTAGGACTTCATTCTACTGTAGAGCACAACAGATAGATCATAATGAAAGTTTAAAATTTCAAAAAATTTAATGGTAAATAATATATTAAAAAAATGATCCTGTTTGTTTAAATTTTTCAACCTCATATAATAGCAAAATATAGTATATTTCAAAGAAAAAGAAAAAGAAAAGAAAGAAAAAGGTAACTTTTACATGAGGGTGTGGCTTAATTTGTAGAATTTCATGTATACAAAGAGTGTCTGTCAATCGCTGGGGGGGACGTTAATGATGACTCTACCTTAGTTTTGTTCTTTCAGTATGATCGAATTCAATCAACAAAAATGGATCGATTTTTTCTCATAAATTTTAAGCTATGATTGTTCTCCGTGTATCTACTTATATTAAATGTAGCTCTTTCATAGTTACTCCACCATTATATTTTTGGAGCAAACTGTGAAACTTATCCTGTTACAAATTTGATTTAATTCAGATATGGAAATTTGAGACACATTATATATTGTATGAATTGATGGTGTAAGCATTTGAAACTGTTGCCCGATTATTGAAAATATATTAGGTTAGAATTATGTTATAAAATTATGGAAATTACGAAGTATGTAAAATTTCCTGAACGCAATAAGATTCTATCTCTATAAGACATGTGTTTCATTTTTCTGTCTCACCTTGTACGTTCCGAAGTTATGGTAGTTTATGGAGGGTTTTTTTTTTCAAAAACAATCACTTTCTGTGAATACTAAACGAACTGTCTTCTAGATTAATTTTATTATCAACGTACACATTAGCTCAACAAGATTTATTTCAAGCATGCAAATAATTATTTGAAAACATCTAACCAACAGTTTCGCCGTTTGCTTGTTCCAAATGGTTTTAACACCTCAGCACAAAAGCTCTCCAGTTGAAACACCGTTTTTCTTTTAGAAACATCGATAGATAATTTGTAATGATAAGTATGAGGTTTTTGCTATCTGAATACTCTGAAGGCACTTGAAGCACACATTCTCCTAGTGTCTCAATAAAATGATTCGAATTGTGCCCGGGACACATAGAGGGCAATTCATGAATTGACTTGAGTAGATCTATTCTGTGATAAGTAAAGAAGACCACATACAGGATGCTTCTAAATTCATGCGACAACATTCAGGAGGTGATTGTTCGTATGAAATGGATTTTTCCTATAACAAAATTTTCTCATCCTAACCCTTTCCGAGATATCATCCTTAAAAGGTGGTAACTAATTGAGTTTTTCTTTATTTTAACTTTAATAAAGTTAGAAATTCTGTAATTTTCGTGCACTTGCAAAGGACTAACTAAGGCTCTTTTTTCAATATTTCTGTTGTACTATTAGTTTTTTTTTTTCAAAATGAAGTTTTATGGAATAAAATTATAACTTAAAATCCTTGTTCTATTTAAAAATATTTTTTTTTGGTAATTTTTTTGCTCAAAACCAATAGCTGTAGAGAAAAATAATAAACGCCTTAATTGCTAACAAATAAGGGTTGCCAATTTAAGCCCCGCATAATTAATATCATAGCAATATTGAGTGCTAGTTGCTACTTTCACTGAAATTTCCGAAAACAAAATAAAAACTCAATTTTAGTCACCATCTTTTAAGTGTTACATCCTGGAAAAGTAAGGAAATTTTGTTATAAGACCCATCACCATTTCATGTTAGCAATCACCTCCTCAATTTTTTCTTATGAATTCAGAAACACCCTGTGTATCTGTCTCCTTGATGTGATCCTTCCCAAGATGTCTTTTCGAACACCCCGAAGAGTGGCGCTGTTAATAATATATGAAATTGAGCTTCTTCCTCACACATGCATCTTGGACACAAGGCATCTTTAGGGGTATCATCTTCAAGGGCTCGACCAGTGGCCAGTAATCAACCCGATGATAAACCGATGATAAGGTTTTTCTATACCACTGGTTTCCAGTTCAGGAAAAATTCTCCAGATCTTTTGACCATGAGACTTTTAATCAGACTATCGCATACAAAGGGTGACCAACATCGTACTCGTACAGCACTTTTGAATAACCCATATCTTTCTGAAAACCAAAATTTCGAGATACTGAGGCTCCGACCTTGTCATAATAATTATTGTTAATGCTTGATACAGTTTTATGCTATCTTTTAACTTTGAAACACAGCGATAAGCGACTTGAGAATTTGTCGACTGTTGCAGTGGATATAAACGTACTTTTTCCTATTCTTTATTATTATTATAGGCTAGAGTGCCAAAGGGCAGTCTAATTTTGCGTTCTCGGTCCGTATTGTCGCTACAAAAAGCTACTCCTACTACTAGTTGGACGCATCTGTATACTAAACGAGCCTTTTGTGTAGAGAAAATTAGGAAAGTGATCTTACCAGTTCAACGGATCAACGAAAATGGTTTTAAAATTGGTTCTAGAGTTATAGCGATTGAGACGTCGGACACACCTAAAGGTTAGAATCTCTTTAAGGTTCCTGTTTTTTAGTATATCCGTCTATGCTGCTCTAATCTCCAAAGTCTTTATGATTGCATCCTAATCGCGGCTTTTACCTCTAGATTTTCTGTTTCAAGTTCCTCACGAATTTAATCAGTAGGAATCATAATTTTCGGAGATTGGTGACAAAACTTGTTTTCGGGAGGAAGAAAAACACAAGTACCAATAGTTTGATTTATTTATTTAATTAAAATAAATTTATACAACTCTGAAAAAATTAATATTTACAAACAACCATATAATTGCTAGAAGGTACAACGTGTATTTGATACAAGTTTTTCCTGACTACTCCGAACATTGCAATTCATGTCCCGTTAGCCTCATAACAATTTATCTCATCTAAATTTTACAAAGAGGTTGAACTTTCTAAAGTATACTGGAGATTATAAATTATTTAGAAAACTTTTCCTGAACAGTTTTTGTGGCAAAAATAAGAAAGTAAATTGAAATAGAACGTATACAATCTGTATATTAGTTGGTTTTGTTAAAGTAACACTGCCAGTGCTCCCAGATTCAACTAGCACAGTACGTCAGTTTATTCAATACACATCGAGATGATGATCGAGATTTTGTGGTTTCATAGCGTGTATTCAAAGATATAATGTGCTTAATTTCTTACACTGCAAACTTTGAGTAAATAGTGAATTGTGACTATTTATTTAATTAATTATGATCGCTAAGATATGTAAATATTCATAGAAATACATTCAATTACACATTTAATGGACAGGATTTGATTGTAAGAATAGCTCATGTCGTCATTGCAAGTTTTCTCTGGAGTCTATTCAATTTGGTATCTCTATTTTTATATTTTGAATTGTTGGAAATTATATAAATTTTTCAATAAACAGCATTATCAGTCTATATATAGTTTGGATCCATTTGGAATCAGCCAATAGATAATTGGTTTACTAACATGGATTTAAGCGATGAATTAGACAATTCGAATATGTTCTACGCTCCAGTTGTTTTATAAAACATAAAATATTCTTTAGGTAGCGGGAATTAAAGAAAAGCAACAATATATGAGCACTTTTGGAATTGCGATGGGTAAACTTCGATATCTTAAATTGAAAAAACAACGTGATTCGCTGCCCTTTATGATCACAATCCCATCGAAACAGAATCTGGTTAGTAGAAGAAATCTCTTTCTACAATTCTATCACTGGTCACAGATTACAATGATCATATTTTTGATAATTTTGAATATCAGAGCAGGCAATTTAACTTGCAAATCAATTAAAATTGTGTCGTGAATAGGTTTTTCTCGAAAAGTTGACCCACCAACTGGTGCTGAAGAAATATCTAGATAGTGGAAATCTCCAAATACGGCTCAAAAGATTCCGTCCAACGTAAGATATTGGAATAAGTTCTAATTCATCTTCTCAAAGGACACGTAGGGGCTCATCTTGTAGTTAAGTAAACAATTGAAAAAAATGACAATTGTGAATGCAAGAAATTCCTCTGTAAGTTTTTTCTAGTTCTAGCAACTCTTCCGTTCCGCTGAACATCAAGAATGGGATTTAGTTTCCGTGTAAACTTCTTTACTTTATATAACAATATTATATTTCTTTCATCTTCATACCCAGCTTGAATCTTTTGTTATTTGATTCTGGAATTTTTTCGATTAAATTTGTTAGTATTGTAACTTTTTAGTTTATTTTACCGTTTTTTAAAAAATAAATTCATTTCTCGCTGTGCTAAATTTTTTTCCTATATCGTTAATATTGATATTATTGAAATAATTATTTCTTAGAAAGTTTTTTGTGGTAATTTTTTATGAAATAATATTGGAACTAATAGTTATGCATTTGCAATTATTTTACTGTCACTTTTGAGGTTCATTGCGCTCGAACTTGGCGGTGCATATATTGCCCAGATGGAAGGTTAACTGATCCAAAATTACAAAGATGTTGCTAAATTTGTTGATCAGTTGTTTCATTTATACTGAAAAATTTGATGAAAAATTGAGTTTGCTACTCAAAATGAGGCAGTTTTTTTATTCCTCTGCAATACTAGATCAGTTAGTCAGTTAAAAAAAATCTCTTTGTAAAATTTAGTTCTTATCAATACATTCTTACTTTATAACAAACTTATCGATAAAATTAATACATTAATTATTTTTTATCGATAAGTTGTACAGTCTTTTTCCCTTTACAATTCAGGAAATCGCAATTTATAATCATCGGATGTTCAATAGGTGATACTTAGACGAATTCAAATGCGTGCTAAAGTTTTCGAATACAGTGGAGATATTTCTGAAAATGAAACTATATGTAACAAAACTATTGATAGAATATGTATTTTACCCAATTTATTGGTAATTGTATAGTTAATAAACTATATTAGATTCGAATATCGATTACAATATATATATATATATATATATATATATATATATATATATATATATATATATATATATATATATATATATATATATGGGTGTCATACTCATAGACAGATGTGGGACGAAACAACATCTATTTTCTTTTCCTAATTTGGTCTATCGGCTCGAAGCGTTGCTACTTCGATCTTTATGAGCACTCGTGTGTTTCTAAGAGGTTATTTTTTCATAGCGTGTTATTTAAAATGAAGAACATACAATAAGACTTTAAGATAGAAATATTCTTAACGAAAGTGATCTGATTCTAATTTTTCGCGATTTATAGCTCATTGTTAGGCGATTTATTACCAAAAGCAGAATCGTCAACCGATTGCGTATTAGAGCCCTGCTAAATCTGGACCTTTCATCGGTGTCTTTCTCATAATCCGAGAAATTTTTAACAATTTTGAAAGCTAGTCATAACGAAGTTGAGAAGACAAATTAAATATTCTTGTCTGTTTAGAAATGATAAAATTGAACAATAACGATTAGTCACCCTTCTGACACCCCTTAACTCCGCTCTACTACCACTACACAAAAAAATACATCCCGTAGCAAGTCATAAGTATGATTTTAGCGCATCCTCTATTTTATACTACCTACCCTGTTCACTAGAGAACAGTGGTAGTACGATGTAGGTATTTAATATACAGCCTCATAAACGAAATGAAAAGGTAACTACTTCGGTAAATTAGCCAGTCAAAATACTCATTACCCGATAATTCGCGGGAACTTAAAGATTATTGAAAAATAAATACGCTCACAATCGTGGAAATTATAAAAATATTGCCTCCACACTATAATGGTCAAAGATAGATTTTAGAGGACGCTAAAATCGTACTTATGAGCTCTTATGGTATTTGTATTCCTAGAATCTGGTGGAAGCCTTTTCATTAAAATTCTTTGATCTGGTTTTCTCCACTTTTGAGGACCGTTCAGCCTTAAGAAAGGAAAAGTACGTATATTTTCCTGTAATTTCATAATCTGTCACCGTATTGTCATCTGTATTTTTACAAAATACGAATTCTAGAAGAATCAGTCAATTTTGAATAGATTTGAATAGTGTTTAGTAATTTATTGAAGATGTGTTAAAAATAGACATGCACTCATGTCAATTAAACATCAATTTATATTCGATTATCAACGATAAATTTCTTCAAAACAATTGCGATGATCTTCAATTTGCAATGAAGAACTTGCATATTTCTAACAATATATATTAATTGGTAACTTTAAAAGAAATTTTCCTGGATATGACGGTCCTGATTCAAATTTGATGGATGCTTCAAATCAATATTTCATTTCATTGAGAAAAAAAATCTATTTGTAAGGATCTTCAAGGAAGAAAATATCATCGTATGCAATGAAGGAAGATATAAAATTTATTTTTCTACGTTCATGCAATAAACACAACTCCATCAGAAGTTAGTGAAATAGCAAATACATCTTCATTAAACTTATTACCTAGTAAATCAAGAAAACTACATGAAATTCGTTATAATCGTTTTAAAGATTGGTGCTTCGATAAAAAATTTGTAAATCTTACAGAAAATATGCTTCTTGCATAATTTTCAAAAACATCGAAACATATAAAACCCTCATCACATTGGTCTGACTGAGTAATCAATGGTGAGCGCTTGCGTTTCTACAAAAGAAGATATTAATATTAAGAATTTAAAAAAACTCTGCAGGATTTCGGTCAAAAAAGTCAAAAGTATCTAACAGGGGACATATTTATCAATTTCTAAAAGAAGCTCCGAATTCCCAGTACATGATGAAAGCAGTAAGTTCGGTAATTTTTGCACATTTGCAAAAATCCCGTAAGAAATTGCAAAAGTTCTGAATTTGAAGAATCCTGAGCTATACACAGGTCACAGCTTCAGGAGATCATCTGCAAGACTTCTTGCAGATACTGGAGCAAGTATACTAGAGCTCAAACGACATGGCGGTTGGAAATCGTCGACAATTGTGGAAGTATACGTAGGGCAATCACTTGCAAACAAACTCAATGCTGCAAAACAAATATTCCAAGCTGAAGAAAATGTACAGACACCAAGCACTAGTACGTTTAGAGAATTCACAAATAAATAAGTAGTATTAAGAAACAATTCACTAAGAAATATTAATGTTAAAAATTGCAAAAATTGTACATTTACTTTTAATATTAATAGTACAAATAATGTTCAAGTTCAATTATTCCTAATTAAAGTTTCCTGATTATATCAATGTTAACCGATAATGTTAAATAATTATTAAATATTTTGTTCTTAAATATCGCCTAAAGTCGTGCCAAAAAGTAAGTGTTTCTTGCACTCGACTTGTTGTCATATTCGGCCTGACGGCCTGGCTACTCAAATTCACGTCACGTGCAATAAACACTTACTTTTTGAACTTATTGCATAAATAACTATTGTTAAGAGCTCCAAGAAGTTAGCAATAATAACAAAACTATACCCTAAATGAGTCAGTTTCTTAAACAACATAGAAAATTATGTAAAAGTTCATATTATTTATGAATTATCTTCTTGCTTACCCATAAAATTGGAACCACGCTCTCGTTTAATGGATAATCCCGTCAGACGCCATTTATGATAGAATTATGCTGCTACAAAACTTACCCAGAGTTTTTGCCACATAATGTAATAGAGTCATATATTTTTTATTGGAAATGAACGTAGAAAAAACTGATATAAATATGAGAATTGTAGGTGCATAGACATGTTAGTTAAACTATTTTCAAAAGTGCAGGAGAGAATTGGGATAAATATGAGTACATTAATGAACATCGATGGATGAATTAAGAGCTGTCGTATTCCGGGCGTATAGTTAAAGTTTTCCCAATTTCTCAGTTAATAAGGAACTATTAATTATTATATTATTGTCAAATTAAATTAAGTATTGATTGATTAAGTATAAATGATCCCATATATATATGTATCGATAGCTTCGATATCTTTTAAGCTATATGACAATAAGATCATTTAAATTCTTTCGAATAAACTACTGAACACTCTCTTCGGCAAAATCATTTCAGTTACAATTTTATTTTCAAGAATTTTGAATAAAAATCTATCTCTACAACCATAAAATAACCTTAACAATGAATTCATTCCAGACTGTAATCCTTGTAGAGAGAAAAATACGATTACATTAGAAAATGATAAATTTCACACGTTCCGTAGACTTAAAACTCCACAATTTCACTCGTATGTGAAAATATTGCAGCACGTATGTGGAAAATATATAAACATTTAAAGATACATTGATGATGTTTCTTAAAATTTCTTAATACCAATACCCAGAACAAATTTTCATTCCATCTAAATTAACTGATGCCACAAAGGCCACTGAGTACTTTATGTTGAGCTACCAGAAAATTGTAAATGACAACACGATATTCAATTAATTTTTGTTCTACAAATTGACATAAATTATCATTTAAATGGATTAAACTATAAAATGACTTGAACGAGAAGAATATGAAATTTACCAATAGGAATCCATTTTAAGCTGAATTTGTCTAAACTGGGTATTGATTTTGGTATGTAGAGCTGTTACTGTCACGTCAGGTTTCCGCGCATAGCTGTTTCATATACATATAAGGAAAAGTAATATCTACTAGAATTATTTGAAATTGAATATTGTTGAAGATAAATGGTGTGTGTAGTAAAAATAGCGTAATCAACTCGATACAAAGAAACTTTTACAATCACACTACTTTTACAATATTAATAACCGTGTGAAAATTATCACTTTCTTCTGCCATTATGTAACATACTATTGTATAATTTATTAAAGTGGTTGTAATGTATTGTGCCAATCATTAGTCATATATTGCTTGATTGCATCATTATTTGTATATAAATATTAATTAGTGATACTAATTAAAAAGGTATTTTCCCGTTTCTATATAATATATTCCATATTACTCATAATAGTGCGGAATCTTGAAGTAGAAGCTAACAAAACTTTTTTTTTGAAGCTGGTGGATTCCACTAGATGTATGTATGGATAATTTTATGAAGCAATTTCCTATTACTATGAGGTAAAATGTAATAAAATCAGTATAATATAGTGTTTCAAATAAATAGTTCAGTTTCATGGAATGAAATGATTTTACTGGTGATTATAAATTGACTATTATGTTATTGAAAACTAGGTGCCGCTAACAAAGCTTCGAGGTTTTATCATCATTACAGATTTCTTAAGCGTGTAGTCCCAACCTTTCCACCGGAACCAAACAATTCCTGAAATAATAAATATTTTTTTAGCTGGTTCTAATCTTAGTTCAATTGAATTGGTTAAACATAATAACAATGCTGATACAGATGGGGTCGTTTTCACTATTGTAACATAAATAAATGTAACTACGTTTATACACAATAAAATATCACGATTTCCAATTAAATCATTCTCAATCCCACCAACTTGCAGCATTCTCACAATCGTACTATTTAGCGCACTAAAGACTATCAATTCCATCTACTTTCCTTTTAATCTCATTGCAATATGATTCATTGATCCAATTCCAGTCCATACATGAATCTTAACAACTTATCACAAAAAATAACAGTTACTATAGCTTGGTTACCTTCTCACATTGGCAAACAAAAAAATAAGGCCGCAGAATTAGAAAACATTCTTATTTCCTTACTCTACATACAACGTAGGACACCACTGTCAAACAAGTAATTTCGGAAGCTTCTTAAAACAAGACTTAACTCCAATCGACCACTCAAGACTAACTTATGGTTATCTAATATCTTGTACTTCCAAATACATTTGTACAAACTGTTTTATAATTTAACTAACAAGCACACTCTGATTGTCTTAAATATGCTGCCGAAAAACATCAGCTTAAGCCTTCTAAAAAACAACAGCTTAATCCTTATAAAAGATAACAGCTTGATCTTCCTAAACGACGCCGAACAAATCACCTTCCTACTTCATTTTCTCAAACATTTGCAGCTTTACCATAAACTATAACTTAATTGTATACTCATAATGTGTTAAATATGTGTACAAGCGGCGAGATGAAACAGAAATATAAAACACTGACTCATTATTTCTGTTTCGTATTCTATTTTTTTTAATTGTGAAGCGGTGTTGATTAGAGGTCAGGTTATAGTGAAAATCAGTACATTCTGTCGAGAATCTATAGCGATTTACAAATTTTTTTCCACTAAATGTAAATGGAAATCTTTAGAGACTAAATAAGTTGTCCAAATATTAAATATTGTTCATAACGTATTATAAACCACTAAACAACATATGGATTAAAGATCTACAAGAGTTGCCACGTAAGTTTAGAGATAAGGCAACAAAGATGTGATCTAACATTGCCATACTTAAGTTTGACATTTTTAATGTTAAACGTGCTCGGAACGTGTGCTATTTGGGTTGTTCATAGATATTTGAAACATTCATCTTGTTAAAAAAATAGAATTAAATCGCCAAAATTCTTCGCTGGTGTTTTCCAATCGTGGTCACAATTCGCTACAGAATAAATTTCGTGAAGGTCGTCCAAAATTGGCTGTTGTGCCAGAAAACATCAATGCTGTGGGTAAACTGATATTGCAGAGATCGACATGTCACATACTGGAAGATTGAGGCATACTTTGGCATTACTTCCATTTGCATATATTTAATATTACATGAAAATGTGACTGTCAAAAATATTTATTCGCGTTGGATACCGCATAATTTGACAATAGCTCAAAAAAGCTCATGTCGATTGGTGCTAAGAAATGCCAAAAAATTTCGATCGCAGTCCTTCCAAAAAACAGAATATTTTTAATTTTCATATCTCATTTATTCTTATAGGCTTATTAGTGACAGAAAACGAGTGACATCTATAAAGGATATGAAATGGAATTAGATGGAGAAATGAGAAGAAGTTTTCTTAACAGCTGGAATGGTTTTTATTTACAGATTCAAGCAAGTCAAAAATTAGTGCCAATGGTTCTTTGAAGTAGAAGGAGAAATGAAAATCGTCTTTCACGTATGTCCATCAAAACAGTTTCCATATGTCTTTCACTAACAAAAATGAGAGATTTTCATATAGGAAGTATCCTTTCCGTTTAATGCGGTCACGGTAACGTGCGCGACATCTTAATCGGCATCTTTCAATCTTAAAGGGAACATTGCAATGCTGATCGATTTATTCGAATCCCAAATATAATGCTATTTTGGTTGATTACAACGAATATGAATGGCAGTGTGCAAAAAGAATTTTTTTTACGTAATGGAGTATTTTATTACATAAATATGGAGAGTATTGTTGCCATCGAACTACCGTTTCACAATAACGGTGCTATTATTTATTTTTTCCAAAATTTTCATGGAGATTGTAATTTGACATTATAAAAGTTATTTATAAAATATTATAAAGGTGATCGAATTGAAGTGGCTTCAGTATTTCTGGATGTCTACAACAGAAATGATTATTGAGAAATGAATCAAATTTTAATTGATTTAATTGGGAAACAAAGCTACAGTTTATCAAGATAAACGCGTTTTTGGACTAGGATTGATTTTCTAGAACGTCTGATTTATCTCAGTATTATCAAACTTTGAAAAATGATGTTCAGCAAAGTTAACGTCCACAATATTGTTTTTGCATAACGATGCCTGAGCTCGCACGGCAAATCACTCGTTCACTCGTTAGTTCATTCAAATGGTAGATTTTCTTCATTTGTCCCATAGTCCTGATTTGCACTTTATTTTTTCCACTTGTTTGAATTGCTGGATAATAACACAGCAATTTGGCGTCGACGAGACGTGGGTGTATGTTACTGAGCAGCTGAAATCTCTAGGTAATATGAATAAGGAATTTCAAATCTTGCCCAATACCATGGTTAGTCCCTCAAATTGTTTGGCTCGGTCAGATGTTGGTAATATTTTCTTCTTGTATGTCACCTCTTTTTGTTTCTAGAACGTTTTTACTTTGATATTAGCACTAATATATAGAAAGCTTAAGGAAAAAAAGTAAATGAAAATGCAAGTCAACTAAATTCATCGTAGATTATAGCTTCCTATTATCCTATTACCTTGTCTTGCTGTCAAATCTTGAGGATCATTCAAATATAGACCGTTCAATCCTCGCCCGCAGGATTTCCACCACCATCCACCTTTTAACATAGAAGCGCAATTCAGACTTGATCGGTCGTTGTCCCTGAATGAAAAAATAAAAAAAATTAGATGGAAATGTAAAAGCAATAAATATATCAATCAAAACATATGACAGAAAAAACGTTTATCCATAATTTTGATTTAATATGCATCAAAATAAAAAAAAAGAGTCTCCTCTTTAGCAAGTCATTTTGTTATTTAGAAGGTGAGAATAAGAAGCACGTAACCAAAGATTTATTTGTTATATGGTTCAGTATACAGTAAGATTTCTATACATCTCTTAGAAGTAACTGAATGATCCCTCAAATTTGTAATTGTGTATTATTAATGTTATTACCAAACATTAGTGTTGAGACTTCGCTTTATTAACCGTGAATTTTTGAGTCTGATTTAAAATGTGACAATATTTTATGTTCTGAATTTGAATGTAATGAATGCCATTGTTAGTTTGAATTACACAACTAAATAGAGTATATTTTTCAAAAGCCAGCGTACAAGGTGCTATCAAGAAATATCGTGTTGAACACTCTGTTTACATTACCCCTACACTAACACTCACAATTACACAAAGCAAAGAAGATCCTTGCTAAGGAGGTTCTCCCGCTGGAATTAATTTTCTCGGGAGAAGGTTTATTAGTGAGAAAATTTAGTATAAAACAGGTATGTCAAGTTAATCTGCTCTTGTTTACCTTTAGTCTCTAACTTAGTTATCGAAACGCGCGTCAGACAGTGTAATTGTGAGTGTTGAGGTAGTGTAAACAAAGTGTTCAGTATGAATATCACCAACGGTTCCAGAAATTCCAACTTAAGAAGTACCATGAACTAAGTTTTAAATCAATTATTCAGGCTTCAGATATTTCAACTACTTTCTCTAATACCTTCTAGATAAAGCGCTCAGTTTCTTTTAGTTCGAAGTGGTAAATATTCGTTTTAGTGGTTTGGTGTTTGAAATGTGAATGTATTTAAATCAATATGAAATATTTGGTACAGTACTCTACAGAACGAAATAATTAGTCTAGAGCTGAAATAATGCACTAGTCACTACAAAATTATAACTATGTATAGGGTGATTCATTATATTTTGTCGTCCCATTTATGGTTGTTAGTATTGAAGATAGAAAAATGTTTTTTAACGATATTTTTATAATTTTCATCAAATTTTTCGAAAACTTTGACAAAACCTGACAAATATCAAACTTTGACACCAACTTTATTAAATGAAACACCTTGTATCGTTCTATTTTGTTATGTAGCATTTTCTTTCTCATTTTAAAAACACATCAATACAATATTCAAAGTGGCCAGGGAAAACCTGGAAAACGAAAAACAGTCAGGGAATTTTAAAATGATCTGGGACTAAATAGGTTATATGTAAAATTTCACCCATCTATCAAAAGTGTCAAATCACACCGTCCCCGAACACGTATGCATCGAAAAGCCTGCAAATCGTCATATATAAACGAAATTTTTGACTAATGACGTATATACGAGTTATTGGATGCGAGACACATCTCACTTTACCTGTAAAAGCTTGTCATTTTTTCAAATATATGGAACTTTTTTTATCCTAACCGAAAGTAGACACATTCGCAATCCGTTCAGCAAAGTTTTGCCATAGGCTGACGAAGGTTCATATTTACCTATAACCTATGTATGGGGCGTTTAAAGTTGGCATCCATTTCTCTTATTTATCAAAAAATCCGAAAAAAAGGAAAAATAGGGAGATAAAAAATTCAGGTAATTTTGGGTAGATTTGTGCACTCACGTTGGTGCCTTTTATTATTTCCTTAAAAAAACATCAGACAATAACTGAGCAAATTTTATTTTGAAACTTTTCTCTATTTTTAAGATCAAAGTCAAGTGCGAAAGATCGTCTCATCTCATCTCGTCAGAGACTTTATGAAAAAAGAAGCATAAGAAGGAATAAGTATTCACAATAGTATCATTTCATTTCAGAAATCAATCCAATTCAGTATTGAAATGTATAGGATTGAAATAAATAACTAACCAAATTCAAAATAATGGTTTGCGGATAATATTTTCTTATCAATTTATAATTATAATGATTCAATTATTTAAACAGCAATGACGGTATGTACACCCTTGCAATAGTGTTCGGCCTTGCTCCAAACAGACAACAAGTGAACGCCACGCATCATCCGCGCTTGTCGTGGCCCATTTACTTAATAATCGGATTTACCTTCATGTGTTTAGATTTCGATTTGTCAATCTGCTATTGCAGACACTTTACTGAGATCGTGTTTGCAGTGTCTGTTGTGAAATTCTCGTTTGCATCTTAAACTATAAATTAACTTTTGGTTTTTTTTTGAGTTGAAGAAGCCCATAAATGTCGAAATTAGTCCATGGTTGTTAAGGATGTCCTCCGACCTCAAAAATAAATGAATATGTACAAAAAGTGGGCAACTTCTTCATTCGCGCAGACGATTGACTATTCTAGGGCAGATCTTAGTGTTTTGCATGTATGAAAAATTTAAAAACGGTTTTTTTCTTCAGGATAACAGGACTTATTTCGGAATACGTCATTACGGGCCTAGGTAAAATTTACGACGATAGTATAAACCTGCAATAATAATGGCATTTAAAAAAAGGATATTGCTTCTTGTATTTTAGGAATAAAGGCTCGATAGCTTATGACAATTTTGAAGTAGAGTAGCCAACATTTTTCCAGATTTTTTTATGGGATTAGAATTGTTAGAAAAATTGGGTGAATTGGCTTTTGTCAGTATTTCAAGGCTTGTTTTCAATATTTTTAGTAATTATCAAAACAGTAATATAGAGAAGGCTGTAATATCATGAAGAGAGAACTCTTTATTAGATTAGATTAGAAAAACTAGGGTTTAAGGTCGTGAATTTATTTCGCTAACACTATGACCTATTGATCTATTGTGGACTTCGGACTATTTACCAGTCAGGCAGCAACGACCTGTCTGGGAGCTATGCGGCTTACGTTTTCTGGCCTTGAAAAGCTTCAATGTAGGTACCGTAGTTTTTGTTTATGGATTGCCTACCACTCACAAAGTAGGTGTTCGACGGTTCCCTTTGGTTCTTTGGCGACAAGAGCTGCCGTGAGCTTCTCTGATGTCCTTCAGGTGGTAGTTCGTCTTTGTTCAATGAAAGGGCCTTTTCAGAACAGTTCGTGGAATGGGAAAGAAATATTTTCGATTGTGTCAGACCTGGGGTCTTATTACTGATTTCTTCTGGTTTTTCCACTTGATGGCTTTTTGGGAAAATCGGCTTGTTCATTATCGTGTAGTCCGGTGTGGCCAGCTACTCGGTAACTTTATTGTTCGCTTCCATTGAGTTTAAAGATTCCATACAGTTCGATACCAACTTTGACCGAATTTTATAAGAGTCCAGTGCTTGCAGGGCTGCTCTGCTATCTGATAGGATGAAAATCTTTGCAATGCGGTAGTTACTTTGAGCGCAGCGAGCTGCGCATTTGAGGATATTATATGTTTCCGCCTGGAAAAATGGAAGTTTCTGAGTCTATTGGGAGATCGAGCTTGGTTCCTGGACCATATATTTCTGCCCTAAATGTCCATTTTCCGATTATATATGTAGAATACTAATGAGCCTCGGGAAATCCATTGCTGTCGATTTGTTATTATAATAACTCTTTATACTGTTTATTTCCATTGTCCAAGATAGTAATCGATATATTTTGGTTATAAAACAGTAAAATATGCTAAAGAATTTTTAATAATTATTCTGAAAAATAAATGTAGATAAAACATGAGGACTTTTAGTTCTTACCTGTTATAAGTAGAAAATGGGCTATTATTACTTCCGTACCATGGATCATTTAGAGAATCGCCTGCATTTCCTTCATAGCCGTCTATTTCCAGTTTATAATATTCAGCTTCTGAATATATTTTAAAGTGTGAATATTGAGCATATCTGAAAATACAAAAAATTATTTTCGATATATTCATTATACAATTACTGTACAGAAAATATCAGCATAACAACCACTCTTAACAAAGAAAGTAGGAAGGTTACATGTCAGAAATAATAAAGTAATTTAATATTAACGCTTATTACAGATTAATGCGCTAACATGAAAATAACGTTTCAATTTGATAGAGCTTCCTTCCATATTTATGGAGCAATAATATGATTTTTAGGTGAGAAATATCAAGGTGGATAGATTGCACAACATATTGCTGCATAATGCTGGTCTATTTCTAGTTTAATTTGAAAATTTTTCCTCATTTTTCAAGCTCAATCGCCTTCATCAACCCTTTATTACGAAAGTAAACTACATACACAACATTACAACTATTGTTTGCGTCGGTGAAACTTCGTGAATCGAACAGGGCTCTTCAGGCAGGTAGAAATATCATTAAATGGTATGTATATTTCATCACCTGTTAATGTACTAGAAAGAATAGGATGTGTTCTTCACTATTTACATTAAGTGTATGTAGCAACCACGGAACAATAAGTTTTTTCACATGATATGTAAATATACTGTTCCAGATCTAACATCAAGAGCTTCTCCAATGGCGCGATAGATGCTTCTTGGCTTTTCTTCCATGATACTTTTCACTATGAATACGTCACCTATCATCACTAATATACCAGTCCACAAACGCTAATATTATGTTTCCAAATTTACAGGGCTCTTGTACAACCAGCGGAGGCAGATTTTTATGTTGCTCTGGCATTATTCTCTCCATTGGAATACCAACAAGCATGATAGGGAATATAGTATGATATCGTAATGGTAGGAGAAGGTACTAAAAATTCTTTTAGGTCTGCTTGTAGTGAACCCATATCATATTGAGAGAGTCTGGAAAGGAAATGAAAAATGTAAAAGATCAACTATACAGATAATTCTTTATATGAGGAAAGCAACGAAGTAGTTTATGAAAAAGTGGAGGTCGCGTTTTATGAACAAAATATAGTTAGTTGAGGAGATAAAACGAATTGAAATATTGGTAAGCTACGTGTTAAAACGTCTTGTAGTAGTATGAAAAGAAAAAAAAATAGAGAACAAGAGAGGCTATGTTAAACTGGTGAAAAGAAAGTACTCATTACTATTATATTCCATGGATTTGCTTTTTATTGATATTATTATTCTATTAATACATTATTGATGGTTGTATTATCATTTCGTCTACTTTCCTATTGCTTAAATTGAGTTTCACATCAATATTTTATGTAATAAATAGTTATTTCGTTATTAATTCTATGATTACGTATAGTTTATTTTGGCGTTTATCGTATGAATTTTATGCACTACAAATATGTATTTTTGAAATAGTCAATTGTTGAAAATAAATTACAATATTTGTGAATATATTATCAACTTTCTAAATTGTTATTTTCAATATCAATTAATCAATACCTACTTACAGACATTTAGTTATTTCATTTGGTATTTTCTGCTACATAGGTATTTATCTGGTTGAACATATGAAGTAAATAATACAGCTTACCATAGTCGCTATTGATATATTTTTAAGAGGTATTAAATTGTAATGGTCTCAATTCGCAGAACATACTTCAATCTATAAAATAATTGATAGACTTTACTCACAGAAACAATCAAGATGGAAAATTAGGATTTACGATAAAGTTGTTCTTACCTATATTATAATGATCTCTTTTGCATTTGCATTTTATAGTATTTGTAGAAAAACTTGAGTTTACTGGGCTCATAAGTTCATTTGGTTTATTAGCGTGTACTTTACTGTTTCGTTTAGTAACGTTTTGGTTCTTGTTATTTATATTTTGAATGGAAAGAAATGGCAAATTGTCATTGCCCTCCGGTTAAGAGAAATAAGGTTCTTTATAAAAAAGAAGAAATTTTCAAATAGGTCTAATACTTATAAAGACATTAATCCAAGAAAAAATCCGAATATGTGAAATTTGAAGTGAAGCTTTTGAGTGAGACATATTCCTTCTGAGGAACCTCAGATAGTGGGGTGCATAAAATATTTAAAGGAATGAGAGACAACGGATAACTTAGTTTCCCAAAAGAGAACCGATTTTTTTTTAAGTAAGGAGAATCACACACAATTTTCTTTAAGAATGGAATACCAGCATTTAACAAAATCCTATGAGAAGTTAAAGAGATTGGCTGAATACCAAAAGGACCTTGTACTGTTTGGCGAAGAAATTAAATTATAAGAGGAAAATAATTATCCTTGAGAAGCAGATATTGTACCTTTTTTAGATTTGAATCCGAAAAAAGTTTCTTAGAAGGATAAATTCTTTGCAAAAGATCATTTCTGGAACTAAACTTAACTATGTTTAAGATTGTCGAGTACTGAGGTTTTGTAATGGCTCAGAAATAGTTGGAAAAGGTTGTCGAATGCTAACGTTTTGTAGTGGCTTAGAAACAGTTGAAAGGTTGGTCCTAATCTGCGGAATTGTGATTTATTACTCCATTTCTGAATGAACTATTGAACGCCGCAACATATATAGCACGATGAAACTTCCCAGTTTCAAAGCCGTTCTTTTCAAATCCATCTCCACATCATTCAGTTATCTGGACTTTGGTTTTACTCTCTCATCTTGTGTTCACTGTAATATCATTCTTATCCCAGCTTCTGATACAACTCTCCATATATGTCCCAGCGATCTGAAACTTGCTTTTTTTATATTGTTACTGTTTGATGCTGGTATCTTCTCTTCTACTTCTTTTGTTCTATCCCCATAATCTTACAATTTTTACTTTGTCTCTTCTTTCTTTTTTCCTGTGGCTACAAAATACTCAGTTAATATTATTTAAAGGTTACGTTAGGTGTGAAGACGTAGAAAGCCAGGTATGGCATGTCTCATCACATCTCGATCGCTTTTGGATGCGCAGATTTTCTTTGATTAAGTTTATTCACTGTAAACGTCATTTAACATTTCCACATCATCCGAAGATTGCATCCATTTTGCAAATAGGGAAACTTAGAGGATGACCAAATATATTTAGTGGCGAAAAAGTTTCTATAATCAGTTAAAAGACCCATTTTCCGTCAAATTTCGCGCATTTTTTAGTAGAGTATAGATACAAGGAGTCCAAAAGATAAAGGATTCTTCACAAAATAATAACCATAATCATAGATGTATCTTTGCCACGGGCTGCGCAATTACTCAGGAGGTACGGATACTCATTATTATTCCGTAAATACAGACTGGCTAGCCTGGCTCGTCTATGTAAAAATGAATAAAATTTGCTGTACTATTATTATTATTAGTATTAAATCTCTCTTCTCACCGCTTATATATTTAAACGAGTACTTCTTGAAAAGTGGCGAAATATCTGTCCTCTTAATTGATGCCGTTGTTTCAACATTACGTTCGGATTCTTTGTATCTAGACTTCATGGGTAAGATAGGCAGAAGTCATATTATATAAGCCTTTGCTTGTCACATGCCAGTTGTTTCTTTCAAGCTCCGTAAAGTCCGTATTGCGATAAGACTGGTCAGGAATGTGATAGCTATACGAAATAAGTCTTTTAGATTATTTTTGATATTTTTTTTGAAGTTCATAATAAAAAATGATACTCCACTGGTTGTAACATTATATTTCAATACTAAAAGGTTGATGATCATTTGAATACCAAATTAGCATTTCGTACGACGATATTTATCTCACGTGAGACATTTTGGCACTTGAAATGTACACGCTATTATAATTTTGAAATGTTTATGAACATGTAATGCATTAGTGGGATAATCGTTGTGCATTATGTTATTAAAAAATCAACTATCCAAATATCAATCAATATAGATTTGATGATTTGCAATTTTAAACGATGCGTTTATAAATTTGGTTAAATTCTTGTATAGAGGTTATTAGGTCGGTTTTGAACGATCTCAAGGGTTATCATTGAAATTAATGTGATGTTTATTAATTAATACTAAAAGCTTTTTATTCAAAGTTAACAGTAATTTGAAAATATTCATAATTGAATAATTACTGAAAAAGAGTAGCTCATGGCATATTATGCCAACAAAAATAATGAACGGCATTGACCAAACTTTTTAAAATACGATGGTACTACGGTAGTTACTTAAGTCCTTCATATAAATTCTCTATATTTTACTTTGCAGTGGATATCGTAATGAAATTACATTATCCAATATACTCAAGTGCGTGTCAATTTCATTACATAGAATTATATATATTATCCAATATTCGCTATAAAGACGGAAGTTTCAGATAATAAAATTCATGATATAGTTGTTTTGGTTTTCAGTTGTTTTTATTAATTTGATAAATAATAGAGAAAGTTACAATTTAATATTTTAATCCATAGCCACGACTATAATGTTTTTCTCAATTGATTCAATATAGAAACTTACTTATATATATTTTAATAAAAGTAATCATAAAGTAGCTCTACCTTCAGACGAACGTCGTTAAAATTATCGGATAGCGAAAATGCTTTTCGATGTTTATTTGATTGGGAATGTAATCCTCAATAGATATTTCAGGAAATGTTGAGAATTTCCCTGATCCGTTATGTTTTAGTAAGAGAATATTGGTTCCGTTACCAGTGTGTGCAGATAAAATTCTCCTTTCGCATGTCAACTACTTGAACTGTACCCTTCAAGTTAATGTTGAAAGTGTCATTTTACTATTTTTGAGTCTAAATAGTTATTATAGACATGTCATATTTATCTTAATATATATAAAACGTTGACCACGCAATTTAGCAGCAACAAGCACTGTATGGCGAATGACCAATCAGTCCGATGTTTTGACAATTCAAAAACATTTTTGTTTGAAGTGATGTGTGAGAACTCGCATTCTCGTGGTGGAGAATGATTCGTCTTATGCGATTGGTTTCCCTTATTTTTCCGAACACTTATGGCAAACAAATGCTGGTGTACCAATCAGACTTGATAGTTCTAGGTTGCTCTAATGAAACGGTGGTGACATGTCCAATTATTACAAAAGAACTCGCATCGAAATAGTTCAGGGGCGAACAACTTTTGTGGGATTGGGCCCGTCTTGAATGACCTATAGGCTTTGACGCCAAAATATTTATGTGGGAATAGCTCGGCACTGCTGTACTGACATCAATTCATTTTTCACAGGGACAATCCTGGGTCAGTACTGAATTGATGGAGTTTCGAAGCTAGCTACTCATCCAGTGTAATTAGCACTTGAAGACGAAGGTGAACATAAACCAGGGACCGAATACTGTTGGTGGTGCGTCATTGCTTTCCGACAGGTCACATGCCGATTTTTGATGATCGCTAGGCTCAGGTTTGAACCCGAGCCGACAAAGTACCATTTCATTTAACTACAACGATCAATCAACACCTTGTACTCGTATAAATGTATAATGAATGAAAACTGAATTCCTTTAAATAACGAAAATGTGGACGGACGTGTCTTTATTTTTATTGTGACACAATGTATATAACTTGAAGTGTACATCTAATATGTTAGTTATCAGCATTTTTCAGAGAGTTAAAAACTTTTTAATTTTGATTAGAGAAGCTAAAAATACAGCATCATCTATCAGCTGTTCTTAGACCTGCAGAAACTTTAAGCAAGATAGTGTACTAAATGAGTTTAGTTTTTTTTTTTAATTTTCGTTTTATAATAAATTAATTACGTACCTCTTGTTACCTTCGAAATCTTCAAGTTCAACTCTAAGAGAATATTCTTCGTTATTGGTCAGCATGTATATATTTTCATTGCCCAACCAGAATTCCTTCGACGGATCACCGAACCCATTTTTATAATCATTCCAATCCCTGTTGAAGTTTTCCCTCGGATAACCGAAATCATCTCTTCGTTGAATTACCTATAAAACGTAAGAGCAATTTTGAGGTGGATTTTAGAATAAGCTAATCATAATTTATCAAACAATAAAGTTTACGTTGAGTTTTTTCTGTCGACATTCGTAGTGAGATTTAACAATGACAATGACACGAACTGAAATCTCCTAGCATATACTGGTTTTTAGGAAAAAAACGTCAATTTCTTCATTTAATCAATTAATAATAAAATTATTATGTGTTTATATTTATATTTATAACGTAAAATCTAGCATTAGAGAGATACATTTCAAATAATTGTAGGAGTATTGCTCTTAAACGCCGGCAACACAATATACGTTTTCTTCACATTCTTTCACATAAAATATCGTATGTAGACGTAAAATGAAATAAGAGGTATAAAATTAGCTATCAAAAACGACATGTCAATGAATATATGGAATCCTGGAAATTGCAGTATGTTATTCTATACCTGAAAAATAGTATTTCTCTTTGTGCTCTCTGCCTTATTCGAGTGAGCGTAGGATGTTCAAGAAAATTTAATTCAAAGTTTTTATATTAACCTTTATATTTACCTGATCTATTATGTCATTGTCTAGCTCATACATATATACAATAAATAAAGTTAGTTATGAGGTTAAGAACAAAAGTTATAATATAGAGTGTCTCAAAATATATTTTAAACAAAACTACATCCTAAAAAAGCTAGTAATCAAAATAACGAGTGATAAAATAGAGTATCACTTTCTTAGCATGAAAATAAATACGGTTTGTACATATTGCACTCGATTTCTCAATTCAACTTCGAGAGTAGAAACAAGTAAAAAAAATATAAAGTTCCTCCTTAGCATAGCTTTTCTGCAAAAGTATCTTTAAATGTTCTTCAAACCTTAAGCCTGCATCAAAAATTAGTTCTAAGTTTTTATCAAATTTAAATACCAACTTTTCACTGCTCAACTTAAGTTTTAAGTTTTGTTGCAAATTTATTCTACATCTCTAAAAACAAAACAAGAAAAATTTCAGTCTTTCAGCTCTGAATTATGATTCGTACAATATTCAAGAATAGACCTCGATTCAAAGGTGTTCTTGCTTTTGGATCTGCAGGATCAAAGTAGTGTAGGACGTGAGTGTCTTCAGCAAATGATTGAATGTGAAAATGAGAGACAGTGTCACATATATCACAAATACATAAGAGAAATATAAGTGTGGCTACTATTGAGCACTGGGGTACTACCAGATAATATTTCGACAGCCTCAGTTGAGGTCTGTTCCATGCAAACTCTCTACTGGGCTTATGCGATATTTTTGGATGAAAATCGAGCAATAATCGATATATAAAACACCACAGCAGGCCTTATAGGCCCATGGCTTGAAGTATACTCTACTGCTTTTCTCCAACTTCTTTTGTTCACGGCTGCGTTGCGCCAGTTTGCTGTCCTTAACTTCTGTAAGTCTTCCTTACATACATCTACCCATTTTCTAAGTGGACACCCTTTGCGCCTTGTCCACTTGTTAAAGCTGTTTCCTACCATTATCGCTTTATTCCTTATTATTTATACTATATAGCCGATCTCTGCCTGACCATATAACCTTTTAATATATGCATTCGCTTTTCTCCTTTCATCGTAATCCCCAAAAAATGTTTCTTAACACTTCTCTTTCCTATACATCTATCCTGTTTTCCTATTTCTTATTCATGACTCAGTATTGACTACCATATAACACCATATAACTGTCCTCTAAATTCTTAGCTTCGTTACCCTCGAGATATCTTTGCACCTTAATAGGTTTTCTAGATCTCCAAATGTTTCATTACCTCTCGTCAGTCTTTTGTCAAATTCTTTAATTTCGTTCCCGACACTCCCAAGTATTCAAACTCTTGTAGTCTATCGAACTGGAACTCCTTGTTTTGCTCTGTAGTGATTGTCAATTGGTTATCATGTAAAAAATCCTTATCCATTTCCATATACTTGGTCTCATGTACGTCATATATTTTTGCTGTCTATTCAAATAGAAAAAACAATTTTTGTAGATCCTATTCTGCTTTGCTCTGGTTATGAGTACTACGTAATCTGCATATGTCACTATTCCTGAGAAATTAAATAACACTTTTGATCGCCCCGTTTCAAGGCATTTTTTGTTTCGGATTTTTCGAATAAGCTTCCCTTTATGGTTACTATGTTTTGGTACTTTGGCACAGATGTTTTCTCAATATTGAATCATCTGCTTGTTTAAAGTCAATAAATAATAGCTAGAAATTCAGTCCCTGCTCCTAGCTCTCACTTTGTATTGCGTTTAACACAAACATTGATCGCTAGCTATTTTTTCAAACCCGACTTGTTCATCCAAGTATTTCTGTCTAATATATACCGTATGATTCTCGGTAGCACTTTATGCACAATATCCAGTAAGATAGTGCCCCTGAAATAAGGGCAGTCAGCCTTGTCTCCTGATGTATGGGGCAAATAATTGCTTTGTCCCATTTGCATTGGTATTCTATCAATTGCGGCACTTTTATTATTTTTGATATTGTTTATCTCAATTTCCGTTGGTGCTTCTACTGTAGCGGTTTGGTGGCTCTCTTACTCCGACTCTCCTTCTTCGCTCCATCTATTTCTTCATTTAGCAGTTCATCAAAGTATTGCCTCCACCTATCCAGTTTTCCTTTTCTGCTTCCTATTAGACATCTGTTTTTACTTCAATAGTATCTCTTCCCTCTCTTGCTTCTTTTTGCAAATTGGCAAAAATTTCTTATTTATTTATTTATATAATGTTTCAATTGTTTTTCTAAATTCTCCCGTTCTTTACTTATGCAATTTTTTCGCGTTTCTCCTTTGATCTTCTTTTTTCTTTCATCAGTCGAATTATTTAACATCATTTCTTTCGCTCGGTTTCTTCTTCTTAATGTTAGTCTGCAAACTTCATCATTTTTGTTCTTTTTGTTATCCTCCCTAGCTGTTTTTGAGTCATTTCGACCTAAACGTAACTATTTATGAATAGGTAATTTTGTTTGTAAGTTGAAATGTGTGGAATTCGTATATACACGAACGATTCATTATTTTTATTTTTACAATGTACTCTCTAGGACAAAAATAAAAAAAAATATACTATGCTATTTTCTATGGTAGCAATTTAACATTAGTTATATCTATAAAAAAGATAATGAATGTATTTACAGTATACTGAGAAGGAGTTTTTATTTCTTTTTGCTACCGACCACACACAAACATGAATTTTAATTTTTGTTTGAATCTCATTAGAAAAGCACGAACCTGATTTCTCTGAGAACATAAATTTCACATAAAAAATAATTTATAATTTTGTATACATGAAACAAAGCGTATTCAAGGAAACTAGTAGACCTACCTAAATAATGGAGAAAAACTTGCTTTATTACATGATCGTGAAAATGGCTGCCATAAAAGCATTCCTAACACTTCCCACTGTTCTAATAATGTCAAATCCTATCCACAACGGGTCTATTTCATTATTATTACTTGTCCAGTCAACCTTATTTGGTTAAAACCAGTTGATCACTACTGTAAGTTTTCTATTGATATACACAGGGTCGAAGTAAGTTATTTCCAATTAAATAAACAATCAATAAACAACGTTTTGAAATCAAATAGCGTAGAGCTCAACTTCAATAAAATCTATTTCTACCATCTTTAATATACTAAGAATTGTTTTGTGATGGACAATGCACCTTATGGTCCACTAAGCCAAAGCACCAAATAGTACAAATAACTTTGAAATTCGTGTTAGTTAATGTGATGGTGAACTTTGGTGAAGTTGCAGCAAGAAACAGACCAAATGAGAAAAATGTAATTTAAAAATATTAATTTAAGAAGGATAGTAATTTGGAGGAAACCTACAACAAAGCTTCTTCTCGAACCATTACCAAAGTTGAATTTTGGACTACGTCTTAATACTATTATATATTCAAACTAATTGAACACATGTGGCATCACTTAAAATATAGAGTAAGATCTGAAAATGACTAGTAGGAATAATGGAAAATAGATAATAGATAATTTCAATGTAATTAAGATTAGATTCCTCTATAAAGGAAAACATCGTTGTTCGGAAATAAGGAGGATAATTACATTAAAATAGAAAATATTTTGGTAGATAATACAAAGTACAACTTGTTTTATTCCATTTTGACTATGAGATGCTCATACAAAAACCGTTCTATTCTATTAGTAAATGCAGTAAAATTGTATATACACTCCAAGGGTGAGGTAAATGAATATATTTATTTTTATTATATATTTATTATTTATATTTATTATATATATATTATTTAGTATATACAATATTCTGTAACTTAAACTTATAGACCAAAAGTCCTTACTTTATCTTAAACCATATGTATTTTCAACTTAGAATACTCATAACTTTATAAAATATAAGTTGTTGTAATATAAGTTGATATTAGTTACAAAGAATGCTTCAAGATGTGAAATGCAAACAAGCATTTTCACTACGTCAAGTAACATCTATTGAGAAGATCCTTCGTTAGTTCACTGTTCAACATGAATTATATATGAAGGCTAAAACCTTCAAAGTTAACATTTCATTACAATACATTGCAACGTGTTCTATAAATTACTATCACTGAATTTATTGTTTTTATTCTTAGAATGCACTGAATTACAAAAATTTTGTCCTCATTAAGGTCAATAATAATTTGTTTTATTGCCAATTCTTTAGCTGTTTCTAGTTTTTGTAAATCGGTTTAACAAATAAGAGCATATTGGCATCGATCATTTTAATGTTTAAAGATTTTCGCACAAATCTTCAACATCTGACAATCTAAACGTATCATTCAAGACACACCCAAACGAATTCGTTGGGATTCAAATTTGATATGATTTATAGCTAGATTGTGGACAGAAGGCCAATGCCCATTGAAAAGCAAATCGGGCACTCTGACTTGAATACTTTACGTTACTAGGAAGATTGTTGCTCAAGTATTTAAACCTCTCATGTGTGAGTTCTGGATACTGCAGTTTATTCCTAATTCACGCATCATCGGTATTTCGTATCTACCGCGATGCCCATATTGTTGAGATACATCTTAGATGTACGTGTCCGATTAAAAGACCAATCATTAGTTGAATCTGTGCCTGTTTAAAAGGAGCAGCTGTTTGTTGGAAGAAGCAGAATGTTCATTTATGTATACTTCAACTT
Source organism: Diorhabda sublineata (assembly GCF_026230105.1). Lineage (NCBI taxonomy): Eukaryota > Metazoa > Arthropoda > Insecta > Coleoptera > Chrysomelidae > Diorhabda > Diorhabda sublineata. Next base: position 29,508,789 of record NC_079476.1, read on the forward strand.
GTTGCATGCCATATGTTTTCTTCCACTCTTGGTTGAGAAACTCTTGGTTACATCACCAAGAATGGGTTCTGAGCCTATTGTTGGATTTTTTGATCGTCAAGTAAGCGATCAGCCCAAATGAGCTGAGCCTTGTAGCCGTATGTCTTTCTAATATTATAAAAATTTACTTTTAGCGTATTAGTTTTGTATCAAACCATTTTGTGTAGTTGATAAATCTCACGACGCCATAAAAATTCCCTTTGACTAAAAATAACCCAAGCATTTGATATGAGCTCATTTTGCTTCTTTCGGCACTGGTTTTCGTAGCCCATAAGCCTATGAAAAAACCAAGATTTTTGATAAATGAGAAAAAAATGGATGTACATTTCGTTCACAATTGATCACGGTGTTTTTTTATTCCTTTTATTCAATATCGAAAACTCTTTCCCAGAACGTACCAATGTTTAGATAAAAGACGGTTTCTCCATGGCAGTCTGTGTACAAACGCTCGCAAGCCTCAAGAATTCTTCCACATCCACGGTATACTTTCATTAGTCATCCAATTTTGTAAAATTAATAAGAACAATGGTCATATTCAGTCCAGTTTATAATTCTTCAATCCTTTGAGTTGATATATTGCTTCGCTTCAACTTTTTGGGCCGTTTCTCATCTTGTGCTTAAATTTTTTTTGTTAAAAGATTACTTATACTTTATTCACCTCATAAAGTGAAGTTTACATGAAAGAAACCACTTTATATATTATTATGATGTTTATTTACATTTCACTATAAAGTGAGGTAATGTCGTGTAATATGGGACAGATATGTTCAAGTAGACGCCCATTCACATGTCTAAGGTATAACTATAATTATTTTTATCGTATTTCATATTAGTCTTATAATTTACTTATGTCTCAATAACTAATTAGAATATTAATGTAATATATCTAATTCTAATTATGATAGAAAAATTCATTAAAGTATATGATGTTGTACTATCTATTATATACTTTTTGCTAAGACGAAAATATAAATTTGAACTTGAAATGTTCCGTTATGCTTGGTATATTGAATTATATTGAACTAGAAATTAAAAAGGTTCACCTTTATCGACATTATTTTTGTTTTTGCTACAAATATTAAATTAATATAAATATGAAACAGCTTTCGAATTCTAAATTGCGTTGTGAAAGATATAAAAGAAAACTTCCGTGGGTAAATAGCTATTTACTTATGAATAAAAAAATAAAAGCAATTTTCACATCCGTGATTTGTGGATTTCTATTAGGTTTACGAATATCTATCTATTCGTATATTGTGATTGATAATAGTGACTATTTAGTCTGGTCCTGTTTAAAGACTGATTTTGTAATAATGTTACACTTTTCTTTAAATAGATTTATAGAGAGTTTTGAAGTAGATACGCCATTTCATAATAAACCTACGTTTTTATATTTAATGTTATATCTACCAGATCAGTCTATAAATTCTTTTGACCGTAGTAGAATACTACTGGTATTTTTTTATCGTTCAGTTCCTTATAAACTTACATAGTTATGCAATTAAAACCATATGGTATGGTCTACTGTATACAATTTTATTTGAAAATGATTATTACGTTTGGAAGCTAAAATGTAGTTAAATATTTATTAAATAATATATGTTCAACAGGAAAATTTTAAGGTTATACGTATTTAAAAATTGGTGAAATTTTATAGCAGCAATTACTTGCATTGCATCTATTAAAACTAATATGTCTCATACCCTATCTTGAGACAAGCAATAACATGTATGTCCTGGCGAATATGCCACCATAATCGCTTTAGTAAGAACATGTTTGCGGTATCTGTTATGAAACATTGATATTGGAAAATGCTTTAAGTTGTATGCAAAAAAATGCAAAGATGCTCACGATATTCTAGAATCAATTTATGGTGATGATGTAGTGAATCAAGTTCAAAATTGGTATACGATTTAAAAGTGTCGAGTCGATTGAGTCGAGTATGAGGACACGATTGACACCACACTGGCATTGTAATCCGATCAAATTATACCAAAAAATAGGGGTGAGTTTACAAAATTTTATAACCAGATAAAAATTGGTGGGATTGTGCAAAACACCTTTATAAATGAAATGAGGAAAAAATTAGTAGGTGTCAAAGGTCACAAAAGCGGGTAAAAGTTTTATCATAAAATTAGTCAAGACAAAGATTGTAGTTGAGATATAACGGTTCAAAAAGCTGAAAGACTTGTAATCGTCATAATATGTATAAGAACATCACGTATATACATCAATGAAGCTGTAATATATGATAGCTGCAACGATAATGATATAATAAAGTCGCAGGACAACGTCGTAGTTCAGCAATATCTTCATCTTCTGATATTTTAATTGATCAATCTATGGTAGTTTATATCAGTGAACGGACATTGGTAAAACAAGCTAATAATGATGCAATTGTTGTAGGTGAAGATGAAGACTTGCTCGTATTACTCACTGCTCGAACTCCAATATTGATTGGTAATATATCCATCGAAAAGTTTTTCTATTTTTGTGTCTGGCTGTAATATGACATCTGCATTTTTCAGGATGGCTGACATAATTGTTTTTAAAATATTTATTAGTAAATTATTATAAAATAAGTGTATTGTATAGTGTAAAAATAAATTAAAAACGTAAGAGACAGTGTTTATTAATTTACCCCACGAATTAAAGTGTGTAAATAAATACGAAAAACGTTACGGAATATTTTTATATACTGATAATATAACTCACTAATTTCATATTTAGTTTGTTAGATTAGAAGCAGTATTCTAGTAGTTTCAACTGTTAAGTCTTTAATTGATGACAAACACTCATTCATATAATGATATTATGTAACATAACAAAAGTTATTCCTTCAACTTTTCACAATACTTATTAAAATTTAATTTATTTAGTTACTGAAGATTATTTACTCAAGAATAATTATCGGCGTATGGTTAATCGATAAGTAGTCGATTTAAATAAATAATCTAAGTTTTCAAATTGTGAAAGTTACTCCTTGATTAATGTGACATATTTGTTATTGAAATATATTGTTTCGTAAATAATTACTAAATTAGTAGATTCCTAGAGACTCTTATATTGTGTTATTATCAAATCAAGGTGAGATTGAACATTGCCATTTGTCAAGCTGGTAAAAATTCTCGATGAATTAATTACTATAATTTGTTGCTAATGGAATTATTTCAAATAAAAATGAACAAAGTATGTAACAACAAGCTTATTGATCAAATTCATTGTATATTTTACATACTATTTCTGCAGAAGCTAGATGAAAGTATCGGTTGACTTACATATCATACTAAAAATATCTGTTATAAAATAATTATTTGAAAAAGCTGTTGCTATATTTTTTATCGAGCCATTTCCAAACAATTTTTATAAAATTATAAAATTTCCAAAAGCAAGAACATGTTAGGATTTTGTATACCAAATGACTTTCTGCGTTTATTTTAAGTACTTCACATTCTGTATTTAATAACTGCTAATTGGAGAGGCAATGAAATAAAATTACCGAACCTGTTGGAACGTGGCTACGAAAGAAACATGAATTCGAATCACATCTCGATATCAAACTGAATAAAAACTTGCGCTTTAATATGTTAACCCTGACTCTACAAAGATTTTGTGGATACAGCCGTATCACATGACATAGTGAAAAGGTAGTAGAAAGACGAATATGCAGATGGATCACCCACAACCACTACAACACACAATAAAGTCCACGATCTTGTCTTGCAAGCTCGACGTATGACTATTAGACAAACAGTTGAGGAAGTGGTATTTAATACCATGAGGTAAATAACATACTTAGTCTTTACGATGAGTATCACAAATTTTAATAGATTCACACAAGCAAACTGGAAAATAGATTTGCATTCGTCTTTAAACGCAGTATAGATAAAGCCAAATGAAGCTTTTTTGGTAAGATTTGTAACAATGAATAAGTCATTACCCCATAACTAAGTTATAGAGATCAAAATGCATAGAAAAGTAAAGTAAAATGCAACCTTTAGCATGGAATGTCATGCTACCACAGTCGAGTTTCTAAGGGAGTTATTTTCATAGATAGAATTGAATGAAGTCTAACTTATTATGCCAATTCAGTTACAAAGTTACGTAGGGCAATAAAAGAAAATCGGGAGAAAAGACGCAATAACGTCAGTTTTGGAATTATTTGATCTTTCACAAATTGTCCAAATTTTTCCATAAGAGATTACCCGCTATTTACAATGTTTGAATACATGCGTGTTATACGATTAACTTCATATGGTGAGTTGCAGAAGTTGAACAATATTTATATCTCATAGAGACTGTATAAAAAATATAAATGATATATTTTCTCTGTTAGCTGATCAGGTGCGGAGAAAAAGCATCAGATCACGTATTTATGAGAAATGGTGAAATAAAAAAGATTTGATAGGAATAAGAATTCGAAAGCTAGATAAGTTTTCGCAAACGTTAGATTAGAAAAATTCAGTTTTTAGCTTAATAGGTGTGTCTAGAATATAAAAAAGTGAACTGTCGAAATTACTTACTCACCAAATATAGTTGATAAAAAAGAGGAAAAAATATCTCATTTCATCTTTTTTCGTCATTGATAATGTAAGAAAAATGTAATTATAATAATAGTAAAGGAAAATGGGAGAATATTGTATGATTACCATATATATTTTATTTTAATATACAAAATCTGTGATTTTCAATGTTAATAAGGATATAAACTTTTTGAAAAAATATTATTGACACTAATTAAAACAATCATAATTAAATACGTTAAAGGTATCACCAACTCGGTGGAAGTTTAATATATAAATGTACTTACCGTCCAACCTCCATCAGCTATTTCCTGTTCGCAGAATACCTTCAAAAACCAGTAGGTTGTACCTCGTATTTGCAGGTAGTATATTCCAGAGTTCCTCATCCCAGCGCTAAGGAAGTCCACACAAGAATAACCCTAAAATTAACAAATATTTATGTTTAGAAGAAAGTTTGAGATGAATGGATAGGAAATACTATATATAAATAGTTGAAATAGCACGAGGTTTCAGATCAATGTTATTTTACCATGGAATCTTAAACTGCACCAAAATAATCTAAAAGCGTTCTCGTGATTCTCGAAACGTTTACAAGAATCAAGAACAATTTTAATTATTGTACAAGAATTAGAAATGATTTCTATTCTTCTTTGAAGAATATAGATTTTTTCAATATCTCTGAAAGACAATCTCCCTTCTTTAATAAGAATTTGGAATGACTTATGGCAAATGACGAGATATCCAATGATGCCACTTCTAAATATAAACATGTCAACATATTACTATTGTTAGTTAATATCTACCGCTATGCAGTTAACATTGACATACACAAGCACTAACAGAACATTAAAATTTGTGGGGTAAGACCAGTAGGTCATATCACTTCAGTCTCTTCATTGGCTGAAGTGTAAGGAGATCTACAACTAGTTCATTCTGGTAACTAATTTAGCACCTTCTAAGGAATCTAGATCCATCATTAATTCGTAAGAAAAGAATCAGGAAGTAATGTATCTATTCTCTTTCAATAATTAAAATGCAGAAAGAAAAGGAATATATAAACTGAAATCGACAATTGGATTATATTAGCTTCATTTCTATGTACTCGTAAGTACACAGCTATCAAAGATCGATGGTATAACATAATTCAATGAATACATAAGTAATGGCTCAAAAAACTTAATAATTAATAAATCAAATCATTTTAATATAAAAAAAGTTGAGAAACGCTGTTGTTTTGGGTTTTGCGTTTCCAGTGAAACTGTCGGCTACGAATCATTGAAAATATTTCAAAATCGTTCACAAAGTGAATTCCTCATGCGAATAGTCCATCCACCTCTGTTATTGACGATAGCATCAAAACAGATGAAAAAATGGTGCTTTAAAATCGTCGAGAGATAGCAGAGGTTCTCAACATCTCTTAAGAAGCGACTAATTATATTTCAGTTAATGTTTTGAATATGAAGTGTGTCAATACTAGACTTGTACCGAGAGACCTGATTTTTTGCATAAACACCTTCGAGTAGAGGTCTCGAAAGAGATGCTTGGCAACGTATGGCCATGCACTAATGAAACGAATAATTTCTATTGACCTACTCTAGCAAATGGCACTTAAAAATGAGCTGAATCCCGTAAAACTACGTCAAAATTGATTGAAAATCAAGAGGATGTTCATAGTATTATTCGATTACCGTTCTGTGGTTTACTATAAATTTGTTCATGAGGTTGAAATGGTCAATAAGGCTGTCCACGTTAAGCAATTCGTTGTATGTAAAGTAATAATGCCTAATCACATGTATATGACTGATTTTTTGGCTCAGGCACCGTATTCGTCAGATTTGACTCTTCGTGACTCTTTATTTTTTTTAAACTCAAAAATCCAGTCATTGAACGTGCTATAAAGCTATTGACATCATAAAAAGTAATTCGTGCTGGGGACCATCCCAGCCGAGGCTTACAAAAAGTATATGGAAAATTTTATTAAGCGTTGGAATGTTTCTATTGGTTCGAAAGTTAGGACGAAAATTTGTAATAATATTGCTTTTAGTCCTGTTCAAATATGTATGTGCTTTGAAAAGAAATAGAATTTTCTGGGGAAGAGTTTACAGCGAGAGATGCAAAGTTACTGTTATTGAAAAGAAGGTATTAACTACTTAACCATCTAGAATTACTCAAAAGAAATATTTTAGTCGAAAAAATAAAATTATTAGATAGAATAGTGGTTCAAATGAAGTAAGTATCAATAAAACCAGAAAATTAATCATAAATCCGTATAAACTACTCATCATTTTCTGACATCTTTGAGAATTACATATGAATGAAGTTAAGTGTCATATAAAGATTTCTTAATTTTAATTCCATCAACTTCACTTATGTTCTAAACTGAAATAGTGAAATCGCAAAAGCTTGTTGAAGATGTTGTCATCACATGTACATTCAATGAAAAGGAAATCGAGAAAAAATAGTTTCGATTGTTGGTGCCCTTTTAACATTTTATTTATGTAATCAATAATATTACGGTTTTATTCTCTTCCTACACATGGACCTTTAAGTGAACGTACTGGTTAAGGTTCATTCTCATTTTAGAACTTTATACGTGTACTTTTTATAATTTTACAAGCTTGTCATTGAAATACAGAGTAATCTTGTGTAATTTTGACTATGAATCGGTTTTAAATCAATTATTGAACATTTTAGCCACATTACGTAACTTTTTTATACGAAATATTTACCATAATTATAAAATATGAAGATGTTGTTCATGGGATAATTTCCAATAAAATGTCAGCGCCTCCTCATCGAAATCGTTACCCAAAGAAAAAACATTCATTTAAAAGATTGGGATTTTTCCAGAAAACTTTTAAAAAAAGTTCTCTTGAATAATTTGTTAGCTCCTACCACTTTCATTTTGTCGTTACTAGGTAAGTATGAGGATTATCTGGAAAGTTTGCAGCCTAACAAAGACATTTTTATTTTTTAACGTAGTCTCTTGTTAACTATATCCACTGTTTCCAGCGGTGCTCCAACTTTTTTCAGGTGTTTACGTAAGTGATAACATCTTCTCCTCTCTTCTACAAGTGAAAATTTTAAGTCAGAAAACAAAAACAAGTCACCGGTGGTCAGATTTGGTGAATACAGTGAATTGATGAGAAACCACTTTTCTTTGTTTCAAATGCAGTCGCTTTTCTGCAATTCCCCCTTTACCTTATCAAACAATAATGCGTTATACTCTCTTGTTATTGTTCAACATTTTTGAAATCTATGAACAAAATCTCATAACTATCTCAAATCACTTTTCCGGCCGATGACACAGTCTTTGCCTTTTCGAATCAGATTCGCCCTTCGTAGTCCACTATCTTGAAGTCAATAATGCCTGGGAAATGAAAATTTAAATGCATTTTTGGTCCTTAGTTAGCAAACGCTTTACTCGACACACGGATAGATTACGTATGCATAATTCTTCATTCAGTATATTAAGGCAAATGCGGTCTATTGCTTGCCGATAATCTCTTCTACATCTCAAAACTTAATCTTTATCGCTGATATCGCTGATTGTCGCAGTTTTTGGCCATCCGGAACCGTTCAAAAACAGATATTTAATGGTAGCTCGATACTCAATTTTTACGATATCCACAAAAATCTTCAGAATGACTGAATTATACGATTGTCAAATTACTGAAATTTTCGTGAGAATCTTTCTACGATTGAGCAAGTACATATGATATATAGACTATTAGTTGTTTGTAGCCGTGATGGCTACTTATTAAAGCACATTATATATTTCGAAACTAGTGATTATATTTATAAATGATTTGAGTACTAGATTCATGTGACTGCCGAATCTAGTATTTAAAGAGCTAGTGAATAGTCATCACGAATTCTGCTCCATGGCCACAACTGCGTATTTAAAAGGAATGAAGTATGAAAATTAAGTACAAATAATAATTGGAGAGAGACTAATTATTTAAATATAAATGACTAACAAAATCGTGCAGAATAAAATTCAAGAAGTATAAATTGTCAAAAAATGTATGAAAAAATGTGGAACAAAGCTCTCCACGCTTTTTTCACAATAATACTAGTATTTTTTATTCATTATTGTTTTGAGCTTATATTAAACATAGTTTTCAACTTTTTAGTTTGATGTGTTTTAGATGCGTGTTTTTTAGTTTTTTTGAAACTATATTCATTATGCACTTTTTAGTTCGATTTATTGTCAAAAATAAAATTTTGTAGTCATTAGTTTATTAAATCTCCAACAGACGGTGCACGGATGTGAAATTCTTCTCTAACAACATAATAAAACTGTATTATGTAAAGAGTACTAGTATATTCTCCAAGGCAAGACTTGAAACCAGGATAGTAATACACTTTACTAGCTTACTAGCCAAGCTTGAAAAACCAGTAAATTTCGTGCATCATACAAAGAGACGATGTTTTTTTAATGATAAATCGGTACCGCCTTGTAATAAATACATATCAAAGGAGTGTTGGTGACAATATACCATGAATAAACAATATTTATAGTTATTTGTTACAACTATTTAAAATGCTCATCATATTTCTTACCTAGCAATGTTATAATAATTTATCAAATTTCAACTTTCTAGTAAAAATTAAAATTTCTGATATATCATAAATTCAGAGCATATATTGTTGAAGATCAGGCGTAATAAATACAAATAACGCTGAATTTCACGACAGATAAGCTTGGTTGCTAAACAAATACATGTTTTTTTCGCATGACAAATAACGTAAATATTCTTTTCACTTCATACAACATATTTATTAAAATAAAACAATAATGTAGGATAGGATTAATATAAAAACTGTTCAGTTTATATCAATATTTCATATCCGAATCATCTACCAAGTGATCAATTGAAAATTATGTTATTAATCATTTTTACCACAAAAGTCAGGAATACAATTGATCGGAATATGATCTTCAATATGATTGTAACTGCAGATATATATAGAGGTAGAATTTAAATAGGAGAAATTCAACTATGACGATCCAGAAGGCATATCTTATGAAAAATGTTCAAAACAATACACAGAGGATGTCAACATATTGACATACTATTACACTAGCAATTACAATTACACTAGTCTGTTGAATATGATATAACCAACAGCTTTAGGAATATCAAATAATGAACACATTGTTCATTTCCAGCACCACTCAAACACTCCAAATTGGAAAAAGGTAAACTGAAATTTATCAATTCAACTTACCCATAAATAATAAATTTTCCTGCCAATGAATCTCTCCCACAAGAAACAATTCTGACAGAAAAACCTCATGAATTGAACATTTCACATTTATTTCCCGATAATAAACAGTTGAGTAGACTGTGAAGAATAGGTCTCTTGGCCTTATTCAACTAATATCAAATTTAATAGTTCCAATACTTCCAAATATAACCAAGAGGGTATTGCTTGATAACTTTTTCTAAGAATTTTACATGATTGGTATTTTTTCTATGACTATGAATGCGTGCTAGGCATTACTCGTATTCTGATTGTCTTAATTTGAATGAGCAAGGTGCTCTTGAAACCGGACATCAATAGACCTCCTAATTAGTCCAACATACATGTATCAAAAATATCACCAAGAAATTTCAACTTAACATCAAATTAGTTAAACGGAAGTTAAAGGAGGAAATTCCGACTATGTACGAGGTATATCTCAATAAAATTTGTTGATATTGGTATTTTTGAAAACACGACCCCTTATAAATCTAGGCGCGTTTTGTATTTTTGTCAAGAGCTCGATTCGTGAATCTACTCCCTCAAAATTCAATTTTTTTGTGATATTGATTATTCGCGTGTGATATTATTAGTTACCGGCTTTCATGTTGGTAATGCTTCCTGGGACCTTTTAAAATATGATTCAATTTCATTCAAAGATTGATTCTAAGTTGTGATCTCATTTAGTAATTACAAGTGATTGGAAGTAGAGGAAAAAACTCCATTTTTCGTTTTTTCTTGAAGAAATTATATTATAAATTCGCAAACAAAAATAGGAGATTTCATACAGAGTGACTGGTAAATAGTTTATGAAATAAAAGTATAACCTCCGAATTTATCTTATTTTCATGACAAAAAATGAATAATAATAAGTTTTTTGACGTATCAACTCAATTAATCTGGCCCGTTTCTTCCCCATAAAAAGCAATATACACTTAGATAGTTTTATTAAAACTGCAGTGATGTATTTCAGAAATTTAAGTAACCTGATTCATTTCAATGTAAGAGGAAACAAAAAGAACTGCTGTTGTATATCTATCACCTGATAGTAGTAGAGGCAAAATAGGCGATTTTGATCAAAGACCTTAAATTAAATTGGGCAGTTTTCAGTTTCTAGATTTTGGGAGGTTTTGGGATACTGAATAAATCTATTAACTCTCAACAAAATTATGAGCATGAATTTTCGATAAATTGGGACTTGAAACTCAAAAAAATTTGGAAACGTGAATAACTCGAAAACTATGAGGAAACACTGCTGTAACAAAAATGTAGAGTACAAAATTCTCTATGAAAAAGTATCCTAGGTATTGGTTCATAACCTCAACATTTTCACCTTAAAACGGGTTTATACACTCAAAAATAGTTTGATTCGCGAATAACTCGAAAACTACGAGGAATTCGAAAAAAATGATGGAGCAAAAATGTACAGCACAAAATTCTCTACAGATTGGCCTTCAAGAATTTTTTCCTAACCTAAAAATTTTTATTGTAAAATGGGCTCCTGTACTCAAAAACTTTTGATTCGCGAATAACTCGAAAACTATGTAGAATTCGAAAAAAAGGCCGGAGCCACATTTCTGTGAAAGAGAAACTATTAAGAAGTTTGTGAATATTGAAAGAAGTAGTTGTGTGTTATATACATGAAAATGATGAATGAAAATCTCTCGTTGGATTTTCTTATATGGTGGTTTATATCCATTGAAACTTCAAATGCTTATATACCTATTCATCTCGCAAGATTTTCGAAAATTTCCAGGTCGAAAATTATGATAGATTACCCATGTAGAAAATAGAGATCTGAACCATCATGATGCATTTTGATTTTTTGTAAACGAAGTAGTTTCCAAGAGTTAAAACAGTTTCCATGTGCACCTGGAACGTAAATTGGCTTTAATTCACACTAGCGGGAATTCAGGAGCGGATGTTACGGCTCTTGGCGTTGAGGGAGATTTACTCAAAAATAGTAGCTCCAACGAAAAAATGACTTGAGCCTTTTTGTAAAAAAAATTTTTTGTTCAGGCACTTTTTACGAATTTCTCTCGGTTTTCGAGTTATTCGCGTTTCAAAATTTCGAAAACTCATGCCTGTAAGTTTATTAAGAACTTAATACTATTTTACCTATTCTTTATCCCCCCTACAAAGCTTGTATGCTACTGATTCACTTCAGTTTTGGCTTCCACTTTTGGAATAAGTTATTATCAAATTATCCAGGTTTGTTTTTTCTTATAAGTACTTTTACATTTTGCACAAAACTTGGAAGTATGATAAATTCATTATATTGGAATAAAATATAATTTTAATACCACTGAATCACTTTAAACGATTACTCAATCTCTTATTCTTAAGTATTAGGTCGAATGAAATAATGACGGAAACACTGAATTATAATTATTGCTGAGCCTTAACACGAATGTATCCGTTTCTTCTATGTTTATATCCGGAAATGTTATAACTTATGGTGGATTGTTGAAGTATACGTGTATCAAATGTAGTACAAGGTCGAAAAACAATACATTACAGGAAGTCTATCAAACTTGAGATACATCATTATTTCTGGAAGTATTTTAAGGCCAATTAAGACCTAAATAACAAATTTTACTTAAATTAATATATATGTTTTCTTGCAAATATTTCCAAATAGTACATACACATGTTATCCTTATCAGAGTTATTCCATCGTGATCCAATCAACAATAGTCTATCCCAAAAAATTAAAGTGATTCAAACTATGTTGATGGAAACAACTTTATTTTTATACTCTACTGTAAAGTCGACTTTACAGTACTAATTTCCGGAAAATGGCACTTAACGGAATCGTTGTAGTTTACAGTACTCTTAAATTCTCCCAATCCAAAATTCAGTATGTCTATGTAACAAAGTTACATTCTGTGACTTCTGTTGAATTTTATTTTTTTAAATAATAGAAGAATCATTATAGGGGATATTTTTCAGTAAAATTGTCAAATATGGTATTTCATGTTTCAATATAATTTTGCTTTTTATTTAAAACCGAAAACAATATGGAAAAAAACATATTACGATATACGTCTGTGAAGTTTTTATTATAATACTCGATTAGATATTCTTGACTCAGAACAAATGAGGTGCTTGATTAAGATGAAAGTACCAAGGAGAAGGAATGGGACATGAAAAAGGAAGTCAACATCCATAAAATTAAAGTGATGATAAAATTGTGAACAAGAGTATAAATCAAAAACACTTTACTACACACTAAACAAAAGCATTATGAGATACATAATATTGACATGGGATTGAAAATGAATATGTATAATATTATAAAGGTGCCAATCGTAATATATGCTAGCAAAAATTGGAAATTGAAAATCAAAGACGAAGCACTATTAGAAAAAAAGTATTAGAAAAATGGAGTACTATCTAGAGAAATACAGGTAGACCGAGGGTAATGTGGATAAACCGAATAAGGGAGATAGGATATAAGAAAGTCAAAATTCCGAGTGAAGTGATTAGTAGGAGATAGGAAGAAAAGAAGAAGTAGATTTTAACAGGAACTAGGTGTTTAATAGCACATTTAGTGCCAATATTCAGTTAGTTTGGCAAGCTACAACACTAATTCAACTTTAAAACTATGTTAACTATTGATCTCCAAACGGAACAACTATATTTAATATTATAATACATTGGTTTTACTAACGGCCACTCGAATAATTTACATGCTATTCTCATCGTTGCTTAATCTATCTAATCAAAGGTTTTTCTTCATACGTAAAATTTTGCAATTGGTTTTTTTATTTGGAAACAAATAGTTTTCAGTTGGTGGTATTTGTCAAAACTTCATAAACATTATTAAAAAAAAAGTTTCATTCCCCATCGTATCTTGACCGGTTTTCTGTTTCAGCTATATGTGTTTGTTAATATGTAATAATGAGTATATAGTTTCGTAATGTCACTAATAGAGAGTTTTTTTTAATATTGAAGACTGGCTTTTTCATCGAAAATTTTATTCAGCCTTCTTCCTAGTAGTGAGAGAAAGTTAGTTGTTTATTCATTCCAATATTTTCTCTAATAATACCATTAATAATATTTCATGCCTTTTTAGTTTTATTATTGTATCAACTCAGCTGTTTTTGTATAAAATTTTTCTTGTGATTTCCTAGCAAAATACTACACACGTCATTTCATATTTGCATTTAATATCTTGATTGTTGTGTCAATTATTGATAACAAATTAGTTCCTGATTAAAAACAATAATTTCCGGAGTATTAAAGGTAAATGTACATAAGAAAACTTATTATATCTCATGTGATTTATTTCTTAACAAACAAACAAAGAATTAAAATAAGATTAACAGATTTCCCTTAATTCTTAAATATCTTTTTTTTTTTGAAAAGCAAGTATAGATTTTCCAACATCACTTGCAGATTATAAAAACTCTTGCAATCAATTTTGTTTCATTCACCATAAGCGTAGATACCTCATTTCATAAATTTATTATTTTTATACATACTTTTGAAAATATGCTAGAAAGTATTCGTTAAACGGCAATCGAATCATTGCTAACTGAACGGCATTATACACCGTTAATTAGACAGATGCACTTAAATGTAATCCTACTTGAAAAAAATCATTATTATACCTCATTAACTTGCTACAACTGGATGTTAAATTATAAAACGTAAATAGACAAGTGAAATGTACCTGCCTGTAAGGGAGTTTGATTTGAACAGGGTACCAGACGTGCCAGACGAGCCCTTTTTGTACCCCATTCGCTTGTTTTCTGGAAAACAAAATTTGAAAGCAACAACCATAAAGGAAAATGAATTCTTTGCAAATAAAACGAAATAAAAAACATTTAAATTCTTTATAAATAATAACGGTAGACAGAATCGTCTGAATTAGAGTCATCATTTGGTTAAATTATGATGGGTTGTAAAGAGACATTATCAACTTCTTTGATAACATGTTCAACACAGTTTTTTCAAATCTATTGGCGGTCTGCTGCTAGAACTTTCTTAACAAGTTCCACAACCATTACATTTTCGTAATTCTGATTTTATGTTTGCCTATATTAGCTATATAGGGTTATATATGCAATAGTCAATATAATACATTTTCTCCAAGTTTAGACCTTCAATAACAGTAATCAATTCTTTGTTTGTTGGGCCTTTCTTACAATCGCTGACAGTAATAGGAATATTTTTATCAGACATAAATGCTAAAATTTGAGCTTTGTTCCTACTAGTAATTGGTATCTTAAAGAGTTGCCGCGAGTGCTAGAATACGTTGTCCATAACGATTACTGACTGTGGTGGAATGTTAGGTAAAAGCTGTTCATGAAACCACTTTTCAAATATATCTGCTACCATATCTTCATGATAATCAGATGCACAATTTTAATTTTTTTGACAGATATTAATAGTTATAATGCGTTTCCCTCTAGAACATGTCCTATTCAAACAGCAATTTTTACTGTCAAACCAACCGAAATTTACTACATCGTGACTTTCAAACCATGTTTCATCCCGATAACTTATGTGTCTATTAAAACTTCGGTAGTCTTTTATATGACGCAAATAATCTTGTCATCGAACTATCTTTGACGATTCGGTTATTGCCATCCGTTTATTCAATTTTTTCTGTTTAAAACGTGGGCTGAAAAAACTTGATGCAATGTTTCTAAACTGGTATAATTGTATTCTAGATAATCTGCTACCTTTTGTTGTATGTCGCATCCCTGTTCTCTTTATATAAACTATAAATTGCCCTATGTATAAAATCTTGATTTCAGTTTTTCTTTACATGGTTTTTGGTTCTGTGAATAATTCAAAACAATCCCGTCCGTAACTTCTCTATAAATTGGAAATTTAATTCAGCAATTCTTATTATGGTTGCATTATCATTGCTGAATACTTTCCTTATTTTAACATTCGAATATCTTTAAAATAACTTGCTGTGTTTGTAAATCTAAATCTTTACTATTAAGTTCCTATCTATCTTTATTCTCATTACACCGTGTAATTTTATTGTCATCATTCACCCATGATACAAAGAACGCACTATTTCTATTTATTAAATAAAATATATGAATTAACTAAATTTTACAAAGCGACGCTAATGTCTAGCAGGAATATTTCGAAGAAATTGTGTACATACAGCTTCGGCCAATAGAATGCATTTATGTTTACGGATGGTAAACAGAGTCTACTTGGACTGACAGTTTGTTAGATATTGACTGAATTTTTTACGGGGAGTAAACATTATTTTTCATTTCTTAATTTGGTATGAGTGCCATGCAATTGATATTGGAATAACTATACAAGAGGGTACGCCCTTTTACACTCAAGCAATTCGAGTGATGCCTGCCCTGTGGAAATGCCTGTTATTGACATCTACTAGTTGATTGAAATATAAACTGAACGATAGCTAATTCAGCTGACCTCACTTAGGCCTGTTTTATATGTGGTTCCATTCGCAACGGTTCGTTCTGGATTTATGGTAATGACCATATGTTTTAAGTATAGATGAATGGAAAAACGAATGAGAAAATAATAATAAGAATAAAATTGAACCTACAACAGAAATTATTTTTAGATACAGTGGATATCCGGTTAATACAGAAACACAAGCTTAGACATGAAAAAAACTTGCCTGCTGGTGTCGAGGGAGTCAATATTCGTATCGGTGTTGTTGAAACAGGCCTTATGCCTTTAAAAATAGATACTTTTTGGAACAAATATATATTTTTTGACTAAATTTAAATCTAATAACGCACCAGAATATTTAAATTGACAACAAAAACTTACATGTATGCTTTTATTGCTTATAATGAAATATTTTTGATAGTGAAATCAAATAAATCTAGTGGAAGAAAAAGTAAGTGAAATTGATACAAACCATGTGATTTATATTACTTATCACATGTAAAGGACTTAATTTCGGGCCCTAAACGTACGTATTTATCAAAAAAATATTCATTTTCATGTGGAATTATTAGTATTTATTTTAATAGGTTGTTGCTGAGCTCAAGTAAGCTCTTCAACAAAATAGAATATAAACAAAACATTGTAAGTGAGTAAAGTGTAAAATTCAAATTAAAATTTTGTCGCGTATCACTCACAAATATACAACAAAGTGAACAATATGAATAGTTAAATCAAACGACTTAGAAATCGAACTAATAACAAAAAATAACAAACCCTAGATTTTATTTATTATTGACCGTTCAAGCAAAAATGACAAGACTTCGAGGTATACATTCAACTTTACAAAGAACTATGTTGATGTCATTAGTATGCCGTGGCAACTATACCCAATTTTTTTAAATGTCACCTTTTTGGAAATCTTCTAAACCCAGAAAAGTAAAAATTAGAAGTATTGACTTTTGTCTATTTTTATAATTTCTGACAAAAGAAAAAACTTCTGAAGCTACATACTCCCAATACCAAGTTTGTTGGACACTAATTTGAATGGTAGAATAATACCAAGATAAAAGCGAAACCCCAATTAAAGCTCGGTTTCTTGTCTTTCCTTGATAAAAATGAACTGCAGTGCTAAACTCAGTTGTCAAATTCTAGAAAGAATATGTAATGTTTCAATACCTCAAAATTCAAATAAAAATTGTATCGTGAAATTGGAGATTGCCTCACAATCAAACAAACAATGAAGAAAAGTGAAGAGAATGTAATAATTATTGCTGATTGCACTGCGTGAAATTAAGTAATCTTACGAGGTGGCAACAGAAAATACGAAGAATAATTTTATAGCAATAGAGGTAGTAGAGGAGATAGGGATGTTTTTAACAGCATGATTTGATTTTGTGACGTTGACTACAAGAGTTGATTATTCTCCAGTTTTCGATTTCATCTTGTTCACAATTTGGTGGGAAAGTATTTATGAAATACTTGTTTAGAAACCGATGAAATTTGATTTATTTTCATTAATTTAACTGTTTTGTATTTTTAAGGTTGTAATATTAGAATTTGAAATTAACTTACACCTTAGGGAAATTGGGATAACACTTGTGAGGAGGTATGAAAAGTTGTAAAGAAGCAGTCAAGGCAATGGAAGAAAGGGAGAAGGAAAACTAAGAAAAGTGATTAAGAAGACAAGTAAAGTTTAACACACAATAAAAAAATTGAAGTAACAGAAATAGAAAAGCACATTACAAAGTTTGTAGGAAATTTCTTTTGAAGAGAGTCTTATGAATGTCTCAGATTTGTATAAACAACAGTATTGTCAAGTGAATTCTTGAAGAATGAATAAGCAATTACTATGTAAATCAGTCAATGTGTTCCTAAAAATTCCTAATTTGCCATTGAATGAAATTGTGGATGTCAATAGTCTACTGGCTAAAATTCTATAAATATTTGGGTTGGAACGAAGGTAATATGAAACATTATTTTGTGGTTTTTGGTACAGCAATGCAGTGGCGTGAACCCAATAATTACTTAGACGACTATTCCTTCACATTTGGTAAAGTATGCTACTAAAATTCAATATTGCTACCACATTCCCCAGACATTCCAATATCAAAAATATTTTTTAGTTCATCGGGCTCTATAGAAGAAGAAAACGAAACTAACTCTACTAATAGGTAAGCGGTATATATAAACGAAAAAAATACAGAATCACATTTGATTATCAATCAGAGCTAAGTGAACTTGTCAGAGATTTAGATTTGACTGAAAAATATGAAATATTTGACTCGAGATTAAAACAATAGAATCTTTTCCAAAGTGCGGTTGAAATTACATACAAGACATAAGATACTTTTTTTTCCGTTTCCTTTAGACACAAAAAACGTGCTATAACAAAATACAACAAACAGAAAAACGAGAAATTTATCAGTCAAAATATCATTCATTTAGTTTTTTTATCTATATTTATTATCCTAAGAAAGAAAATGTACTCCAAAATCAGCTGATTTATTACTTCCAAGGCGGAATAAAGTTCACCGGAGTCGCTAGTTATTAATATTTTGAAATTAGTGTCAAAATCTTTAACAGAGGTATCAAAAGAAAATTTGAAGGCAATTTTTAAACATAACTATGATATACCTCTTTGCCTGTAGCATATGGCGCTCACTAAAAGGAACTTATGATATTGTGAAGAAATTCTGAAAACATAAGTGGCATTTATGTGCAGATTTAAACGAAGTGCTCTCAATTTTATGCTACACATCAAACTTAGTTTAATAAGAAGCTTCTCCCCAAAGACGGACATGGAATTCATGTTACTTAAAACAAAATTTGTTGTACTAAGTAAAGCGAAAACCGAAGAAGGCTTTTTTGTTGGTCTTGATATGAAAAACTTCTACTTTTTATCGCGCCTCAGTTATATTGAGAAAAAATACATTGGTGGCATTTGACATCAAATTTCCTCAGCAATAACAAATCACTGGATGTCCATCAAAAAGTTAATCTGTCGCTGGATGCATATCTTGATCAAAGTGAAATGAATTGTTACCCAAGTTGACAGGATACACCAAAATTTATCTCAATATTTCAAATAATTTTAAGGTGGCGAAAGGAAAAGAAAATACTTGGTTCCATTATTATATTTTGTATTCATTCAGCAATTGAAGTTTGAATGAATATAAACAATAAAGATGTGAAAATATAGTTGGGATATTGGATAGTTCTCACCTAATTTCTAGAATTTTGGAAATAGTAATTCTTAGAGAAATGTTTAATATTTTTTATGTTTTGATTAATTCGTATTCTGTAATATAATCCCATAGCTTCTCATTATACTATTTAACTTGAACCGAAAGATACTTAATAAGATGTATTGATATATTTTCTGGTATATGGTCAATAAATATTTTTAATTAGAGATATCCGAGAGTTGTATGTCAGGTAATTACATTTTGTTTCTTGCGAGTGAAGTAGTAAATCTTGTCGTCCAATAAATAAAACAGTAAACCATAAAAAATAAGGGAGTGGATGCAGCATGTACGATTTTTAAAAAAATCTTTTTATTTTCACATAAGTGAAATTAACAGATGTGGACTATCCCTAGTTTTGCGTGAGACTGATTTGGACAAATCTAAGAGTGAGATCTGTATAAAAATTTTTCATTTAATATTTATGATATATGCAGTATAACTATTTAGGCTGGAATTCTAAAGTTTCTTTTCGATGGAGTAAAAATACGTTAATGTAACTAACAACTATAGCTATGAAAGTCAGGATTGAGCCGTGATGATGTAATTTAATGTTTTTAAATGGAAAGCTGTCAAATTTAAACAACGAAATCAGTTGCAAATGACGTGTAGCTCTTGACATCAGAAAGAAAATTAACAATTAGTCAAATGAGATACAGAAATTGAGATCCTCTCATTTTTTAAAACTAAACTAATTTCTATTGAAATTTTTCTTGTTTGCTATGCTAAAATGGAGAACATTAATTTATTGAATTGCGTTTATTCTCATTCTCATGAATTCTATTTTTAATTATGGCCAGGGGTTGGCCAGTCTGAAGATGTCGGCACTTATTGTTATAAGCTGGGAGATATTTGCGCATTCATTTAGATATTCTTCTTAATAATCAGTAATTAATTAATAAGAAAAACATGCTGTAGCCTACATATGTATTTCGTTTTATAGTCCTTTTAGGAGTTCCAATTTGGCCATAGAGCGGCGTTAATAAATAAAATTATCAACTCTGTTCACATAGTAATTCTCAATAAATTATGGAAGATAATTGTTGGCAATATTCGCCTATATCCAATATTAACGTTTTGACTACGATGGGAATTGTTGACAACAGAAAAGGTTATACCTCTGCCAAATAGAGAAGTACATCTGCTAGCTCATTATGATGTTAACGTTTATAATCATGTAAATAGAATATTTTTAAATCACTGAATTGAAAGATTTATGGAATTGCCAGCCAATTGACCAGACTGCACTTCATGGGACTTTTTTTTAAATATTCAGACGTTACTAAATAAAATTCGTGAGGAAATCAATACGATTTGAAATGATACGCTTGAAAGAGGACTCCAACAAAGAGTGACTCATTGTCAAGAAATTAATGGTTGTTGATTTCAGATTCACATTTAGACATTCTGCGAAAGTATGTGTTATTTTTGTTTCTGTAATTCAAAACTAAACTTCATTTAAAACTATTACACTAATTGTTTTAAATTCATACCACATAATTCAATAATTGCTCAAAAAAGCTCGTGTCGATTGGTGCAAACGAAATGCTGAAAATATTCAATTGCCGTGCTTCAAAAGACGTCTATAAGGCGGCGAAACATGGATCTATGCATATGAATCCAAAACTAAACAAAAATCAACTGCATGGGTCTTTCAAGACGAGACAAATCCAATAAAAATTGTTCGTGCGCGAAGCACTTCGAAGAAAATCGTTGCTTGTTTTTTTTTTCTGAATAACTGGACTGGTCGCCATAGTTCTATTAGACTAACGGTCAATTATGAATTGTATACAAGCAACTGTTTGCCAGAATTGTTCAGAATATCAGAATATCAGAATATCAGGGAAACAAATCGCAAAAACAGTCAGAAAATCGAATTGATGGATCATCTACCGTACAATCCTTGTTTAGCACCTACTGATTTCTTCTCATTTCCGCAGATCAAAAATAAATTTCTCGTCTTTCTACACCTGGAGAAACGGTACCAGCGTTCAAATGTTTTGGAGATACCTCAATCGGAGTGGAAGAATATTTATTTTTATTTTTCTATTTCAATCTCAAGCAGTCCCCATAGTGTGCAAAATAATTTTTTTCTTTACCATCTTAATCAAAGGAAATCAAGAAACCGAGTTTTAAGTGGCGTTTTGACTTACTCCAAGTATTATTCTACTAGTCAATTCAGTGTCCAACAAACCCAGCATTGGGTGTAGATTGATTTAGATGTTTATTTTATCGTAAGAAATTTTGCAAATAGACAATAGTCAATACTACTAATTTTGATTTCTCTAGCTTTAGCAGTTTTTAGCAGCACTCTAAAAAGTTGCCATTCGAAAAAATTGATGACATCAAAATAGTTCTACGCCATGAAAGCAAAACTGAATTTATACCTCGATGTCTCGGCATTTTTGCTTATATGATCCGTAATGAGAAATATTTGGGGTTTTTCACCGACATTTTTTGTTATTAGTTGGATATCTACTTATTTTGGTTTAACTTTCACATAGTTTTCTTCACTGTATTCAGTTTTATATTTGTGAGTAAATCCACCATGTCACGACACAATTTGATTTGAATTTTGAGATACTTAACTCTCAGAATTCCTCTCAAACCTGAAACATATAATCAAAATGAATGTATTTTCTGTTTGTAGCATTCTATTTTGATTAATAAAGCTTATTTTAACAGAATAATTATTGAAAAATTACACATAATTTCTACGTGTAAATGAATTATGAATGAATGATTTAGATCTCTTCTGTTTTAAATTTTTTTTTTTTTTAATAATTTGTTCCAATATATTTTGATAAAGACTGAAGTTAAGTCGAAAGGTCAATATTTTATCAACCTTCCAAAAATTATTAAAAAAGACTAATTTTAAATTAGATGAGACCTAAAATCAAGAACATTAAGCATTAGAAAGGTCTAAAAAATAAGAAATTAAAAAAAATGAATATTTTTTTATATTAACATACTTTTGAGGATAATTATCAAGCCTATTTTATTCGATACTCAATATATATCATATTTTTGGGATTAATTTCATTTTCAGACGAATTTATTTAACTAATGTATATCAAGAAGAGAATATTTGAAAAGTTCATTTCCATATTTGTGTTATTTTTAATGAAGGCAAAAAAATAAAAAAATTAGTATTAGATATTGGATCAAAAATAAAATCATTTCTTTGACGCTTAATATTGAGGATTCCATTAAATGTATCTCGCTTCGAGAAAAACCGCTAAGCTGTTATTGATGATATTCGTTTTGTAGAACCGAGAATCTAAGAGAGTAAGTTAATTGAGTTTTAAATATACTTGAGGGTTGTGTCGAATTTAAAACATGAGGAGTATTCATAGTATACCTCGCCATAAACAGTTGTTTTCGTGAAGCAAGGAATCCAGAAGTATTGTCATTATTATCATGACATTCAAATTACAATAATATTAGTTTTGTTTGTCCACTCTTATAAAGTACTGTAAGATCAACAAAATTAAATTGAATTAAAAACTTGAGACTGATGTATCAGTTTTTGAAAATCTGGTTCTTGAAATTACGAAACTTGTCTGTCAATACCTCCTAGTTTATTGACCTCACAGTATTAAAGTAAATGTAAGTGTAACATTTAATGGTTTACTTTCTGAACTATACTGATATTTCCTTGAAAATACATTTTTCACGTATATTCGAACTGAAACAACTTTTACTTGTAGACAGTTTATAAAATATAAGTAACACATAATTATCGTTGCAGTTCAAACATAATTACGGGTTGAGATACATTGTCATTACAAATTATTAGGCAGACTTATATGACCCAAATTAATATAAAATTCATATTATATTAAGTAACAGAATTTTAGATTATAAAACGATAATATAACACGGCAAGTACAGCTTATTGATCAGATTACAAATTACACAATTAGAAGAATGGTAAAAAAAGAAAAAACAAGTTTTGTATGATGAAAAGCAAGCAAAAACTCTTGGAAAATCACATAGATTCAACTTGAGTAGAACTAATACAACGGTATATACAGAGCATATTCTTAGAACAAATGGTTATGACCGTATTATTATTCTTACTTTGTGGAAATAGACAATATTGAGGAATATTTATGAATAAATGAATAACTGAAGACGGGAGACAAAAGCTGAAGAAAACGATTACAAATTGAAGTTATAAGGAAAACGAGAAGGTGGTGAATTCGATCATATTGTGAAAATGAAAGACGATATATGTATGCGTCAAAAACATATTAGAGATTGAAGGAGTAACAAAAAAATAAGTGGCAAGTTATCGAAGATATTTGGATCTCTGGGATCTTCGTGCTCAAAGAGATAGGAATATGACAAGTACAATATAAACACTACTTCAAATCTAGCAGTATATTAATAAGTATCAGGATAAATTACAAAATATTCAACTTATCTACTTTTTGTGTGACCCACTGGTTAAAATCGAAATCGTATAGTATTAAAACAAGAGCGGGGAGGTATCCGTTAATAACTGCTTGGAATATTTTGGAAGGAAATGGTTCCCGTTGCCACTACATTAGAATGCTAAGTTAATACATGAGTACTATACATAATCAATATCGCCAAAAAACATTTATCGATAAGTGAATATCATACAGAAACAAATTATTCCTACAGTTTCATAATTTCCTGTTAACTATAAGGAAGCTTCAAAGTTTGGTTCCAGCAAGACTTTCCTACTCACAATTGACGTAAGATTCGGAATAATTTGGAAAATATTTCTAAAATGAAATAACCAAATGGGATTATTCAATGATTTAAAACAAAATTTCTATCGGCGTTACTGTCAAACGGCACAAATTTTAACGAGTTGAGGATGTGATTCGTACTTAATTTACTAAAAGTTTATCTTTTCATATATATAATTCTACTGTAGGTTTGTATGTCACTAAACTCCTCCTAAATGGCTGGACGGATTTGAATGAATGTTTTTGTATGCAGTTGGGTGGCGCTCTGGATGGTTTATATTCACAAATCAGTCTGGCAGTGACACTGCAATCGGCATCTAGGTTATTTATCTACAACTAAACGGCTAGACCGATTCAAATGATTTTTTGTATGCTTATAGGGGGTCTGTGAAATTTACATTCTTAAATCAGCATGGTAGGTGGTGCTGCAACCAGGCTGCAATCACACGGTCTAATGAAAGTCAAGAGCAACGCAACGAATGGCTTCGTGTTTATGCATTGAGACAAAGACAGGCCCGTCAACGAGTCGCCGACACATTCAGAACAATTGAACAACAGCGTTTACCAGTGTATCGCGCATCACTTCTTCGCCTTGCGTTTCAATATGAGTCGGACTTCGACTATTCGTCACATTCACAAATTGTGATCGATGCTATCTATCAACGAACAATGTTAACACTGTCTGCAGTCAATTACAAAAGTCAATCGGTCGGTTTCTTCTGCGCGTCTGGAAAAGTTGTATTGCCACCATTGAATTCACCGTCAGAACCATTGAAAACACTATTGGCTGGAGCTACATCTCAATTTAAATTGATTTTGAGTGAAATTCGCAAATTCAATTCAAATCAAATCATTTGCAGCAACAAAAATCATTCAGAATGAGGAAGATTATAATTTTCAACCAACGTGCAACGTTCAAGTCTTAGGGCCAAGAGTATAATCAAACTGTTTCTTTTATACCGATTCCTGATACCGATTCAAAATTTCTGCAAATCTACTTACAGCTGAACTTGTTTTCATTTTTTCAATCATATTCGACTTTATGTTTATAGTTTCTTATTATGACGAGAATACTATGGATTTTGTAGAAGTTTTGTCACTAATAATTTGATAAATTACTTTATACCTGCAGTATAGAAGTTTGTTATAGGATTAGCCAATTTTTTTGACCTTTTTCTCCAAGTCTCTCATGAATTCTTCGTCATTGGAGTCGTGTTTCATAAACTAACGATGAATAAAGTGATTCAATAGCCCTTTAATTGTGTCTGCGTACCCCGCGTTGCTTTCATACTATTAATAATAACTAGGGTACTCAAAGTGGATTAGAATTCATTAAATTACTATCGTTATACATAATTCTATGAAAATTTACAACAGTGCAATGAAAAGTATTTGTTTGATATTGAAATTTCTATATCACAATAGCATATGTATACTATCTAGACCTAGAAGATGGATGTTGGTGAACCGAGGAAGATGGATCGAGAATATCATGGACTACCTCCGTTTTTTTTTTGAAAATTGTAATCTAATATATTCATTATGCACAAATTGTTGGAAAAAGTACTGAAGTCGATTCCTGAATGAGTATATTACTTTGAACTGAACCTAGTTTGAAGAAGATACAATAAATCGAGATAGACCATACGAACTCACCCTGTTTTCAATATCCAGCAGTAACTCAATAAATTAAATAATCAGTAGATTCCAATGAGAATTATAAGCTGGGTAAGCTGTGTTTTTGCTTAAAGGAAGAATATAAGGTGCAAGAATCTGAATCAGCCTACTAGTCTCGCGTGTATTGAACATAGGCAGGGCTACAAGAACTTTTTTGCAGATAAAATATATTCTGGTTCCCGTGACTACAATTCACATAATATAATTTCACATTATTCTATTCGAAAATATTTGTAGGTTTTATATTTTATTACTATAATTCAAGAACTTAATGGTGCATACAAAGTTAAATTTTCTAGTTATTCCGTATTATTTGAAAAATATCTTACCCTAACATCCTTAACAGCTGGGGAAACATCTGATGTAACAAAAGTTGAATTTACGTGGGTTGGTTTATTTTTAACACTGGGAAAAATAACACCGCCTTTTCTTTTTTCGACCCTCTTCTCTGTAGTTGAAGCTGAACTTCCTACTTGGGTAGATACACTGTTATGTATAGACGTTTGTGTTATCGGAGGAGATATAGTAGTGAAACCACTAGGAAGTGTTGTATCAGTTACATAATCTTCAATATATCTAGTAGATTCGAAGTCATCTAGTTTTTCCAAGGATGGGTTGAGTAATATTTCAGCTGGTACAGGTTTTTGAGCTAAAGTAGCAACATCATCTTCTTGTTTTTTCAATCTTTTCTCTACTTTATCTAAGTTGGCAATGATTTTATTAGTTTTCATTTTCAAATCATTGTGTATTTCTCCTATGGCTCGTTCTTGTCTTTGAGTTTGCGTCAATAATTCATCTGATTTTGGTACCAGATCATCCACTGAACTTTTTGTACCAACCACAACGTTCCAAACCTCGTCCATTTTTTCGGAAACGGTTATTATCGGCTTTATTTTTTCGACTAAGCTATCAATTTTGTTTTGACGTTCAGGTCTGTGTGTAGTAGTGTATGATCTATTGTAGAAATAATCGGTGTAACCTCTTTTGTCATCTATAATAGCGTGATGGACATCGGTCATCATATTTAGAATTTTTCCTAAATTTTCTTGGACAGTATTAATATGGAATTGTAGTTTTCTATCTACACCACTACTTGTTTCTCGAAGCTGACTTAGTTCTTTAGTAACATGGTTCATTACTTCAGTATTAAGAGCTTTAGTTATTTCTACTACGTTCATGCTAACTGATCTCTTTTCGCTTGCTTCTGCGTTGATATCTTCCCCTTGTAAAGAATTAATATCCAATTGGTTTTTTAAAGTGTTCAATTTATCATCGATGTCACTCACTTTTTGATCTAAAGCCAATAATTTTTTACCTAAGTTTTCTGATTCGGCGTAAGTATCGGATTTTTTCTCAAAAAATAATCTGTTTGGTGTTTGAAACAATTTAGAATCAATTATTCTCAATTTGGCAATCACTGATTCGGTTTTGTCTATGTTATTATTCACTCTATCATCTAAACCTTCTACTCTTCGCATGAGATGCTCAACTGCTTTGTCTAAATTTTCTATCCTATGTAATTTTGATTCTAAAGTTGAAATTATCGTTTCGAAGACATCAAACAGGTACTCCTCCCTGAAACAAATTAAAAATATGTCATCATGGTGTTTCTCTGTTTCACAATAATCTATACTTGAAAAAAAATCTTTAAACTAATTTTTTTACAAATCAAGAAATGTTTTATATCGAATAATATATAGTTTATTATATTTTCATTCAGATGCTTCTGAACAATTTATGATAGACTCTATTATATTTATTGAGGAAGTTAATCCCATGAGTAATTTTGACGTTAAAAATTACGTTTATACCCTATTATAGTGATTTTTGTGCTTGAAATTAGATAGTGTAATTATTATGTACGACAAGTAGCTTAGTATCACCATACAGAATTTACTGCCCGAAAAATCAGAAAACAAGAAATAAGATGTCTACGAAAATTAGTGCAATTGTAAGAGCATTTTTTTCATATGCTGGTAAAATTAACATTAAACATGTTCTCAACAGACTGTCTACTTCATGCTAAGATACCTATTCAACATAAATAGAAAAATCAATATCGAGAATTATTTAAAGTTACCACGTTCCTCAAAAGTCAATCAGATAAACTTGTAGTTAAGAAGCAAAAATTTACTCACCAAAACAATTCTATATTCGAAGCTTTTGATGGAAACGGTGGTGATAGAATTATTTCAGGTAACGATCAAAATGTATTAATAAAGTTCTTTCTCGTTTTAAATGTATATAACCATTTATGATCATAAAGTTTACGAGGTCTGGCTATTAAATTGGGCTATCTAGTTATCTTGTCCCAAAACACGTTCCCGTTACTATTATAGTATTTGTGAAGTAGTGGTTTGAAACGAACGTGATTTTTTCTTGTACCGAAAACAGAAAATGTGTGAAGAAAAACAGAAGCATCGTATCAATCTCAAATTTCTCGTTAAATTGAAAAAAAACTACGACTGATTGCTGTAAATTGTTGCAAGAGGCTTATGAGGACAATTCTTTATCTCTTGCGCGTGTTTTTGAGTGGTGCACTGAAGATGACCAGCTCCCAGGTCGCCCTGTGACTATTTCAACTCCGTAAAAAGAGACCAAAATCAACCAAATTGTGGGTGCAGATCGTCGAATGAGGATTCGGATGATTCTCGAGGCTGTAAACGCCGATAAAGAAAGAGGCACATGGCAAGAGTCTTTGCGAAGTTGGTGCCAAAAAATCTGACACTTGACCAAAAGCTCTTGTGTCAACGGGTCTGCTCAGATTTCCTTGAAAGGTTAGAGAGGTTAGAAAAAGATCCGTTTTGGAAGTGACCAGATTTGAATCGATGGAAACGGTAAAGCTCCCAAAGGCACTCACCAAAGAAGACTTCCAGCACAGAACATTTACCATATTCAGTGTCCTCACTTTATTACTAATGTCGTATTTCACACTCATCATTGGCTTCATCTTCTATTATCCTCTTGCTTTGTCAGTCGAGAATTATCTTTTGTTTCTGTAATCCAAGCCCATATTGCTCCTCTTTCTCCAGTATTTCATAACCTTAATAAAGTAGCTTCATCACAATTTTTTTATATTGAATGGTACAGCCTTGCAAACAGCTGGTTGAGCAAATGAATTCAACGTTAAGTTCATACAATTTTTTTTCTAATAACCTATCGACTGATATCCTGTCGGAATCACAGCAATTTCATGTTTTCTTGAAACTGAGCTGTTATTCATCCCGGTCTTCATCCTGTTGTCGTGGGACATGATCATCGCGATCTCGTGGCTGACACGACATATTTGTTGTTTTTTGATGATTGGTTACATCGTAAATGCCGCAATTTCCGCGATATTTCACGTTTGTATCGGTGTCTGATGTCAGAAGGAATGAAAAAATGTTTCTATGAAACTATCACCTTACTTATTGCAAGTAAAGTGAAAAATAATCAATTATTTACAAATGTTCAATCTTGGTCTTCAATTGTAAAAGTAGTAGAATCAAAGAGCAAGATTATTAGCGGCTAGCAAGATACTATATCCTCAAAATTAGAACATCATAAAAAGTGATAATTAATATTTGACTGCTGAACTCGTCACAGTCCATGTGATTCTGGGTGAATCTTTTAGGAAAAAAGGCAAAAACCAATTATCAGTAACTAACTTAATTCAAGGTGCAAAGATGATATGCAGTCACAAACTAATGGTGACTATAAATTCATCATTGTGTATCAAGATCAAGTGCAGCCGCTGTCTTTAAAAATCAAGCGAGCAGAAGAACCAGCGTATCATTTACTAGATATTTCACTACATTCGGAGCGCCTAGTGTCTTGCAAAGTGAAATTGGGAGGAAATTTGAAGTGATGAATTAAAAATCGTACATGGTAAGCTTCGACAGTCACAAGGGTCTGTTAAAAGGTTTAACCTATTTTATTCAATATATGTAGTATCACTCAGCCACGTTCCATTACACGGAATACCTTGGCATTGAATAATGTAGCGTTTTATCCAAGTAAAAAATCTGCTCAATATTAAGGTTAATTACTCCAACCTGCAGTTATTTAAAAATATGTAAGGTCCAAAAGTGAAAAATCGAGGACTTTAAGATCCTTGTTGGGGTCGTACACATGGATATTGTGATACTAAGACAAACTCTGACCATTTGCAGTCTAGTACTTTAACTATGATTTAATTGGAGTATGTTTTTTTCAGTACAATTTTTCTGTGCCTTGTTTTTACTCTCCTCTCTATCTTGAAATTCTGATGAATCTATTTGTTGTTTCTTTTCAATATTATTTATATATAGGCATTTCCTACTTATTTTGTTATCGAAAATATTTATGGTTTGTGTAAAAAAATCTCTTATATATTTTATTATTAGGTGTATTAATTGAATACACAACATATCGTGTTCGACTTAATAAAACCAAAAGAAAGGGGTGTCTGTCCAAGTTAAAAAATTAGTTTCTCATTAAGTTTATATGAGACCACACAGGTACCTTTATGATATATTTGCACGCAATTATCAGTTGACTGGTCTAGAAATTGTTGAAAGAGATTGTTCCATTTTTTTTTTAATTTGAAGTCACGACAGCGATAATACATGCTATCGATTGAAACTGTTGTGAAAAACACTACTCATTATACAAGTATTATTCAATTGCACAGCGTGATACTGATATGTATCAAGAAATAGGAAAGAATCAAGATAATTGGTAATTGATGAAATTAGGAAGAATATATATCATTATTAGAGCTATTGTCGATATCTTGTTATCATCTATTATAGTAGTTTTATCATGAATATTATTAATAATTTTGTAATACAGCCATTTATTATTTCACTTCTATCAACTATATCGCTCAGGCACGGATGTTTCAATAACGGATTGTAATTTTTATAATTTTTCTAACCGCTGTTCTAGCAAAATTATTTGAACGTAAACTCAATATATCTTGAATGCTGCTGTAACAGTTGTATAAAATGGGTTTCATGCCGTTTCACATATTTGAATTCAGTAGTCAAAAATGTATTCATAGATTAATAATGCCAGAGTTGTTTCCCTGAAATCGTAGTACTGCAGTTTGTTAATAAAAATACAATGATTACCGCATTCGGAAGCTTTAGAAAAATCAGAATAATTTGTTGCAGTGGAGTAATGGTTGTTTAGGTCGGCGTAAACATTATTTATGAG
Organism: Diorhabda sublineata; assembly: GCF_026230105.1. Classification (NCBI taxonomy): domain Eukaryota; kingdom Metazoa; phylum Arthropoda; class Insecta; order Coleoptera; family Chrysomelidae; genus Diorhabda; species Diorhabda sublineata. Next base: position 29,539,824 of record NC_079476.1, read on the forward strand.
AGAAAATATAGCATAATTTGTGCATTTGTTACTTAAAAATCCAAATTGATGGGTATTAAGTATTTTATATTTAAACAAAAATGATAAAAGCCTCTTTTTGAAATGAAATGTTTATTAAAGTGGTAAGGTGATTTAATGAGCATTTCAGCAGGCTCAAAAACGTCTTTAATGTAAGTCTATCAGTATCAGATTTATTTTTGATATCATTAATTGTTCTGCGAAGCTCGATGAAACTACGGCTACATTCACAAAGTAATTACGAGTATTTAGGTACAGGTTTCTTTCGCAGCATTACCAGAATTGGCGATTCTCCTATTATAATAAATATCCTTGGCGGCTTTTATTGTCTTATGATGAATTCTTCTGTATAGTTTTACTTTATTTTGGAGGATGACACTATCCGAGAATTTCCTCAGGTGGGATAAATTTCGCATGTTCTCTGAATATATTCGTAAACCTTTAGTGGACCGGGGTTTATTTTACTCATTTTTAAAACGCTCGAGGGGAAACAAAGTTGATGCCACAATAGTTAGTGTTGTTATCAATCTAGAAAATTCGAAGTTCACATCACCAGAGAGAATGTTCCAATCAGTTGTGAGGTAACGGAGCTCGAAGCTTTGAAAGTTTTGTTAATACTGCTTCACAATCGGAGATTGAATTAGACCTGAATTGAGACCTGAATTAAAAACAATACATTCGATGGATTCTAAATAATACGATGACGCGTTTTAATTATTCTGATTGGTGAGGTAATATGCATGACTATATCAAAACAATCAAAAATTGACTGAAGTCATTCTTGAGCAGCACACTCACTGGAATAGTCTATCCTTTTCAGAGACCAAGAGTGAATCAAAACTTTTTCACATGTACTCCCTTTCTAATAAATTGGACTATAAAAAATAGATTCTTTTATTTATTTATATATATATATATATATATATATATATATATATATATATATCAGATAGGTGGTTTTTTTCTATTTTCTATTTCTCTTCTCTATCGGCCAGACAGAAAGCGCCTTTTGTAATGGAACTTAAGTTTAACAGAATCCGTTTATGCGTATGAAAGTCGTTTTATTTGTTTAAGATAGTACAGTTTTCAATTAACATTAAAATCAATAATTAAGTAAATTTCATGATAGAAACACTGTTATATTTCATTCATGATTGTTCCATCTATCAAGATATTAAGGTTTCAAAAATATCTCAAGTCGATGAGTTATTTATCATAAACTGATCAAATTTCGTTTTTGATCAATGTTTTCAATGGCTCTTACGAAAATTACGAAATATTTATATATTAATCAATTAGTTGAAGCGATAATTTAATATATAATAATAACATATAACAAGAATTCCGCACTGTTTATTTATCCATGCAGACGCCTCTTATATTTTTCATAGCTTGTTGAAGGTATTCAATCATTCAGTAAGTTATGAAAGTGATGAAACTCATTTAAACTGATTGATATCCGCTGGTGTGATGATAATCTTATATTTAATTTTTTTACCGCATGTCCTAAAGATATTATAGCTCCCATATAATCATTTATCCCTTATTATAAAGTAGATTCCGACGTAGATATGAAATGAATTTTATGGCTGTTATTTTTGTGAAGTATTACTCAGAATTTCGGAAAGCAGTATCATCTGCCACAACATAATAGTTTTTACTGGTTAGTAAGTATAACCATTAATTCGGGACAAATGATTTAAATTGAATTCAAAGTTTCTAATAATTGAAAAAAAAATAATAATAATGAACACTTTCGCTGAGTTCTTAAGAGTTAACAAAGCAATAATAACTTCACATTGACAAAAAACATTATATAAGGTCTGTGGAAAAAATTGAAGTAAGGCTGCAAAAATAATTATAAGTGCGTTCCCAACAACCCTCTATATCTATAACCTTCTCGGAGAAATGCAATTTACATATAAATCGCGGTAGTTATATCCACCTTTTTATAATACAATTTAAAAGTATGTCAGAAATCATAGGTAGTTTTTCTGAAAGAATTCTCATACACACCTATAATATTTCTACCTTAATTTTCTTACCTATCTCTAGAAATTTTCTGATATAATATGTTTAATATGTGAAATACACAAACTATCAGAAGTTTTATTCTACAACATGGGGTGGAATTGGAGAATGAACTAAAGTTCTAAGCCATGAATTGAACTCTAGCTAAAACTAAGAATAAAGAAGCTACTCCTTTTGGCAGATCACAGTTGAACACAATTTTTTCAATTAGTTGTAGTTTAGTAGTAGAAATATAACCCAACTTTTCCAAGACTAAAAATACTTATAATGATTTCAAATTCTGATTGTGTATATAAACACAAATTAACATGAAAGATCATGCAACATCTAAGTAATCAATTTAAGATTACTGCTACAGTGAAGCTATAGAACCCTTTATTCAAGATTTCATCGTGGAAACGTAAACAATTTGGAGGAGTAAAGTTGAAATTCTCAATTTCATATTAACCTGAAGCTTTAACTATCTCCAGACCAGTGGTAAGCTTTAAACCGAAATTTGTTTGTAAACACCATCTATAAAACGTTTAAGGTTCAAACTTTACTTGTAAAATTACGCCTTACTGATGTATGAAGAAATGAAGATGAGTAGAGAGTATGCTCGTCAGCTCGGAACAACCCGAGCAGCTGAAGTACAAATGCTCTGAATAATATAAGTCTGTTGTGTATTACATTATACGGTATACATCATAAAGTCAATTCAACAGAAATATGAAAGTAGCTATCAACAAATCCAACAATTTCTCCATCAACTATCAACGCTAAGAATGAAGATAACAATTGTCTTTGTCCACCATGTCGTGGGAATCGAAGGTAATAAGTTCGTTGATACAGCTGCCCATGAAGCAACAACCCTAGAGATTGTAATATTGCAAATACAGTGCTTTTCAGCTTTTCCACCTCTAATAACTTTTGTAATACCGGTATTTAGAAAATATCCAAAAACACGTCAATTTATGTTGGAAGGGGCAAGCATTATGGCTTATTTAAACTTACTGGAAAAGCCACCCCCTCACCCCTAGCAGCATCCCCTTTATTTTTTTAAATTACTTTTCATATTTTTTATGTAAAATTTTATGAAGTTACAATAAGTGTTCAAAATGAGTACCGTTCACTTCCATACAATGGTATAATCTATTTTGAAATGCCTCTCTGACATTGCTTATACGGCTGGATTTAATTGTCGACATTCATTTTCTAGCCTCTCTCGTAAATCATCCAGAGATTCTGGTTGGGTAGCATAAACTTTTGTTTTTAAATACCCCCATAAAAAGAAGTCTAGGGGTGTTAAATCCGGTGACCTAGGTGGCCACTCCATCATCTGCCCCCTTCTACCTATCCAACGAACGGGGAATGTTTCGTTTAAAAATTGTCGGACAGGCATAGCATAGTGTGGGGGAGCTCCGTCTTGTTGAAATACCAGTAAATCTTCGGAAAGGTTATCATCATTTTCTATTATTGTTGTAATACGTGGGTCAACCCCTTCCCTGAGTAACTCAAGATATGATTCACCATTTAAATTTCCGTTGATGAAGAAAGGTCCGACAATGTGGTCACCTAGGATACCACACCAAACGTTTAACTTTTGGGGATGTTGTGTATGGTATTCACGCATAATATGTGGATCACTTTCAGCCCAATATCTGCAATTATGCCTACTTACTAAGCCATTTAATGACCATGAGCATTCATCAGAAAAGCAAATATTGTTTAACAATTGTGGATTGTTATTGATAATTTGCGCCATTGATTCGCAAAACTCTAGACGACGATCAAAATCATCTTCATTCAACTCGTGCACCAACTTAACTTTGTATGGGTGGTACTTGAATTTATGTAGAACTCGGAAAACTGTAGAAGATGAAACACCGATCGCTCTACTTATTGTTGACAACGATTGGGGTTGTTGAGCCTCTAAGCTGACTTGCCCTAAAATTGCCACTTGGATTGCTTCGTTATTTACGAGTCCCTCTCTTTGCACTTTATTGCAAACAGACCCTGTTGTGGTAAATTTCTCCATCAGTTGAATTACATACTTATGAGTTGCATGTCTTCCGTCATGTAATTCGTTAAATATTCTAGCAGCAGCTCTTGCACAATTATTATTTTGGTAGTATAAACCCACAATTTCAATTCTTTCTTGCAAAGAGTAAACCATTTCAGAGAAACAAAATAAATAATGTATCAAATTACACTATCAATAGTGACTACAAATTCTAGTTGACAATGTCAACGTCAACTTTAATAAAAAGTAGAGTTTTTTGTTGTTTGGATTTTTTAAGTAGAATAAATAGCACAGTTAAAAAGATTAAAGAGTTTGAACTGTTGTACAACCCATTTTAGTACAGGGTGAAATAAGGTGAAAGTAAATAATAAGTAAAATTTGTGCTCTTAAAAGAAAAATTGTTTATCTCATAAACTAACCACTTTAACCTACAAGTATTATACATTTTTGAAATCAGCTCAAAGAGGAGTATCCAAATTTTACATAAAAAATATGAAAAGTAATTTAAAAAAATAAAGGGGATGCTGCTAGGGGTGAGGGGGTGGCTTTTCCAGTAAGTTTAAATAAGCCATAATGCTTGCCCCTTCCAACATAAATTGACGTGTTTTTGGATTTTTTCTAAATACCGGTATTACAAAAGTTATTAAAGGTGGATACTTTTATCTGAAAAGCACTGTATATAGCCACAATGATATTAACAACTTCATTCAAAAGTTAATTGAGAAAAAGATTCAAATAGTATGGAATAGTGAGAAAATAACTTAAGCTGAAATTTATAGATTGACTAGCATCAACATTCAGACGGCTAGGCTAAATTAAATTAAAGAGACTAAGACTCAGTTATGATCGAATTATCTATGGTTATCCAAAGCAACATATCCTCGTGGAATGTCTAGAGTGTCTAGAGCTCCAAGAACAAGACAATACCTAAAAGACATCAAAGTGTCAATATTGTTTAGTGGATATTAAGGCGTAGTAGTAGTATTTAAAGAGAAATAGATAAAACTCAACGTTGGTAAATGCTAATGACTCTTAATGGTGGAAGATTCCGTTCTTTGAAAATGTACCAAAGACCTATATTTTTAATTGGTGGGATACCTCTTTTGAAAAATGTATTCAATAAAATAATGCTATGAATGTTTGTGATCATATAGGTATGGGGACAAAAAAATGCGTACAAATTATTTGTTGCACGTTATTCTATGAGAAAATGGTTACCAGCCAGTCGGCTCGCTTTTCCAATTTTTGATCTAAGATGTTCAATTAAATTATGAAATACTAAATCTGATATTTACCAGAGTTTGCTCAAAATTCTCTTTCATGTGTAGTTGCTTCCCAAGGATATACGATTCGTTTCATATTCCGCCACAAACGTTCAATTGGCCTTAGTTGAGACTTGAAACGGAATATTCAGCTCCCACAACGTTTGATTTCTACTGATCCTTCTACTGACAATATGTTAAGAAATTTATTTCTTGTTACAGATTGAATCGTTCTTCTGCACGAGTGCCCCATGTAAGTTTCTGGGTTAGGTATCTTCAGAAATTTAGTGTTGTCTTTAACCAATCTACAATTTATATTAATGCTTACGAATTGCTTTGTACTTCTTTTTTGATAGTTGAAAAGCATCTTTTATCCTTGTTAGACATTCCTATACGTCGTAGATTGATATATTTTTCACAAATCATATAAACATTGTAAGTAATAACAAATGTCGATGTTTTTTAGTATCGACAATTAATACTGAGCTAAATTTAACATTATAAAGTTCACCTTTCCGTATACATCTGCAAACTTCCAAATTATAGGCGCTCTAAAAATATAAACTTTAGTTGGAAGAATTTAAGTTGGTCGTCATGTTTACAAACCTTTGTTAACAAATAAAAGTCATCAGAAGCTGTTTCAAGAAATGTTTTAATATTGTCACTGGTTACAACGTTGGATTTTTGAACTGATTTAACAGAGGTAATATTTTGCAATAAATATCAATGTTAACATCATGTTTTGCTACCAGCAAACCAAAATAAGTTGTTAACATATTACCAAAGAAGGATTTCACTTCATTTTTCATTTTCTAGTCTATGAATTCGTTACCTTGACATCGATGGCAATAAATTTAAAATGTCTTTCGGCAAAGTACTCTAACTGCAGATAACATAAGTAGAAGAAGAAGTTACATTACTATTGGTACTTGAATTGGCAACATTTAACGAGTTCAAAGAAATAATATTGTCTATAGTTACATATATAGTTAAGCAACATTTACAATGTTGCTTAAAGTAGAACTAGTTGTTCGCGTTAAAATTTTCACTGCGGAATCCATTTTATTTTTTATTGAGTCGTCTAAGTAAACCTCCGCAACTGTGCTAGATTTCCACCCACCTTCTTTAGTTAAATTATATCACCACCGGAATCCAATAATAAAGACGCCGAAGAACGTCGAAATGTGTGCCCATTGTAGTTTTTTGGATTAGGTAAATTCAAATATGTTGCGATAAGCGAGGGAATTTTTGAAACCTTATTGATAAGTACAACTTGGGTTTTGCATTTTTCATTCCTATAATGAAAAAAGAATGATTTGTTTTGACATTTGTGGGTCCTTGGTTTTTATATTTTTTATAAATGTTTACCAAATTTAATCTATTGTCAGATATTTCACCAATAACAGTAAATCGACTTTGAACTTGAGTTTTTTATCAGGTATTGTGATAACTAGAACTTTTCGGTTTTATTAATATCGATATACTTCATTTTATATAATTCCTCTTTCCGCCTAGCTCCAGCGATTCCGTATATTAAAGCAACCTGAAAAATGTTACTAATAATATCTATGCTTACATTAAAATTTTTAGCTGTCATACCTTTAGCATGAGATAATGATCGTATGGAACAGAAATTTATTATTTTTTGGGTCTATAGCCAACTGATTTATTTTTTAAAAAATGAAATGAGTATCGAGTATTTACTGATTTTTATGTGGTTATTTATTATTAGGGTGCCTTCCAGTTTTGAATAAATCGACCAAAGTGTTGAAGGCATATTTTGGATTTAGTTTCAAAGTAATCTGTAACACTCTTTCTGTGAAGGTGTTTATCCCCTTTTTAGTACACCACTCCATAAAAGAATAATATTTCTCTAAATACTGTACCCTGGATTTCTCAGGGAGAAGATTCATAGTCTCTGCAGTTGCCGATTCCAAAACATCTTCTGGTGGGCAACTTAAACTGTCTTCAGATTCAGAAATTACATTCTTCATGAATACAAATGAATGAAATAAAAATATTATATCGGACATAGAAAAATGAAATTTAAGACAAATAGTGTACGTCATTGATCTATCAAGAACAGTTAAGATACAGCAGTTTTAGTTCTGGAAAAATAATCAATTAATTATACAATTTATCCTGTAATCCTTTAAGTAGAATATCTCCAATATAACAAATAATGTATTTGGAGAAACTGTAGCTAAAAGCTAATTCTACTGGCATATTTATATCATTAACCATTTGAAAAAAATAGGTTTTTATAAAAATCCTTAGAACAAAATGTCATCTTATATATTGCGTGAAATTTTTAGCACCACATGGTGTTGTTAGTATGAAATATATCTGATGTAATATAAACACCTGTTTTAAACCGCCATACGTAATTTATGTTACCCATTGACAGATTAAATACGTTTAGAATTCTCAAAACAATTTATGATTTTAATTTCATCTGATGCTAAGATCATACGCATCGTTTATTCTTTACTTTCTTACCGTACTTAAGTGGACGGCAATTTTTAAAATTGGTTAGAACACCTTTTTGATATGTTTCCGCCTTGTAATAAAACAACCAATTTAATTCATAAGCCGACGTGAAATATGTTGCTTCTTTTATAAGTAATGATCTTGTTTGTATGCTTTACAAACTTATAATTACAGTAAATTAGTTGGTGGACTTCATATAAAGTTTGTCGGTATTAAATTTCGTTTTCAGTTTAAACGAGTTGAAATACTGAAATAACTATCTGTTTTTAAGGAGAACAATAAGTAGATAGTCAGTGAATATAGACAAACGACTTGTATAGTAGAGCCCTGTGCTTTTCTCCTAATAATCTAGTTTATCCAAATACTTCAGAGCTAGAATTACAAAAATAGATTAAAAATAAGTATATTTAAATTGATAAAGTTTGTTGAAATAAAACAGTAAACTTAGACAGCGTTACATAATTAACATTTTTCGTCATTTTAGAATCAAATACGAGGATTACTACTTAAGTTTTGAGATAGTCAAATAAAAACAAATATTTATAATTGGATATGAATTTATTGTTTCTCAAAATATTCTCCAATAAGATCAATACTATTTTCATGCGTTTGAATAAATTATCGAAGTATTTTTTCCATGCCGATTGAGTTACCTCCAAACATATGATTTGAATGCTTCCACCGCTTCATCAGGTGTAGAAAAACGTTGACGTCGTAAATTAATTTTTAACCTGCGGGTATAAAATAAATCTTTGGTTGCCAAGTGGACTGTAGGGCGGATGACACATCAATTCGATATTTTCACTGTTCAAAAACGTTTTTGTTTGAATTGATAGTTAAGAGTTCGCATTGTCGTGATGGAGAATTCGAATTTTGTGATTTCCCTGATTTTTTCGAACTTCTAGCAAACAAATGCTGGTGTACCAATCAGAATTGGCCGTTTTCTGATTCTCTTATAAAACGGTGGCGACATGTCCAGTGATTCCGAAAAATCAGGCGCCCATTTGCTTCGACGGCTTCGTGTGCGAGAACAACTTTTGTTGGTTTTGGCTGGTCTTGAAAGAACTGATTGGGGTAAGACTAAAGCCTTTTTTATACTTTTTACAAATCACTCCAATTTTTTAATTAGCCTAGCAATGGTGTTATTTGGCAAGTACCATTGATTGATAAATATTTCATGTTAATCTGCATCTGTGGAGTTAGGTTAAAAATACTTTGTAATTGCTTTGCTAATGTTACTGTGTCCTTGCTGTTGCTTTCTAGGCAGTCATATTCAGTATTGCGGAAAGAGCGACTTGGAATTTAGAGACGGTCTAGTCTTTTAATAGCCTTTCGTGAAGAGTATTGCATTTTGATTTCTTCTTTTTTTACAACTCAAGACTGTTCTGTTTAATTTGGTTTTATCTTCTATTTTTTTTATATTTTAGGTTAGGCAAGTCCCCGTTTTTAACAGAGCGAATTGGTGCTTTTGCCAGGAAGCTTCTTGTATTTTTTTAGTGAGCGTTTTTACCGCTTCAATGATATCGATATCTGTATTCAAAAATATATCGATCTTCAGACATTGGTTTAGTTCTGTTCGGCCAAGTTCGTGTGTATTATGTAAAAATGAAGCAAGTTCCTCAACTATCATTTCTATTTTCTATAATAGAATTCTTTACCATAAATACGAGAGCTCTTCAGAAAGAAAGGAATGTTTTGGAAAAACGTATAGGTATTAACAAAATTTGAAAGAGAAAATAAAATTATTTGTTTTCCCTTATAATGATCCAATAAATTGATTCGCATATCACAGCGGTGAACACGCTTCGAAATTATTTAATCATATAATTCTTCATCCTGCAATCCTCCTGTCAAAATACTGAGTTAAAGTGAAGGAATCTTGCCAGTCTAATGAATTGAGAAGTTGTAGACTGTGGTTCATCAAATCAAGTCAGCCATTGTCTTGTAAAGACATAATTTTTAAAATAAACTTTATCCAGAGCTTTTTCTTCTCTTTTAGTTTTAAGCACAAACATTTAAAGTACCGATTAAAGTCATAATCTTCGTTATTTGGTAAGAACTTGTATGCTTCCACTACAAGGTCTGCAATTTTGTCTCGCAATTGATTTATTTTATTCATGTCTCAGAACGAATTATCATTTTATCTATTGATGATTCGCGATCACGTTCAATTAGTTCATAGTTCACAATTCTCGAACCTTAATTCGGCCATTTTGATCTTTGTGCAGTATCATAGACCACACATAATATTGATTTCTGGAAAAACAGGCGTCATGGAAATGTTCCTATTATGGTGACTAGACGCTAAATGGGATGTTGCACACGCAGAAACGTTCCTTACTTTCTGAATACCACTCGTATATTCAGAGTACAAATTCAGTCAATAGAAATAACTATAATTTCAATATAACAACAACAATTTCTAATTAACTTTTTTTTCCTATTGAAACTAATAATGTACTAAAAAACCGCTGATCAAAGTGACACTTTCTCTTCATAGTTACATTTAAAGTGCAATTATCTAATTACAATGAGTTTTTAAAGTGCAATCATCTAAGTTGAAAACTTATTCTAACTGTCGCAATTCTTCTTTTTTGCCAATATTCATTTTTGCCACACCAAGTGATTTTTGTCTCTAAGCTTTTTACATGTTCAATGATGAATTGCACTGGCAACAAGATATAACACGATCTTTCTAAATAACAACAAGTGTACCAACAAGTTTTCTAAGCTGATATTTGCAAAGCTATTGACGCTACATAAGCACCTACAGTGATTATATGAAAAAACTGTTACAAAAATTATATTATAATTCTTATCAAGTATTGAACTCAGAATATATCAAATTTTATTAAATAATTTTTCTCATTTTTTCATATTTTTGAGTTATATGTTTCACTTTTTTTGAGTCAGTCGTGACAATATCAATCTTTTAACGCACTATGAATACTTCCTGCATTACGTATACTGTTAAACGCTTAAACTCGTGTACAGCAAGTGGCGACTGGAGTTAATAATAATCGTTATTAAACAATAATTTTTGAATATTTGAACGATAAGAATTTTTTTGAAACGAATATGTAAAATTGGGTATATGAATTTGCCATTTATAAAGCAAGTGGAAATTCATTATCTCCTCTACGTTACATGAAATTCCTGGAAATATACAGATGAAGACATTTATTATTAATGCTTACTACGAATCGATGCATCCAACATAAAGAATATCTAAAATTTCAGAAAACTTTGATACGTCGCTCTTGTAAATGATAATCATACAACAGAATAGAAAAAGAAGAAACATCAAATGATATAAAAGAGGTGCAAAAGGAATAGAAAAATTACAAAAAGATTTGTGACATTACAAGAAACTATGAACACAATCAACTACCTTAGTAACTAATTATTGCAATACCCGTGCACAAAATGCTTTTGTTCATATTCGGCCTTTTCCTAATCAAATCTGTATATATTTCGATAATGCAATATATATGTGTATGTTTTGTAGTTTTATCATTATTTTTCACAGGCGTGCGATTGTCAAATCAGTGATGCACATATGTAACCGCCTTCCAAAAATCACTGTTCTGTTTTTATACTTCTATTTGTTTATCAGGGTTATTATGAATCCAGTTAGGGGCCGGCAAGATGTTAATTTCGCAATTCCTCTTAATCAAATGCGGCAGTTAACGTGTTAAGATGATGATAATTATGTGAACTGACCAGCAAAGGCGGCTGAAGAATTTCCAATTAATAAAGAACCAACTCTACCTTTTATCAAAGTTCTTTTCTGTTTATTCCACTACATGGAATAAAATTAGAAGGGGCAAAATTTGTCTGACGCGCGTTTCGATGACCAAGTTTCGTCTTGGTGGTGTAAACAGTGTATTCACTTGAAATTACTGACGTAATGAAGACGGGAAAAATATGAGGTATTAAAAGAATAACTTTGTTCATAACGTAAATATATTATTCAGTCAGTATTAAACAATTATGCTCATTTGTGATTTTACTTACACTTACAAAAAAAGTACTTATTACGAGAAACTAGATAAGTGATTAAAAAAAATTTTGGGACCACAGACAGTTTTTACTTTAAATTATTCTACAAGTAGTGAGACATAATGTGCAAAAAATCACGTGAACCTCGCTCGACTTGTTCTTTAAAGATGAAGAAGAGTGAAGAGTGAAAAATAATGATTATTTTCGATTTCTCGATAATGTGATGAATTTTCACAAAATGCCGAAAACTGCTTCTTAAAGCATTTCTATAATTTCAGCGTTATCAAAATATCAACTACTTTGCTTTATTCTGAACTTGATGCTGTTTTGAAGCGATTTATTTCGATAATGATTTATTTCGAGAATTAAAAGGGATTGATTATATGTTCACCAAAAGTTTATGGTACTCCACCCACAAGACGACAGGAAAAGGGTTAAGTAATATTTTTCATTAAATCTGTCAATACTCGTTTAAATAAACCATTGTAATCGAGAATAAATTCTCTAAACAAAAGTTAATTAATTCAATTAATTTTGCCTTTCACTATACTAATGTGATTACTAACCTAGGTGAACGGTGAATCTAAGCATTATCATAATCTGCATAGTTTATAAAATCGATAAAATCTTCGTTGACACTAATTTTCTTCCATAAATTAGATAATATTATAACATAATAGTATATAAAGTATAAGTGTGATAGGTTTTTCAAGCACGGCAGCTGTAGAAAACAAAGGATTAGGGTTATAAAATACTTGTAGTTTATTGAACTAATGAAAGAGAAAATAATGAAATATCTATACTTCATGACGTAGTTACTTCATCAGATCAACCATTAAAAAACTGCCATTTGGAATAGATTTTAAGGTGTCGTTTGTTTGATGACTAAATAATTACATTGTGGTCCATAGTTTTTACTCAACGGAGCTGGAATATGTATTTATATTTCACTCTGGTTATACTGATATCTTTTTCACTTTTCGCATCTCAAGTGTCTGCGTACACAGATCAGTGACTCTCAAGTATCGATAATAAAGTACTGTTGAGTCCGTCTACTCATTATGGAAAGCTCGGACAGTCCGTGAACAAGCAGATTAATTGCAAAACATGTAGACAAAGTTTTTCAACAATCTCTGTCCCAATTAAGTCAAATAGAAAAGATAAAAATAAATCAAGGAATAGGCCCCATACTAGATGTCAAAGATCTTCCTTGGAAAGGTATAGCCTTCCTAACAATTATCTTCAAAGCAACCTTATGTCTAGGATACTTACCTCCCAGTGGAAAGTGTCCCAAATCACCCACCCAAACAAATAACAAATCACCAAACAACCAATTTGGATTTAGACAATAACATTGTACCATCGAAGAAGTGCATAGGATAGTGGGCACTATAAATTGTGCTTTTGATGAATGAGATGATCCAGGCCTTCGATTTGACACCAAGGTTGAGTTTTACACTTAAAAAAGATTTGCCTCACAAAATATATCTCATATTAGAATCATATTGGCAAGAAAAGTATTTTATGATGAAATATGGATGAGAAACAAGGAAAGTTTTCCCAGTAAAATGGGTGCCTCAGGGTAGCTTGCTTGGATCGATTCTATACTTACTGTTTAGGGCTGCTTGTGAGCACGGTACTCCAATTTAAGAACGATCGTAGCACGGCTATCCAGTTAGGAACGCGGAGCACGACTTTTACCTATCTACTCCAAGTTGAGAATTAGTTAAGGGCTCAATATTTTACAATGCAAAAAAATGTACAATCACTTGCCAATTGAAATCAAAACGATATAATCTTTTTCCGAATTCCGCAATAATTTGAGGGCATATTTACTGGAAAGTCTATACTCTGTAAACGACTTCTATTCTAATGATATTTAATTCCGGACATGTTGCATACTGGTTTAATTTTTGCTATGGACTTATATACGACTAATATACTAATTATTACCTATTGCTATTACCTATAATTTTGTTCCTCATTGTGGTTTTCTTCTGTATATTGATATTTTAATTTATTTATATCTTTATTTAGTTATTTTTATGTTTGTTTTTACAAGCTTTTGTCTACAAACTATAACAATTTTTGACAATAAAGCATATCTCTCTCTCTGATCTCTCAACAAGTAGAAACATAACTACCGCATCGTTTGCCGATGTAAAAGCAATATTGGCAAACTACACAAACCCTACCATAGCAGCAGCATATCTACAACAACATTTTAACAAAACAAACGAACAAACCGTACCACAAACAAGCAGCGTAAAGTACCTAGATATCCATCTAGACAATAGACTCACTTGGAAAACACATATCCTTACTGAAAGGAAACGGTTGGGGATTAAAATAAGCCAATATTGACCCATGGGAGCCAGTTATAGGGAACAGCAGCCAACAATGAAATCGGGAAAGACCTCCAAGTCAAAGAAGAAAGAAGTGCCTTCAATGAACGCTACTTAAACAGATTTAAGAACCACTCAAACAAGCTGTGAATCCACTTAACAAGAGTGAATAAATACAAAGATTATAAAAATATAAACCATTATACTTGACGTATTGGTCTCAAATGTATATTTTTTTATATTAGGTTCTACATACACATACAAAATAATTATCAAAGAAAAGTCACTCCAGCTTTAGGCAATTTAGCTTAAAAAACTACATGACTAAATTATCACTGAATTCCATCAACTAAATGATTGTACTATTTTTCCAATGGTTTAAACTTATAAAATTATACAGGAATAACTACTTTTTGATTGATTTGGATCAAATTTGGTAATAAAAATCAGGTATATCGGGGACGTAACTGCACAGCTCTTCGTGGTCGCCAAATTACTGTGTTTCTTGTTATTCTTTATTCACGATGAAAAAGTGAAGAGGGGAGCTTTCTACTCTAATAGATTGAACACACGACGAATCCATATATTACATATCAAAAAGAATCCCATTTCTAACATTTTCGGTTCAAATCTGTTTTGATCGTATTAAATTGAATATACAATATTAACAACGAGTGAAATACGTTTGGATATATTAAGTAATGGTCATTGAAAGCAAATACAGATACAAAAGTAACCGGAATGTATAATAATTAGTAACTGACTCTAGAATGATTCGGTCTGTTTAACAGCTATGCCAGTAACATATATTTATATAGCTATAATACTATTATTACCTAAACTATAAATTTGTATTCTATCTATAATTTTTTAAGCAGATGTTGTATTTTCCTCTCTCCTATAACCATTAAACATATTGTATTATTGTTTATCTGTGACAATTAATGGAGTAGATACAAGTTTTTAAGTCATAAAACCGAAATTGCACAAGATAAATCATTTTTCCATTTTTCTACTAAGAGAGATAAATGAAAACCAAATATAATCCAATTCCTAGAACAATAGAGTGAAAAATGCGAGAGGTCTGTTGCAATACATTGGATGAACAAAGCCTTTTCTCATGAACAAAAAACTATAGTAGAAAACATCATATAGCTAATAATATATACTAGTCAGCACAGTTTGAATTTAGTAACATTTAGTAATATTAGTAAATATAATATCGTTTGACATTGACATCTATATACAAAACAAATATTACTTTGTGTTTATTCGACAAAATCCATATTGTTGCCCCACTTCACTAACACTATTCCATTTAGAACAAGCAATACCTCGTATTATTGGTGAAGTAACATTTTTCTAAATTCTATTCTAAACAAAACAAACTTGACTTTATTTTATAGAGGTGATTAGATCTCTTGTAGTTATATCGCTTTAATGGCATACTTGAGTTGAGAAAATTGGTTCTGTGATTTAGATTATATTTATTGGAGGCCTAATAATATTCAATAGAATCAAAATATATATTTTGATTTTATAAACCAAGACGTTTTCAACTCATTATAAATGTATATAAAATAATTTTGGTATCGTTTACTCACATTGAACCTCAATTTCATTGACTGAATAAAATATTAATTTTGTATACTTCAAATCAAAACTGATTCTGATATACCTCTATATATAATATAGTAATGAACTGAGGGTTCCAATAAATTCACAGATATCAATGTTTAGGAATTAAAATTAAAATCTTGACGTCTGATTCCCATCTGACAATTTCCGTTTACTGCTGTTCCTTATGTGAGGCACTGTTTTCATAGCCCAAAAGATTCAATGTATTCGATGAATGCGTAATCACATGACCAAAGGGGGAAAAAGAATAACCTTCGATTGGACAACTTGTTTTATGTAAAAAGCCAGCACAAGAAGGTAAGCCGTATAACACTCGAGAAGTTCGAATGGTGCCTGCCGTGTGGAAATGCCTCTGAATATTGACCTCGATCTTCTGTAAGTTATAGTGTTCGGAAATTCCGTTCCCTGGTAGCTGATTCCACAGTCTCGCACTGCGTTAAAGAAAATAATCTCGATTAATTAACGTTATGGTGTCTGTAGGCGAAGTCGGTGTTCATGAACGTCTACCTGTCGAGTAGACTTTACAAGTACTGTTCTAGGTGGGATTAAGTTGGACAGTTTGGAAGAGCATCTGGTAGTATGGGTAAAACAGAGTCAGATAGGCGACGTTTCTTCTATAGTCTAAGCTGTCCAAATTTCTGGTCAATTCTGGGTCGAATTGCTCTCTTCCGCATTGAATCGACCATCTTAAGGGTGTGCGTAGAAGCTGAGCTCCAAATGTGCGAACACTACTCCAAAGATGGATGAATCTGGATATTGTAAAGGATGAAAAGCCGTTGCGGATTATATGGCTTTTTGGTCTTAAAGAGGGCTCCAAGGTTTTGTGAAGCTTCATTAGCTAATTCAGACACGTGACTAAGCAGAACATATTGCTCCCAACCTGAACACCCAGCAAGCGTATTTTCGGTGATTGTAATATTTTATATCCAAACAGGACCAAACCTTAACAAGCAGTGCCAACCTTCTTTGTATAGACAGCATCCTGGATAGTTAGTTGCAGCATTAAACTCAATCAGATTGCTTCCACTCCACTCCATAATGCTTTTAAGATCGTTAGTGATGGTTGCTGACTACCGATTTTGGTGTTTATGGGGGTGGCTGATTTGAACGACTACACCAGGGTGCTATCGTCGGTAGAACAGAGTCAGTTCTTCTATGCCTGTCAAAGTTTCTGATTAACTATGGATCGCCTATAAGTCGAATGAAGGTGAAACCAAAGAGCTCCTCAAACAATTTCATTAGGATATTCTGTACTATCCGCCATACAGTCCAGTCCCAAGTTAGTATTGCAACTATTTGTTGTAAAACTTTACTGTTTGCGTAGAGCTATATAGAATAGCAGAGAAGAGATGTTGGTGTAACCAAATAGCTCATCGAACAATTTCATTAGTCCAGCCTTAGCACCTAGCAACTTTCACCTGAACTGAAGACGTGGCTGAAATATTCACTGTTAGCAGCTTTCGCTCTACACACTTCGCCATTGCCGACAAAGAGGAGTCAGTCTGCATTATGCTACCACCATATAAGCATGGTTGCCGTTATTGTTTCTTTTACCAAGTGAGTATTGCAACTGTTTCTTGTAAAATTCACGACGTTTGCGTAGAGCTATATAGATAAAAGAGTAGAAATGCTGGTGCAATCAAAGAACTCCTCGAATTTCATTAGGATATTCAGTACCATCCGCCGTATAGTTCAAACCTAACACCTTTCACCTGAAGTGAAGACGTAGCTAGAAAGATAGCGCTTCTATACCAACTTGAGGGCATTAGAAGTCCACATATATGATAATTGTCTCAATTTTTTCAGTGATTGTGTAGTAACCTCAAGTCTACAAAACTTTTTGTAATGAATTATTTGTTATATATGAACTTGTTTTCTATTTACAGTACTAATTATTTTATATTCTAAATGTTTTCTATGATTCATACATTTCTGTTTTGCTTGAAATACCATTATTTTTACTAGCTCAGTCTTTTCTTTTTCTTTCCAAATTGCCATAATAAAAAGAATTACAAAAAAGAAGAACAAATATTTTGGCTTAAACATATTTCCAATTTGATAATCACGTTGTAGGTGATCTATTAATAAATATAATTTTGCAAGTTGTCAATGACAATTCATATTTTAATAAATACCGCAACAGGTCGAATCGTCAAATTTTTACCTCTCTTTAAAATCAAATTTTGGGTAAATTTTAAATTTTCTCCTGATAATGCCCAAAATTTCTTTCTTTTTGGCATATCTACAATTATACCAAAATTAAATGCAAAATCCCGAACTCGCTACATACTTTCTTTGAGGTATCGCTGACAGACAGACGAAAAAGACGCAAATAGCGTATTTTTTGTGAAATTACTACACTTGTGTAATTTTACACCTCGTATATAATCATTACTGAAAATGGCTTATGTCAACATCATTTAATTAGGTCAATCATTTTTGATGTATCGTGTGAGAATACCGGAAAACGTAAGCCAACAGAACACAAAAACATATTAACATATTAACATATTAACAATAACTATTGTTAACTCCTATTGATTTGTACAAGTTCTTTTAAAATTCTGATACAATAAAAGACATATCTTTAAGTACATACAGATAACAAGAATGTTGTTTTTTTTATGAAAATTTATCCGAACGTTTGAATCGGAAATTGTTTTCACGCTGGCTGCAAAAAATGTTGACTAAATAGCACAAAAACAAACAATTGGGCGCATTGAGTTTTCTCGAACGATACAGTAGCCAGAAAATGATTCCTCAACACTAATCATCACAAGAAACGAAGTAAGTATGAAAGCAAATTAATTCATTCATCATCCTTGATAAAACTAAAAGACTTCCAGCTCAGACAATCATGTGCATATAATCTTTCGAATGAATAAATTATTTTTGAAAAATATTTACTTGTCTTTTTTTATTTTAAGACAGTATTTACTTCCGAATTTGGCTACAGTTTAATATGCAACTTGCTTATTCTTACCGATTAATATTCACAAAACCATTGTAAAATTTGAAATGTTCAATTTTAAACAAATACTCGTCGTATCGGGAAATAGTTACTTTAAAATTTATCTGTTTGACCTCGTTCCTAAGACAAATAATCTTTCTACTTAAACGCGCTTTTCACTAGCGATTGTACAATAAGAAAGGATTGATAATAATATTATCCGTCGACAACGTATGTATGTATTTATATTACAACATTATAGGGAACATGACTTTTAAAACATCAAGAAAAATTCAATTAATGTAGTCAATACTACATTCACTCGCTCGCAATTTTTATTGTGATAATGATTTTTGAAAGTACGAAAAATGACCATAGAAAGGTTACAAGTGACAATAGTCTTCAGTATTTTTTCCGTAATCATTTTTATTTTTCAGAATAGTCTCCTTTGAAATCTATAGATTTATCCCAGCGATGCCCTAACCTTTTAAGCCTTTTAAATAACAGTAGCCGTCTTCCTCTCAAAAATAGATTTTCACGTGTGCGATGACGCCCTAGTCTTATGAAAAAGGCAAGTGAAATATTAAGGTTACAAATGACAAAAAATCACTCTGGGCTCATAACTATCCAGGTTTCATTTGCAGTTATGAGTCGATTCAATGTTGCTCAAACCGCGTCAATAATGCATAAGAAATGTTTCTTCGAATGCGCTTCTGGTCCATTGTGTTGAAACGCAACACCTATCACGCGGATAGCTTACGCATGCAGTTACTATACATATAGCAAATGCACTCTTGTGATAAGCTCATAGAACGTCAAGCTGATTATCCACGTTTGAATTTAGCTGCCCAACATTCCACAGTCGTAAATGTTGGTGCAGAGTCTAGAGTGTAAAACTCCTTTTATTTGCATAGGCGTATTCCTTTTAAAAATAAATATTTAATGATAACTTTTTATTCAATGTTTTCCAATTTCAAGAAAATCTTAACAATTACTCACCTTTACGATTGACAAAATGTCTAAGATTTTAGTGATAATCTTTTAACACACGCGCAAATAATTTCCCAGTTTATATTGATGACACTTCATGTTTAGGAACGAAACAAAGAATCGTCGGAGTGTATGGGTATGTAGGAAAAGAAAACTACAAGACGTTTCAGGACGATTGGAACAGCAAAGCGTTAAAACTATTATATATTTTCAAACTATACCGGTAAAGTTATGGCAACCCTCTTCTAGGATTCGTGTGATGTTTTAGTTGGAGAGTAGTTGGACGCCATTCTAATAAATGAACGGATATTTAGAATGAAGGTGTCATTCCTCTTGAATGATAACGATATTTTACATAGTAAAGCTAAAGCAACCCTCTATACGGTTCATATTTAGTAAACAATGAGGTTGAGAGAACACGTAAGTAAGCTTCTTAAATCCCTTGTGCATTTTCAATTCATTAAATGATTTTTTATCACTACTTGTACGATTGGTTTAGGAGTTGTCTTGGCCTTCTCTCGCTCTACACCTTATATTGGAATTAATGGGTTTAATAGCTTTCTTATAGAAATAGTACATGTATCTACTCTTATTCCCAAGAGCATTCATTTTTCCATGATCCGACTTCTAAATTCTAGTAGTAAATTTTGAATAACTGGCTGCAATCCATTCTGTGTTAATCCCTCTAGTCTTCCCAATTTAATAAGGACATTCTCTATACCCCCTCTAGAAGACAGGCTTTATAGTATGGCCAGTATTTTAACGTTAAATATAAAGATCCCTGAATCATTGTGTACAAGATTTCAAATGAGAAGTAATTACTTTGAATTTTTCTTTAGATCAGAGTAGGACACAAACCGATTTTATAGATTCATTGTGTCTCAATTGTACATTGAATGTGAAAGAAATTGACAAAACAACACTTATGAAAGTTATACTTTTATTTTCATTATCTTACACCAAATTCAGACCGACAATAAAATTTCAAATCAATGCATACCAAAAATTAGAAACATTCACCTTGTGCCAGCTGTGCCCGAAAATACAATTGAGGGGATATACACTTCAATTCATCTTGCATATGCTTTTTCGTTTAAAAATTAATCATTAACTATTATATTTTCACTGTTATATACATATATATATATATATATATATATATATATATATATATATATATATATATATATATATATATATATATATATATATATATGTTCTAAATGTTCTTGATTTTAGGTCTCTTCAAAATTGCCTTATAATAATTTTGACGCTGTCTACATAGGGCAAACATCTCAGTATTTAGAAAATAGACTAAATGGTCATCAATACGATAAAAAAATAGAACTGCATTAACGAACCATTAAATATCAAAAAAACATAAATTCAATTATAAATATTCAAAAATTCTTGAAACGGAATCTAATACACGAACAAGAGAATTTTTAAAAATGGTCCACATTCATAAGAACGAAAAAGCTATAAATGATAAAAAAGATCTAAATAATTCAAGTGAAATTTATAGCTCTATTTTGTAAATTCTAATAAATTTAATATATTTGAGATGTGGAATCCAAGGAAAAATTAATTTTTTTTATTTATATATATGTATGTATGTATATATATATATATATATATATATATATATATATATATATATAACAACTTAAAATTCAATAAAAACACCAACAAACGAACAATTATTTAATCTGACAAAATACACATTTCTATAAAATACTTAAAATTATTAAAAACGCATTATTTGAATATATACAAGAATTTTGAATAAAATAAAAAAGAACCTTTGAGTGATTAATCGACATTATTCACACAATGTGGTCTTTTTTCATTCACAATGAATGATTGTTCATTTTCGCATGAAATTGATCGTGATCTATGGAATGTGATTGCAAAATACCTAATTCAATTGGTACTTGAGGTAATTATCAAAATTATCCTAGAAAACATTGCATTATACTTTTAAATATGATGTAAACAGATATTAAAACTAGAGTTTGAGAACTCTAATCATCTAATTCATTTTCAGAATATCGTGATAAGAAATAAGTGGAGAGTTCCGTACATTGATTATTATCAAATTATTTTGGATAATAGTTTGATAATTTTGTGAAAAAAATAATCATGTTATGTAAAGTAGAGCTGAAGTGACAATTTATACATTACACCATACCATATACAATGCGGTTCATATGTATGAAATAAATCCAATTTTAGCGTTTTTATGTACTAATTCCATATGAATTATAAGCACCACTTGGAACATTTTTTATAAGAAAGGTGCAATGTGGCACAATGTTCAGCAATATAATGTTTCTATCTCAAAATTTTACGTAGTATGGAGATAATGATATTCAGAATGTATTTTTCAATTTACTTTACAATTTAATTAAATGCTCAAAATGACCACCATTCACTTCTTGACAATAACCGAGGCGAATTTCTTCCGTTATCCACGTCTTCCAATCCACCTATTGGGAAAAACTTCGTTTAAATAATTTCTAGCTGTACCTGAAAAATGTGGAGCAACTCAGACTTGTTGGATGATCCACATCAGGAAAAAGTTTTGTAATGTAGGCATTACAAAAGAAATTAATCAAAAAATCTAGATAAACCTCACCATTAAGTGTGCCTTCAAAAAAATAAAGGGCAATAATTTTATTGTTAAAGATACCAGCCCAGACGTTCCCTTTTTAGGATATTGAGTGTGAGCCTCACACATGGAGTGATGATTTTGTCTGTTCCAATATTTATAGTTCTGTTTGTTAACCGTTTCATTCAAATTGTCGCTTTCTTAGAAAAAACTTTTTGTTTATGAACTGCAAGTCTACGTTCATTTTGTCCATCATCAATTCACAGAATTCTTGCCTTCTATATCAGGATTATCTTTATTTAATTCCTGAATCAACTGAACTTTGTTCATTTTATTTACTTACATCATTGTCGGCGGCAAGTATTCGAGTTGTCTTTTGCGGATTTTCCTCAATTTCTAGAAGTACTTTGTTCATCAGTGAATTGACCATTTCCCCCTGGTTTTTCAATATTTTTTACATGTCCAGTTTCACGAGACTTTTTTCAATTTTGCTAATTGTAGACTGCGAAACATGTTGACCATTATACCTGCTTATAATTCAGAGTGGGTGCTGGAGGAGGATAATATTTTAATATGTAAATTGTCAATTTAAGAATAGAAATCGATCTTTTTTAGGTTTTTTTGACATAATAACGCTAAAATTCATTTCATACATACCGAATTGTATACCATATATCAGTATAATTATATTTTATATTTCCCTTTTACTTCAAATAACACTTGAAGTTAAATCCCACCAATAATTTTATGAATATAGAATGGTTCACAGTTTAACGTAGCCGCAATTATTTTTTTATTTCGTCTTTTCCGAACTGAATTTAGTAATTCCATATTCAAATTTAAAATAAGTTTATTCGCGATGAAGTTTTCAAGAATCTAATAGTCGCAGAACAGAGGAATGAAAAGATTATATACGATATAAAAGATTCTACTTTTACCCTAGATGAAGACAGAAAAGTGTGACTGGTTACAAAAAAGTGAAAAGTGAAATGTCAAGAAATGGAAAAATGTGACGTGATATGTGTGCATTGAATATGCATTATGATCCTCATAAAGGAAGGAGAATCAACAGTCAAATAATCACAATAGTTCAGGCGCAAATATAAATAGCATCCCCACACAAATACTTCTATCTCCAGTAATGTCTAATCTACGTTCTGAACACAGTACCAATGAAGTCCAAGAGAAGATGAGAAAAGTAAGTAGAATAACTAAAATAGGTCAACAATATTTACTTTATTCGAATAATAATTCATCTTTGACGATCCAGATGTAAATTAATTTTTCACGAAAAAGTCACTAACTATTCTCTGAGTTCAAACGTCACTGTACAAGCATTAATGATTCTTAATGATCATGATATCAAGAAAATAAGTAGGTAAAATGAAAACTGTAATTAATATGATAAAATATTGATAGAAGTTTATACGGACATTTCGGGGTAGAAAAGCTTCTTACCAATAGGTTTTGTAGCTATTTTGGCAAAATAGAATCCATAATTTACGGCAATATGTTGCAGTGAATAGAACCCAGAATCACCATCACACTCCTGGATCAAAAAAGAACTCCTCTGAGTGGACTGAACCTCCCGAAATCCGTCAGAAGTAAGCACATATGTGTGTTGTGATACTAACCATTTTTAGAAGTTTCTCAAAGAGTCAGAAAACGTCTTAATAAAATAATTCGATCTTCAATGTCCCTGAAGAAGACAGTTACAACCGCTTTCTTAGAGAAGAAAATTCAGTTCTGCAGTTTTGCAACTCCAGTGATCAGCAAGATTCTGAAACAATATGATGAAATCTCTTCGGATGGCTCACATGAAAAGTGATGTGGCATCTAAACAATTATATTCCTAGTAAAATTTGAAGTTGACATTTATGGGGAATTTACAGGTCGTATTGGATACATCACTATATTTTACAAAAATAAACAGAGCGGAAAGTGTCTAATTGTTCAATATGTATTAATAAGAAGGTGAGAATAACCAATAATTCTAATCGCTCCTCCGCTCTAAGTAATTTGATAAAAAAATAAAGCCAGCTTAAAAGAAGTTATCCAACTCACTGGTAATACTTTAACGGAGCAACATAACTCCTGAAAAAATCACTCGAATTGTTCTCTCATATATCATTAGTTAAGTCTTGTTATTCGTAGAATAATATATTATTCTTGAATCTCCTGTGATATCATAGCTAACAATTATTGTATATTATTGGGCCGATTCACAAAGGAAATTAGGAAGAAACTTTCCCATAAGCAATGGAAAAAATTCCAAAAACAATGCACCATGTCACAAATCGATAGAGACGTTGGTCAAATTCAATTAAAGTCTCCAGTATTATTTTATAGCTTCTGACCAAGCTAAGAAATATCAATGAAGCAAAAAAAAACTATATTTATAAGTAAATCTAACTTTTGATTCAAAATTTGGTTTTTATTCACGGAACCGGGGGCCTGATTAATAGATATATATATATGCGTTTATATAACATGTTAGGATTTACTAGAATTCTTTAATATTTGTTGTATCTCCTCTAAAGTTTTGCCTTTTGTTTCGGGAATTATCCAAGAAGCAAGAAAAGCAGATAAAATATTACAACAACCGAAAACAAAGAATGGCGCAAATATACCAATCGAATGAGAAAGATAATAGAATGTGTTATTAGCCGCAAAATATGTTAATGAAAAAAATGTAGTTACAATACACAAACATTTCACTTTAACACTAGTAGAGAATAATTCGCCTAGCATCAAAGTAGGTACTAAACCCGTTCCACATGAAGCTGCAACTATATACACAATCATACATAACAATGGAATGAACTCTACTACAGTAAGATCTCGTTGGTTATCATATTGTTTCATGGCGAAGTAGATACCTATTCCAAATAAGGGTATAGTACATAAACTGAGGGAAATTATGTAAGAAAGTCGTCTTCCCATTTTATCTGAGAAATAACAAGCTACTAAGTAACACACAAATGTTAAACCAGTATAAAGTATGGAAGACATTTTCGTATTAATAGTATTTCCAACATTTTCGAAAATATATTGAGCATATACTGTAAACGTTATCAAACCGCAAAAGTTTTGCGACACTCTTAAGAATACTCCAGCAAAGCATGCTTTTCTGTTACTTCTAATCATTACAACATCCTTCCAAGTTCTCGGTTCTGACATCTGTCTTTTAACACCCGATTTAATTTTTGAAAATTCAGATTCAACGTCCTCTGTACCTCTTAATTTTTTCAACGAATCTAAAGTAGCAATATCATCACCCCGCATAGCATAAAAATATGGCGATTCGGGTATGAAGAAACTCATTATCAAAAATATCACAGGAAATACTAAACAAATTAAAGCAGTAGCGTGAATACTACAGTAAGCACCTATAGTATTAATTAAAAATAGTCCTAAATACAACGCACATATGAGTCCATTTCCCCAGATCCCTCTTACTTTGGGAGTCGAAATTTCACCAATATACATCGGCAGAGCGTTATACATAAACGTATCTCCTACACTTCCGATGGCTCGTGCAGTATAAAGTGCATTCAAATCAGTGCAAAACGCTTTGATTATCCACGTTATAGCATGAGGAATGGCTGATAACATCAACGTCCATTTTCTTCCCAATATATCACAAAGCTGCGATGCAATAGGTGATAGTAATATTGGTCCAATGGCATTTAAGAAACTAAAATAAGAGGCTTCTGCTTCCGTGATGTTATAGTGTTTCTTGTCGTTAATAATTTTTGGTATTGATGGAGACGGCCATGCTATTAATAGTCCAGTGCTTAGAGCTGGAATACAACCTGAAATACGATTTCAGTAGAATATATTACATAAAGAATGTCGGTAAATGAAAAAGATGAACCACACGTTGAAACACTTCCACAAACATAAAAATTTTATAATCTATAATTCTATACACTAAAAATCTCACGTTTCGCGTAAGAGTGCTCTCGCAATCTTATTATGTTTTCTATCTATATAAAATACGCAAATTGAATCAGGTAAAAATTTCTATTTTAATGAACAATAACATAGTACCTAATCTAACAAGATAAATAGGGGAAAAAACACAAATCGATCAAAGATACGTGCAAAAATATGGAATCATTTCAAATTTTGATTTCATCGAACAAAATTTATTATTGCATGTTACAAGGGCCGTTGTTCTGAAATTTTTAGTGTGTCTGTTATTTTTGATTTGTCACCTTTTGAGGAATAAATTTTGTAACTATTTTCAAATTTTTTAAGCTGGTTTTCTTCAATGCTTCACTCCACTTTTGTAGCGTCAATACTTTCTAACTTATGCTGAGGATCCAAAATTGAGACTATATTTCAACAATTTGTTCTTTGAAAATGCTTTAGAATGTTATGTCGGACGCCTGAAACCTCATAATTAGCTGTTTATCCACTTGTTTTCGGTCCCATTCAACAACTTAACTTTCTACTTTCTCAATTAACAGATCTATTGATACAATAACCATTGGAAACGTAGCATATTTTCCCACTCTAGTTTTTTCGTTAGTTTCGTTAGTTTTGTCACTAATTTATTGACTGGAATTCATCGTTTTAGATACATCTAAAACAGGGATAAGATTAGTTGCGTCACCTTTGCCTAAATCTTGATAAAATTCCTCATAGCCTTCGATTTTATAAAAAGAAAACTTATTTTGCAAATTGCGTTAGCGTTCTTATCAATGTATACAAAAGGATTCTATACGTCATTTTTGCCAATATTTTGATCATCAGGATCATCACCTAGAGTGGCAGTCTTTTACATTCTTTTGTGGTATAAGGGTCTAAAGCTCTATCTAACCTATGTCCATAACCAAAATTATATTATGTTCATTTGCAATTTTAAAATGAATATTAAAGAGAGCACGTAATCACCTAATTTATTTGGTTTATTCAAGGCAATAATTCTAGTATATTAGTACACATAGCAATATCTCGGATAGCTCAAAAAGGTATACATTACGTATTGTAAACATAGGCTGCTTATGCGGCTTTAAAACATATGTTTCAATAACATTTGCGTTAATTAGAATAATTGATCAATATTTGCCATATTTTCATACTTCGAGACTTCTTCAGCAAGGAAAATTGAAATTATTGTCTCGAGAGCGAGACGAGACGAAACTCTCGCAAACGTGAATATCGGGAACATCCTAATAATAGCATTTATTACTAAAAATTAAGCTTTAAAAAGGTCTGATTAGCTGACTATTCCATATGAAGTGAGAGTGCTGATATCTTTACTACTCCGCTGACTCACTTATAAATCAAAATAATCATATACTATCACGTCAAGTTATAATCTGTTATGAATAGAGTCACGCAGTCCGAACCCGTCTCTACATTAGGAGCACGAATTCAAAAGAGTGAAATATCAATATCACAATGGATAGTGTAAAGCAACGTGCGGTGATTGAATACGTTTAAAAGAGTTTACGGGAATCACAAAATAACATAGTGAATAAGTGGAGTCGGATGTTTCTAAATACAACAAAGTACAACTACTAGAGAAAATACTACTAATGATATAACGAGAAAAAAAATATATAAATCTACATATCTACCTTTGGTTTACTAAAAAATTGAATTCATCTTTTATATTCGTGATTCATAAAATAATTCTAATCATATAATAAACAGAATTACATAAAACATAATTGCGTATATTTTTAAAAAAGTACATTTCGTTATTGACTCTTGCCGAAGCAGTTAACCAAAACACTATGAGCGGACCAGTACCTTCAATATTGAATATATGAACACGTGTCTGCACTTTTATTTTGAAAAAAATGTTAATTACTAGAAGATTTGGATTTTTAGCAAAAATCGACAACACTTGACACTCAGACATGAGAAAGCTTCATTGCTATAATTAAATAACTCAATTCACCAACTTGCTTTTTGAAAACAATTTATTTAGCAAACTTAGGCTTTAATAATTTAAAGTTACAAATGGTTACACCAATATGACTAGCGTACTAGACGTAGAAGTATTAGTTTTACAGACTTTTTTATATATTAGTTCTTATCTTATACCATAATAATTATAAAATTTGATAAATATATTTATGGTTCATTACTGTCACATTAATTATAATTAAATAATGAATAATTGAATACGATACCTTAATGGGGTTGAAGTGAAATCTATAAAACTGACAGAGAGAGACTAAACACGGACAATTTATAGCAACAATCACTTAACGAGGTTAGAGTTCATAATAATAAATAAGTAATTAATGATGATGCGCCGCTGTGAAGAGGGTTGTTTTGGATAACTTAACTCTATGATTGTTTTCTTTTAAAAAGAAAATAAACATATAAAATATATTAATTTTCAAATGTAAAAAGCTCAATACCAGGATTCAAGAGAATGTATTCGAGCGAAAAATTCATTTTCACGTGAAAATTATAGTACTCAGATTAACTAATTAATGTGTAGTGAGCTCTATTAATTGAAATAGAATATAAGGAATAAAAAATTCATGAACTTAAAGTGATTCAAGTTTGGAAAGAATTTGAGGTATTGAAGTACCTTAAAATAAAAAAATAAAAAATAAAACAACTAACGAAGAAAATATGAATGTGAAAATACACAGTATATGAATCCATATTCACAATTATGAGTAATTATTAGAGACAAGATGAATAAAAATTCAGCAGCAAAAATGAAAAAAAAACGTTGTTCCATAATTATGAAATAAAACTTTTTTGCAGTAAACTGTAGTCCAGATTCCCAATAATTTATCGACTTACTTGTTATTATTGCCAAAATTTGTGGTAAATCTTGAATATCAATTAACTTAGAGAAAACAGACTTGCTATTGAACATATTTATAATATCGTATACTATGAAAAGTACTCTGTTTTCTATCAAGTTTAACGTCTGTCAACGGAAAATACCACTAGAGATTAATAGAAGCACTTGTTTGTTTATGATTTTTATATTAATGAAACTTGTGAACTGAAGCTTTTCGTTGAAGTATAACTATCAACTGATGCATGACACACCTGATTCCTGATATACCACCGATTCGTGGCATAAATTGTGTCCCTCAAAAATAACACGAAACGATTAATCGCTTTCAAAAACTAATTAAGTAATTGCTTCATATTTTAATATGATTGATAAAACATCCACTTTACGGATTTTTTGTTAGGGGAACTGAAAATATCTTGTAACGCAATCTAAATTGTCCTAACACTCTAAAATATATGAAGCACGTACATAGTATAGAGTTGAAATCTTCGTACCCTTACTTTGGAAAATTATGATAACCCGTTTTAAAGGTAAGTTCGAAAGCACAAGATGGAACGCGTAAATCTAAATTTCCATCATATTATTTTTCTTCTAAAATTGCAGCAATTTTCATACGATTTCTTTCTCTTTTCTATTTCTCTACCGTGCAAATCTTTTTTGTCGGTCTATTGTTCTCCAAAGGTATCCAAACCATCTAAGCTATTTGTTTTTAATTGTTTTAATCACAGGTTCTACATTCAACTCCTCTCTCATCGTTTCGTTTGTTATTCGATCTTTTCTCGTTACACCTTTGATTCTACGAAAGTACTTCATTTCAGCTGATTGCATTTTGCTCTTGAGTAAGTTTATATAAGGTCAGGTCAGAATATTGATTTATACACGTTCATTTTGGTGTTTTTTTGTTATTTACCTACTTTCCAGAAGTTTCTGTTCAGCGCATAATAAAGTTCGTAAAAACGGGGGCTGATAAGGCCTTCATGGGACCCGAACCCTTCTGGAGTATCAACTACAGGACAATAAAAAAAACACTGGAAAAGAAAGTCGATAGGAGCAAAAACAGTTATTGGGACAACCTACAGGCACTGAGACAGGTAAAGACTCTTCTGGAAAAATATAACCAGAATAGATCTGCTGAATGTATCAACCTAAGTAAGAACAATCTACGAATACTAACAGGAGTTAGCGTGAAGACGCTAGACCTAGCAAATAATGCGGCGTGCAGATTTTGTTGTGAAGAGGACGAAACCTCTATCCACATTCTCTCGAAGTGTGAAACACTAAGGAAATCCAGAGTACTATACCTTGGTGCGTATGAAATAGAAGACGAGGATCTCGGCAATTAAAACCATCCCAAATTCTAGGGTTTTTAAAAGGAGTGGAAGTGATGGATGAGCTGTAAACACTGGGTTCTCTAGTATCACTTCAAGAAAGGGAGACATAAGAGATTAAGAGATTTGTTGGGTCGCAGTGTTTACGAGACCCCACAGACCACAGTCTCATACTGTGTATTCATTTTTTTCCTAAATTTTGAGTCCTACTTTGAGGCCCTATTATTCCTCAGAGATTCAATTTGACATAGAGGTGTATTGCCGCTAATCATCATACTATACAATATAGACCACCCTATACGTCTGTCTCTACTCTCTATATATTCTTATGCGGATCACCCAGTTTGTTTTATTTCATTGCCTAGTAATATTTCCTATTATCAAAAATAGATAAGGGAATAGTGATATTGAAATAAAGTCCAGATTCAATTGGAACTCTTGGATGTTGTAAAAATGGTACAATATTTGAAATGTCTTGTGAACTGCTGAGAAATAAACTCCAAGGAATGTTCAATAGTGTTTCTAGAAATGAGTTTTTCTACTACACTGTACCTACTTTATGATTGTATTCATAACTAAAATACTTTTCAAAGTCCTTCGAGCTCAGTAACAAGATTTCCTTAACTTCTGTAAAAAATCCAGCGTTTGATCGTTTTTTATAAATATTTATATTCCATATAATCAGTCATTGTTATTTAAATAAATAGTTGAACGTGTTAATGATATCATTCTATCACAAATTACGGCTTAGAAGTGTGTTTATTAATAATTTTGACATGAAAAAATTATATTAATGATATAATAGACGCCACTAAGTAAGAAATTATATTTAAACTTTATATAAATAAAAAGGATGTCAGTTATGAAACAATATAGGTTTTAGTTGAATTGTTATATATATGTTCATCAACCGTAGCTTCTAAAGTAGGCCCAAGTATGCTAACGAGCTTTTTCACGTAAACAAATAATATGGAATGAAGTTTCTTATCCAATGAATACATCATCTCTGTTCCTGTTAAAAATAATGATTGCTTTATGTTATTATGTCACCTAATTATTATTTTTTAAAATGAAATCATTTCAATTCAAATGCAGCTAAGGAAACCAAACGGAACTAAAAGGTTTTATTTCAATAACTTTTCTAATTGAATAGTTATTTCAGATATGCAAATTCATTTTTTTAGAACTGATTTGCGGAAAAAAGCACTTCATAATTGAGAGAAACATTTCACCAATCTGTTTATAGTGAAGGTTTTCTTCAAATATAAAAACGATATTAAATAAATACTAGAGCAACAGATACTTCACACAAATAGCCTTGTTCTCAAGCGTGACTTGTAAAAAGCTGATGAAGCTAATTAAAAGAATTGTTTGATTGCCAAAACCATTTAGTGGAACTACTTTTCATCTATATATACTAAGCCAATACATGTTTTATAACATTCATCCACGTTCATATAAATATTGAATTACCAGTGGATATTCGTTAGAAAATTCTATTTTTAACAATCGATAATAATATTTTAAATTATTCAATTTTATTAAATACACTAAACAGCAAAATTAACGAATAACTTTGCGTAAAACTTTTGTTAAAAGAGATTTTTTACCAATGATATCGAATATTTTTCTATAGAAGTTCTTTTGTTTACTTGATTGTTAGCGAAATCTCGCTACAGATTTTGGATTTGAATTTTGAGATAAAATCACTGCGTAAACGGTAAGCTACTTTTTTTACTTCTCATAACCGGGTGTCCCAATAAGAATGGCTCTCGGCCATATCTCAGGAACGGTTTATAGTACAGCTTCGGGAAAAAAATTTATAACAAAAGTGTCCTCGAGAAAACCTGGAAATTATAAAATGAATAATTTACAAATTTTGCCTAATTAAGATGCATTTAAACTATGATTATCGTATTCTTCGAGAAATTCAGCGTATATTTGATTTTATAAGTTTTAGTCTATCTCTTCAAATAAGAGGTGGGGGAAAGCAGGAACTTTATTATGAAAAAACGCCAGTTCTACTCAACCTATCTATGCAAACTTAATCTTTTTGAAGAGAGCTCCTTTCTAGCAATGTAAGAGTTATAATTTCGAAACAACCTAATGAGTAACGTATACGCTAGAGGGCGCTATTTATTTATTTATTTAAATCTGGCTATGGAAAAATGTTGCATAGAAACATCCAGTTTTAATTGAGGAATATAAAAGTAGACCAAATTAGCAACAGAATAGCGAAAACCGCACGGCGATATCTATTTCGTATTACGAGATATCCTAAGAAATGTGTAAATTTTAAGAATTTTCCTTTAAACATAAATTACTCCGGGTTGGCTTAACGGATTTTAACATTTTTTGACTCCTCAAAATTGTTTTTCCTTGTTCTATTAATAATAGTTTCAATTATTATGTCTATATTACTTATGCTGTCACCGGGAAACTGCGTTATGGAAGTTAAAATGGAAATATAACTTAACAAATATTTTTTGAAGAATAAGATAATCATAGTTTAAATACATCTTTATTAGGCAAAATTTGTAAATTATTCATTTTATAATTTTTGGTATTTAATTATGCCCTCTGGCGGTGGACCTACAACTCTGTAAATAATTTCCAGGTTTTTCTCGAAGTCACTTTTGTTATAAATTTTTTGTTCCCGAAGCTGTACTATAAACCGTTCCTGAGATTTGGCCGAGAGCCATTCTTATTGGGACACCCGGTACAAAAAATTCGTTTTTATATAAGATGATGAGATTTGTTGCATCTACTTTGCCTCTTCAATATTTTATCAAGCTCATGAACGAACATTTGCTAGAGATCATTTTAAAGAGAAAGACCACCACCAATCAATTGTAATGTTCTCACAAAAGGCCACGATTTGACTAATTACCAATGTTCTAAGTACCTCAGTATACAAAAGTCTGAACATTAATATAAACACTGATTAATGGTGATCATCGAAAGAGGCCATCGTAATGCTTACAAATACATCGTTGATATATTAAAACTAGAAATTCAAAATTGTATGAAACAAGAAATCTTCAGTTGGGACAAGTTTACCAATTTGGCTTTCGGTATGTGAAATTTCTCTGACTAACCCATCCTTAGTTTCCCTCACTTTTCACATTCTTATGGAATAAAATCTAGAAGATGTGCGCAGGTTTATCCACTACATTTTTCGATATTTGCTTTCTTCACTTAGGGTACATAACTGTAGTGGATGAAGCTAGAATGCTGGAATCATCAAAAGTTAAATTTTTCAAGCCACGGCTTCTCTGCTGGTCCCGCGACATACTCCCACATCCATAACAGACTCATTTAACAACTTACTAAAGGTCTGTTATTTTGTATCAGTATCAGTATCAGTAAAAAGCGGAAGTAGTTGCCAATCTTGACTATTTAAATAAAATGCAACTTCATAGGGAAAATCAATATGTCTTAAGTGATTTGGATCTTGTGAGAGGTAATTTGTTAAATAGTATTATCCATAGTTTCACAATATTGTAGTCGTCAATCTGGATCACCATTTATCAATTCGTGCGCCATTTTCACTTTATACATTGACGGGATCAAGTAGATTTCATCTTTGTCCAAAATAACGTAGTCTCTCCCCTTAATATCCGCAGCGAATATTCATAAATTATTGAATCTCAATTTCCCACTGAAAAAGCATATCAAGAATCTGTACAAACAAAGGAAGAAAGAATAATAGATAGTAATAAAGTTTTGCAAAATGTATCTAGAGAAGACTTGACTTCCCATTATCACATTACTTCCTGAAAATGATTAAAAACAATTAATTAAATTTTGGTCAATATATAAGTAGTACGATTTTATTTAATTGTTATTTTGATTTTAGTGAAAGAATAGTATATTATATCAAAGCCATATTTGTTTTTTTTTAATGACAAAATATGCAGTTTTGATTTTGTTAGATATGCTTTTATTAATTGTCCAAAATGATATTTATGTACTTGTATTGCTCTCTAATTCACAGATTCACTTATATGTTGTTAATCTAGTTAAATAATTCGAATTAAAATATTACCGGTAACATTCATAAAGAATTTCGTTATAATTTGCTTCAATATCGTTAATTAACTCAATTCGATAAGTTGCTTCACCAGTATTGTGATGTAATATATCATTTTCCCCATTCAAACTGACAAAATAATGTGGAATATTACAGTACAGTATGAAACAAAATAGTTGTTTGACCATACCGACATAATTAAACAAAAAAAAACTATTACATTCATGAAATGGAAAGTGGCCGAAACATTTCAAGACGAACCAGAAATAAATAATTTAATCGGACCATATTTGTACTCAAATTAAAATATTTTCTCTTTATAATCCTTTTTAGAGTCGTTTCAATTGTGAAGAGTGCTTAAGAACCGTTATATTGGAGCAGACTTTGTTCTGAAAATACAAGGTGTATCTATAAAAAACAACAGAATAAAAAATTGACACTAACACCACAATTTATTTGACATTTATATGATAGAATCAAAGTGGTATACGATTCGGACTGACAAGAGTAAAAAAGTGATAAAATTATTATGAAGACTCTCATGGATTCGCGCACTACATATTATTGGATTCGACCAAGCCAAGAAAATATTGTGACAACCAGTAGCAATGGAATATTATATATTGATAATTTTTTGACGTTCTTATATTAATTACCATCACATTTGACTATGTTAGACCGCACTAAATCCATTAGTTGATTCTATATATTTCTATTGATATTAACAAAAATGAAAATAGAACTACATTTTAATTAGTGGCGAAAAATTAACCTCAGCAGTTTGATACTGTAGATGTCGAATGTAAAACGTAGGAAGAAACGTTGGTGAACTCATTTTTTAAGCATATCTAAAAAATAAATGAAATGTATCGAGTTCGTCATCTTTGTGGAGTAAGTTAAGATGAGATCCAGTGTGGTGGTTGAAAATGGAATTGATATTAGCAAATTCAAGGATAATAGCATCCTCAAAGAAAATAATAATGAGTATAAACCAAAAAATCGGAAAATTTGCTACTAGGTTCGGAACATATCGACATAAATAGTTGTGCGGACCCGACAGTCGTTGTCCTTTCATGCGATTAGAATATTAAACAAAGTATGAAATGAAAGAAAATCATTATTCTTTATTATGAAATAATATCTATTTTTCTAAAAACAATTCTTTCTAATCAATAATGTTTGTTTAATTTTATGTTAATGCGAGTTGAGGAACAATAATAAACTTGACATTTTTCTCATCCGAGAATACACCAAATGGAAAATTTAAATGTCGTAATAATGAAACAAAAGTAATAAAATACAATAAAATCAAAATGTCAATATACCAGTATTCAAAATCAACTGCATTTAGTGGTAGTACTATAGATAAATAATTCAAAAAACGATCCACTCGTATGCATTCCAAAATGGAACACCCCCTACCGTCATAGTTTGAGAATATTCCATCCCCCCACTTGAATGCATACCCAAAACAAAACAAAAATTTATTCAAATAGGTTATACACACGTACAATCCAATTATATATATATATATATATATATATATATATATATATATATATATATATATATATATATATATATATATATATATATAAGATGTAGAAGAAGTACAAACTGTCTTTATCTACTCCATCAATTTATATATTAATTATTCAACTACTTTTTATCAATTAATAGATCTATAAAAAACAACATAAATTATGATAACTTACTAGTATAAATCTGGAGATTCATGGGATTTTTTATGTACAAACCAATTGTCTTAAAAACAGTACTCTATTACTGTTCTAGGGGGAGTTTTTATATTAAGTTAATACCTAATTATTATGAATTTTATACTAAAAAAGATTAATTCAGATGGAGTATTATGTTCTACACTTCCAGAAATAGAACAAATAAGTAGTGAATGTCAATATACATATGCATTTTTAATCTCAAATTAGAGAAACAGCTAAAACGTGGAACAACCACTCAATAATTCATCATCTTAAATATCCGTTTTGTGATTACTGTTGTGTGTTGTGTGTTTTTCAATAATTTTATCAGAATATACTTTATTTTGGTATTATGTTATAAAGACCTCAGAATTTTATTAAAGTTGAATGATTTGTGACATGTCGTCATAATATCTCTGTAAGGGTACTTACAAGATGAAGTGCAACATTCAGCAGATTTATTATAATTTATCATGGTAGGACACAATCCACTTTTGTCACATCGGAGAACATTGAGTTCTTGAAACATTCCAAATGGTCATTTCTATCTAGCACAAAAAAATACAATATAATAAAGTGAACCTACTCTTCCAACAAAAATGTAAACTTACGAAAACTATAGTCATGTCTTTTCAACAATTCTATAATGTACTCAAAAAGTAGAGTGGAACATTCAAGAAAACATTTTATCATAGTGCGACACGTTCTACAATTGTGTTGAAAACATGTTAAAAAATTGTAATTGATACATTGCATATGGTCCTTTCCAGATAAATAATAATAACATAGCCAACCTATCCTATATTGAAATTTTAAACCGTGATCATCGTGAATTGATCTACAAAAAGTTTATTGCAAAAAAAACTGCTAAAATAAATGGTAAGTAGCACACCATGAAAAACTCAGAATAAGTACAGAGGCAATGTGCTTCGATAGTTGCAATTGTAAAAATAATTAGTATAATAAAAACTTCAAGAAAGTGCTGCAAAAATATAAACCTCAATAATTTCAAATTTATCTATGTGTATAAGCTCGATTGAATGTGAATAAAGTAAATCATTATCGCTAATGAACACGAAGTTGATGCAATAATAGGAAAAAGGTGTCAATAAAACAAATTATTTGTTTAAAATTAATTTTCATGAATCATAATAAGGATTATTATAGAAAATGACCTAATCTATTAATCAATCTCTACAAACTGTACAAAACAATAGAAACGGCAAAATTATAATTAAGTATAATTATTTTCAACCTATGAAGTGATAGTTACAATATTCTATTGAAACAATGAATAAATATAATCATACTGCTTGAGTTGTTCAGTAAATTGAATCGATAAAAAAAATATTTTTGGAAAAAAACTATTTATTGTAGGCGTAGTTAATATTAATACACCATAATTAAATACTGAAATATCCTTTCCCTGGAGGATATAAATTTTTCATGGTAAAGTATAGTCTTATACTTTTTTCAAAGGTCAATAGTGGGTTCATTGGTATTTTTTAAGCAATAATCTAATAAGATAATTATATATTGATTCGTGTTTTATCAAAATTACAAGAGTTTCCATATTTTCTATAAAATATGCAAGAAAACGATTGTAATTTGTAAAACTGAATGCAATTTATCAATTCATTCGATTATTTTCTGATTTGTATGAGAACACAAATCAAAAAAACATTAAAATTTCTCATTAAACAGCAAATTGAAGTTGAATATACGATTACTTTATATAATAATATTTTACAAAGAAATTGTTTATATAGTGAGTGGTATAGTTCTTCCTATGCTATAAATTTATTATTCTCATAAATACTTTTAATAATATGTATATCTTAAGCAAGAGCTAATTCGTTAAATTATACTCCGTTATTTAGACAGATGCACTTAATCGTAGTTCTACTTGGAACTTGGTAAAATCGTTATTATACCTTGTTAACTGGTTACAACTCAATATTTAATTATAAAACGTAATAAGACGAGTAAGTGGTACCTGCATGTGAGGGAGTTTGGTTTAAACAAGGTACCAGACGTGAGCTGAGCCCTTTTTATACCCGATTATTGCCATCCGTTTATTCAGTTTTTTATGTTTCAAATCACATACTCACAAAACTTGACGAAATGTTTCTAAACTGGTATAATTGTATTCTGGATAATTTGCTAGCTTTTGTTGTATTACTTCTAATGTAGCAACCCTATTCGCCTTATATAATCTATAAATTGTCCTATGAATAAAATCTTGAGTGGCTTTGTCTGTTGTTAGTTTTTTACATGTTTTTCGGTTCTGAGAATGATCCACAGCAACCCCATTCGTGACTATTCGATAAAATAAAATTTATTTACTTTAGTTAATTCAGCAATTCCTATTATGATTGCTAAATATTTTCCTTTTTTATTATTAAATTCATACCTGTCTTTATTCTCACTACACTGTGCAATTTTACTGTCTAAAAAACGGTTTTTCAGATAGAATTTTAAACGGAGAGTAAACATTATTTTTCATTTCTTAATTTAGTACGAGTGCCGTGCGTATTTATGAAATATGTATTGCTTGTTCCTCACATAACTGTCTTCTGCAATTGATATTGGAAGAACTATATCAGTGACAGCTTATTTGGGCATGAGACTCTTGAGCTTTAGGGCTGGTAATTGTCCCACATTTTTCTATCAAAAGCATTCGGTGATTTTCATCCATATAAATAAAATCAGAAGTTGTGTGTTCAGTTGCTTCGATTAGCTATATCTCTCCAACACCTTTGTTTGCAAGTTTTGTTACAGCAGTTACTCACAAGCTATTATTCTTTAATTTGTTTGATTAGCACATTTTCCACATAAAAATGCACTATTACTAGCGTTTTATCCGTCTTTCTTTCTGTAGCAGCGATATCTCTTCACAGGAAGCATGTAGCCAGCTCGGGTTTTTTGCCTGTAATTCCTGTAGATATGCAGAAAAGAAAAAAAATTGGGCATGATTAAGAAAAATTTAATTAAAAGAATCAAAATATGATAGGTGAAATATTACTTTACATTGATACTTGCAAAATTATATTGATTAATAAATCACCACAACATCAATATCAAAAGAAATCTGTTTCAACCACAATAATTATTTTTCTTTTTTTCAGTTGTTTTTTCTCAAAGGTAATTGAAATAAAGGTTCCAACAGGTCGAGACGTCAAATTTTTCATGGAAATTTTTGTTAATATTTACTGATTGCTTGATATGATTATCATGTTCTAATCTAAACAAACTTTTTCAGATTAGTTTCTAATCACTTGACACAATAAATTCAAATTGAAAGTAAATCATATGGGGTTATGGGTGCCAGCTCTGAAATAGATTGCATGAAAGGTATCAAACCGTCGAAAGATCCTGAAGATCGGCCGACGTGGAAGAATCGTGTTGGAGTTGTAACAGAAATTAACAAATTCATTCCCTGATTCTTTGGTGTAGTGCTTTATGTCAGATAGTTTAAAATTTAATGTGAAAATTCGGTAGATACGAGTTGATGATGGTCATAAATTATCAGAAAAATAGATCAACAATTAACTTAAATAAATAACTTAAGGTGTAATCTGACGAGGCACGGGTTAATTGGTTAGGGTTTTTTGTGATAATAAATTAGTAATAAGCTTTTGCACTATTTCTTTTTTAAACCACTATTTTCGCCCCGCTGGCTTACTAAACGTTATATATTTGTGAAAGCAGTTTTTCCAACATGATATTCATAAAGTCACTTAATGAATTAATATTAATGCATTGATTAGTGGAAACTACCATCGTTGAAGTTCCTATTTTTTTGTGATTCAATAGTTCTTCGATGAATTGTTGTCCTTAAAACATTTTCTTGAACTACCTATGAGGTACTTGGAAAATCCTAGACTATAACATTTTTAAGCTTTGTTTTATCTATAAAATAATATTCACGTGTCTATACTTAACCGGATAACAATTAATAATTATTTATGAATATATAAAAGTAGTTTATAAATATAAGAATAAACCACCTTGCAATGCCGTTTCAATGAGCTAATAAAAATAAGGAAAATTCAAATTAGTATCAATAGGCGTTCACCTTGCTGCAGTTGAAGTTGATTAAACAAAATGTTTATTTATACTTTCACATAGTGAAACAAGAATATCTACACAAAATTGCTACATACAAGTGTTTGTCACGATTAGCATGATTGTTCCACGACAACATTAGTAAAAAATCGTGAGAAATAACGGTTCATTAGTAAACAGGAAATCGATCAGTTGTTATATCTTATGAGATACGCTAACTAGACATGAATACATACCCATATTATACAGGGTTAGTTTGTAGTATTGGTTGGGTTTGCAATGAAAACGAGAACTGATAGTTGTATGAAATATTCTGGAAAATAGTACGGCATATGGAAGATCCATACAAAAATAGTTTCACAAATTTATCTAAAAATTGATATTCATTACAAAACAATTTGAACGCTTTTTTAACTCAATAAATTGAT
This sequence comes from Diorhabda sublineata, assembly GCF_026230105.1. Classification (NCBI taxonomy): domain Eukaryota; kingdom Metazoa; phylum Arthropoda; class Insecta; order Coleoptera; family Chrysomelidae; genus Diorhabda; species Diorhabda sublineata. Next base: position 29,580,525 of record NC_079476.1, read on the forward strand.
AAAATTTTTAAAATCCTGTGGACTTAACCCGTGAAAAGGAAACAAATGTCATATAACAAGTGCAAAAACAAAAATAGCTTAAATACTTGATCATTAAGATAAGATTAAGATAATTTCCAAGTATTTATTTATATTAGGGAGTCGGGCGGGTACAGCTGCGGCTGCATTATTAGCTATCGTCGCCATTTGTCTGGTGAACCGGTTCACCAGGTTAAGGTATATATAAGATCTTCGTTGCTAGCAGCCGGAGGAGCGTATAGGGCAGTTTTCTCTTGGGCCTTGAGCCGAAGGACGACATATTGAGGAGACAGGGGGTTAGAAAGGTTTCTTTGGCAGCGAAGTTGTTTGATTCGATGGTACCAATCCCCTGGCAGGCTAGGAGGTCATGTATACGGCTTGGGATGGAGGTTATGTCTATATTGACATAAGCGATGTTACTGGGGCTGATTCCATACTTTTGCAGTACCTGATAATGGACTGCTGTGCTATAGATGTTTGCTTTATATTCAATTATGGGACTCATGTATGTTTTGTACGTATGAAGTAAGATGAAGGAGTAAGTTCGTCCAAATTTCCTCCAAGCGCCTTGATGAGACAGAGTCGCCTCCGTACTCTGTGTAGAGTATCGTTCAGATCGGCCGCTCAATTGAGAGTGTGAGTGAATTTAACTCTCATATGGACAGCTTCTCTGTGGATTTCGAGCCGAAAAAAAAATTATTTAGTTAGTTATATCGATTTAGTTGTCCCGCACTATATACTTCGATCCCTGCCAACAGAAACATCTGAATTTATCACTAACGAAAAAAGACAGAAGGAAGACTCTAACTTGTATTTCTTGATTACCATAGGAGCACATTTTCACATATCCTAAAATAAAACTCAGTGAGTGGAATAATGGATTATTGTTAGTGATATTAAAATACTCAATAAATATTAATTTTCATTTAAACACTTTCAGTGACGATTGATGGTACAAAAACTTCTGTTTCCAAAATTATAATCATCTTTGTCAAATTTCCATTAATTCTATCGGTTTTCGTGTTGAAATGAGCAGTCTTTCTATGTAAAAAATGTCCTACAAGCAAAATATAAGCCATGATAGTAGTTGATCCTAATAACTTACATATTCCATGCAATTATGAAGAGGGTATTCATTTTTCTTCAAACTCAAGTATTTTAGATCGTTGACTCATATTTCCGTCCAAACTTCATCGCCATCAAAAAGTGAGTGAGAGAAAGCAACAATTTTTTGGTTAAAACCACAAATCAACTCCTTTTTAGCATGAATAATTCTTATACTTTTTTCCGTGTGGATATGTACAAAATCTCATGATATTTTTTAAGTTGAAAATAAGTTCCATACTGCTCAATAATACATAAACCTCAAGAACTAGTCAGCCCAGAGTCTCAATTTACTTGGACTTTACCCACCGTTCTTTGCGCGTTGCGTTGAATTGAATGCAGCGAACTTCTCAAGTTACATCATGCCAGAATATTTTAAGCCACCGGAATTCTAATGCAAGTCATCGAACAAGAGCAAGAGCGAGCACGTTCGTCTCTTTTACATAAACAATAATATTTCAACAAAATTAATCGGAAAGTAAGTAAGCTATTCAATTGCAGTGCCGTAAATAGCCTCTTCTGCGCCCTGTGCGAGCTTCTATAACTGTGCCCTTATTTTTTTAGATATTATACGTACCCTAGCTAGAGCAATGCTATGTACAGGCCTACTTTATTCCATTCAGGGTGATAAACTAAAGCACAAGTACCTTGGTGTTGGTGGATCAATTATCTGATATTTTGGAAAAAAAATCTATTTTTTAAGTACTAGAACTGATGTGAGCTAACAAGCAGACGGCTTAAGATGTTTATATAGATAGTGTGATCAAAATACTAGAGGTTTGTTGTTAAAACTAAATTATGAATTTTAATTATTGTTTTTAGTCATATGTACTTTGATTATATAGAACATTTAAGACAATAAATTTTCTAAAAGACTTGTTTTACTCATCAACAGCAAGCAGCATTTTGGCAAATAGTGCATATTTCATAGATGCAGTTCTTTGTACACTCGAATTAATTTTCCGTTGACGTCTTTTTTATGTAGGAGGCTGTTCTTAAGTAAAAACTATAATATTATCTGAACATAGAATGGTTACTGAACCCTATAACTAGGGCGCTCACCATCTTTTGCTTCATAGGAAAGCCGTCACACAGATATTTGTTCTCAACATCCACTAATAATCCTGACCTGTGCGGCTTTGTGTCCGCATAAACTAGCACCGCTCGACTCCAATAAACACTAAACACAAATACGCGCGTGCGTGTGCTGCTAAAAAAATGAGGGCCATGTTTTGTCTAATTTAACCAACGTTTTTGATGATGATGAATCTGGCATGTAGGTACGTATGTGTTGGAATCGAGCATTAGGGGGGAGCCGGAACTTATCATGAGCAAACAGAAAAAATAATAGTCCTGCCTGGTCTAGCCATTCTTGCACCTCTCAGAGTCTACGCTTTGTGCCTGGGCACCGGTAGCAGTTGTTTATCGAGGCATTACAAAGTGATTAAAAGTTTTCTTTTCGATAAGTTATAGAAAATCATTAATGTTTGAATGGTTTAATTAAAAAAATTTCAGTTCTAAATGTTTTCGATAGCTTTGCAGATCAAAGGTTTTTTGGACTTCTAAATTTTTTGCGGTACCTAATACCTAAATTATATGAGTAGAAACATCATATGAAGAGGAAATATAAAAAATCAATCCAAATGTATCGCATAGTTGTCCCAGAATGGTTGTAAAAACCGCGAAGACTGAGCCTCAAAATATATCAACTTTTATCTTGATACCTAATAACCATCATCATTTGAGCAAGGGAACAAGTAAAAATTATTTACGATTAGGTTATGTCCAAGTGTTTTATAGAAATTTTCAATTGAGTTACTCCATATGTTTGTAATATTAGAATATCTCGTCACAAATGACGATTCAGAGTTCTGCTCTATTCGTCCAAACTTCATTTTTAAAGGGTGGCCATACTTTGCTCCTCGACGTCCTTTTTCTCTCTGTGGAAACACTAGATACTTACCCAAAACCTAGATGTAATTAATAGAGGCACCAACTTCTTGATACTATATGCCATCAGGAGCTAAGAAGAGATTGTTGGGATGTGGATTGTAGATATACACACACAATATCATTTTTGTGCGATATTAAGGTATTACCATACATTAAACAAATCCTGTCTAAACTAAATTGAGAATAAGCAAAATTAAGTTTGTTGGAAGAATATAATAAGCTCTGAATTCGACAACATAACTAGCGAATAGTGAATAGAGAAAAATATGTACAAACATCCAATATATTTATTCAAAAGATTTACATTTTTTATTGCCGAATCTATTGGAATATAAGTTTATGGAGAATGTGGAATCAAAAATAATGTATTTTTTCTCTTCATAATCCCTATGTGTTCCAGTTGTTATTCAACATCTCGATTTATTTAACATCTCTAATACAAATATTTCTGAAAACACCGAAATGTGAACATAACTAACGAAAACATTATATTTATTGATAAATATAATTGATTAATTTGCTCCAAAAAGATTTCAAAAGAGGCAGTAGACAATGGTTTATTTTCATTTCAGTTACAAGTTAAGTTTTGGTACATTTTAGCCAATAATTTTTTCAAATTTCCTTAGATTTTGTGGTTAACTATATCGGCATGAGCTGTTGTTACCACATTTACGAATATACTTTTGTGTAAAGAAATCGATAGATCTAAAAAATTGATGAAGTTTTCGGATCAATGACTTTGTTAATTTAAATCCTATTTAATTATTTCCTTTTTTTTAATTTGTAGATATATAGATAGGTATTTTTTTTAAGTAATTGCAAATTAATAATTTCAAGAGATACTTCTACTTTATTGATTTGTTTTATTGAACCGTATATCCAAGGAAAAAGGTATTTTTATAGAAAATTGTGAAGCAAAAATTATTAGCAATTTATTTTCCCATTGCAATCCAAGATAATCATTTATTATTATGTTTATTAACCAAAATTATCCTTCCAATATAAAGATCAAATTTGATTCATTATATCATTTCATAGAATCCAATTTCTACTCTTAAGAATACCAACATTAATTATACCTTCACAAATGTTATCCAGAACCTATACAAAGATATGAAATCTGCGAAAAAAATCCCAAATAAAGTATCGGACTCCTTTACAGTCAATAGCGACCTGAGACGAAGGTACTAAATCTCCCCAACATTTCTTAAATTATATATTTATCTAACAATTTGGAAGAAGAAATGCAAAGGACAGAAATGGGGATCTATATCGATGATGACACACCCCTCAATTAACAGATGATCAGGTAATATGGGCAAACGACAGAGATGACTAAGAATATATACCATTGCAAACTAAAAGAAGAATACGACAAATGGGTCTGTAGATGACCGTAGAAAATACACCTATGTTTAGGAGAGGAGACAACCAACGTTTAACTAAGAAACAACGAAGTTATAGCAAACAAAAAGTTATAGTTTTGGCAAAAAAGATGATACAGAAATAAAATGTGGAATGGAATGAAATGAGTCATACATTGATATATGTATCGGAAACTTGGAGAGCAACTAAAGCGAAAATATGAGTCACAGAGATAGACGTCTTAAGAAGAACAAATAAAACATGAAGGTTAGATGGTGTGAAAAACAGTTTATTTGGTATGAACTCGTGTAGAGTATGGGAAAGAAAATTGCCACAGAAATAATGAAACGGATCTCACAGGAGAGAGGAATACCACGATTATCATGGATTCATAGCATGGGGTAATTAGGCATTGTCGAAATATTTTGATAAAGATCACAATAGGTCGAAACATCAAAATTTTATCTATTTTAGAACGAAGTTTGAACTAAAGAAGACCTAAAATCAAGACATTTCAGCAACAAAACCCAGGGACTGTAGTATTTTTAAATACTCACCTTTAATTAAACGAGAATTGTGGTGAAATACATTCTACATAAATATTCAATATCATTACGTTCGAAAAACAACCTCTAAAATCTAATTAAAGGTTTCAACTATTTATTTAAAAAAATCAAATTTTGTAGTCAACTTACGTGCATTTATGTCAACTTTCATGTTTTCTCATCGTGCGCTATTTCTGTAACTAATCCAAGATCGTTGAATATTCTCATAAGATTTGCAAATCACTTCAAGATACTCCAGAATAATTTATAAATGCGTAGTCATATTGACAAAGACCAATTTAAAGGGAAATGAAGAATGAACTATCTAGCCTTGTTAAACTGAACCTTAGAATGATTCTTCCTGAAAGGACTATACACCACAATCAAGACTCAGATCTTCAGTTCCATTCCCTTTCCGTCTGTAGTTGCAGTTACTTGTTTTCAGCACAGCGCTGATTTCAATTTTTTATAACCCACGGAACCGTCCTAGTAATAGCTAATGTCCCTAAAACCATGGCTCACGTGAAAACGTCGGCGTTTTTTTATACTATATTCAAGCTCTCACTGTCAGATTTTCCAGTGAATACGACTTTTTAACCAGTCGTTATTACTAAGATTAATAATAATTGCAATAGTTTTAATGAAATGATTCAAACCTTAAGTTCACAATAAAAATTTTGTATTCATCAAATATACAATGAAGAACTGATAAATAAAATAAAACACAACTACTATTTCAAATTATAACTATTAGATTAGATAATGGATCTATCGTAGTATGGAGTATATGTATTTGGAGGACGAGCTTATTGGCCAGTCTTCTTGTAGTAATTAGTACTGGATCTTGTATCCTGGATAGCTATCATGAAGCATTCGGTCTCTGGAAAGAGAGGTTGTTGTAATCTAATACCATCTCAGATTCTGACGAGGTAAAGTTAAGGGGTTAATAATCCTTATCTGTCTTGAATATAAATCGATGTGGTGCTGAAGAAAAGAGTCTACGTAGTTTTTCATTGCCTGCCGAGAGGGTAAGTTTACAAGGTTAATTAAGCCTCTTTCTTCCTCTGTTAGGCGTAATGTTGTTCCATTCCAAAAGAGTACGTTGAAACAGACGTGGCATAGGTGTTGTTGTCTGGAGTAAATTCCCTGCATTTAATTCGAACTTCATGACTGATTTTACTCTTTTGGTGTATCCTGGATTCTAGCTTTTCCTTGCTTGGGGTCAAATAATCTACATTCTAGGTACTTGTAGTTTTTCCCGTCTTCTTTTGCCTATACGATATTCCTGTTGGGTAGTTGTACATTTTCGTTTATGACAATGCCTTTCTCAATATGTAGAATTTTGCAATTAGACAGCCGAAACTTATTATTATTATTAACATCACATAGATTATTACAAACTGAATCATCATCCATGAATAGCAGATACTCGATATGTAAAGTAAAGAAGACTGTGTCATACCCACATCAATTTCGTTAATTTTTTAGCGTACCTTATTTCCTGTTGTCCAGTTTTTATTCCACCTTTTTTAATATAGATTAGTTTAATTGGTGACAAGTTAACTATGTGCAAGCCTAAGGCTGACTTATTCGACATCAAACTGTGATGCTAATGGTATTTCATTCTCTTTAACATCTGTTAGTGTAACCGATAGTTTCTCGTCCTCGTTGACACCCGGTTTCATCTTGGCATGTTATTTAAATATGGACATAACATGAATTTCGATAGACTATACATAATTACACAAAGAAAAACTTATATTCTATGATTAATACAACTTATACTAGAAATTGGATAGCACAGTGAATTATTTAAAACGCCAAGAGAATGACAAGACCTAAGATGAGAAGAAAGTGAAATATAAATATTTGTTCACAAAAAAATTATGCAATGTGCTATATTCACGAGTATAGATGTAATATATCTTTTCAATATCAATTTGAATTTTATTTTTATCTGGAAAATTTGAACTAGTACCTTCGTTTATGCAATTCCCCTTCAACAATGTTATAAATTCTCATTATTAAATTTGAAAATGTTCCAAATTTAACACTATATTGAAGATAATTAATAAGTAGTTCGTTGTGTACAAAAACTTCCTAAGACCATAATTTGGAGTTTTTGACGGCCATTATGACGCTTACCAAGTACAATTTGTAATCAATGTATTCACATGACGATAATAGTCTGTACGGCATCGGCAGTTCTTAAACGGTCATATGTTTTTTTTTCAGTGTATGGTAATTTTGAACCAGAAACTACATTGCTGTGGAATAGTGACAATATAAAGTGGAGGTACTGGGAATAAAACAAAAAACTTGTTTTCAGAAAAAAAATATTATTAACGCGTTTTATAGGGTTATTCTTAAGTAATAACCCAAGACAAATATAATACCGGGTGTTTATAAATTAATATCGATATTGATTGCATTAAAATTACAGCTATAGAAGATAAGTATATATAACTCATACAGTTTTGTTTGTTGTCACAAGTACACATATGCACGCAATATTTCCGTAGCAATCCATTAGACAGTTGCGACTGGTGAACATAAAGCATTTTGCGCTCGGAAAGCTAGTCACGAGTCAGTAATTCCATTCCTGTCTCTTCTAATTGGATGGAAACGCTCACTACCACGTTATTGCAGTATACAGTTGTTACAGGTTCTTAAGAATACATACCTGTACTATGAATTAAGTGCCAACTCTTGATGAACGGAGCTTTAATAGTATACATATTAACGCTAATAATTAGCAGATAACACGTTCAGAAAATTTGAGATCGTTCAAGTGCAACGAGACTCCCCTAGAATTGATCCTATTTGTGCCATATCTCGGCGGAAAGTTAATTGGGTTTTCTTGTTTGATGAACCAACTGTAATTTGTACTTACACTGATACACTACTGGATTGTTCTAATGAGAGAAACTGCATGTCCTCCACGTTAACCAGATTTGACGCAATGTAGTTTGTATCTTCGGGACAATAATAGGACTAAGTCTGCTCCTTAGTGAGATACAAAATATTATAGTCAGTGTGTTCCAGAAAATCTAGAATATTCTTTAACTGAGACATCATACTGGCAAAGGTCAATTTACAGGGAAAAGAATAATAACCTGTCTGGCCCCGTTATACTGAATCCTAATATCAAAGTAATACTATAAAAGGGTACTTAAACAAATTGACAAATGACAAGTCCACGGAATACTAAATATGGAAGGAAACCAAAAGATTGAAACCGAGGATGGTACCTGGGCTAAGAGCAATAAACAAAAAGTAAAGAGATACACAAAAACAACTTGAACAGATAGTATAAGTCAGCTTAGAAATAATCTATACTATAGGAAGCTATAATTAAAGCATATATTGTTAAAACAACCTTCCGAATTGAGCAGTACCTACCTTATGGAAAATAGCAGATGTCCTAATGATTCCCAAACCTGGGAAACCTCCAAAAGTATTATGTTCATGTAGACCAATATTCATCTACTACCAATAATATCAAAGCTGTGGAAAAAATACTAATGAAAAAATAAAAGGTTATACTTAAAGAAATGAAATTAATATGATTTTGGCTTAAAGGAAAGCCATTCCACCATAAACAAAGTAGTCAAGACAATCCATGTCATAGAAAAATCACTAGAAGGAAAGAACTAGTAAATATTCTTAGTCTAACTTTTGGTTTTGACATAATTTGGCATAAGGAGCTGAAATACAAATTGAACAAACCCTTGCCTGAACCGTTGGAGTCGTGTATATAAGAAAGTGCGTTCAGAATAATATACAAAGGTGCTTACTTAAACTTAAAGGATATCAACGCGGGTGTACTACAAAGTAGTGTAATATAGAAAACTATACTAAGGTAGAGGCAAATATGGCCCACCATAATATATTTGTTTTTTTTTATTATGGTGCTTGGTCGGACAATTTTTATCAATATAATATATCAGTATGTAGATAATATATAAGATTTATTTATTTAATTATTTATTTTATTTAAGATGGGTTTACAAAATATTAAACTAGTTCTAATTCATAACAAAAAGGAAAATATAACACATTCCTCGTACTACCAAGTAAAACATTCGCATATCAAGTTGGTCTTCTGTTTCACAAGCTGCATATATAACCATGACTCCTGTTAGCTTGATAACACGTGGACTGTGGGATCGAAATTCGTTGTTTAGAAGTTGACGGAACTGAAAGTTTCGAAGTTGGATATTCCCTAGCTGTTTAGCCATGTCTCTCCGTGAAAAGGGTTTTTGTTACTTGCTGCGCTTTATAATTTAACGCCTTTCGCTAACTCTAGTCTCTCTAACATTCTTTCCTTCGGTAGGATTCGGAAGTATTTCCTGAAAAGACTTCTGCTTCTTCTAATTAAAGTCACTAGTGAGACATTTTCATCGTCTGAACTCGGAAGACTTTCATTTATTTCATGGGGCAAGGGTCTTTGTGTTACTAAATAAGGTGCGAATGCGGCATCAGGTATAGCGTCAGGATTTAGAGGGAAGAATCCTGTAGCTCTAAATCCGCTCACAATATTTTCCGGCGTCATACACTTGGGCCAAACACGGGAAAATATTATGTTAAACCTACTCTTGTTCAGGCTTCCTTGTGGGAAGGTATCCCAGTATCTCAAAAGTTCCTGATCCCAGTTTGCTTCAAATTGTATTGAAGGCAAACAGAATAAAGTGATACCAAGAGACTCTGTTGTTTCAGCAATGGTAAAATCTAAATGGCTTGTAGCTCCATCAAACACAAGCAGTGTAGACCCATTCGACTTATACTGAGCAAAATGTCTTAGAAAGTCATTGAAGAGTTGTGTCGTCATAGAGCCTTTAGGTGCCATTTTTACCAGAGTTCCGTGAGGCAAATTATCGCAAATTTCCGGTTTTAAGAGTTTTCCTCGAAACAATATCATAGGTGGAATGGAGTTGCTCATAGTATTACAAGCTACGATTGTTACATTTTCGGCGTGTTCAGGCGCAACCATATGAACCCGCCGTACTCTTCTCTCGGACAGAACGCATTGTTGATGGTGTATGGTAAGGCGGCAGCCTTTCTTGTCCATGTTGTATATATTTTGGGGTTTATCCTTAATATTCAATGTTGTCATAAGTTCATAGGCTTCATAAGGGCAGGATTTATAGGCTGTGCCTTGCGAACGGACAAGTCGCCATTTCTTTTTAAAAAGAAAGCAAGCCAGTCTTTTCTAGCAAGCTGTTTTTCTTTATTAAAGTTATTGGGAATGTGGTTGATATCACATATCGAAACATTTGATGTCGCACAAGTTTGGAAGTGAGATGGAATCCAATTTTAGAGTATCGCTTAATCCGTTGCACAAAATTTCTCTCCTGTTCCTGATTTAATATGCTTGTACGACCCAGTTTCTTTTCTGACAAGCCTTGAACTAAATATCGCCGTAACGTGCGCCTTGGTACCTCGAATCTAGAACATACATTTCTTTGAGATACTTTACTTTTTGTGCTAGCGATTTTGGGACATATTACCCGCTGCGCTATATGTACCTCCACTACCTTAATTCAAATGCTAAAAAATTTATCCAACAAATCAAACTAAGACAATTATTTGAGGAAAACTTTTCAGAGAAGCACTACAGTTCAAACTTTCCAGTTTTTTATATTAGTTACACCACAAAAATCCAACATTTACAAATATTTACTAATTTTGTTATTTATTATCTAATGGTTTGTGAATGTAATATAAGTTAGTTTGAATCAATATTTAAGAAAAAATATAATTGATATGACAAAGCCATTAAGAACAAAACACTTTATAACATTCAAGAACAAACATAAACTGTATTAGCAGATTGGATAAATAAAACAATTCTATGTTTTAAAATAGACACCAAGTAATTGTCTGTGATAATATATTTGTTTTAATTATGGCATGTTAATGGTGCCTGAGATTTTGTTTTTATGACTTTCGTCTATGTTTTACGATCATTCGTTAGTAACAACAAAATCTGTGTATTGAGGGCATTTTATATTCTTAGTGTCGATTTTGAGCAAGATATGCTAAATTTTTAATGAAGGTATATAATTTTGCTAACTTAATCCGCTGTTGAAACAATCAATAATCCTTGATATTACTTTCAATCAATATGTGCTAACATTTGAACCAATTCAACTTTTGGAGGTTTTTGATTTCTGGTTTATTATTCAAATAACATGTTAGTTTGTTGCAAAATAAAAGGTTTTAATTGATCTAGTTTAATAATAACTTGCAAACATTGCGTTATTTAGGTCCCGCTTTTTTTACGGCTTACGCTTAAAATTAAATATGTATATCAAATACATATAAAAGATAAGAAAATGATAATAAAACTTGGTTAACACATATGTGCTAAAATTATTGACTATTACAGAAACAGTTTCTTGAAATAGTCATAAAAATACTTCTTGGATTATAATGGACAAGTCAATATCTTGATTACCTAGTGTAGTTCATTAATTTAATTCCACTTTTATTGCAAAACATTAGAGAACTATATTAATTTGTGAATTTTCTTCCAATTTTAAAAAAAATCATTTTTTCCTAATAGTTACTAACTTCGAGCATTAATAAAGTTAACATATACGTGGTGTGTTGGTTGCTACTTAAGTTTTGAGATATGACAACACTCATGTGAATATGTCAAATTTGATATTGCCATCATAAAGCTTGACATTTTTAATAGTGAACGTAGTCATAACGTGTTGTCATACGAGAGCTATTTGAGTTATTTATACATACTTGACATAATGATGATAAAAAAATGGGGTTAAATCGCAAAAATTTTCTATAACTTTTGACGTCGAATTTTTACTGATATTCCGAATTCTATCGTTACAGAATGAATTTCGTGAATATCGTCTAAAATTGGCTGTTGTGCCAGAAAACATCGATACTGTACGTAGACTGATATTGCAAGATATACCGTAAAATTGAGGCATACTAAAGGCCGCTTGACATGATGCAAGACAACGTGCAATGCAACGCAAGACGCAATATTTCTTGATCAAAAGCATGCGCAGATAAAGTTCAGCTAATTGTTTCATGCAAAATCTTACACTTGCAACTTTATCGGTTTGATGTCATTGTATTGCGTACAAGTTGCAATTCTAAGAAGAAAACTAGTTACTTTTGGCTAAACAGATTAGCTCACTTTCGTAAAACTTAGTTTTATTCCCATTGTGAAGCTAGGCACAAAATATTAAATGAAATTTGAGGTTAGGATTTTGGTTATTACTCTTTTCTGTCTATCACACTCCAAAAGCAAAGTAGCAGAAGTTATAATTAATGCTAGTGATTCACTGACCACTCTCTTCTTGTTTAATTTACCTATTTTTTTATTTTAATTTTTAAGCTCAGAGTTAAGTTCAGAGATTTAAAGCTTGTAAGGTTAATTTGAATTTTACGTTTCTAAAGACACAAAACAGTACTTTATGATCACAGTTCGTAAATACCGGAAAATTTTCAAATTACACAAATGTATATCATGTCAGAATGTGGTCTCCAATGAACGTCGTACGTCGCATACACATCACGCCACGTGTCGTGTCTGAATTTGCCTATGAAAATTTTACGAACATTGTAGCACCCGAATGTTGGCAAATACGCCGCGTGAAATAAACCAATTTTAGAATCTACTCAATCTATTTATGGAGGTCTCTTTTGTCGGATATTAGTATTTACGGTTTTACCAATAGTTGAATTAATGATTGGCTTTTTGGACTGGATTTATGAATAACACGGAACGGCAGTTCGTCTTGATGATAAAAACATATTCAATAACTTAATCTTCCACTCATACACTACTTACTTCCTGAATTAACATGACTCCTTATCACTGGAATATTTTCTAGGTGAACAAAAGATGTCCGCAAACACGAGAAAACTTGTATAAAATAGGCAGAAGTTTTCTCGATATGCAATTATGAATACAAGATCAAAAAATTAGACTGAAGCAGTGCACCTTTTGCGATTAACGTATTACCCCTTGACGACCACTTGGCCTGATAATTGTAAACAATAACCTAACATATTGGAAAATATACACCATTGAGAGAAATAGTTTCTTATAAACTGGAGATCTTGGGTCCTAAACGCAATCCAGGCACCAAATAAAAATTAAAACAATGCAAGCACTCCACCCATGGATAAGTATGTAAAATACAGAAAGAGGATACTCTCTTCTAACGCGGATATAATCCATGACAGTGTGTGGTCACATATGGTCTATGTGACAAAATAACTTCTCTAAAATAGGAAATTTTTGACTCATATTCCTATTACCTCACTGGCGGCATACTTCTTTATGACAAATGTCTGAATCTGAATGATATTATAAATCTTTTATTATAATAGTTCCCATACGTTCCTTATTTATGTCCAATCGTAACTTGGAAAAAAAACGCATAATACGAGATATTATTATTGTCTATTAAGTATTGCATAAACAATATCTGTAACACACGATAATCTCGTGTATTACACATTTCCCGTTATAATTAAATAGTCAGTTGATATAATTTTTATTTCGTTTTTATAGCAGGGACATGTTAGTAAGTTGTGTAGAATTATCAATCAGTAGGTATCGTGGCTACACCTTATAAAATTATTACGACATTCCGATTCAGTACATTTTCTATCGATCGCTGTTACATAACACGCTGCTGGATATAACAATCCAACATTATATTAATCTTATAAGTACATATAAATGAAATTAACAAGTTAAATGCTTTGATATGGAAACTAAATTGGTTTTTAATTCAATCTCAACCTTCGTTCGCAAACTTCAAGTCGGTTAAGTAAGAGGTAGATACATAACTAGTATAACGTTTCAATGGGAATTATATGTCTAGCCCAAAAGCATTCAAGGATTAAAATTATATTATCCTACGGTCGTTTTCGGAGCTATAAGAAAAAAACTATCATTTGTGACATACATACAATATATGTAACACAAATTTGTTAATATAATCTACTTTTGCCTTAGATAGTGACACGCAATTTTTAGCAACACCAAAATCAGCAACCACTCCATTCACAATTAACTTCACTATAATCTCCTTTTTTATTTATTTATCACTAAATTTTCAGATTGGAAGCGACAAATTATAAATTATATTTGCTCGATGACTAGGTGCAAAAAATTCGGAAGTGAGTATGTAACGCCTTTAAGGTGCGAAATCAGTTTATTTTCTAAATTATACATTATGAATTTTCAATGGATGATTACATATGTTCATGTAGAATAATTGACGGAATAAATAATTCTACGCTACCATCTAACGGCCAGGGGCGGTTCATACCCAACGGTCAACAATTCGTATATTTTATAGGGACATTCTGTACAATCTAAAGATAACAAAAATGAATTTTTCAAACGATTTTTTAGCAAAAAGGAACTTTTTGTTTAACTCGATAAAATTTATGGCTTAGAAGATTTGTAGATTTTTAAATCGTTATAATTAGCGTTCGCCATAAAGAAGATTATCATAAATTGTATTATTTATTGAAAATACTTACAGGAGATATGAAAACATAAACAAATATTTCTAATTGATCTGCATATTCTCGAACAGTGTATTACTTACTCAAGAAAAAAATTGTAATGTAGAAAAATTTAGTCATATATAGATTATCCTACAACTTATCAAATAAAAACATGTTCGAAGTAGGCCCCCTGCACTTATACATACTTCCGGATTCTACGGATGATATTTCCTTAAAGTTGGAAGGGCATTCCAAGATTCTGTCTTATACTTACAATGGAAGTTTATTCTATGGATAATTTCGTTTCTTGTTTTACCAGTGATTTATATACCTAGCTTTTAAGATATCTTCAAAAAAATGAATCCATGTGGTGGCAATGCAGTTGGACCTCTCCGACTAATCAACCTGTTACTATTGTTTACATTTAGGAAGTGAGGAAGGGCTCCATCGTGCATGAACTACATATTTCTGCGAATGTCCAGAGCAATATCACATAACACGGGTGAGAAATCATTTTGGAGAAATTTCAGATATTGCTGGATATTTAGGTTATTATCAAAAAAATATGGACCTAATAAATTATTATATATACCTACTATTTTTGCGCACAAAATCCATGTAGATTCTTTGCTTGAATTTTACCGTGAGGATTCATGTGCCCATAAATGTAAATTATTGGAATTAATAAAGCCGTTTCGAATGAAACCAGCTTCATCAGTAAACAGTACTTCTCCAACAAATGTATTACCAACTCGTTGTTTATCTAGAAACTAACGAGCGTAGGCCAGTCTTTCTGGATAATACTCTACTTCCATGCCATGCATTTTCTGGATGTTAAAGTGGTCAAAAAGTTGTTCCTGTAGAATCCTATGAATAGTTATCGTTGATACGTTAATTATAGTGTCATTTTGCGTACGCTAGTTGTAAGATCAGCTGCAACTAATACAGTTTGTTCCAAAGCGATCTAAAAATCTCATTAACTATAAATATTATCGAGTAGAACAAAGAGTACATTTTTTTTATAAAATCGATTAAAAAATTGCTATCTTTAGAATGTACTGGATGTCCCTCTAAAAGTTATGGATTGTTAACCATTCAGCATGAGCCGCAACTGGTCTTTAGATAAAAGCGTAGAATTATTTATTCTGTCAAACACACTACATGGACATACGTAATCATCATCATTAATAATGCAGAATATATACTTAAATACAAGTTCTGATTTTTCAACTTCAAAGGCCTATAACTCAGGAACTCAGAGTCGTGTGTGGAAATGTTTTCATGTCACAGCATTATTTTCACGTCATCTACTCACTCCTACTAATTTTTTGCATCAATGACTGGAGCACCCTGTATAATTCACTCACTAATGTTACAAGATGAAAAGGCCCTGTTATGGTTATAGTTATAGTAGCTTTTATTCACAGTTTGGCAATATTTAAAGAAATCAATAAAATATGATATTGTAGGGAAGTGATACAATTCGATCCATTTGATGGCTCATAATACGATATATTGAGACTAGCAGGAATATAAATACTAATGAACGATTTAGTACTAAACTATCAATAACTGACCAGATTAGAAGATCAGAAGAGGAAATTAAAAAGGCGCGCCCTACAGAATTAGTCAATAAATCGAGCGTTGCGTTCCACAAGAACAACGCCAGACCATACTCAGATGACTTGCCTATACGTATAGCTCGAATATGGCATTGTCTGACTATCATTTGTTCGAGTGTCTCCGAAACTGTTTTGGTAGGAAAAAACAAACAAAAGGCTTCGAAAATCATATTGCCACTTGATCACAAAAGTTCTACACCAATGTAGAGGCGCCTATGGAATAAGTGCCAAAAAAACCTGAGAACTGATTATTTAACTATAAGTATGTCCCGCAGCTCACTTTAGTTTGATGAACTATCTCTCGATGGTATGGTTAAATTACTGAAAGTCTTAAAATATAGTGAAGACATATTTTTTTGTATCAATATATCAATTCAGCACTGATGCCGATACAACAAATGGAAATTGGACAAAAAATGGTAAGGGTCAACGCACATATATACTAGAATCTTATAAAATTGAGTAAGAATCGGAAAATACTTTTTAGAGTTAGAAATGCACTTAAAAAATCATACATCCCTAGAGCATTTTACGTAATTATTGCTTCTTCGATCTAATTCAAGGACGAAACATCTGACACAATTATTTACATATTTCTACGTGTTTTTTCACTCATTGTTGTATCATCTTTTTCATTTTCCATAACTTTATTGTGAACCGTCCATATACTAATTCATCCTTACTTTCAATTATCTTTCAAAATTTCATCTATCTTTGAATCACTACAAATGATAATAAATATGTGTAGCAAATCTGTTGAATTCACTACAATATCTACTTGTTCCGATTCAAGTGATTTTTACGAGAAAGTGTAAATTTAATTATGCAACAACAAACCCTTTTATAGAATTTCGTTTCTATTTTGAAACATATTATTTATATATGTTACATAACGATTTTGTCCAGTTGATCTGATTTTACAATGAAATAAGAATAATAAAACTACTTTATAAGAAATGAACGAAAAACTATATTGATATAATTACTCGGCTATTATATGCATGTTTAGTCAAATTTTATTTTATACAGAACAGAAAGTAGAGCTCACATTTCGTAGTTCGGCATGTCATAGACGTTCGAACAAATTTGTTTGAGACTGGTACTTAAATTTATATATACATAAAATAATAAATCATGAATTTTTCTTCTATTTTTAAAAATAATCATTGCTAAACATAAAAATTGAACTATACTGTTATTTCCTGATAAACAACAAACCAAATTATATTTTCTTCAAATTAATAAAGAGTGAACTTACGAGGTGTAGGAAGTAAGTGTTCACCAATAACTTATTTAGCCGTACCACCTACGAAGACCAGCATCGCAGTGGTCGACTCCAGTAAGAAAATCCACAAAGCGGTACTGGATGTTCATCGACTGAAAGTGCCTGAGCTAGCAGACGTAGTAGAAGTTTCAAAAAGTGCGTTACATCGCGTATTAACTGAAAGTTTGGACACGAGAAAACTGAGTGCCGCGTTTGCTCACAATGGAACAAAAACTCCATCGTGATGATGTTTCCATCGAGTGTTTGGCAATGTTTCACAGAAATTTAGCCGGATTTTTGGCCATAACCATGGATGAAACATGGGTCCATCACTTCACACCGAAAACAAAAGAAGAATCCAAACAATGGACTCAGATGGGAAAACCGGCTCCAGGCAAGGCAAAGACCGTTCCATCTGCAGACACTGTCATGGCGTCGGTTTTTTGGGATGCGCTACCCCACGCGCAATGGTCTATCTATCAAAACTATCAACAGCGAGTATTATTCGAACTTATTGCATTGAATTGAGACATAAATCATAAACGGCCGCATTTGGCTAAGAAGAAAGTGTTGTTTCATCGAGACAATACACTAGCTCATACATCCGTTATTGCAATTGCCAAATTTAATAAATTGAGGTTAGAATTGCTACCTCATGGGCTCGGTGGTCAAAGATTTTTCAACAATGAAGAACAAAGAAGTGATGTGGCTATTTTGAGGAGCTTGACGATTCTTATTATAAAAAGGTCATGGATCTTATTAAACATCACTGGGAAAAGTGTATCGAGCTAAAAGAAGATCACATTGAAAAATAAATATATATTTTTCCAAAATTTTTGTGGTTTCTTTGTTGAGCCAGGTACTTCAGGCATCATCCTCGTAATTTGCAGTTAAACTGTTTAAAACCTCGGTTACAGCTTATTTGATCTGCCCTAGGCTACCATGCTGTATTCCTTTGAATTCTCCTTGCGAATTACTTATCAGAGGGCAAAATCAGCAATAGGGAAGGTACGGAAATAACTTTTTTGATAAAATTGTTACACAATCAATGGGAAATTTGCGGGTGCATTGCCACGATGCGATAAGGAAAACGCGTGCATGTAGCTGTGCCAGAACGCTAACATAGATTTATCACTTTTTAACACTTCACCCCAGTAGGAAGATTATCATTGTAAACAATGCTACGAATATTGAAAAAACAATCGCTACTTGAATATATCAGCTTTTTTCTGGACAGTTATTTAGCATTATTAAATCTTCACGTAACATTTTGCGAATTGATTCTTTGTTGATATCAGACAACGCACGAATGGTTAGGTGCCGGTCATATTCAATCAGCGTACGTATGTGGTCGATATGCCTGTCGCTATAATTCCCACAACGGAAACTTCTTTACGTTAATAGTATTCTACTAATTAAGACCTTTTCTTAAATCGCTTCGCCTATTCAATTACGTCTTTAATTGGATTTAATTCTTAGTTCAACTCTTAATTAAACTTTTCCTTTAACAGAAATATTTTATTTTTATTTATATTCTGCACCCGTCCCCACATTTTGTTTAACGCATCATTTTTCAATATATTTATAAGAAACTAGATCAAAATGTCAGCAAATTGTTAATTTTGATATTCAAAAACTTCGTAATCTGTTTCCAAATACACTTATGTATGTTTGTGGTATCTTTGATCTCGCAGAACATTTTTCGAATGTATCATCAGCCCAGTTTTGTTAATATTTTCTATAACATTTTCTGATATCTTTTTGAAAAGTTGGTCATCATTTTTGTCGTATGAGTTTGAATTTTTACGTTACATGTTTAGCCTTTTTGCAATTGGATTGAGAATTTCAATGTCTTGAACCATTTGATTTCGACAGATTAAACATCTTAATACTTATTTTCCTATTACACAGACAGTAATAATATCCAGATAATGTCGCAGGAAAAAATAAAAATTTGGTGAGTTAAATTAAATTTTGTAGGTTTTCTCAATAATTGGTTTTGCTTCTATTCACCTTCTTTCGCATTGCTTTCTCCATTGTGCTATAACTGATACCACAGAAGGGTTCAGGTCCCACGAAGGACTTGTATGCCCCTACTTTAGCGAGCTTATTAGCTATTTCATTTCCCTTCATTCCAGTGTGTCTGGAATCTATTGTAGGGTAACTCTATATTTCTGAAATAGTTCGTTTAATTTTTCTAGTTTATATACGATTTTGGATTTTATAATATTGAAGCTCTAATGGCTGCTTTGCTATCGGACAGGATGATGATTTCCTGCTGGCGATAGTCCCTCTCTAGATTGAACTGGACTCTCCAATTGCATAGATTTCTGCTTGAAAAATGCTTTGTGTCTTGCTCAGGTTTTCAGAATGTTTCTGAGCCCTATCCCAGTTCTGTCTGCTGTTTTCCCTCCGTCCGTATATCATTTAAAGGCATTTCTGTTGATTTCTTGTATGGTATTATGATCCAACCTATTTCTACATCTTAGTAATGAGGTGATTTTTTTTCAACGCTAATCTTTTTCGATGTTTGTTTTCTCTGCCACTCTTACCAGTACTATGTGGGGAGATAGGAGATTTCGAATCACTTCTGGTGCAGCTGTTGGACATGATTTCATAGCCCCGGTTACACATAAACAAGCCAGTCTTTGTACCTTTGTGAAATTGTTCCTAGTGGTGTTCATTCTAGTTCTAGTACCCCAAACTACTGCCCCATATGTGATGACTGGTCTCATAATTGTCGTGTGCATCTAAAGTAGGATCTTTGGGCTACAACCCCAATTCCTCCCTGCGAAGTGTTTGAATCAGGGCTTTCGTTACTTTAGTGATTATCTATATCATGTACCCTAATATGATTAATACATAAATTATTATTTTTGTCTCAATGTAATAGTTTCTGAATGAAGTAATATAATTATTATTGTATTTCTTCTACCTACTCTATATATGAACAAAAATAGTTCAATACTTTATATTTTACTGTACATAGAAATACATTTTTTTATCCAAGTTAGCATTAGATATAATATATACTTTTATCACGGTTACACGTGCATAACCGGAAACCAGTTATTGTCGAATGTATCCATTTTGTTTCTATTTTCACTTTTTAACTTTTATATTATGTCATAAATATAATATAAACAGAGTCTATTTCCATTTTCCGCATTAATTATGATACGAAATACATCAAGTCATTTTCTCTTCGTACATTTATTACACTTGAAGGCACCTATATCTTAAACTGACAACTTTAACGTCAATTACGGAGACGAAGGCGAGTAAAAAAGCACACGACTTTTTGAATGACAAAGAGTTAATCTACAATCATCACATAATCACAAGTTACATTATTCATGGGTTTAATGGGATGTCGCACGAACAGGTAACATTCCATGAAAATAGAAGAAAATTACAACTAAGATTACACCTAGATCGTTTACCGTATCAGGAGTATCTCTCGAAAAATATCTTCACTACACCCACATCAAACTTTCAAATTACCAGAATGAGTAATACAAAGCTTAACAAAGTTTCTTTTTAGGACACTAGATAGGTACTTATTATATATTTTCAATTTTTCTACGTCTTCGTTTTTCGAATTAGTAATTTCATTAGTGATTACAGGTAGGTACATGAAAATGTTTATTAAGTAAAGAA
Source organism: Diorhabda sublineata (assembly GCF_026230105.1). Lineage (NCBI taxonomy): Eukaryota > Metazoa > Arthropoda > Insecta > Coleoptera > Chrysomelidae > Diorhabda > Diorhabda sublineata. The sequence goes on from NC_079476.1 coordinate 29,601,563, forward strand.
AGAACGTAGAATTCATACAGTGTAGAATTTATTTCAAGTTTCAAAATTTCTGTTTCATTTTCTACCCGGTAATAAATAAAGCCTTTATCAAGTCCTAAATTTTGGATATTACATTTAGAATACGAATTATAAAAGGAAATATCGAGAAGAGGTATATAAGTTTGCTTAAATAAACAAAAAAGGGTGGTTGGTTTTTGAAGATAAAATTCTTGGAAGGATAAAGAAAGGGTCTGAGAAGGTTCAACAATTTATCAAAATATTACTCAAAATACAAATCAATAGAAATTTATTGCCATCGATGTCTAGGAAACGACATGAACATCCATATAGACAGTTCATGAACTGGCAAATGAAAAACAAAGTGAAATCCTTTTCTGAGAATGAGTTAAAAACATATTTTAGCGAGCTGTGTACCAAATATAAATCCTGTGGAACGTCAGTAGCAAAATCCAACGTCATAACAGACCATATGAGAACATTAAAAAATTTCTTGAAACAGCTTCTGATCTGTTAACAATGGTTTCTAAGCATGATGCGTAAATTCTTTTAACTATAATTTATTTTAGACTGCCCTTTTTTTGGAAGTTTTGGAAGATATCGCCAAGTTCACAATATTAAATTTAGTGATATCAAAGACGTGAACTCAGCATTAATCTTTCCTTTTACTAAAACTAAAAAACCGCGACAATTTGTTACTACTAATAATTTTGATTTGATTGAATATGAAAATTTGATGAAAGATTCTTTGTCAACTATCAAAAAGGAAAATGCAGAAATCAGTTTGTAGGCATCAGCAAATTTGGTGGATTGGTTCAAGATATCGCTAAATTTTTGAAGCTACATAACTCAGAAACTTGACAGAATATCAGCAACAAAAACAGTGATCTTCTGGCTCTGCAACGCCTTGGTGGATGGCAATCCAGCGTAACTACTTAAGGTTATTTGAAATATTCGATCAGTAAGAAGATAGAAATCTTCAAATATATGGTAGAAACTGTAGGATCCTCCCATATATCTTCTCCAACCCAACTGCCACTCGCAGTGAAACTACACTTACAGCACCAGAAAAGAATTATCAATCTGATACACATAATATTCAAAACTTTATATCTGAGTAACATAAAATGGTCAACAACCAATTCATTTTCCATAAACTTTAATTAAAAAAAAATACTAACTGTGTTTTTCTGTAATTGACGGAAAAATATCGTGTACATGTGTTGAAAATCCGATTTCACACTTTCTTTACACACTTAGCCACTTCCCTATGGCTTGACAAGAGTCAAGATTAAAGGAATATGTAAGTATTAATCTATTGAACAGGTTGAAAACTACAAATATTTTTAGTGAGCATTCAAGAAAAGAAACAGAAATAAGACAAGCAGCCAATCTACATCAAAAAATCGGGATGTTTATAAAACTATTCAAAAGGAAATCCTCATATATAAATCCTGGCAAAAATAAGATAATTGCAATAATGAAAGATATCAGACAGGTCATAGCGTAATGTTATTATATAATGTTAAGTTTGTCATTCCGCAAATCTGTTTAGTAACCAATTTAACAGCTATGACATATGTATAATCAGAAAACGAGAGTTCAAATGTTTATGTTGTGAACATATGTCGAAAAGTTTCATTAAATCTTTTTATATTTTTCATTATGTAATACAAATCTCCAGCATCAGTTATGATTGTTAAGAAAATATATATTTACTTTAGTTATTAAATACTACTGAATATTTCTTGACCTTGATTACTGACAACCAAATTACCATATTTAGAGTAGATTCAATAACAAAATCAACTTTTCACCTTTGATCCAGCTCATACATATTTTTTTCTGAAGAAACCTATTGAATAAATCCGAAAAGTAAAGATATAGGTAATTTGATTACTTGAGCATCATAATAATCACTATGCTAGCGTTTTTATGAAAAGATTTAAAGTTCGCTGAAAGAAAAGGGACGAACGATAAATCATTCCCCCTAAATAGAAGCTGATTTTGAAATTCTAAAAGGCAGCCAATAAGCTGGCTAGCGTAAAGGCGGTGGAACTAGTCTGGATAATTAGACGTAGGGGACTCATGACCTATAACCTAGCCTAGCAAGCGCTGACAGGGCCAGAACCTATAGTGGAAATTACTTGCTTGCAGATTGAGAAATTCTTAAGCTGTGAGAAAGGGATAAAAACTAAGAAACATGGCTTCAGTCATGTGCATTCAGACAGACCAAAACTTTCATAGGTCAACAAACTTCTCTGACTAATTGGTGAAAGCTAAACAAAAGGGAGGCCAAGACTCTGATAAACCTTGTCAGGGGTTAAAAGAAAACTAAGAAAACCAACTAATTAACCAACCAAGAACCTAACCCAACCAACGTCAAGATTAGTCGCTTCAGGTAACTACCTCTGCAATTACTGACCAATGATTTGGAAAAGAATGTAGATCTGTTATCATGGTGTATTGCCCTATTTGAACCTTTGATCTATTGTTACACCGCGTCCGATCAGTACCTTCATGTCCATTACCTCTTGTGTTTGTTATTAGAGACAAAATGACAGCTGTATGTTATGTTGATGATGTCTTACAAACTACTTCTTTTTCAGGAAGACAACATACATATATAGCACGACATACTGTGAAGTTGTTATTAACATCGTACATATCCGATCAAACTTGTTTGGGATGGGATAAGAAGGAAAAACATTCCTTTATTCACATTACCTTCCACAGATGGTTGCTTAAAACGAGGTGCCTCAAACAGACATCCATCATCTTCTTTTGTCAATGTATAGACGTGAGGAAAGGCTTGTTGTTTCATAGCTTTATGTGAAGGTTCTCATATAAGATATCTTCCTATACTTGACCATTCAAAGTTATTTCCTAGTTTTATTTGCTGTTTTTAACACTCCTTTATCAGTTATGTGTGCTCAGTGAAATATTCGTTGACAACTTAATCCAATGGCATTCCATATATAGCATTCAACCGTTCTTTGCCTCAATTCTGGGAAGGAATGTTTTTATTTTCATGGCGGTGTACAACTAAATAGATCACCAAACACTAATAATATTTTTCAAGTATATACTCGTATAACGGTATTATATAAAAAAACGAAGATCTATAACTTCTGTTATAAAATAGTAAATATGAAAATCAAAATTTCAATTTCACGAACAAATAATTGTTATTTATCACTTAAATATTGCTGAATATTGAAATTGGCTTTTGATTAATATTCACTAAACCCTTTCTTATATTGTGACTGCCGCTGTTAAGAATTTCATGCTATAAATGACTTATTATACAATTTCAAATAATTCAAACCTGTTTATGTATTTCATTTTTTTGTACCGACAGTTCGGTAAGGTGAGTTGAGTATAATAGAAAGGTAATAAATATTACCTAATAATGGTGATTAATAATAACATAATACTTTACTTTATATATATATATATATATATAATCAACTGAATATGACCAACTAATATAGGCCTCCGATATTTCGCAGATTTATTTAATAGCAATAATTTGGTTTATTGCGAATAGCATATTAATAAATTGAATAATTAAGTTTTTAGATTACTTGGTAAGAATGACCTAATCGAAATGTATTTGTGGTTATATTTTTGCATTGATAAGCAAGGCAACTATATGTGAAATTAAAGGAAAAGACACAGTTAAAGAGTAAATGGCATAGCATTAGTTTAATCGTTTTGGGGATTTGACGCTTTAAGATTTATTATGCTCAGTTGATCCACGTGCGTGGGATATAGAAATTACAAAGGAAACAGTAGAAAACCAGCCTAGTACAAATACTAGCCGGTAAACCTTCCTTGGACCACAACAACCTAAACAGGGGTACTCAGTGGTTAGAAGTAGGACACTTAACAGAACCAGCCGCAAAGAGAGGTCAATCAGAGCTGAAGGTCTTGTTAGGTTCCTAGTGAGATTATGAAGGTTTAATGTACTTCTTAATGTGCTAATTCTATATAATAGATTTATCATTGTCAAAGTGTATAGTGGACAGGTAAATATCCGGGTTTAATTATCCAAAAGCAAGTTATCTCACAACAAAACGATACCAAACCATATGATGCTACAGATCGAAGAACTTGGTGGTATTAAACTCCTTCTAAATCCAGTATTCAGTCCGGACCTTGCACCGTCAACTAACTATTCAATTAGGATCAAAGGCAAAATTCCTGCGTGGGAAAAATTGAATCCGGAGGAGATGTTGAAAATGCAGTGTGACAATTTTTTACATCTACAAGATCTCAAAGAGCTGAAGAATAACGCTCTACAAACAATAAGAGATTTTAATGTAATTTATTATTACAATAAAACAAAAAATGAGTTACTCGCTCTGAGCAAGCTAAGCAGTTTTTACCGAATATGGATCTTTTTGATGTTATTGAAGCGTACACATTGCTATCGGTCATAGTGGTAGAGATCGTTCAAAGGATGAAAATTTACAAGAATAACAATTGTTGATAAATGTTCTTGGAAATGAGTGAAACGTATCAAAAAAAAGGATATGCACTCGAAAAAAGGAATGCCAAATTGACCTTATAAATATCCAATCTTAGTTTTTAAATTCATTATGAATTACTAGAATATAGCCAATGTATAAATATTATGATAGAATCAAGTAGATACCAACTTAATATTAAACTGGTTCTTGCAAAATACAATAAAGTTAATTAGATAGTCTAAATGAAATCTCTCTCTGATAATAAGCTCTTTGGAAATACACACACTGTTAGAAACTGTTATTTAAATCATAACAAAAGTGTTGCAGCTCCAATATTGGAATATCGTCCTCCTAGGTGGTTACAACCCTTCGAATTTTTCTAATTTCTCAAAATAAGTTTCTTTGAGGTGCTTTCTCTAGAAATAGTTGCAAATTTACATATGGAATACTCTTTTTTGAATTTTATTTTCTCTGTGGAACATTTTTCATCCATTCTTAGAGACAAAGACGTCATCGGAATGCATTGAAAAGTCGAATTACCTAAGCATTTCAGAAAACACTGAAAACACTGTCTCCGTATATCTGACGAAGCATTGTAAAAATTCACGTTATCCTGGGTCCAAATCTGATATGAAGCATGGCTAGAAATATTGTCTTAAGTATAAAATATTCATCCATCAGTTCTTCAAACATTGCATTGCGTTGCTAAATTGCTACATTTACAGTCATTACTCACCTTACACATGAAGATAGATATGAACTTTCGATACAAGAGATACAGCATTATTGATTTGCACAATTATATTTATATAAATAAAATTCCATTTATTTGAGATAATATAAATTTTTCATATTATCAAATTTCGATATGAAATGAATTAAAATGAAGAAATTAACTATTGTAACTATAATAACTAATGCAAATGTATTTTGTCTTCAAGCTAATTCTAAATTCAAAAACTCAACTAAAACCACATAAAATATTTATTTTATCATTTGATGAAAAATTTCTGATTCGGACTGATGAGTAAAAAAATTTCTCTTGGGAAGTAAAATGAAATGTCAAAACCACGCCTACAAAATAATTTCGATTTAATCAGGATATTCAACTGCAAATCCAATTCAACAACGTTTTCTGCTTACCAATTTAATTTCTTATTTTTGAAATTGTATTGGTATATTATATCATTGAAGTCAATTGTTACTTCATGTTGATTGATGTCTTCTGATATCTATTAACGTCGATTGAGGTCGAAACTTATCAATTTATGTAATTTTAGACCAATTGGCATTTACTTTTGTCAGATCTTGTCCATTACCAATCCATTGAAGCCGATTGAGGACGATTGTCACTTTATGTTCATTAATGTTTTCTGATGTCTATTTAGATCGATTGAGATCGAATCCCATCAATTCATGTGTATTCGGGTGAATTGGCGTCTACTATTGTCATATCTTATCCAGTCACAATCCATTGAAGCCGATTGAGATCGATTGTCGCTTCCATTTCTCGGTTCATTCCAATCATTAGGTCATATTGATACGCAAAAGTTATTAGAATTATCACCAACTGCATTTCTTGCAAGAACGAATTGATTTCTAAACAAATCTAAACTTTTTGGTCCGTTTAAATTGCTTTCCACAAATATTGCTCCCAGATCATTATTGCCGGTCATATCTCCAAAATATAAAATTTCAAAGAATTCATCTAAAAAGAGTATAAGGACCTCCATATATCTTTCACATTATTATTTCACAAAATTCCATTTTGTGGTCATTAGGATTTTTAATTAAATCCACGTTTTGGTAACTTGGTTACGATTTGGATAGGAATTATTTAATAACTGAGCTGTCTCATTATAAGTTTCTTTGTGATCACCGTAACCTCTCACCATAAGAATCATTATTATTTCCTGTTGGGTATATATAATATTTAAAAGTACCTAATTACAATAAACACCTTTCACTAATGACAATTCGGAATAACATGACATTTAAAATCATTTAATTATAGAAAAATCTACTAATGTTTTGACATATAATTTTTCAAATAATTTATATTCCAAATGAATGTAACTTAGAATTGTTGACTGCAAAATTATGCGGTCTTGACTTATGACTAGTTCTAGTATTTCCAAGATTTTCATCTTAAGGCAACTTGTTTTCTTCCGTATTTTCAAGAATTTTCTATTATTATTTTCTCTTAATAGAATCAATCACAATTTAAAATTAGGATTTTTGTTTTGAATAAATCCAAGTGAATAAAAGGAAAGTTTTTGAGCGACTACAAAACATAGAAGTGGACAACAATTACACTTCGGATTCTAGTTATTTTGGTTTCTAATGAAAATTCCGTTGACTTGTGAATATAAGCAACATGTAGTATGCGTAACATAAGACCAAGTGTATAGAAATGGGTGACGACTTTTTAATTGACAACCATATAAAATCACGACTGAGCAAAACAGAGTTTTAATATGACAGTAACAAATAAAAGTGACAAAATTCAAACATTCGGCAAGAGTTTGGTTTCCGACGCGCTAGAAAGGCAAAAGTAAAAATGCGAAAAAGAAAAAAAAATAAGTGATCACCAAGAGGAAAGAGAACAGTTGAAGTAAACTTCTAGTAAACCTATTAAAGTCCATAGATATTCCAAGGGTAACAAATCTAAGAATTTATAAGACAGATATACAACTTACGGAATTAAATGGTATAGGATGCTGCGTCATAAAATAGAGAAAAACAGACTAAATGCATGGAAGAGATGAGAATGAAGTTTTTGGATAGCCAGAATGGACGAAAATAGGTAAGAGAAAAGAGCATTAGAAGTGGAGAAAGCGTAAAACGAAAATGTTGTCCACTTATAAGGATGGATGCATGTAAGGAAGATTTACAGAAGTTACCGTTCACGAACTTGCTTAGGAATGTCGTATGGTCCATATTTTAAGTGAAGATACACCATTATAGAGATTATCTACCGGGAGAATATTTCGGCGCCAAATAATTTTAGGGGAACCTTGAGATCACGCTACCCATACTAGATATATAAGTATTGTCTTTAAGTGTAATGAAGTATTGATTTAAGGATTGTAGTTATCTGCTATACATTTTATATTGTGTTTCAAAGTTGAAGATAATAGTTGCTGTGTATAATTTTTATTTTTAAGACATGCGTTTAACCGACAATAGCTAACCAAATCTGAACAAAACCTATTAAAACTATTCAAAAATAACTACCGGCACGCAACGTATTTAACAATATAGTAATATACTTAGCTAGTAAATAAAGTGCTTAATATATCACGAGAATTCGCACTTGAGTTTTGAGATATGGCAACACTGATGTGAATTTGTCAAATCTGACATAGTCATCATAAGTTTGACACTTTTAATAGTGTACGTACTCTGGAGTATTTTCGTGCGATGATTTTCTATTACTTCTAGCTTCGACTTCTGGTGTTGAATCATCATCTGGAGCCACCGTATTTCGTTGGTTTTCCGAATTCAATCGTAAGCACACTACAGACTAAGCATTTCGTGAAGGTCGACCAAAATAGACAAAAGTTTTTCGCGCACAAAGCACTTAGTCGCCTGGGTTTTCCGCCGTACAGTCCTTATTTGGCACCCATTGATCTCTTTTTATTCCTGAAGATCAAAATATATTGCGAGGTCGACTTTTTTCTACACCTGAGGAAAAGATTAATGCATTGAAATCATATGTTTTGGAGGTACCTCAATAGGAATGGAAAAAAACCTTCGACAATTGGTTCATGCAACAGTATATTGATCTCAATAGAGAATATTTTGAATGGTAATAAAGTCATATCCAATTATAAATTTTGCTTTTATTTGTCTATCTAAAAACTTACCCATGTAGCAATCCTCGTATTCATATTTTTTATTTACAGTTGTTGTTATTTATAGTTGTATCAGATGTCAAATGACATCTGATAGCCGATATTTTATGTGAATAAAGTGTGGTTACTATTGTTTTGATTTTTTAGCATAAAATGGGTGAAAACATTGATAAAAGATACTTCTGAATATGATTTTAAAATAGTATCTATTACTATATTGTAGTAATTTTGCATACTAATTTTATTTCATATATATGTCGGACAATGCTTCTTTATGAACTTAAATTCAATTCACTTAATATGTTTAATCGTGGTCAGCAAGACGAACGACGGGACAAATCCCTTTGATCTTTTTCAAAAAACCAATAACAGACTATCAACTCTCAGTACGAGAAACAACGTTTTTCAACATTGGCGCCAACCGCATTTAGTTCATCCATACTTGCATAGGACGTATGATCCAATACTGTCCCGAATGTTTGGAGCCAGCGTTAATTAATTAACGGCGTACCTTCGAAATCGTCAACTTTCGTAGCTGCTCGACTGAATGAATATCCACTTTTTTATCGGTCGTTTTTCATGCATAAGGAGATATAGTTATGGTTTAAATTGATCAATTCACAGTATCAAGAGACATCAAACACTCCCATTTGACCAATATTAGTATTACAAAGCTTATTATCTAAACTTCTCTCTCCTTTCTTCCATAATAGATCTAACGCCTGTTACTTCATCGATATCTTTCCTTATCCTAGCTCTAAATTATCACTCCATTTCCTTTGTGATCGACCTCAACTTCGTGTTCCAATCTATCTTTGCTTTTTACTCTGTGATATCGATTCGTTAATGTTATCTACCTCACAAAATCTTCTGATGTTTTCTATTCTTTCTCAGTCTAATTCCGAGATCCGTTGAAAATTTTCATTTCTGTGGTCACCAAGAGTTGTTTCGGTTTTAATGTTTCTTGTCTTGTTTCTGATGTATAGGTCATTATTTTTGCTTTGTAAATTTTTGCCTTTATTTCTTGCTTTAGGTGTTTGTTATGTCATACTACGTTCTGAAGACATCCCGCGACCTCATTTGCTCTAGCTACTTGTCCTCGTCATCTACGTCTCCATAACTTATGACAATTCCAGGGTACTTCGTTATATTATTTGACCTTCTAGTTCCAAATTGCATCTAATGGGCTTTTTTTATGTTGTCATGCATATGGTTTTTTTCATCGACATAGTCATATTACTCTGTTTTTCTGTGAGATTGAAAAGAATATTCTTGGGCACATATCATGGCGTCACAGGATTTTTTTCTCTATCAATCATTCCGTAACCTTCCGTAGCCGCATCTTTTTTATGATTCACCCATTATTATGTTGAATAGCATGGGACTAAGGGAGTCTTTTGACTGGTATGGGTTTTGTTTATTTAACATTATTGCGAGCCAGAACTTTATTGTCTGATTATAATATGTTTGCGGTGGTTTGAATTATCTAACTATCATTAAATCTTTTATACATCAAAGTTCAACTTGCCGATCTACAATTGAAGTAGGCAGCAAGTTCCTAGATCTTCAGCAACTAGTAGCTCTACCACAAAAGTTTAATTGGATACTTTACTTTCAATAATCCATTTAAATTCAGAATATTTATTTACGTTATAAGTCTGGGAAGTGATTTAATATGGTAACAGATAGATGTTTATGGACGAGGCGACGAAGAAGCCAAGTGAAGAATATCTAATCGAGTACCGTAATAATAACTTCACGGACGAATATCGTGATATGTTTTTTTCATACTGTTTTCAGATTAAAATGAAAAGCAAAATTATATTAAAATATGAAATGTCATATTTAACAATTCTACTGAAAAATAGCATTATTGACAAAAAGAAGTACATCCAGTAATTCCTACAATAAATGTTTCTGGTAACAGTAGTTGCATCATTACTGTTAACATTCATAAAATAGAATAAAATTTTAGTTATTGATGTTAATTGATTTTTTATGTCTAATTATTTCAAACGGGATTGGGAAAATTTAAGAGTACTATTAAGTATAATACCATTTTCCGGACTCAAATTAATACTGTAATTTTGACTTTACAGTACAATATGAAAAAAATACCCTTCCCATGGACTTAACAGTCAATAATTTATGTCTATGTTCTTCGGCTTCAACAAGTAAACAATCTTCTTCCTGCAGTTACCAGAAACTTCCTATATGATTCCCATGAAATATAGAATATATACAAAATAATAAACAACTATTCCTTCAGATATAAGTAATTCCAATAATTTTTTATGGTATGCGTTATCTAGATAAATTTTATATCATGAATAATTTCATGTATTATTTTGTGAATGTATATATTGTAATTATAATAATAAAAAATGATACTGCAAGATTGCATTTAACGATATCCTCAAAAATATCATTAACCAAATTTCCTTTATTTTCCCATCCTCATTTTGGTTGTTATATACCAAGATTTAAATCCGACAAAAAACTATGCCTCCGGTAACAAATTATCGGTATATTTTTCAGTCCAATCAGAGACAGAAATTGTGCCGGTACATACAGAGGAAGAAAGGCCACCTACATCAATAATTTAAGCGCAAAAACGACAATTTATTTCATTTCATACAACATCTATATAAGGAGAAGTAGCGACTGAAGTCAGAACCGTATTGATTCGATAGAAAACGGAATATTTTAGATAAAGTCATAAACAGCACCAAATTAATATCAACATTAAAAGAAGGTAATGACAGTAACTAAAAAACTAATTCTGTTATGACCAAATGTTATGATTAGATCATGCATAAAAATCTCACTAGTTAGTATTAAGATTTCAGGGAAATTTCGAAAGTTATTTTTTCTTTTATTAGCTTGTTTTCCATATTTTATATTTTAAAAAAGTTATCCCGTCACAATGAAAACCATGCTCAAGTAAAATACACGATATCTGACAATTAAGTAATGAGACTGATTTTCTGCGGAGTTTGTGGTAATACTTGAACAGGAGTTTGTGGTAATACTTGAACAACGAAACTTCTGCAGAATGTGCTTATTATCAAAAGATTTGTACACTTGCGATTAGTTTTCAACATAATAATCGAAAGATTGAGACATTTGTCATATCTGTGGACAAGCTTTTCAATACCTTCTTTAAAGAAAGTTGCCGCCAATGTAGCCTAACCGTTCAGTAACAATAGAGTACCAAACAGACCGTGAAACTTCTGGAAAATCTGCGGTTTTCTTTAACCATTCTGTCAACTCGTTGAACCAGGTTATCTGAAACGACAGATTTGTGTCCTTAGCTTCCTACATCATGCACATCATTACGTCCATCTTTCAACTTACGCCACCATCCACGCACATCATCATCACTCATGAAGTTTGCCCCATACATACGACTCATTCTATAGAGGAATCAATTTGCTGGGTAGCACTCTGAAACTTACACCGAAGGTCATCACAAACAAAATAAACAGTCTTATCACAGATGCGATTTTCGTCATCAGGCAGATCACAGAAAAATCGATTGAGTACAACAGACCAGCATTTATGTGCTTATAAATCTACAAAAAGCCTTCGATCGAGTACATCTAAAAGACGTAATACATCTACTATACGACAAACAAATCCCTTATGACTTGATAAAAACCATTGAAAATATATATATGGACAACAAAATCCAATCCAAAGTGAACGGAATGCTAACGGAGAAAATAGCAGTACACAAAGGGATTCGCCAGGGAGACTCCTTAAGCCATTTGTTTTTCAAGAACTCCGATATTATGTAAGCTAGTCATAGACTACCAGATAATTCACCAAGTATTGAAATTCAAATACCTAGGAATCGATATTTCAGGATTTGGAGACGAACGAAACAAATAAAGCCTTAAGAATAGCAGCTTGTTTGATCGAAAGCATATGGCGAAACAAACATATCAGAATAAAAGCCAAATCGAGAATATACAAGGCCACGGTAAGACCCATTATGACCTACACCACAGAGACACGACCAGAAACGCGAAAACCAAAAGAATGATGAAAACAGAAGAGAAAGTGCTATGCAGGATAGCCAGAAAAACCCTACTGGACAGGGAATGAAGTGAGAACATCAAAAGATTGTGCAAAATAGATGACGTCAACGAATGGGTTCTATCAAGAAAGAAAGAATGGAATGAGCGTATAAGTCGTATGTATAACAACAGACTGGACAAGATAGCGCGCGTTAAATCCCCATTGGGCCGATGGAGTACCGGTCAAGTCGTTTAGTTGTGTTATAGTCAAATAACTAAGACACCGACTGCAACGCTACCTACCGTGCTGATTAAAGAAAGTACATTTACTAAACCCCTCCTTGAATGCATGCACAAAAATTCATTCAAAACGATCAAGCCATTCAGGTCTTCATTGACATATACACGTGCAATAGAATTATATATATAAAGATTATTTATTTCTAAATACCTCATGTATACTCAATTTCACATGCCATTTTTTGTATTGTCTATCCAGTCCGTTTCTGAAAACAAGAAGTAGCGGCGAAGCTTTCGCGGCATTCGAGATCCAAACCATTATACACTTTAATCACTTTTAGTTCGAATAAAACTCTTTAGACGGTTTACGAGCCTTTTGTTTCTTAACACCAACAATTTATTGACGAACATTTTTTATCTTGTTTATTTTACATTGTATCAGAAATTTACGTTGGAAAGGCAAGCACAATACAACTTTACAAAGGTGAAATGATAGAAGTTGTGATAGCACTTATTAAAAAAAGCCGCCAATAGCGAATACAAAATATTTTCTTTTGAACCCATAACTTGTTTACTGTTATCAACAAATTGTTGTTGCAATTCGGATAGATGTTTAAACCAATGTTAAATTCAATTATTTCATCAGTATCTATGGCAGTAACCTATTAATTAAAAATTTTGGTATCATTAGTTTCTGAGAGTTAATAACTCACTAGATACTGTCAAAATTAGTCATATATTATTTGGTAATGGACATTAAGAAATATGCTCATCAATTCAAATTATCTAATAATTATTAATTTTTGAAATTATTAATTTTTTCCTTATTTATTAGTTCGTAGCTGCTCAAGTAGTAGTTACATAAACTTCAGGAAAAATATTAACCTTTCAAATAAAAATTAATTCGGATGGTTGTTATATATTACATATACAGGGTATTTCAAAATAAGTACCGTGGTTTTCACACCTTATGATACTAAACTCAGTTGTACGGAAGAGAAACGCGAACAATTTTACACAAAAGCCTACAAGTGTTCAAGGTGAGCACTATTCATCACACTTTAGACAATATGCGAATATTTCCTAGAGAGAGGTTCATTGGATTATTTGTTATGGGGATAGGGACAATTATTCATGTGGCGCTTAGAAAACCTGCAGCACCAACGATAGAGGAATTGTCAATTAAATAAAGATAGCAGACCGTCTAGTAATGAGAAGGGTGTTTTTAGCAAATCACGTATCGGGCTTGTGGGTCATTTAGACCTAAGTTATGTCAATATCGACATAAATAAATGGTTTTACTGGGGCAGAAACCTGTGTTGGAATGGTTGAAGACGATGGTTTGGGATTTTTTGTGAATTTTGGATCACCCTTCATTTTCTACACCAATCCGATAATTGATCCCGGAGATTTGACGTTGAGTGACAGTATGTCTGGTAAGGATACAATTAGTATCGCTCGCATATAATTGGACCGTTTCTAAGGAGTCATGAGATGCCTTAAGGAACGCCAGGGAGGTGAATGGTTGAGATATGCAGTAAACAATTTTATCACTTAGGACACGGAAGAGTATTTCCAAATTGTCCTTCAATATTGGTTACAACAGTAGCTCGTTAGTTGCACGAACACAAAATTTTTTATTCGTTCCAGCGGTCGGGTACACTCACTTTCAGCCAATTGCGGATAATTTCTTGGGTTTATCTTTTTCCAACTAAGAGCAGGAGCATAGCTGTAGAGAACTAAAATGAGAAGTACGAATTACAATTGCTTTACCGATAAAGAAATTCCAATACCAGTAAACTTTCCGCTAAATCCATTTGCATTATCTAAACCCAAGATTAACATATTATGTGTATTGACATGTCCACTAAAGTGGAGTATTTATTCATCACTGAATATGACATAATTCAGACAATCTTTATTGTGTTGGAGCGATATTTTGTAAGAAAAATTAGCACACAAACCTTTAAACAATACGAGTGTATTTATGAGCTACTCCAAAAAACTCTGCTGGAACTGCTAATTTACAACTATTCTTCTGAACGGATTTTTCTACGCTGCTCAAAGCTTTCATAAAAAAGTTGTTCCCAGTGTTCTATGGGGCGCAAAATTTTGTAGACACGCTTGAAATCAAGGTGCTATAAATTTCCATTTGCGTAAAGCAATTTTAGACCAAAGGCAACAGTACTAACTGACATGAAAAATTAAAAACTAATTTGTGCTATGTAAGCAAGTCTACATAATGGTGATAAGTTATATTTGCTAGACATGGATCATTCCACCATCTTCGTGACGACAAATAACAGCCGATCGGTACAGAACCCTCCAAAATTTGTGATATTGAAAATCTAATCATCAGTATTATCACAGACCTGATGAATTACATATGTTTATTTATACTTGTAAGTTCAGTCATATGAATGAACCACATTTAGTCTTTTGCAGCCTATAAATAACAAATGTTAAAACTAAAATGTCGACTACATCTACTGCAGATAAAAAAATGATGATCTCACGAAAGTTGATTTTAAGGATCCGACGACTTGGTCGGTAATCCAAAAAAACAGATTCAGGAAGTGATTTTATTTATTTATTTATCCAGTTCAAAAAAATATTTATATAAATAAAGTGGTACCGGCAGTAAACATAATATGATCCACGCTGTTGTTCCAAAATTAATGCTGTACATTTTAAATCTCAGCTAGAACTTGTATTGACGGTGTCGGAAGATATGACCTACTATTATATATAATAAGATAGATACAGTGAAAGGAATTCAGCCACTAATAAAACAATTGAAACATTCATCATGTTTCCCATATTCCGGGATACTATATTCAATAATGTATATACTGCAGGAAAAACAGAATCATAATTCAAGATTATCGAGTGAAATAGAAGCATATAGAACCAATTTTTTAATGAACTGTTATAAAATATTCAGTTTCTAGCTGAACAAATTCAATTGGATCGTACCATGATTGAACATCGTAAACCAAGAATGGCAGAAGAAAAAACTCTTGTGGGAAACTATTTATTTTGTTTATGGTGTATTGTGTGATCAACAATGCCAGTTTCATATCTAACAATTATTATTAAGTCTCATTAATCATAAAATTATAATTCTCATGTATCCTTGTTACAATCATAAATCACCAATAAAAACCCAACCTCTTCTTCTTTTTCTACATTGTATCTCAGCATAGACAAACAAAAAGCATAGAACAACCAAAGAATTAAATACTTCTAAAATGGCTTGATCTTTTGAATGATTTTTGATTAAATTCCCCACTTGTACTTTAGCAATTGCAAGTTTTTTCATGACTCATTTCTGAAGCTTTTGTGTTATAATTTGTTCGGTGATTGTGCAATATTTCTCCACACAATTCACCTGTTGTCTTTTTCTACCAAATAGCATCTTGGAACATTCTCATCTTTGGCTATAATTCTAGCTAGACGCCATAGTTTTCCTTCCTTGCTCACAGTATTGTCTTGTACCTGGAAATCTGTTCTATTAGCTGTTGTCAATACACTGTCATCAATACAATAGTATTGAAGATATAGGTAATTTATCCTTAATCTTCCTTGACAAGGGTGTTAATGTATTTTAAAAATGCTGCCTCTAAATCATCACGCTTCCTCAACATATTCTTACAAATTTTAGCCGCCCATTCTACTATCCCGTCAGATTGAGAGTATTAAGAACTTGAACTACAAAATTGAAAGTTCCATGACATAACAAATTCTCTACATAACTGAGGCATGTTGCCAGATATTTCTTTGGATGGAATCCCAAATTCAGAAAAAGTTGATTTAAATGTACTTCCTTCAGTTTCAGCAGTTTTATCTTTAGAAGGTATAACTTCAATCCATTTGGAAAAGTAATCCTCTAATACAATATATGGTTTTGCTCCGTACTCAAAAAAATCACTGGCTACTGTTTCAAATGGGCGTTCTGAAAAATCTCTTAAAACGAATAGGTCTTTAATATTATTTTTACGAAATTTCTCTCATACAATACATTTTTTTTTGGAATAGGAGAAGGTTTCCAGTCAATCCAAACTGCGTGATTGCAATCTTTTTGGGCGTCTGTCAACTTTAGTGTTATATATTTCGACCCCTTCTTCATCTATCAAATTAAACAATATAGTTACTTTTACCTTGTCTGCTTTGCTCTCTTCATCACTTGCTGTCATGTATATTTCCAGATTTTACTCATATTTCTCAAATTTTTACCGCGCTTATATTAGCTCCACCTGTAAGTGGGTTTGTTTGTAACTGTCCTTTGGACTGAGAGTAAATGGCTTATTTAATAAAAATTTTGTACACAGAGGATCTTCGTGTTGGAAATTAAGCACTTATCAATGACACTGTCATGGCTAAATAAAAGTTTCGACGAGATTTAGGTATACGAGGATGTATTGATATCTAGTTAACCTAGACCAGTTCCATGCGTAAACAAAATATTGCGTTACCATAGCAACGAACAATAACTTATTAGAAATGTCGGTGTAAAGTTTGACGTCAAAAAAGTGAACCAGAGTTACGCAATAAATTAAAAGAAAAAAGATGCCCACCGAAATTGTGAAATTCGAAAAATTGCATCATCGAGCCATCATCGAGTATCTAGCCATTATCAAGTACCTGTATTTAAAAGGGTTAAGAGGTAAGCAGATTTACGAAGATATGCTTAATACCCTTGGTGATCAATGTCCTTCGTATGAGACCGTGAAAAATTGGACTACAAGCTTCTAAAGAGGTAAATTTTCCATTGAAGATGATGGCCGATCGGGAAGGCCAGTTTCTGTGCCAGTCTTTGAAAATATCTATGCAGTTCATGACATGAACCAGACCGTTTATCAGACCGTCGAATTGGCCTCAAACGGATATCTGAAGCACTGAATATTTCATACGAATGCGTTCATCATATAGTTCACGTCAATTTAGACATGAGAAAAATTGCTACAAAATGGATCCCCAAATGTTTGAATGTTGACCAAAAACGTGCAAGGGTAGAAGCATCGCATTCGATTTGTGTTCGATTTGAAAAATGTGGTAAATATTACTTTCAAAGTAATAGTGTTTAAACATTGCTAAGATTGCGAGTTGTAATTTGTTAATTTGATTATCCGCTTTTGTCATAATCTCGAACCAATTTCAAGCGATCTACCAATTTTAGTGGACTTGGATATTATAAATAAATTAATAAATAAAGTTAACATTGACTTAAGTATACTGTTAACAATCAACTGTTTGAATTTTCATTTGAATTTGATACGCCACTGGTCTGGCTGTTTAGAGAAAAAGAGATGGATATACGTTAAAGTGAGATCGACAGTAACTGAGTGGAGACGCTATAATTACTCTGTGTGTTTTTCTTATTTCGTTTATAAAGCACATAGTTTTTTCTTTGATTTTATTTTTTGTTAAGTCGAAAAATATATTTAACCAAAATAGCGTTAGCGCTCGTCCATTCAGTAGACGTTTACCTAATGATAACAAAAAAATTGATTCCTTAAGTAAAACATTTTGCAAAAATTTGACTTGTTCAAAGCGGTAAGAGTCCTTGCTCCGGCACTGCTCATTTCATCCTCTTTCTTTTGAAATGTAGTCGGTATCTTCAAACGATGATACCATCTACGGATATTATTATCACTTAGAGGATCACAACCGAACTTAATACGGAAGGTACATTGCACACTAAATATAAATTCCGTTTTTGCAAACTTTTCTATTCAGTCGTCATCTTTGCTTGCTGGCGGCGGAAGCATTACCAACAAACAATGTATCGGTATTCATTTTAAAATATTATAAAATTCAAAACTTAGTGACTGAAACCAACAACAGAAACTCTTGGAAATGTATTACTAATGCAAACTCGGAATTTAATTTCAAAATTCTTATCCATTCATACGTTGAGACATACTTTTAGTTTTGATTCTACGTATGCAGTCTAACATATTTATAAGCAAATTTTTCTGAAAACAGAAATACAATATTGAGTACTGTTATAGCAGCATTATATGAATTATTTACTACTAAATATAAAATCCATTCATGAAAAGAGAAAATAATAGGGCAATAAAACTCTACTCTCTAGATGAATATTTTTAATGTGTGAAAATTATACATCTCCTAAGATTGTCTTAGATATTGTGTGTTAGTATATGGTTTTTATTGCTTTTATGACTACACATTCTTTCTAGTACTAGTTTTCACACGACTATTCCTTTACGTTTTTTAGAAGTGTCTCTGGGAAAATAAATTATTTTTGTTAGTATTATTATATGTTAATTCTAAATATTTTTAATAAACTGTATATTATATTCATATGAAACTATATTTACCCATGTTATATAAGTGATAGAAATATTTGTTCTTTGATTAGTATGATTAATAGTCATAACTGAAATTATACAGAGTGGTACTATTAGAAATTAGCATTAATCCTCTTAGTTTTGATTTCAAATTAGACCCTTATCATACATTATAATAACCAACATTATTTGATTAAACTGAATTTTATTTAGAGGAAATCGTAATCAAAAGTGGTGGTGTATGCATGACTCTCGTACACGTAGGATGAATGGGTTGAATTAAAATAAACTACCCCAACATTCCCCCCATTATTTAACCTACTATTGTAGAACATAAAAAAAATGTACAAATTGTGCTTATTTACTCCTTTGCCAGAATTTAAGGACCTTACGAATTCTGGTCATGCTGCAAATTTCATTTTTAACATTTTTAAGTGATATCATGTTCATTGTCTCTGTTGGGTTTGAGCGCTGGCCTGTTACATGACTATTCCATTACTCAGGTTTCGATTTCTTCTGTGTAATTTTGGATATGTGGTCTAGGATAGTGATGTGTGAAGAAAACAATGAACATGTACCTAGAGACGACCTGCTAATATGTCAATGTGGTCCTCTATACCATTGATTACCTCCCTACTTTTACTGATCCACCATTACTCGCATGCCTTGATGCAACATTGCGCAAACCTTTTTTTCGATCTTCTTTATACTGAGATATGTCGTGTCATTGGTGGTCTATCCATTTAAATTGAATGTGTGCTGTTTCTTGGGCTAAAGTCATAGGCATTTTGGGCCCCAAAGAGAGCTCTTTTAGTTGTCTTCTTATATCATTGCTCTTTTCTTGATAATGGAGCACAAATTTTCTAAAAAGCGAAGTATATATAACAAACTTCTGTTTTAGAGAAATTTTCATTTATTACAACCCTCACCTTGTCGTTATTGATCCTTTCAGCTCCATTTGAATGTCTGAAGAATAATCTCAAATTACGACTTGAGGCGTAGAAATTTTCCTATATGAAAAACATTGTAACACTGTAAATGCGTTATGCTCCGAGCAGAAATTTTTTGATATTATATTTATATTATTATGAATTTTTCTCTTTTTCATTAATAGTCCAGGCTACCCAGGTTTCACCTCCGATTTTCATGAACCTGCAACGATTTTGATGAAATTTTGACAGCATGTATATCAAAAAGTAAAATCTACCCTACGCCGATGTGTGTCTTTGCCCTAAGGGTGAGTTCCACCCCAATTAGTGGGTGAAAATTTTTATGTTGAAAATAACCGCGGAAATTAATGGAGCTCTAAATTTTAAGCAAAATCTTAGCATTTTATTTCAAAAATCATTAATTTTCTAGTTATGCGTGATTGAAAACTTGAATTTTTCTGGAAAAAAACTACGTTTTCAATCGATTTTATATGAATAAATCAAATACTTTTGAAAAACAAAGAGAATGGTTATCTTAAATTTGCTTTAGGCATAATAAAAAACAGTTAATTGCATTTAACCTTTTTCAAGGTACTTTTAGAAAGCTTTTAAAGAGAGTTAGTGGAACTCTCTAACATAAAAACAAGAAACTTTTGGCCCACATAAGATCGATTTATATTCTTTTTGTAGAAAAAACTTCAATTTCACTCTTAGCAATAGTACCCAAATTGCAATAAAAATATAATCCAGTGATGATTTATTTTATTCGCATACTAATAATGATTTCTGGAAGTTTGAACGATTTAGAATGCCTAATTTCGAACAAAATTATGTTTAAAGTCTAAAAATCATTTTCGAAATTTTTAATTAATTAATTTCTACTTAACTAAGTTATACTTATAAATTGATATGGAACAAAAAGTCAGTATTTTTTTAACAAACATTTTTTTTCCAAATTTTTTGTAACTAATAACTGAGATTTGACCTTACAAATCATTCCTTAACGCAGGGATGGGGAAATCCGGCCCTCGACCATCAAAAAAAAATCAAGTACATCTTTCTTATTATCAGAAATTACATTATTATCAATTGGCAGTAATGGCAGTGCGCGTCGCACATAAAACAACATGTGCGATCGCGGACGTGGATATTAGCGAAAACCGAAAATGAAGCTCGAGTAGGTGCGTCTGTCGTCGAACGCACTACCCATTTGAAGCAACTATTTCTGAACACCAACAACTTGGAATTTTATAAGTCCTTATCTAGGACACAATACCCAAATATAGTTGCCCACGCCCAGAAAATAATGGCTATGTTTGGTACAAGCTATTTGTGCGGACAAACGTTTTCAATAATGAAACTAAGAAAAAATTGTATTCGTAATAGGCTTTCGGATGACCTCCTTTTTTCATTGCTAACAATTCAGCATCACGATGGAGCCGGCTTATGACGAAGTCATGCAGAAACAAAAACAATTCCACATGTCACATGTTCCCACAAAGACCAGCGCCCCTCAACCTTTTACTTCGCAGCTAACTTGAGTTCAATTAATTGCAATTGAAAATGTTATTTTTTAATATTGCACAATAAATTAGTGTTTTAGAAAAATTAAAGTAATACTTTTTTTAGTAAAGAATGTAATGCTACAACTTAGCCCGCTATATATTTCCTTAACCAAAATTGGCACGCAAAGAAAAAAGTTTCCCCACCCCTGCCCTAACGATGACTGATACCATTTTCGAATCTTTAAACATTATCCTTTAAGACATTGATGGCTAAAGAAATTTAAAACGTTTATAAACTTATAGGTTATACAATTCCCTATAAATCTACGTTTTGAGCGACTAATTTGCTTGAAAATTAACCAAAAAAATGATATAAATTTTTTTTGTTTAATTTTGGAGCGGTAGATTTTGGAGTGAAATTATGCATCGGAGATGTAAATAATTTTTTATTATTTGTCATAAGGGATGATTTATAGGAGCTGAAAATTATAAATACAAAATATTCAAGTCAAAACAGTTTTTTTAATTTTATATTAACGGGGAGGCTTTATAAGGAATGAAATACATCAAGTACAGTTGAAAAATTATATATTAAAGCATTAAACAACTTTTATTCAAACCTTTAAAGGATTTTTCTACTCATTCAATTCTTATACTTATAATTTTACCAATTTTTTGCAATAAGGGGTAGTTTTTGCCCCTAAGAGTAATAAGCACATATCGGCATATGGTAGATTTTGAAGATAAAGGTAAGTCAAGTTAAATTCCAAATTTCATGCAAATCGAAGCGGATTCATGGAAATCGGAGGTAATACCTCATTTTTACCTTGGTAGCCAAGACTATAATATTAATTGTAAAAATGAGCAATAACTGCAGTTGATTTCTTATGTACAATTGTACAAACTCGGTGAGTCATGGGTGGTTAAATAGTTCATTATCCTGACTATTCTCTGTATCGAGACACAGAGTCTACTTTATCAGAATAAAAATAATATACAAACTCTTTTCCTACAATAATATAGTCGGTTATTAACTAGAATCCAAATTATAATCACAATTTTTATGTAAAATGGAGAAAAAAGTTAAAAAATCCACGTCTATAGAATCTAAATACTAAAAGGTACCAAATCATAAGAAAAACATAGATATTAAATTTATAACAAAGAACACTTTTTCAAATTCAAAAGAAAGTACATGTGATTTATTTAATAGATATAGAAAAAATTAATTAATGTATCATTTAATCATAAGTAAGCTTATGATCATCCAAACCGTAACGGTTACATAATCATATTATTTTTAATTAACATTTTTTGTTACATAAGCTCTAGTTATCCTACTCATTATACAAGGCTTACTGTCTAGCACAACCTGGGGTCAATGTCGTTTGATAGTTAGCTAGAACTATTTATTTTTATGTACTCTTCAGAAGAAATTTATACAAAAACACGCTATAATTACGTGTCTAGAGTCCTAACATATATCAGGAATATTTAAAATGCATCTGACTGTTTGACTATTCATGAATATTTAGTAATCATTAGAAGAACTAACTATGAATAAATATTGTTAGTATGCCAAATGTGAGATCTTGTGCTTGACCTCTGAACGCACCCAAGTAATATAGAAATATAAATTAAATGATAATAATTTGAACACATTTTCATCTTATGTTGTATATTATCTTTATTTTTAATATAAACTACTGTAGACGGTTCTCAATTTCTAAATCTTTGCATTCGCCACGATTTTGAAGAAACTCATTTCAAATCATATCACTCGACAAGCGTTCTAAAGATCGCTATAATTAAGAAGAGGAAGTAGATAATAAGCATTATATGCGAAAAGATTACTATACTTTTTACTCGATAGACAAACTAAAGTTACTGGTAGAATTAAACTTATATGTCAATTATCTATTTTGTTCATTTAGCAAATCATCAAAAACACTGCTTTTTTGTTAGCACTTTTCAAGCCAGGTTTAATTCGTGATTGAAAGCATTTCAAGAAAGCTTCTTCAAGGATGGCTTCTATCTGATCTGTTGTGATCTTCAAAATACAAAAAATAGTGTAAATCGTCACCATTTTAGCCCAATTTTCATTATCGGGAAGAATCAGAAATAAAAATGTGCTAAATCTTGTGAGTAAAGCAGATGTGGAAAGTCAGGAACACTGTTGGCCAGCTGTGGCACAACGTGCATGTACTGATGGACGCTGGCCAGTTTCTACGCATTTATTTTCACAAATTGTTTCGCAAAAATTCTTATAAATCTAAGTTTACAGTTTCTATTCCAATGAAACTTGATAGTAATTCCTTCAAAATCAACTAGCAATGATCATGTATAGCTTTGATCAACAGACCCTTTTAGGGCGAAGTGATCATGGAAAATTTTTTTTATCACTGGCAAGTTTGGCAATGAAATCCGGTCATTTTCTTCCAATTCCATGGAAACTGGAACATTTTCTAGTTGTCTATGAAAAGTCTCGGGAAAAATGATCACTCACTCATCGTATTTGCCTCATCTATTATAATGCTTTACACATTACCCCAATAATTTTTTTCTACTTTTTGTACAATTGTATTTGTTTGTCCGGACTGTTCCTCGTCCTTAATTGACTTATTACTACTTTTAAATCATATATTCCTCTCGTAAACAGGCTTCAATATAAAGAGATTTTGACCTTTTTTAAGCATCTTTGGTATTATTCTTAATTTGAATCAAAACTTAACACTGCAAATCCGAGTAGTCTCAAATAACATGAACATGACGATAATGTCTGCTGGCAATTCGCCGATGCGCGATCGAATTCCTCACTGTTCACTGTCATTCTTTCATAGTAGAAAAACGTGTGCAAAGCATCATCCTCTACTCCATCGCAGTAGGGGTATTCGAACGAATCTCTCTCTCCCCTCTCTCCATCGTGTGCAAATAGCACACATAATACTTATGTATAGAAATTGTGTGATATTATACTAAACTTCTTCTCTGTTATTCTCACCCCAATACATCTGTCTTTCCTAGGTATAACTCCTCTGCATCTGTGTTAATCTTTTTGTTTTATATCTTCCCAGCCTCCGCATTATACAAAAATATCGACTGGACTGCGCTCAACTCTTACTCGTAACCGGTCCACCAACATTGGCCATCAACCAGCTTAATGCGGCCAAACTCGTTGGGGGGGTTTTGTCAACAGTAAGGAGAATCTGCCCTCAAAATTCCATTCTAAGATACTTGGCTGTTTTGTTTCAAGTTTCTCACCTCCCACTCGAATACAATGTTATTTATCCTCTTTTATGTAAAAATGACAACTGTCTAAGATATACAGTGTGTGAAAGCCAAATGGAATAAATCAATGATTAAGATTATTGTACATATGGATTAGGATATGGCCAAGACTTTCGCGGTTAACATTTTAAACATCCACTTCATTGACATTCATAAAATTTAGTTTCTAATTTTACGAGGGCTGCTAACTTTTGAGATAGACAAATAAAAGAAAATATTACTGGATATGATTTTATTATTTTTCAAAATATTCTTCATTAAGATCAAAACACTTTCGTATTAGTTTCTAACCAATTGTCAAAACATTTCATCGTTGATGTTGACCTTGCAAATTTTATTTGATCTACAGAAATAACAAGAAATTATTGAGTGCCAAACATCAACTCGATGTTTTGACTGTTCAAAAACGTTTGTTTTTTAACTGATTTGTTAGAGTTAACATTGTCGTGGTGGAGGGTAATTCGTCTTCTGCGATGGATTTTCCTGATTTTTTCACACTTTGCTTCGAAGTGCTTCGTGAGTGAAAAGCACTGCTATTGAATTTTTTCAGCATTTATAAGCACCAATCACACGAGCCTTTTTGAGCTGTTGAAAAACAAATCTTTTTGACAGCAAAATGTTCATACAATATTGAATGTGAGTTAAACTAATGGCCAAGTATGCCAATATCTATAAACAAATCAAAAAGCACACGATCTGAGTTCTATTTAATCATCAAAGGTAGGGTTCGCACGGTTGAAGAATGTCAATTTATAAAATTACGAACTCATCTCCGCCCTGGAGCCGGTCCTGTTTAGTTATAGTAGAATTCTAAAATTCGGCGAAGGCGCCGTTTTTGATGAAATACCCGGATTTAGTTAAGTGATAAGTGATTTATTATAAGTTAGTGCAGTATACAGTGTTTAAATAAATTAAGAACGTAAGAGACAGTGTTTATTAATTAACCCCAGGAATATAAATCGTATAAATAAATAAGAAAATCATTACAATAATTAAAATTTGATGTGTTTCGGCAAAATAAATTCAATGGACTTGCCTTTTATAGTTTAACAGGTATATAATTAAAATATTTTTTATGTTTTTATATAATATTATATTTACAAAATAGTACACCTTGAAATTTCTTCTTATTAATAATGCATATAAATATGCTGAATATAATTATTTGTATATATATATATATATATATATATATATATATATATATATATATATATATATTAATTTATATTTCTTTAGTGATGACCTGTGCTCTCTAATTTTATTAAAACATAATGACATTGGACCAATAAAAGTTCATATCTTTTTTGATACAAGTAAATTTTTGGTATAATCAAAGTGAAATTATATATGAATAATTGATGAGTATAGGATAATTAATAAATTCTGATTTTTGGAGTACAGAGTGAGAGTGGGTAATTAAAAAAAATTAATAATTCATATACTAATTATCTCTCAATTTTGAGGTTGTTGATATTTTTGAATAGCAACGCTATTATTTTAATAGATATTTTTATAGGCTGTATAAAGTTCTACATAAATGCCAAAATCAAAAGTTAGTTATTCCCACAGCAGTATTATTATTATTATATTAGGATTAATTTGATTAGACAGATAAAAAATATAGCATAAAGAGATAGATAATGTTTTATGGCCCTGAAAATATTATTTTTTATGAAATCGAATGCTTCATAATAATTTTGGCACTGACTATTTATGCCTCTTCACAACATATAAAATTCTTTTGAACTTTCCGGAATCTTCAAACGACATCAGCCATTGAGGATATAATATTAACAAAAATGTCGATTGACATCACGCTCTTCAGAAGAGATGTAATTCAATATTCGTAGAGGCATTAGCCAGTTAAGTAGTTATTTTCGCCTTTGAAGAAAGGCAGAATATATTTTCGAAATATTAAATTTCGAAATTATTTCAGAAGTGAATAGAAGGAGCCGTTTATTTTGATATATTTTACACACCACATTTACCATCGTAATCTATATTATCGGCGTCTACGCTAGATTTCTACCTGATCTGGGGTGCGCAGTTGGAAGTGAGGATGACGCCAGTTAGCATTCGATAGGGATTATTTAACTACATGAACCAAATAGCCAAACTCTTTGATGTTGTCTTCAGTTGGGGTCTCAATCCAGAACGAGGGTTGTTAAACCAATCGGATAAGACGTAATAACTTCGAAACTAATCAGTGGTTACAAGCCCCTCCTTGTAACTGTGAGCCATTGGGGATATTAATATTGACAAAATCTTCTTTTGATTCTTTGTCAGCTTGTTTTTCCACACTATAATTATTTTTGTCTTCTCCACATTGATAGCAATGTTCCTTAATTTCTAAGTCTTCTCTCATGTTAATAAATTAACCTAAAATTCCAGATTATTTTTAACAAGGAAAATTAGTATTTGAATAATTATGTTTTTCAAATAACAGACTCATAATATATATCTCAACATGTATAACAGTGATAGTTTGAGTTTGATCGAATCCGGAAATTGTGCGTAGGTAGTTTTTTTAAATTTTTTTAAACCGCATTATGGAATGCATTCTACAATCTGAGTTATTAATTTGAAGCAACCGTATAATATCAGATTTTGTTTCAAAGTTGAGCAAAATGCACTTTTGCAAAACTTTAGCAGACCTTCGGAGAAGATCTTAAAGAACGCAGGTGTTTCGATGGTTTCAAGCACATTGAGAAAGACGAGAATCGATGGAAGATGAACCACTCAACGGAACGCATTCAACTGCTAGAATCGATTAAAAAGGAAAATCAAAAGACTTTTACGTTCAAACCTTTAGTTAACGATCAGAATTAACGGTAAATAGTCAAAAGACGCATCCTCGTTCATTAAATTTCATCTTTTTCATTTCAATTTCAATAAATGAGTATTTATTGAGTATTCCCGTAGCTTTTCGTACCCTCCTTACTAATCTGAAGTGAGTCCTGAAAATTAATCGAAGGGACAACATTCAAACGGTTGTTACCGACCAGTTTAAAGCTATCACATCATCCAAGTTCCAGCACTACTATGAACACGGAATAATCTCTTTAAGGATCCAAGAGAATAACTTTAAAGAAACATTAAATTCTTAGTCGATTCAAATGCATCTTATTAATTAATCTCCACACCTCGTATAAAATAATTTCTACATTTTCCGTCTCTAATTACTAAAAAAGTGACAACAACAAACAATCACATTTTACCATTCTAAACAGTACTTTCCTGTTTCACACTTTCAAAGAATTACCACGAGGAACATTAAAAAAGCCTGTCTCAAATAATTACTCGCTAGCATATTTATGATCCTAAATCGGACCTTGGGAATAAAAGTTTTATAATAACTTAATACCAATTAAATATACTGAGAGTTAATAACCGAATCTGCTGATGGTAATAATGTTGAAATATTGAAACTATAAAATGTCGAAATCAGAATAAATATTTCATTTCATAATAGTAGAACTACAATATAAATTTAATGAAATATAACTGTATGTCACGTTCAATAATATAAACGATCGTCATTTTTGAAGTAAGAGCCAATTGCACATCGTGTACGAGCTTCCTGTTAATTGACATTAGTTTACAGTTGTCGGTGTGTTATAAGTATCCATAACGTTTAATATCTCTGCTAGTGTTGGTTATAAGGATTAACTGCTTCGTTTGCGCTATGTCAATCACTGATCCAATCGACTGTGATTTCGCTCACTTATTCAGTTCTTAGCAAAAAAAGTTCGTCCTGGTATAAAATTTAATATAGTGAATTATCAACATGTGCGTGAGTTGTGTAGTTATTTTACTGATATAAAGACAAATGATCCTGATGGAAAAGGATGTGGCATAAAAGAGAAGAGAGTTGTTGAGAAAATTTGTATACAGCGTTAACACTATCAGATTTGCATCTAGGAATTTCTCGGTGGAAAGTGATTGGATCCTAATGACTTATTGGTTAATAACTAGTATAACGGTCAAGTAGTTGACGTAGTTTTCGATGTTTGGATACAAAACTATGTGTTAATATTTGCTCATACGTTGATAGAGACTGTTGAAAAATGTAGAAATATTCATAACTTTAGGGATACAATTTTATTTCATAAACTGATTTTGACCCACTCCATAACAGGAAAAAAACAACTCAAATATTATTCCGATCCACTTCAATAGAATATTTTTTTAGTTCCAGCAGACAGAAATGGAATAGGAGTGTACGGGCCCAGAACCAAATACTCTAAAAGCTTGATCAAATTATTATCTTGTTCGATAGCATCTTTGAATCAGTGTTATTGTCTTACAACAACGTATTTGTTTTATGTTTTTTATGAGTTATCGTTAAAACTCTTGTCAATTTTTCTGAGAAATATTTTTAGCTCTCTACAATCGTTCAATTAAAAATTGTTTGTATTTTTTCACGTAATCCAAATAATATAGTTCTCTTATAATCTATCAGAACTGGCCAAGAAGATAGCAGCGAAAATCTCTCAGAAAGTGTTCTACTGATTTGTTTTTCTGGTGAACTGACAATACTTAAAAGTCATCTACGTTATAGTAAATATATTCTATGGTAAAATCCACATAATTCATTAAATAAAACTTAAATAGAACTATAATTTCGAAACTTTTTTGAAAAAACAAAACGTTTGATGAACAGCTTTCTTTGTGACATCTCCAATGAAACTTATCCCTTGGACGAGGTAACAAGTTCAAAGTGACTTTATTTGATGTATTCATTATTATGTTATTGCAGTTCTTTTAATAACTGGAAATGATGAGGCTCGTTAAGGAGACGAACTAACAAACTGTTCAACAAAACGCCTGCTACAGAGCGAAGCTTTGTACTCATAGTGTTTTTTGTCCATTATTATGAATCAGAAAATTGTACAATGCAAGTAATTGGTAATGAAGATACGCTAAGATGAATAACAAAATTTTCAATTGGTTTAAAATATATCGGGCATTGTTGTTAGCTAAAGTTTTTACAAATGCGGGGAATAGATTCTATCATTAAAATAGGTGCGGCACAGATATAAATAACAATTTAAATGACGTAGGTAAACCCAACTGTGGAATCGGTAACAGAATAATAGAGATAACACTAGAAACGAAGGTGGATAGGAAAAAAAATCAGTTATTGAGATAATCTATAGGAGTTGAGATAGGCAAAGATATTCCTGGTAACCTATAAGAAAACAAAAAACTATGGAGAGAATTTATGAGTGATACGTGCAATTTAAAAGGAGAAATGAATCAGTGAAGCACTAGGAGAGGTCCAGACATCTTTCATCCACAAAAACACATGAAAACAGGCGAGAAATTGATATTTTAAGAGTTAAGTTAAACTCTCATACAGATCCATACATAACATCTTGACACATTAGCATGTGAAGGGTGAGTGCCATATGTATTCCTACAATTTTGAGCGTTAAAAGAAAAAAAATGAGTGTCAATTTGCTCAAGATTTGGGTCTGTAATAATGACTATGAGACAAAGTTCTCAATATAAAAATACTGACTTACTACCCTTCAAAAAGTTATAGTCATGGATTTCGTCGATTAAGAGGGCATACTACGAATAGAATTCCTTCCATGGGGAGTAATTGTAAACTCCAAATTTTACAATTTTACTGAAACTTTTTCAAAGTAAGTTTAGAAGAGAACTTCTTTCATTATGATCATAAATTGCCGTGCCACAAGCCTCTTGTAATCAGTGAGTTTAGGCTGCTAAAATGTCTGTTCACATCCCCCTACTCACCAGATTTGGCTCTTTGTGAATTGTACAAAGTGAAAACCGTTTTGACACTATTGCTATGGAAAAGGCTATAACAGAGCAAATAAAAACCAATTCGAACTAGGTCTTTAAGAAATGCCTACATGTTGTTTACATTAAATACATTCACCATATTTTCTGTTAATCGATTAACGTTTTATCTGAAATTTCCGATGAAAGACCTTTCGTCTGATTAATATGCTTATTTAATTCAGTCTTCAATAAATCGTTGATTTAAATTGGGACTCGATCGAAATTAGTTTCAAATAATTTACATGGCTTTTTTCTCGACTTCGAATGAAATTTCCATTGGTAGATGGAACGTAAGTTTCTATATTGTTCATGGTCACATATCAAAATATTATCTGTATAATAGATACCGCGAGGAATTGAAACAAATGTTTTAATAGGATAATTTGTGACCTACCCATTTTATTGTTATTGTAAAACTACAGCCTTTGTTTTAAGGGGATAATTTAATTAACGCATGAATATGAATATATTAACAATTCTCTAATTAATAAAGTAGATACCTGAGAAAATCCGGTACAAATAAAATTTATGAATGAATGTCATAAAAAATGGCATATTTATATTCAATGGCAACTAATTACATCAGATTTTATCACCAATGATTAGCACATTTATTTCAAGTAATAAAAATGTTTACTCTAATAAATACATTATTAAATTTCTTTAATTTCTTATTTCTTAGTCCTTTTATATATGTTTATGTTTCTAAATCGTCTTGATCTCAGGTCTCTTCTATTTTAAAATTAGTTTTTTTTCATAAATTTTGAAGAAAGACTACTTTCAGTCTTTGACACTGACAATTTGCGTATATTTATTCTATTAATCAATAGATCAATTACATCATGAATATCAAAATAAAAATAAAATTAAAACAAAAAGCTTTAACAAGAAAAAATTAATTTTTCCCAAGTTTTTACACCTCAAAAATATGTAGCAGCCATCAATTAAATTATTATGATGGTTGTGCTATGAGAGCTTCCATTTTAAGTGTTAAAGCACAATTAATAATGGAATATCTTGAGAAACTGTCCTAAGCAAACTTGATATAAATATTCTTTTTCCGATATGTAGATGATTGTATTACTGCCATACCAATCAAATTGAAAATATTAATAAAAAATTCAATTTTTATCATAAAAAACATAAAATCGATTTTGATGTCACATTATACAAAATTAACAACATAACAGAATGGTATACGAAACCAACTTGTTCCTCAAGATTTTTGAACTTCAATTGGTGTCATCCTATGTCACAAAAATGATCAGTGATAATAATTTTGGCTGATAGATCTATCCAACTAACAGATCCTGAATTTAGATGCTTAGCTATTCAAAAATCAAAAACTGCATTAAATGAAAATAATTATCCGAAAAAAAACATAGGCTGTAATCAATTAAGAAACAAAACAGAAGTAATGCATCAAAACATAAAACATTTCTTATTACCATTTATGTACATACAAGGACTTTCGCAACAACTATCGAATTATTTCAATAAATATGATATTAGTAATAATAAATTACATAATATATTATCCAAATATTTCACTAAACTAAAATCTAAAACACCAAAAAACAAAAGGAGTACTATTATATATCAAGTGTCTTGTACTGCTGTCTACATAGGGCAGACATCTCACTATTTAGAAAATAGACTAAAAAGTCATTAATACTATATGAAATAATAAAACTTCATGAATTAACCACGAAATATCAAAAAACATAAATTCAGTTATTATATATAAGTTTCAAAAATTCTTGAAACGGAATCTAATATACGGAAACGAGAATTTTGAAAAATGGTTTACATTAATAAGAACGATAAAAAAGGCCTAATTTATTTAAGTAAAATTTATAGCTCTACTTTCTAAATTTTAATACAACTACAAATAATTTGATTGGTGGCTGCTACATATTTTTGAGAATTTAAAACTGAGGAAAAATTAATTTTTCTCGTTAAAACAGGTTCATATTTTGATTTTATTTTGATATTTACGATGTAGGTGATCTATTGATTAATATAAATACGCAAATTGTCAGTGTGGAATAATATTTTGAACAGAACTGAAAATAATGGAAACGAAAAATTTTTCTGTTTATATTAAAATTGCCAGTTATTGCTATCCAAAACCTTAATCATACATTGCTAATTTCGAAACATTCGCTGTTTCATTTATTATCTCTTGAGAACCTGTTATATATTTACAATGGTCACATAATTACAATAAAAACACGTTATTAACATTTACACGTGCTTTAATGTAACTTCTCGGAACTGAATCAGCCGTTTATCCCTGTTCAACCCAAACGGCTCCTTTTTATTGTAAAATGAGCAATTTTTGAGATTAATTTGATTAATTAATTAGTTCTATTTCACTTTTTTTATTAATTTCGTTTCCTTCACAATTTCCATTAAAACCAAAAATATTGACAAATTCCTCGATAACCATATTTCCATCGCCTGAAGTCTCTTCCTTTGATTTTATCCTTCAGTCCATGAAGACAATAATCTTATCGAAACACGTGTCAGACAGTGTAGCTTGGAGCGTTAGTGTAGGATATTCTTCGATCCTCCAAGTGTCACTGCCTCTTATCAATCCCTCCAATAAAATTTTTGCAGATTTTCAATGTAACATTATTGTTATTGAATATTTTGTTCTTTGTCCAATATAGATATTCTCCTTTTCATAGCTGCAGTCTAGTGTTATTGTATGTTATTGTACTTTTTTTATAATTAGAAAACCGAATTTACAAATAGCTTTTATCTATACGAGTCAGGATATAATATTGTGAATGCCAATAAATTTTCAGCAGAGCAAAAATATTGCCTTACATCTTAAATTATTATTCCATAACGTGTGAGGATTTCAGATGACCGAGATCATAGAGTTAGGAACTCTGACCGAACGACAAAATCGGCGCTTCAGACTTTTGGCTCAGTCGCTTCCGGTCAATGGCAAATCAAAGGTTTGAAGAGCATAGGAGGATAATTGGTATGCGTAAAATAGTACAGAGGACGATATAAGACAGGCAAAAAATTGGTATTAAGAGAAAAAAATGCAACGTCAAAATTAATTTATTGAAATAAATTACAAAAAAGATTCGAAAAAGGGTCACTTTAAGTATTGATACCCATCTTGATCAAAGCATTTAAGGCAACATTTCTCAACAAAGAGGCAGGTTTGCGCGAAGCATGTCAAGTTGTTCGCAAAGACTTTCAAATTCTTCTTCAATTGCAGATCGGATTTCGGGAACGGTGCTTGTTCTTCTATAGAAAAGTGGTCCTTAAGAAGGTCCCTCAGGAAGAAATCAAAGAATTTCCGTCTGCCTATTCATTCTCCAAAATGAACATTAAGGTACTTCCGCACAAATAACGTGTAGTGCATGAAACGACGGATGTTCGCAAGTGCTGGATCGTTGTCTATTTGTAAATTTTCGAGCCTCTCCAGATAACTTTGGCACGTCACGTGACGCTCAAAAAGTACGGTTCCACGAGACCTTCCACATGGATACCTGCTGATTTTTCTAGAGCATTTCCTGACTTATACTGACCTCTGTATATAATAGATTATCAAATTTTGTATTTTTTCATACCTTTCTCAGTGGGTACTTTCTTATAGATGAACATCGGAATATGTGTCTGCTCTTCTATGGAGAAAAAATTCAATGAGACCAGTAATAGAAAAAAGTCTAGCAATGCACGTCGGGCACTGAAGAAGACGTGGAGTAAGAAGGGATGCACATTTTAATAATTAATAGTGCGGTATTATTTAGAGAAAAATCACCAATAGCTGGCGCTACAGGCAACAGGTTTACTGGTGCTATACTCTGTTAGTGTCATGTAGCAAACTGTCATACCTACTAGACCATACACCATACAAAACCAAGCAATTAAGCAAATTACAGATTTTGTTACAATATGTTTCTTCAATGTCCCCTCACCAATCGTTTATTATGCCCACCAAGTCTGAATATGTCTCGGCTATGGTTAATCGTAAGTTGTTGAATTTCTAGGATTAATCATAGATTTCACCATCACTTTCCCTTGAAGTTGACGTGGCTTGGAATGAAATACCCCAAAGAAATAAAG
Source organism: Diorhabda sublineata (assembly GCF_026230105.1). Lineage (NCBI taxonomy): Eukaryota > Metazoa > Arthropoda > Insecta > Coleoptera > Chrysomelidae > Diorhabda > Diorhabda sublineata. Next base: position 29,636,099 of record NC_079476.1, read on the forward strand.
CTCGCCGCATCAAAAGAAATCGAGGGTTCATAATACATTATTGAACCTCACTGATTGATTATATAAGAAGCACATATATTTTCACCAACATTCATTAAAATTTTTCATCAATAATGTTAATGTGAATAATGTTAATTTCCCACGGTAATGCTTAGTTTTTGCTTCGTAATTCTTCTCTAAACCTATCAACCCCTTTGAAACAATACCTTTTCTCTCGATACCCTTAATATCATGACTATATAAACGAAGTAATAATCGTACAAGTACGTTGGTATAAAACCATTTATTGGTTAAAACAGTTTAATCTCATGCATTAAGCAAATTGAACTCGAAAATAATGAAAAATTATCAAGTGATGATTTATTGTTCGTATTATGAAATGCGTGCTGAGCAATGTATGTCGCCTAAAGCAGTTATTGAAGAAGTCCTTTCTCCCGTTATGTTCATTTATCAACAATATAATAAATCATCTGAATATTTCTTACTACTTCGATGTTCATTACTCGAATTTCATAATAAGTTTGTTATATTTTTCAAGTCATCGCTTTGAAGGTGCAGATCATAATTATTAATCGATTTATTTCGATATTGGCTACTTAATTAATTAACTAACAGATTTGAGCCATATTTTTTTGTTCAATGATTGACGTCAAAAGCGGTTCAATATGTAACCAAATAATCAGAACAATTACATTATTTTTAAAAGGCTATATGAGCATAGGCGTAGCGTATCGAATCAGCGAGGTACATTTTCTTTCATTCTTGAAAATTTACTGAATAAATTATAGGGTTCGTTATAATGTATGTCATATACATTACTCATTGCTATTCATTCCTGATCATGAAGTCCAGAAGAAAGAGATGCATGTCCATATACTTCTTCATGCCAGGAAAAGGTTACAACATTTAAAACGCGATGGTGAAGATGTACCACAATAAACAAAGTTTAATAAGTACTTGAACTAAATACACTGTTTACACCACCACTACACCTACACTCATAATTACACTGTGTTATCGTCTCCATAGACTGAAGGTAAACTCTAAACAAAACTTTAAAAAACTAAAGTTTACCTTCAGTCTGTGAAGACGATAACTTAGTTATCGAAACGCGCGTTAGACAGTGTAATTGTGAGTGTTAATTTAGTGGTAGTGTAAACAGTGTTTTCAGTGTAAATAACACCAACGGGTCCATAAATTGCAACTTAGTAAGTGCATAAACTTACTATACATAAAAATATATACAAAGCGTAAAACTAAACAAAGTCACGTCTGTGGAGCTCTAGGAGAGAGAATAAACTCCTCTTGAATTCAAAACGTCTCGCCTGGGTTGGTGTAATCGTGTTGGTTTTTCTCCTAAAACGTGTACCATTAGGACCCGTGTGCACGAAAACCCGGCTTGATAACGTTGTAGAAAGTAGACTCGTCGCTCTAAACGCCGAAGTTTTTGCTGCTGGTGCTGCAGTTGAGCTAGTGCATCGATCTATGCAGGGAAGTCCATAGGCTGTTGACTTTGTATATCTTCTTAAAGTGCCATCTTCGGACGAAGGCGACAATCATGACTATTTGTATTTTATTGACAACTGCTCTAAACAATTGGTTTGATGTGCAATTAAACCCCTCCGTTAAGTTTCGCAGTCATGATGTTCTATGTTTCCTTGCATAATCAATATCTGGAATTCGTATCGTTCTCCCCTCATTACATGATGACCGAAGTGTTCTTATTTGCGGGCTTTTATGGTAGTCAAGAATTCTCATTGTGTTGCCATTTTGCGTAAAACTTCTTCATTTCTGATTCTATCTGTTCATGATATTCGTAATATTATTCTTAATATCCACATTTCAAAGGCTTCTGCGAGCAATTTCAATTCTTACTTTTATCTCTTCAGTGCTCTAATTTCTAGAATTAATCCAAGTCCCTTGATATTTGTATTTTTGTACTTTGTCAATGTGGTTATTGCCAATTTGTAACTGTGCATTCTGATATTGCATTTTCTAGAAGTGCATGTATTTAGTTTTATTTGAAATCATGTGTAACCCATACTGCTCGCTGACTCTTCTTACGTTTTCTGTAATTCTTTGAAGGTCTATATTCTCCGCTATTAATACAGTGTCCTCAGCATATCTCATGTTATTAACTGGGACTCCATTTACTTGAATTTCCGCTTCCTCTTCTGCTAGTGCTTCCTGGATAATTACTACGAATATATATTAAAAAGGATTGGTGATAATATGCATTATTTGCATTAATACTTAAAACTGAAAAGAGCATCCCGAGTACCAAGTCCACTTTTAAAACCAAATTGAATGTCACTCATACCCTCCTCCAGTGTTCGATAAATTTTATTGTGTAGTTTCAAGAATGTCAATATTGTATATAGTCACGCCATTTTCTTCTGGTGATGTCTCGTTTAACGTGTATGCCGGTTTCAATCTGACTATCGTTACCGTTTCTTCTTTTCCGCACATTTTGATAGAAGTTTTTTCCCCTCGTTTAATCACTTCGTAAGGTACGTCCCAAGGTATGCGCAGCGAGCTTTTTACACTGTCGTGGCGTAAAAAAACGTGTTTTGCTGTGGTCAGATCTTTTTAGACGTCCGTGTGCCATATTTTTTCTAAAGTACGAGAGGATTAAGTTAATTTCATGCTATTAGGACTTTGAGAAGGTTATTAAGGAAAATAGACTTGGAATTTTCAAAAGAAGGTAACTAAAATTCTCTGAGTAAGGTATTGGTGGAAGTTACTCAGGGAATTGTGTACCTGTATCAAATATTTTAAACGCGAGTGCACATTCATGTGCCATCTCCAATTCGGAGAGATATCATGATAACTATTTTGGCTTCGGAGGCTGCGGACCTAAAGAGGTCATATCATTTAACGTTAAACCACTTTCACGGACTCCTACGCCAAGATACTCTAGTCATTCCAATATATCTACAATACAAGATATCTACGTACTTCTCCATTCTTCTTGGAACATCTACACTCGTCATATGATCTGATGATCCTTCTATTCTACGCTCGCAATATATGCTGATAGTCCAAGGCTCTACACCAAAAAAGAGAAATACATAGCACTTGTGCATCGGAGTTCCAGATTCAAGCTCAGGTTGGGACTAAACAGAAGGTTCTTGATATTCATTGTAAACGATACATGGGCTTTCTGATTTCGAATTTTTATTTTTATCCATGAAGCAATCAATACTTTTACCCAGGTAGTCATATCTCTCGACCCTTTCCAATATTTTGCCTTCCACATACAGTTGTTCATTGAGCGCTTCAATTTTTGTGATAATAATATATCTGGTGTCCTTAATGTTAAGTGTCAGACCATATTCTCGATTACTTGATAATATTACTTCTTTAAAAATAAATATGTAGCAGCCATCAATCAAATTATTTGTAGCAAGTATTAAAATATTATTAGAAATCATTATATAGGTTATGTTAAACCTCTCAATATAATATTTGATATAAATGCATAATCAAAATTGAAAATGGAAAAATTAATAGTAAGTACTACTAGATTAATACACCAAATAATCTTTCCCTCATTTCAAAAATTTCCATCAGTCCCTCATCAACGCCCTCTATTAATGTTTCAAATTTCGAGACCACATTTTTAAGCGAAAGATCTATTTCCTTTTTCTAGTCCCTACGATCGTATCCTCCTGTCTCGTATTCTATCAATTAAGGTCTTTGAAGGTAGAGCTTATTTGAAACCGAAAGTACTCTGGTACCATAAAAATCTGAGTCATGAATAGCAGTGATAGAGCGTGTTGGACAAGGTCAGTTAGATCAGTAGCGTAACGTAGTATAGTAATTGAGTGGATTAAGTGTGATAATGTAACCACAAATCATATCTTAAACGTGAAGCATTGTTTAGTTCAAATTTCATAAATGTATAATACAAACTAATAAAGCCAGAAATGTTTTTAAAAACTCACTCCTCATTGAAAAATAAATATTTTAGGATAGTTTTCGGTACAAATGATCTTTAAGAAACGATTTTAATAATAAATGTTAAATAAATATATTAAGTATAGAAAACCATTTTTTGATATTTTTAACTATTATCATATATTTAACTTTTCATTCTACTTTACTCAATAGCGGATTTGTCAGCTTATTACTAGAAAGTAATTCCCATAATAAAATTTCCATATAAGTTAAACAATATTTTTTTTAACTTTGTCATCATAAGTATTCATTACCTTATCATTCTAAATGACTAATTCACGCCAATAAGTTTATTCTTTAGTATATTTTCAATGAAGTGTGGTTTATAACAAAAATTTAACTCCATTTTTTAATTTGATTCTCTTTAGTTTTACAAGAATAATCATAATTCAATTTTGGTAAATAATATGGACTAAAACAGGCAAGGATAATTTACAACAAATCCATGAAAGAATGAAAACGGAAATCTCAACAAATAATGTATTTCGTTATTCGATAAAGAAAAAAACACACTCAATTCAAGTTTATATGTTATAGACCAACAATAAAATCGTATAATGAGAAAGTTCAAAGAATAAATAAAATTAAATACAAGATATACCCCTCAGAGATTTGATTGTCTAAAGGGTTGATTGTTTCCCGTATTTTACTAAGTTTTGAAGAAAATTCTGCTATGATTAGCGAAAATAAATTCCGTTTAGGCCAGATCTGAATTGAAACGAATTAGAGCGAGTTTAAGGGCCTGTATGGAGAACGAGAGGGTCTTTTAAGGTGGCTTCCATACATGCTTATTGGTGCCAGCTAGACTTTGGCCTAGCACGGATCCAGTTTAAAAGCAGAAATTACGATGCACGTGTCAATAATATTAATTGACAAGAGTGTTTATTTGTAAGTTGTGACGTTATTTCTTTACGTAGCCACCAGAATACAATTTCAAATTTATTAAAATAATGTGTTTAGTCACTTGACACTGGAAAAATAAATTATTTCGTCACACTTAGTACTTAAGTACAACTTATTGGCATAAAATAACAGTTACTGGAATGCATGAGTCATGTCTACCACGAAGATGTTGCGTTTAAAATGGAAAGACTAATTATATTGCTGATATTGCCAATGAAACTACAGATTGAAGCAACAAATTACTTCTTGATATTGCTACATCACTATGTTTCTTCACTCAAGAGTGGTGTTCTGAAGGGAGTTCCAGAAATAATAATACAGTTAATATAATGTCTGCAACATCAACAGTTGACAAATTTGTGAAAATAGTGCAAGAGAAATTACCACTATTGTCACAGATTAGGTGGAATTTTTATTCCAGAGCAATAAATATTGTTTAAGAATATAGAAAAAAACGGATTAACGTTACGAAAGATATTGAAAATGATGACATCACAATGACATCGAACAGGTCTGCCCCATACACTGAGATTGAATGATAGATAATTTATTTTTTGTTTGACGATTGTTCAACTACTGTAAACACCAAAAATACATCCAATCGAGGCTAAAAAGTAGTTATAAACTTTTAAAAACCAAAAAATTGTCAATAAAATGGATAATATGAATGAAAAATTGAGGTCGCGATATTCATATCTCCTCCAAAATTTTTGGTATCTTCTCGAACAAAAAAAAAGGAGAAGCATAGGAAGTTTGCGATGTTACAACAAATTCGAATGAAGTTCTCTTTTGCTGAACACCTTGGGGTTACTAACCTATTTAATGTTGAGAAGTCTGCACATTATGAAAAAAACTTCCAGACAATTTGGTAGTTGAAATAATAGATTGTAACACCACTTAAGGGGGAGTATGAACGGGATACGGATACCAAGACTCCCCCGTAGCTGCCATATTACACACCTTAGTAATTTTTTTCCTTTTAATATCATTTTAACCAAAGAAAACCGACTTTTAAAGGCTTACTCAAATACAATTCTTATCCATTGCATTAAGGCTTCGCAAAATTATGGTAAAAGGACGGCACGCAGCATATACATACAGTCCTTTGAGAAATGCCGCGCGCACGACGTTTAAACAAGGCAATGCCGACTCTATTATTTCTGAAAAGTCGATTTCGCAGTTATAATAAGCGTATTTTCAAACAAATCAAAACAGGAGCTTGAAATCCGCTCGTGCGAGAGAGATATTGATGACATGCAAAATGTAGGTATTCAAGCCAGAGTACTTTTTACGTGGGTTACGTTAGATGCCTCTGAGATCTCTGGTCCCGGGTGCAACGCACCCCTTGCGCCATAGGTAAAGACGATTCTGTCTTCAAGAGATGACAAAAAAATAAATTCTTTTGAATTTTATTAAATTTTTGTCACACCTTTTCCTAAAGGGCCGAGCCGCCACTGCTCTCATTACATTATACAAAAATACTGGAACAGCACTATAGAGGTGAATTGCGAGTGCGTTTTGTTCGTTAATTTATGTGATAAAACAAAAACTATTCAAAATGCGGATTATTTATGAATTTGCAATTCGATTCTAAGACTCACTAGTTTCCAAACCATAAAAAGTATTGATCAATTTTAGTTGAATATAGAGTTTTATAAAAATTATTTAAATTATTGGCAAAATGTGAAGGGTGTTACAATTTGTCTGTGTTACGATTATTCATATGTTTATATATTTTATGATACAATTGAAAATATCTGGGATGTTTGTTTAAAAACTACCGGAAATATCGCGCATACCAGTTCTTATAGCATGGTTTCTATTTTCACTATTACTCATTAGACTCTGGTGAAGCTATTGCCATACTTTTACGTTTCATATGTATTAGAAAATTGTTAACTCTTATGATGAAACTAAATTTTTCAATTTATTTTGTTCTCTTTTTCATTGTAAGTATTATAAAGATAACATGAATTGTTTTAAATTAAACTCAATAAATAAGTACGAGGTTTGGTACTTAAGTTTTTAGATATGACAACACTAATTTGAATATGTCGAATCTGACATTGTCATCATAAAATGACATTTTTAATAGTGAACGTATTCAGAACGTGTTGTCATACGAGTACTATTTGAGTTGTGTACAGATATTTGAAACATTAATCTTGGTGAAAAAATGGAATTAAATCGCGAATATTTTTGTGCGATGATTTTCGACGTGTATTAAACCAACAGTCTTTTGACAACCAATGGTTTCTTCTTATTCCCGCAGATCAAAAATAAATTCCGATGTAAACGTTTTTCTACACCTTAAGAAGCATTCAGATCACATGTTTTAGAGGTACCTCAATCTGAATGGAAAAGAAGCTTCGATAATTGATTCAAACGCATGCAAAAGTGTAGTTATCTTAATGGAAAATATTTTGAAAAACAATAAAGTCATTTCAAATGATAAATATAAATAAGTACAATCCATTGACCCATTTTTCATGTTTTCTCTCTCACATATCGTTTTGGAAATGGTTCCAATACCCTATTGTTAAATTAGAAATTCACAGCTGCTCCCCTTTGAACAAACTTGGTCGCATTATGCTCTCCTTGATGTTCAAATTTAAAGTCCTTTTTGGGTTTAGTCAAACACTGGTTCATTGATTCTATTGTCTCTGTGTTTTCTTCCCTCCTGAAATAATTTTTGTAATAAAATCTGGTTTTGCATAAAGGCGAACTGCCAATTGAAACCCGATTTTGTTACTGACCCTCAAACATATAGTAACTATAGTAACAAATTTGGCTCTTATTTACAACTCATCGCTCAAAATTCTTTACACGGACCTGTGATTTTTGTAATCATTTCACTACGCCTTTGAATAATCAATCGACTGTTAGTTCTTTTTCTTCTCATCATGGACAGATTTTAATATTTCGTGAGCTTTTTTGGCATTGTTGTTTCACATGAAACAAATGTTGATGCATTGTTGATCCTAAAGCAGCTATTTTAGCAGACTGAGAAGTTAGAGCAGTTCGAACTTCTAATTATTTGTCTTAATTCATAAGGATAAGAGACATCATAATTGAAATAGATGCAGCATACGTTAAAGCAGCAAGAATAATTCATAAATTCATTTAGAGTAGTTTTTAGTTTAACCTCGTATTTTCTATGAAGGTTTTATCGATTAAACATCGTGTTATGATTTTTATTTAGCTCAAATTCATCTTTGACCTTATTTTTTTCTGATTTCTCATTATAGAGTTCGTATAATAGCTATTTATATAACAAGTGAGGTAAGTGCTACTTTTCCTTCCGAGGATGAGGTAATCATTCGAAGAAAGAAAAAGTACTTCACTTCCATGTTATACATATGATTTTTCCGCCTTCCTCAAATAACAAGTCATTTTTAAATTTATTTATGAAAGTAGCAAACAACATTAAAGAATCAAAACTAAGAAGTAGGTATAGTATATCTTACAAGCAATATTTTTCATTCTTGCATCCCACGTATTTTTAATTTGTGATAGAGTAATTATTTTTTCCTACGACCACTTATGAAAATGATAGATTGCACATTCATTTTTACCTGAAAAAGTAGCTTATTTCACACATGTACTAAAAAATATACATACATTTTTCTTATGTTATGTATTATGGTCTCTAGCGATAGAGGGAAGATAATATGAATCTGGCTGGGTACTGAAAGACAAAAGGCCAAATTTAAGAAGTAGACATTATGATTTTTTGAGGTTATATATACAATAAAAATAGAAAGTTTGTTGTGATTTATGTTCAAATACATACTAGTCTCTCTAGATTATTTAAACGTTAAAATTAAGTATTATTACTATTACTGGGTAATGTATAAACTAGTTGAATTATAATTTATTATCCATAGTAAAGGAAGACTTTTTTTTTAATTTTGAGCACACATGTTCTTATACTTTTCAACACGTATGGTGAAATACTTTCCAAAACATGTGAGATAATGTTTAATTGACTTTCTTATTTAAAAAATACGTTTTTTTGAAGAATTTTATACGTGATCGTATTAAAAATAGTGTACAAAACTCGTTGGAAAGTGTATTTCGTACTTATTACATTTCAGCACTCGCCGCTACGCGGCTCGTTCAAAACAATAAGGAGGAAAAGCACGACTTTGATCCCTACAATGAGGCCGACAAATGTATACTGAGAATAGAGGTAACCGGAAAAATATATTTTGAATGCTATAATTAGTAATGTTGCAGACTGTTCTGCATAAAAATAAATCATTGTACATCTAATTATCGAAATACAGTCGCCATAAGTGAACTCCTCCACAAAAAAACTGTTAAAATGATATTTCTTATCAAAATTGAAAAACAAAAAAAATTAAGCCAAACTTCAGAAGCACCCAGTGAAATAAAGTGATTTTTTAAGGGGAGCAATAATAAGGTACAGTGCTTTATAAGCTGTAATCAGAATCTATGATAACTAATAGAAAATCCGTAATCTCTGTAAAATCCCCTTTTAAATATATCAAAAAACAAGCTGCCCAATAGTATGATTAATTTCCGAAAAATGTTTTTCGTTGCTCAAACAAAATATTAATTTACATGAAGAAAAAAAATTCTCACCAAGTTTGAGCTTTTGATATCAATTTTAAGTACTTATATATGTATGTATCTGTGAAAATTGCTAAGATGTCATTCCAGGTATATTTTTCTGTAATGGTTCTTCCACACTCTAGCGAGAATCTCGTGGAGTTTCTCAGTGAAAACGTAGTGAGAACTTTTTTTGGATACACACTCACACAAAGTTCTCACTTCAGTTCTCCGCTCGATGGACGCTGAAGTGACTGCGGCAAGTTTATTGTTATGCACATTTGCATATTATAATTATGGGTATATTAAAAAGAAAAGAATGATTAAAAAGAAGTGACGAGAAATCATTCAAACCGGCAACTCGCTCGTTACTGAGAAACATGCGAGTGTGGAGTCAATAGACCTTCTCGCCTGTTCTCACGTTCTCGGGCTCCTTTCTCGCACTGTTCTCCATCTTTGCCGGAGAATGCCGGAGAAGACAGCGAGAATTGGAGAAAAATACGCGAAACGGTTCCACATTCGCATTTCTCACATGTTTCTTGCGTTCTCGCGAGATTCTCGGTGAGGGATGTTAAAACATAATTCGAGTATTTTAAATCTATTTGAATTAGTAAACCTTAGATATTTTAGGAGCCATTTATAACTGCTCAAAAAAAGGGGTCTATTATTCATAGTCTAATACGTCTCAAAAGTCAGTTACTATGGAAAAATAATCAAAAGAAGTAATAAGTACTCATAATATTATCAATCCCAACCCAATGTTGAAATGTATAGTATGCAAATAAATTATTTAAGAACTCAACAGCACATCAACCAACCAAATTCAAAATAACGGCTTGGGAATAACATTTTATCATTTTTTAATTTTTCAACTTATTTATACGCCCCTACCGTGTTCGGCCCTGTCTCAAACAGAGGCAACAATGATACGCAGCGCATCGTCCGTGCTTGTCAATGTTTGCTTCCAAATAAATTCATGTTTTGAGCCAACAACTAAAACAGGGCTAATAATCAATAATGAATATTTTTAAATAATAAGAAAATATGTATCCTACTTCCGGAAGACTTCTAATAATATCCGAAATGATATGATATTTTCTAATTTATTTCATGCAATTACCTCAACACATCGTATTAATTCAATTATAATATTGGAAATAATCGAATAAATTGTGAAAATAGAATTATCCAGTATGAACTAATTACTGAAAGGTATTTTCACGCAACATTATGAATTTCTAGATTGGTAACTATGATTTAAATACTTCTATTTTTTATATGCGTTTATTTTTAACAATTATGTAACAAACATTCATTGTTGGAATTATCTACTCTCTTCATTCATCTTTTAAATAATTTAAGATATTTAAAGTTATAATAACGTTTTGTTGAGTATAAGGCGCGGCACGTATTTTAAGAGACAATTTTCTCGTTAAATTACATTTTTATATTCATAGAACACTAAAAAATTTGTGTTAATAATTCTCCCAGATGTCTGGATTGATTTCTTCTAAAACTATGTGAACAATGAAAAATTTGAAAGATATATTAGACTCTATATAACACAAGTAAAGTGACTTTGACATTCACGGTGGGAGTTACCATTCAGGGAATAAGGTTACATTTTTCATTTTTTTTTCCAGACGTGAAGAAAAAAAACAGCAGGAACTTGCCGGTGTAACTGAACCGGAAAAGTTGATAATCTTCTTACGATTTAGGGCATTCAATGCTCAATAAAATATCATAGCATAGCCTCTCAAAGAGAATTGCATACTTGCACCATTCTGTTAGGCTTGCCGTGCTCCATTTAAAACTACCAAAGGTCCTTAAAAAAAGCTAATCAGGCAAATTGGCTCACTGGGCACGTGCGAGTGCTAACCATTAACTGATTTCATGGTCTGCAGTTTTTTCCTTCTTTATGCACCAGCGCAATTCCTGATCTTCCGTGATGCTTATAGCAACGTCTTAAAGGATCGTTAAAATACAAGCCACCAGTTGACTTTGAATTGATCTGAACCTTGCAGCTATCATTTATGTAGGACTTTTTTGTACTCCAGCAAAAGCCTAGTGTACACCATATTAGTAAATATATCATTTATTGCAGCTCTGTTGTTTGTTTGTATGATGTCCACATCACAGCGAATGGAACTACTCGGAAGAAAATAGTGTGTTTCTCAAGCGAGAGAAATTCGCAAATCTCAGAATGTCCACCACAGAAGCCTGCTTCAAGTAAGGCAATCAGGTCTTTGTAACAACTGCATCCAGACAAACTTCTACCTTACTAAATCGATTCAAACTCAAGATGTTTCTTGGTTCCATTCACTTATAGCCTATCACCAATTGCAGAAGTGGCTTGGTATCGATATCATAGCACTGGTGTTAAATCTAATGGAATATAGCCTTTCCTTAAAGATCACTTTTAGCTGCCCAAAAATACCGATCACTCTTCAGATAACGAAACAGATTGGTCGAGGAAATGGAATTAAAAGCTGAACTTAGTCCTTTAAATATCCCTCGTATGATAGAATAGTATTGTTCGATTGTATTTTAATTATACTTGTAGAATTACTATCCGAACCTCATTTTTACTGAACAATAATAATAAAAAAATAATAACTCAATAGTATGTACAAATTTGTTGTCTTATTAAATTAACAGTATTAACAAATTTTTGTAGCTGCTTTTACAATTACAAAACCAAAAGAAGTTTGTAAAAACAATTAGAATCGATTTACGTTACAAAAGTTGATCACGCTTACTTACAGAGCCGTAAATGGTTGATTATAAATAATTGGCCACTCTTTCTTTTACTCATTGTTCAATAAATCTGTGAGAGAATATTCAAGAACTAATTGGAAACTCATAACAACAGTTATTGCAGAACTATACGAGTTCAATATACATTTTTATTATTTTAATCGTACAAAATGTCAAGTACCATCCTCATGTTGAGTCATACTTTCTTATTGAATAACCATTGAAAAAAATAAATTAATAATGAAAATGAAAGTTTCTAACATTGATAAATATAATATGACAATAATGATTCAACTAATAAATTTTTTATGCGTGATTATTTCCCAGAACGTGACTGTATTTGTGTTACTGATATTGAATTGGAATTCTCTAAAATTGTCAGCCCCGCATAGTGAAAATTATAAAAAAAAGAATGTATCTTCAGTCTATTAAGTGCAGTAATAGCTGTGTTAAAAGTAACGTTTGCGAAAAGAATGAAATGAGTGGAACAATTTCACGAACCAAATAAAATTTTAACACAAATATCATAGCAGTTTTTTTCTAACTATCCAATTGTGATAATAAAATAGATTGTTCAAATTTTGACTTCTATTCTCACTTAATTATTTTTAGATGTTTATCGTCATATTTGCTACGAACTAACCATATTAGATGACACTGAAACACTTTAGTTTTCAACAAACAATACTATTTACAGTTCACGTTTTTCACTAGAAGTTCTTGGTTTGATATTCATCAGGTATAATAAATAATAATGTACCATGTACCCTACAGCTACATTTGGATCACTACCGAAAAATTGTCAGTATATAGCATATTTCTAATTTCCTCATGTGATGTAGGAGAAAGGTTTAGTATCGAGATATTCCCGAATGAGAGGAATAGAAGTCAAACAAGTAATAGTTCAAGTCTTCGAGAAGTAACCAGGGAAAGAAGAAGACGACGGAAACCTATCTATTAATAATCGGAAGAGTTGAAGAAACCAAGAATAGAGGTGAAGACTGAAATGAGATAAAGTGCAGAGCTGATTCCAATGACAAATCAGTGATTCAAATATTAAAAACAAAATACTGTCTAAATTACCCAATATATTTCAACATTTTTTACTTTTTGTTCTTTTTATTTTAATTTTCGTTACAAATTTTGGTAGCAAAGTTAAGATTTATATCATCAGGAATTTCTGCGTACAGATTTTTATATTAATTGTTCTAGTTCAATGAGTTCTTTTTATAATCATAATCAACCAAGTTCTTAAATTATTAAAGAAATAATAGAATAATAGAGGACCTTATAATTATTACCATGTCTTGGAAAGAATATGCAAACAGTGTTATGTATCCAATCAAAAATAAATACGGAAAATTTTTGCAAAGCTATTTGTTCTAACTAAAATTGAATAAGACACCAACCAGTATTTAAATTACTACTTTAATCAATTTTAAGGGAAATTAGAATGCATTGTTCTCATAAAACCATGAACGATCGACTTATCATCTCTCAGAATAACGCTAGGCTTAAAAAATGAGACATCTCGATTAGAATGTAAGAGAGAATGAAATTTATTACTGGTCGCATCACTTGGATCAGTCCAATGGGAGTTGTTTGCTGAAAAACCGCGTGAATGGTTCTGCCTTATTAGCAAAATGGCAAAATTTTCGAGCACAAAAACTTTTTTATTGCAATGTCTTAGCAGAAAAAACCTGGTAACAACGATTATCTATAATATTCACAAAACAAACAAATGGGTGGTACAAATAAAGATGTGGCAAGTTAGAAATTTATTTTTCGAAATCAAATTGCTCATTAGTTTTCGTTCTTCTTGAATTTCTTCGATTTCCTATCACACAATTTATAACTGATGGTTTGCTCGGCAATCAACATGTTTCTTAATCTAAACTAACTGAAAACTATGCTATGGATTGCGTTTGTTCAAACACAAAGAAGCTCTTATTTCGAGGAGCTCGATAATCTCAACAAATATGCCGTATGAGGATTCACTATCCAATTCAATTTGGCTTATTAATGACAATTAACAAATCACAAAGTCCAATCCTGGAATGGTTTTGGATTGAATTTATAAAACATATATTTTTCTCATGGTTAATTGCACGTGTCGGCAACTTATTCCCGAAAAATATCGTATTCCAGAAGAGAATTAGTTCGAAAGCAGTCAACTCATGTATACTAACATGCCATTTTTAATGAATTTTCATTATCTCTCTATATATTCTTCTTCCTCTAATCTCTTTGCTAAACTTTTCCATCAATGACTGTCCTTGCTCTTTCTCTTCTATCAGTTATTCTCACTGTTCACAAATCTGATGTTTACTTCCCATGTCCATTTCTTTTTCAACCTGACTACCTCTTATCCTTCTGATTCACTCTTCTTTCATTAGTTATCTCTGAGCAATTATGTTTGCATTCATTTAATACATATGCACCAACCATCTCATTATTTGAACTCAGAATACTTGTATGGTATTAGGCTCGTTATATATTTCTTTCAGATGAACATTCTTTCTTTTCTCTTATAATATAATTTTTAGTACTCTCTTGTGATAGTACGTAGGACTCACATCCATTCAGTACAGTCGGCCTAATCTAAATATTCTTGTTTTACTCTCAGAATAATATTAATTAATAGATTTTCTAGCCCTTTCATCTTTCATTCTTATCAGTTATCAGCTCTCCCAAATAGGCGTAAAATGGATCAGTGGTCCTCCTGCTTCAGTTCTCTTTTTCCTTCTAGTAATCTTTCTTCTGAAAATACTTTGATTTATCCAGTCATACCATTCTTATTAGTTTTCTTATAATTCTTACAACTTCCAAAGCCTCATACAATTTTGTCCTCTCTATTGTATCGTAAGGTTGCTTCTAATGTATGTACAGTAAATGTAGTTCTTGATTTTGGTATTAGCCGTTGCTTCGTTTTTAAGGTAAAAGTCTCGTTCGCCGTGCTTCATCTCTCCTCAATGCTTCCTTGATATGCATCGACTTCTTCGTAATGAATTGTCCCCTTTCTTATTTATAGGGCATATTACAGCATTGTTCTCTATATATATTATACCAATAAATTAATAATTGTACTTCGTTCAGAAAATACTAAATCAAGTTCAGCAAAAAGATGTGACACGGCATTTATTGATATAAAGTTCATCGGATCAACTAGTATAATTTATTAATAAATGAAGTAACTTCAATAATATACACAGTTTTGGTAGTTGAACAATTTTAAGTGCATTAATATTATATTGATTGTAGCTCAAATCCTATTTTAACGTTGAATATATATGAATTGATTCAAAGATCTAATATCTATGATTTGATATCAGTTACTCGAAGACCTTAGCACCAATAAAACAGGTATTACTCAAGAATTTAGTTTTAAAATATGTGCCTAGAATGAAGACCATTTATGTCGAAGCATTCTACATCGTTTACGGCCATTATTACGTTAATATATTTTGAAGATGAGCAGAAAGTGACGTACCCAAGTAGCACAACTAGTTTTATTAACAAAAAATAACCGTTTATATGTAGTTCTTCCAATATCAATTGCAGATAATAAAAACCCTTGCCGACAATTTTGTTTCATCTACCATAAGCTTAGATACCTCATTTTATAAATTTGTTATTTTCATAAATATTTTTAAAAATATGTTATGCGTTGAAAGGCAATCGAATCATTATAAATTGGATAGCATTATACGCCGTTATTTAGACAGATGCACTCACTTTTAGTCCTACTTGGAACTTAGAAAAAAATCATTATTATACTTCGTTATCTTGCTACAACTGAATATTTTATTATAAATGGACGAGTAAAATATGCCTGCCTATAAAAGAGTTTGGCTTAAGCAGGGTAACAGGTGTGAACTGAACCCTTTTCGCACCCCATTCGTCTATTAGGACTTCGGTAGTCTTTTATCTGTCACCATCGAACTATCCTTAACGATTCGGTTATTGCCATTCGTTTATTCAGTTTTTTGTGTTCAAAAGCACATGCTGACTAAACTTGACGCAATGTTTCTAAACTGGTATAATTGTATCCTAGATAATCTACTACATCTTTTGCTGTATTACTTCTAATGCCACGACCCTGTACTCCTTATATTGCTGATTATTTTCCTTTTCTAAACATTCGAATATATTTAAAATATCTAGCTGTGTCTGTATATCTAAATACACGTCTTTATTCTCTTTATTCTCACTACACTGTGCAATTTCATTCGCCCATGGTCTAAAGAACGCCATATTTCTATTTATTTAAAGAAATTTATGAATTAAATAAATCTCATCAAGCCACGCCACTGCTTATCGCAGACTGTCTATGTTTAATATTCGATGTTTCCATTGGTAGGCAGTGGAGATGATGAGTCCCTGTGGACTGAAGGTTTGTTAGATGTTTACTGAATTTTATACGGGGAGTAAAAATTATTTTACATTTTTTAATTTGGTATGAGTGCCGTGCGTATTTATGAAATATTGATTGTTCCTCGCATAACTGTCTTCTGCAATTGATATTGGAAGAACTATAGCAATTTTCGGGAGCTGAATGGTACTGAAAAGTGTTAGAAATACGCTTAGGCATAATTTATCCGAATAGGACCATTTTACTCTTTATTACTCTCACTTTTATTGACTTGGTCAAAACATTTTGTTATTGTTATGTCATAAGCCATTACCCAATAATTATATCAGTGAAGAATTTGATTTTACCACTTTTTCCTCATAATTCCAGTGAGTTGCCGGTTCAAAAGTTGTAAGTTAGATAAATAATGTAAAGTTTTTTGTATTTATTCACACTCTAGAAGAAATTCCACCATTTATAAAAAATGTACAAGATGCCACCAGAAAAGTGCCGCGTGATTTCGCCGAACTCAGTCCAGCCGTTCTCGAGTTTTAGCGAGACTAACGAACAGCAATTCATTGATATATAAGAAAAACCAATATATTGGAATTGCAGCAAATTTTAGAATTTGTGTACTCTTTATTTTACTAAAAATCCAAGTTTTTGGGAAGTGTTCTTCCCATCTTCAGGGAAAGTTCAATATGAGGATGAATTCCTAGTTGTTATCATAGCGCAGTAAGTTATTGCAAAAGATTGAGAAGTTGGATTTCGCATTAACAATGCATGTTGTAATTCATATAAGGTTAAAATACTTGAATACGTAAAATGTTCAAGGTATGTAATAAAAATTGTTTGTATCATTAAATAATGCACATATTTTCACAAAAACTATGTGATGTCAATCATTGAAACTAATATTTTGCTCTCCATCCCGGGCTAGAGATAGATAAGTAAATTTTTAATATCTTGGAATGTCATTGATATTCTTCATATTAAATGCCAGCCTTTTGAGCCTATGGTAAATTGTAGAATTCTGACACAGAATAATAAGGACTTTCAAGCAGAAATGTCTTTGTGAAACTTCGGAGATTAGTAAATGTATTTGCCATTTTTAATTCCAAAGGTAACCGATTGAATATTGATTGAATAACTTTTTGGCACTGAAAGTGATAGAATTTTTCACAAGATCAGAAGTAGGTACTAACCTAACCTAACCAATATTATAATTACATCACATTCTGCACATTTTATTGTTGTATGACTTCTTATAGATCTCTTAAACAGAAAGCGTATAAACGATGCGAACAATGGTACTTGTGGACCTATTAATTGACTTGAACGTTTTTCTTGAAATTCCTAAAAAACAACAATAAAGCTGTTTGATGAAAGCTGGGAATCAGGTAGAATAAACGTTTATAAAACATACGTCGATCACTGAAAGGTACAATCAGGTAATACGTACCCCCAATTATCCTTAAAAACCTGTAATTCTTTTCACACAGAGGTTATATGATATTCATTAAACAATTTGATAATAAAAGAGTATGTTACTTGTGGTACTCTCATCAGCTTTGCGTATGAACATATCTGTATAAACATTGAAGTGGTTCTTTGGTATTTACAAAAAATTCTAACGTATAAATAACTTAATTTAATTCTGTTTTTAAATAGTCCAATTACCTAAAAAAATTTTGTTCTAATAAAAAAGTGTAAATTTAAAAAATCTAACGGTGTACAAAAAGTTTTCTTTTTAACAAATTGGAATAATTGCACTTGTTCTACTTATGCATAACGTCATCCAATTAGTAAATATTTGTCTTTTATAAAATTACATAGTATACTTGAAATAATACCATACATCAATTTCTTCAATAATAATTAATAGTTAGATTTTTAGTAAAACATACTTAATATGGAAGTGAAACTAAGCACTCGACCGAAACAGGGTATATTGCACCATATCAAATTGTCGTTTTCCCTATAGAAACAAAAGGAACAATGATTACAATAATACACTTGCAAGTATAGTAAGAAATAATCCGAAAATTATAAGAATGAAAAATATGTGCTTGCAATATTTTCCACTTTTGTAACTTGTTCAAGTAATAATACTAATAAGATTGTGAATGCTGAAGTCAATATAATAGCTATCATGAAGTCTTAGCAGTGATATTTTTGATCAACAATTTAGAAAAAAAAATGCAATCTGAGTTAACTATAACAGTAATTATTCGTTTATAAAGATTAATTCACTCCAATATGGAGGTTAATCGAGAGGAAAATATAATAACTTGCAGTACTTCACAGTATAAGGCATATAAAAATTATGGAAGTACAGAGCCTGACTTAGAGTCATTGTGGCCCCCGGGCCAAAATACTTAAGGGGCCTATGTAAGGCGGGCGTTTTACGCGAATTCTTACATCAAGTTGATTTTTCATTATAGCCGATTTTTCGGAACTTTTAAAATGATTGTGCATAAAAAAATTTATGTTGATTCTGAACATTGGCTATGGATGTATTTTTTCGCTTGCATTCATATGTTTAAAAATCAATCATATGGCTCGTCGCGAGGCCGCCCCGCAGCGGGGGCCCCCGGCGCACGCCCGGGCTGGCCCATGCCTAAGTCCGGTTCTGTGGAAGTACGTACCATTCGCTTATTCATATGATATAATCTCACTCAATCTATCTTTTAATCAGTTGGAATTTTTGAAAGACTAGGTGTAAGACTAACGATGTGAAACATCAATATCAGTATCACCTGTGTCTTCTAAATTATCAGTACTGTGCTCATTCAATCTGATGCCAGTTGATTACTTTTTAAAGCTTGCTATAATATGATTTCACTGTATAAATTGAACATTTTTAAACTGGTCCTCGAATTTCTATCAGCATATTATTTTCCAATAAAGGCCAACATTATCCTATTAATCAAGATTTTCCAATCTATGGAGCTGAAAACAATTTTCATAACTCATGAATTCTGTAAAATAACCATTTATATATTGAACACAGGTTCAAAATGAGTATATTTTGGCTGTTTGCTTCTAATAGCACATTAGCAGTTATCCTATTGGTCAAAATTTCTGGATTTATGGATATCAACAAAGTTTCCATTTTGTCTAAAAACCGATCATCATCTTATTGATTTATACAAAACTGATTAAAACTGACACTCGACTTTCATTCTGATTGTTTATTTCCGATAGAAAGTAAGAAATAATCCCGTTGTTCAATATTTTCAATCTATATATACCAAATTAATTTTCATGACTAACTTTACTCAACAGATTTGAGTATATATTCTACTTTTACGCTGGTTGTTTGTTTTCAATTGGCGGAGGATATAGTCAATTTATCGCCAAATCGTGCTCTCAATATGAAAAATACGTGAAAAATGATTCATAATAGTTGTTGTATGGTTAAGTGTCACAATACAGGTAGACACAGTCAACCTAAATTTTACATATTTCCGGTAATTGAGTGGAAAGTGAGTAGGTACATTATATTATTAAAATGAATCGTTAGTACAAAATTAATCAGAATTTTTAATATCAAATATCTTTCAAAACTAATTTCAACAAATATTACATACACATAAAAATATACATAAAATATTACACACATAAAATTTGAAATATAGAAAATGTGATGATTTATTAAAATCTTAATTTATCTTTGGGTTCATGAAACTTGCGCTTCACGCTAACGATCTTAGCAAATTGTTGATAATGTTGACCGTAAAAAGTTTGATTATCAAACAAACCAGCATGACTATTGGTTTAATATTTTTCTTTGGAATGAACCTCATAAAGTGCTGTTTAATGGTAATTAAAATAAAAATTTGCTGCTCTTAGTACAACATCTTTTCAGAATTGTTTGTACCGACAAACTAATAAAGTTGAGCAGCGAATAAATAAATCAATTACAGGAAAACATCCTAGTTACGTTCAGTTGTATCTATATTTAAGAAAAATGAGGATTGTTTTATTTCGATTTAATTCCACCATTTTCAAAAGACGGGTATGTAACATCACAACACTTGTTTGTAAGTATATGAACTCAGGTTGTCTCAAAATTTCTGGTGGTAAATAGAAAATTCCAGAAACACGATTCAGTTTTTGTTTTTCATTAGAAACTTCACTTATACTCTAATAATATTTATTTTTTTTCTTATTTATCTAGTGTGGTTTATCATAATTTATAGAACTTTCACTAAATATAAAAAAAACGACTACATGGGATGTAACAAGAGCAGTCAGTTTAAAGAAAAAGATAGAGGTGAGGCACAAAATAATTGGCAGATATTGATAAATACTGTACAGCTTAAATAATTTTTTAAAGCTAAGGACTCATTTGTGTGTTAACACGCATTAACACGTGTTATATAAATATCTATTACATTTTAAATAGATCTATGCATATTATTGTTATGTGTCGTTCGAGACCGACAAAACGCTTTAACACAACATAGAGCGTGTTTCTACGTTGATCAGCTTTTCGTGAGGAGGGTTACAAAGTGTTGTAAGTTATATTCACCACCTGTGCCGAGTTTGTTTACCTTTACCGGTATCTTCTGAGCGTGACTGAAAAGTGTTTCCTGAACTATATTCGTTTCCGTAATATATCTATATTTATCTTTCTAAAAGTTCTTGATTTTAGGTTTATAATGTTTCAAAATTATTTTTTTTAATAAAGATTGATAAAAAATTGACGTTTCGACTAATTTTAAGTCTTTATCAAAATATGATATTGACACTGACAATTCGCGTATTTATATTGATCAATAGATAACTTTCATCATAAATGACGCTGTCTACATAAGGCAGACATCCCAATATTTAGAAAATAGACTAAGAGATCATATATACGATAAAACATAAAACTGCATTAACAAACCATCAAATATAAAAAAAACATTCAAAAATTCAATTATAAAGATTCTAAAATTCTTGAAACGGAATCTAATAAATAAAAAAGAGAATTTTTAGAAATAGTTCACATTCATAAGAACGAAAAAGCTATAAATGATAAAAATACTTAATCAATTAAAATAAAATGTATAGCTCAATTTTGTAAATTCTAATAAAACTACAATTAATTTAATTGATTACTGCTATACATTTGAGATGTAAGGACTAAGGAAAAATCAATTTTTCTTATTAGAACAAAGTTCTAATTCGATTTTATTCTTGCTTTGATATTCATGATGTAGGTGATCTATTGATTATTATAAATACGCAAATTGTCAGTGTCAATATCATATTTTGATAAAAACTTAAAATTAGTCGAATCGTCATTTTTTATCGATCTTTCAAAAATTATTAAAAAAAACCAATTTTGAAACAGAAGTGACGTAAAATCAAGAACATTTAGAAAAATAAACATATCAAAAGGTCTAATAAATAAGAAATTAAAGAAATATATATTTATTTTTATGTTAATGAAATAACAATTTATAGAAGAGGTACGAATGTATGAAGTTTTTGTACAATTTCCAAAATAAGGACTATCGAGACCAACGAAAAAGGACAAGAGGCTTGGGAGGAGATTGGTATAAAAATAAACAGAAAATGTAAAATGTCAGGTGGCACACACGTTTTGCAACACGGATATGTGTCCGGCCTATCTGATGCGTCGAATTCTGACGTGTCGTGTTGACACGTGTAAAAAATGTGTCCTTAGCTTAATTGATGAATCACTGGGTAAGTGTATTCTAATATAACTGTACAGTTCGGGCGCGATCAATGCTGCCGTGTGCGATAATAGGGCCAAGGATAAATCTTGTGTATTTTGAGCCGCTGAATCAAATATGTCCGGCATTTTTGCGAAAAACTGGTACATTCTTTTCAAAATTGCAATTGTTTAAGCAAATTATGAACAAATAGTTTTTTCGGCTCAGACTATTTTTTTTATGCAAATATGTCCCATTCTAAGAGAATAAGATCTCTTGTCATTTTTCCGTATAATGCATATTTAACTTTCGATGTTGATAACTTTTGACCAACTGAACATTTTTTAAAATTGAAAAATCGTACTTGTATTTGAACCTTACCCTACAAATTGGTATACTACAATATTAGTGCAGGTCCTGCGTTTGGCACTTATCGCGATACCGTATGTGAAATTTTTGACCAGATTCGTTATTGGGTTTATCACTATAAATAACATGATGTCACTGAATTACCTCCTACTTCAGCATCTATCAAGTTACATATTATACATAGAGCTTTCTACGAAACATATCAATAAGTTACCAAAGTTGGATCCACTTTTCTATGGTATGAAGTTCAGCATGATTTATTAATGCCAAAGAGAATGCACATATTA
This sequence comes from Diorhabda sublineata, assembly GCF_026230105.1. Classification (NCBI taxonomy): domain Eukaryota; kingdom Metazoa; phylum Arthropoda; class Insecta; order Coleoptera; family Chrysomelidae; genus Diorhabda; species Diorhabda sublineata. Next base: position 29,658,973 of record NC_079476.1, read on the forward strand.
TTGCCTCCTATCGATGAATTCGTACCAAGTTGTGTGAAAATAAATTAAACAATACTGAAGCATTGGACAACAACATGTGCGTAGACATTTAATACTGACTGAGATATAAAATTATATAAATATTTATTAAATAAGATAAATTATGTGAAAAAATTGCGAAAAATATATTCTTTTCCATGATCTGAAAATATTTCAATTGATCTCTTTTTAAGGCAGATTGTAAATTATCGACATAAAATGTGCGCCAGAATAGAGTACGATTTCAATTTTAGAAACTTTCAGTTGGTCAAAAGCTATAAATCGAAAGTTAGTAAAAATCGTCGATTTAAAAAAATTTTTAAATAGGTACATTATACGGAAAAAAGATAAGAAACCTTATCTTCTTAAAATGGGCCAAATTTTATTCGAAAAAATTATTTGTTCATAATTTGTTTAAACAATTGCGATTTAAACAAAAAGTATACAAGTATACAAAGTACACAAGAATACCACTGTTTTATCATTGGCCCTATGATTGAACACGGCAGCATTGACCACTCCCGGACTAGTAATCAAGACTCGCAATAATATATTTTTTCACTGTCGCCTTAATTTACATCATAGTTTTTCAATGGAACCTCGCACTCTGTTCACAAACATATAATATATGCAAATTTGAAAGTAAACTGAACCCATGTGAAGAAACCTAAATACTAGTTCCTTTGAGGCATATAATTTTTTAATAGCGTATCAACCTTTAGGCTACGCTGCAACTAAAAATGTACCCAGTGATTTATATACACATGACTAATCTTGTGTAATTCCATGTCATTAGAAATTACATTGCTTCATATAAAATTGAAAAAACTACTCATAAAAAACTTTATGTATTTATTTGATGCATATAAAAATTAATTAATCGATAATAAATCTTCTATACATTGATAAAAATAGGAACAATTATGACAGAATAAAAAATGAAAAAAAATTAAATTACTCATTCTACACGCAAGATAGTCACTAATTTCGAAGATTCAGGATCAAAAGTATTATAATGTTTCATATTCAATGAGTTCGTGTAAATATTTGTATTGAAATAAGCTAGGCTCATTCACTATTTGATACTTACTCGTATATTATACTAATGCTAAACTTTGGTGTTGGATGAATAAATTAATATTTTAGAGGGAAGTTACGAGGATATATTGAAACATTCTTAGCCTATTATAGAACCAAACAAAATTTCAATGTCAAAATATTTTATTACTCTAGACCTTCTTCCTCTACAAACCAGACCTCCACAGTTTTTATAACCTCCTCGTTGGAAGAAAATTTACGACCTTTTAAACTTTTTTTCGGTTGAGGAAAGAGATGATAGTCGGACGGAGTCAAATCTGGTAAATAAGAGGGGTTTTCTAGTAATTCAAACCATAAATCATGAATTTTTTGCATGGCAACATGAGATTTGTGTGCCGGGGCATTGTCATGCAAAAACAAAACACCTTTGGATAGCTTTCCGCGTCTTTTATCTTTAATTATTTCCCGTAGAGTTGTCAGTAATGTCGAATACTAATCTCCAGTTATTGTTCTACCCTCACAAAATCAATCATGATTCTCCATGGCAATCCCAAAAAACTGAAGCAAGAACTTTTCCAGCAGATTTTTGGACACGAAACTTCTTAGGTCTTGGAGAACCAGAGTGTCGCCATTCCATCGATTGTTGCTTTGTTTCTTGATCGTAGAAATGTACCCAAGTCTCATCCATAGTAAAAATTCGGTTTAGAAGTATACATCGATTTCAATTCGAGCACAGATCGAACGCAATATTTTGTTTATGCATGGAACTGGTCTAGACTAACTAGATATCAATACATCCTCGTAAGTTGACTATACGAAAATAGCCACTACGTAATGCAGAATAATGGCACAAGACAGCTCGGTTCTAGCTATAGCAGTCGCCTACGCCTGGACTTGACAAGGTACATAAAAGAAGACAATTCAAAATCAATAGTAAGGACAACGAAAAAGATTATATCAAATGTGTATCAAAACCTATAAAAACACGATAATAAACTGGTTCAAAAGCTTGCAGTTATCTACTAAATATGAAGTTTACATTACCTTTTCATCTCATAGAATTTGTCAGTCTTACATAGATGAAGATTTTTCTCTGTTTCGATACTAAAACGTTCTTCTAAGTCAGTGCATAAATTTAGCTTTGATATAAATCTATCACAAATGGTACAAGTGTCAGATCTCGGCAGTCCAAACTTAATATTAAATGATGTGAAAACTGACCAATATGCTTTATCGGATACATTAATATGAAACTTCTCTAAAAACATTTTATACTATGCTTTGAGAGAAAGTGTTTCTGGAAGGTATAATCTGTAATCTGTAATCTATAATTCGCTACAGGCTCTAGTATTTTCTTGTGCCTGTTATTTTTCCTTCTTCTCCTGTCGTTTGATGATTTACCTCGAAGGAAAAGATTATTTTGTATTCTCCGTACTCTCCCTCTAGTAACACCTAATATGTTTAAAAACGCCTTAAAACATACTGGATATTCTTGGTCTTCCACTCATATCTTGTAAGAAAACACTGCACTGTTACTAAACGATTTCATCTTATAATTTCCTTCCTCCGCATTTGGTTCATCATCACTTGTGTTACTAACTTTTCTAGATCTACGGCGAAGCGGAGCACTTATGGATATTAAGCCAACTAAATAAGAACCTTGTTCATCCTTTGACGCCTTGTTATGAAACAGAGTTATCAAAATCTGTCGATTATTCTCGGTAATATTTTGAAAACACGAACACCTAAAACAAAATATCTACAACCAGCACCAGTAACTCGAGCCGGAACTTGTTTTCCCACACGATTGATATGTGCCACACCACGTACTTTATTTTCCTTTATAACTGTTTCTTTCTGTACACATTTTTTCTTCTTTTTCTGCCAATTTGTAACATTATTTTCATCACAAATATTGTTAACACTCGCCATGCTTACTAATCAAACAGACCGGGACAATGGTGCTTTTTTCAGGAATTCTGTAGGACTATGGCTGTTTTTGTAGAACTATTTGATCTTTTGGCAGCTGTGAATTCGTACTATGGTTCTTTTTGTAAAATCTGACTCTCCCAGTCAAACAGGTGGCCCCTGATTTATAAGTGTCAATTTAAACCGTGAAAACCGAATTTTAGGACTATGGTCGTTTTTGTAAGAAACACCTCAATTATAAAGATCGATAATAAAATTTTGTGTGAAATTTCATTTGTTACTTTCTATTGATAAACTAAATTCTCGCAACCTGGAAATATAAAACATTGTTGTATATTCAAATAATATATTTCAATCAATATTTACAATATTTGGATGACTAAGAAGTATTTGAGACAAAACTCGTTCGTAAAAAACAAAGATTCCAATTCACATTATGTAAATAATATTAATTTGGCACGATTGAACCAAAGTTAAGACGTTTATTAATGAAGGTAGTTTCACTAGTTGTTTTTTCGTATAAAACTGGTTCGTAATACAGATATAAACATATGTTGACATAACTAGATCAGACTGGTTAGATAATTCCAAATGCATCGATAATGGTAGTGAATATTCTATAATAGAGATACAGAAAATTATCGCAAATGTTTATCAAGTAATCGCGTAATAAAAATTTTTATAATGAAATGTAATAGTAGTAGTTAATTCATATAATTCATTATTGTTATATACAGGGCATTAAAATAGGTTATACTACCGATGTAAACAGTTTGTTCATATGATCGAACATCATGGTCAGATATTTTTTTAATGATATGATCAAACTTTGTTTGAAACAATATATAAAGGCTAGTTATAGAAGAAAAATAGTAAATCAAAACATATACACGCAGAGTAGAGGTGATCAAAATTCAAAACGAGAAATCCAAGTTTGTAACATCACCGCACTTTGCACTTAAGAAATAATTTGAGGTTTTATACAGAAGATTAATAATATAAATTATAAATAATATAATTAATAATATTAATTATAGATTGTTGATCTTTTAAATCCAGTCCTTGTCTTCGTTAACTACTCTCAGAACGTCATCCACTATAGATAACTCATTTTGGAAGAAACAGTTGTGCACAATTGTTCTGATGGAGCTCCTGTCGAATCATCAATTTTTTCTCCTGATGGATACTTTTTTGGATCGGCCACTGAATGATTAGCTCTGTACTCACGAACTATTTGGTAGATACATGAAGAAGATACTCCAGAAATGTTTACTATTTTGGAAATAACGTCATCAATAGTTTTGTCATCATTTTCTTGCATTTCATTCGCTAGCGTTAAAATGAAGCTTTTTAGCTCTCTTCTCAGGTGGAGTATAGCTAATGTCAACAACTTCATCATCTGTTTAAGAGAATTACGAAACAGAAACATATAAATAATCTCACTGCAGTACGATAATACGATGCCGTCCCTGTACTACACCTTATCTAACGGCTTCTGCAGCGATGCGGTGCTGGCTCCTACCATGCGGCTTTTTATTTGTGATATATTATGATGCCATTTATTTGTACCAATAACGATGCCACGAGACGTTTCGCCAGAGATGTGCAAGAGCTCATCCCGCACTGGTCATTGTTTTGGTTTACTATTTTTCTTCGATAGACTTTAGTTATATATTCCACTGAAATATTTTATTAAGTTCAAAGCAATGGATATATATTTTTTAAAAATGAATGGTACGACAATTTTTATAACACGTTATGGATTGTAGAGGGATTGGTCTTATGGGATGAAAGTTGAAGAAGTGTCAATCTGTAAATAGCAAATTCGAAATTCGAGTCCGAATATTATCCTTACTAATATTATAGATATGAATGTTAGTTTGTTTGTTACGCTTTCACGCAAAAACTACTTAACCGATTATCATAAAACTTTGTACACATATTCTTGGAGGTATTAAAAATAACATAGGATACTTTTTATTAAAAAAATTTATTTTTAGGAGATATGAAACAATTTTTTGTCAAAAATCTTCATCGCCATTCTAGCATTCTAGTAATGAAGTTCCAGCCCTGAGTACTGTAATACCGTTCCACTGTGTTACCAACGATCACGTCAATATTCAATTCAATATTTTTAGTCGATTGGAATTTTTCTTCATTTATTGTTATTTTTTTCTGTCATTATATATGTAGTATAGAATTATTTGATTTTTGGGGTTTGGTGTCATTTTTGTGGTTACATGCTATTCATTATTTTAGATCTTACTTTTTGGTTTTAAATCTTATTTTATTCCTCTTTAATGCCTCGGAAGAAAAAACCCCGTGTAGCACGAAAAAGAATCTTCGGTTCACGCAAAGATGAGAAGACAACAGCAAGCAGCAAGCGACAAAGTGTTTTTAGAGCAGCTGGAATTCCTCTTCAGGTACAAGCTCGTTTAGAAAGACAAGCTAGGCTGCAGGCAGCTACAAGAGCGATAGAAACGCCAGAACAACCGCAGACTAGAAGAAATAGTAGAAATGCAGAAGACCACGCGGCGTCGAAATTTTATGCGTATTTAATCATTTAATGGTACTAGGTATCAATATGATCCTTCAATTTAATATCATAATCATCTTTTGATTGGCTCAATGAATAAAAAATGTCACTATTGCGATGCTTTTAAATGGAAAGATGAAACTATTGGAATGTGCTGTTCCAGTGGTAAAGTTTCACTTCCATTGCTTGGTGAACCAGAAGGGCTTTTAAAAACTCAATTGTCAAGTATTACGGATGAGTCAAAGCAATTTTTAATCAAATTACGGAAGTATAACTCTTGCTTTCAATCATAATGATTCATTTATATTGTAATGATCTCTTTTCTTTATTTAATAGATTCAATGCAAGCGAAGCCGCGGGTAAAAGCTAGTATTGAGTTAATTTAAAAACGTAATGTTGTAGACGTTTGTTTTATTACCCTCCATATATTATATATTTAATGTAAAATCTTATGACTTATAAGAATACTCGTATAATTAATTCTTCTTCTTCAACTACTTTACACTTTGCAGCGTGTAGGTGTTCTCTTATCCAAAACTTCTAATCTATTATCTGAAGGCACCCTTCTTCTGCACGACGAAAATTGTTACCGCTCCCTGATTGCCACACCAGTTTCTTATATTCCGTAGCCAGGAATGTTGTTTACGCTCCGGTCCTCTCCTTCCGTCGATGTTTCCGTCAGTATGAGCTTAAGAGTTGAATATTTCGGTCCTCGCAGGATGTGTCCCAAATAAGATACTTTTCGTTGTTCAATTACCGCGATCAGTTCTCTCTCCACACCCACTCTCGTCAGTGCTTCTTCATTCGTCATGTGCTCGGTCCATGGGATCCATAGAAGTCTGCTCAACAGCCACATTTCCATTGCTTCTATTTTGTTTAAGGATCTCACTTTCAGGGACCACGTCTCCGTACCATACAAAAGGATTGGCCAAATATAACATTTTATCACCCTCAATCTAAGGCTTCTCGGCGGATTAGGAATTTATAAAACTTTGTAAAAGGTGATTTTGCAATTGCTATCCGAGTTTTAACTTCCTCGTCGCAATCCCATTTTTTATTTAACATACATCCAAGGTATTTAAATTTATTGACTCTCTCTATGCTATTTCCATTGACAAGTAATTGAGCTTCGCCGTGTTGTTGTCTGATTATGACCATTAGTTTGGTTTTATGCGCATTTATTGTGAGTCCGTGCTTGGTTCCAATTTGGTTGATAGAATCGACCAGCTCTTGTGGATCTTCTACGGTGTTGGCTAATATCGCAGTATCGTCGGCATACCTAATATTATTTATGAGAGTTCCATTTACTATAATGCCTTTTTGATGACATTTAAATGCCAGCTGAAAAATTCGGTCTACGTATATGTTCAACAGGATGGGTGAGAGTATGCATCCCTGACGGACTCCCCTAAGTATCTGAAGGTGTTCCGTAGTTAGAGAGTCACTAGTTTTCTGTTCCGCTGTTTGATCTGCATACAGCTTTTGTATTATTTTGATAATTTACTATCCATCATTAATAATTTCTGACGCTGTTTTTAACAATTGCTAACCATCTTATTTTGCTCCTTACCAACGGACACTTTTCGATACACTGAGATGGTTCCCCTTACCTCTACACTCCATAATTGCAGAAATCTTAGCCGTGAAATATTTGGCATCATTTATTTAAATTGTCTAGTCATTTTAATCAACAAAAATATGGTGAGTAATTAATCTCTATAAGTAGAAAATATCAATTTAAGTCACCCCCAACTTTCTCAGATGTATTAAAATTTTTAATGACAAAATGTGAGCATTTTTTAAATTACTTAATTAAGATTTACTTTTCTGTTTGTATGGTCTTGTTATTGTAACGGATAGTTGTTAGCTCTATAATAATAAGTAATAGAAAGCGATATTGATCAATTGGAATTCTGCAATAAAAATTTATTGTTAACCGAACATGACGTTCTTGTAAATTAACATTTTAATACTACTATTCGATGTATAGTTTACGAGTGATCAAATATGATCCGAATTGAAAAGTAACCATTTATAGATTTTTGGGGCAACGAATGGTAGTACAGCACCATGTCTACGTCAACTGGAAAAAATCCATTAAAATAGCCGATACTATGAAACTACTGATCCGAGGAAGTGAAAAAGTTTTGTTAGGATATTTTTATTTGATAAGTAGGATTAATTTTATAAGGGGGTTGGTTTATTTTTGGAATGGCATATTTTTCATTTGACTTGCACTTTTTCCATTTCATCATATTTAAAATCATCGTTTTTCTCCTATAAAACTGATTTTACGTTTATACTTCAATGAAATATTTCTAAAGAAACGTTTTAAGTTTTAGAAAAATAGGTATTAAAGTAAAATTTATACCACAATATCTACCAAAAACATGGTTATATTTGACATAACAAGTTGTGTCCTTTTCTTGAACTCAATTTGACTCATCTAGCGCTTGCTTTTTTGTTTAATGGACAAGGAAGACAATTCACAAATATTGCTCGGAGATTTCACACGTTAATAAAGGTTCAGGTTCATCCGATCATGATTTGAATGTTCGAAAACTAACCTGGATCACGTTCATCGTTGTTCACAAACTGATCGATTTAATCGGGTCGTAGTCATATGATGTTATGATCCTTTCTACACAGGTACATTGGTAGGTAAATGCGATCAGCTAACGGGTTGTTTTATTTGTCTAAGGTTTTTTAACATTAATTCTTATGATCAGTGTCATTGATATGTTACTGATACTAGCAGTTTTTATACCTTTCGGCATTTTGGCATAAAAATAGTTTATTAGTATTAAACTATAATGCAAAATCCGTGTTAAGAAATAAATCGTTGATAACTGCTCAATAACACTTAGTACAACATCTAGATTCTATTCTACAACTAAATTAATTACGTGGAAGAATTAACGCACAACAAGTAATAAAAATCAAAAGTTCTTGAATATCATGTTTCAAATTTGAAATTTCTACTGAAAATTGTTCCGAATTGTTCTTATATCATGCCATTACCTCTGGCCAGGATATTAATGTACGATTTCTCCATATACATACTCTACTACAGTTCACCTCCAGTCTCTGAAGACGGTAACTTGGTTATCAAAACGCACGTCAGGAATTGTGAGCGTTGGTGTAGTGGTGAGTAAACAGTGTGTTTAGTATGTACTTGATTGTAATGTATGCAGCTTAAACGTGTATTCAACGAACAATTTTCAATAAATATTATAGATTTATTAAAAATTATAAATATAAAGGTTCTAAATTGACTTAATTTCAATATTACCCGGTTACTATCTAGAATAACATGTTTGGTTGACTAATTTCCGATTATATATAATAACCTTCAGGTCCAGTCAGATATCAGCCTTCATTGCTTCGGAAAAAGTTTAAGACATTGAAAAGACTTTACGTGATATTACATCGGCATATCGTGTTATATTATTGTGGTAATAAAAGGTGCTTTTGCAAAACCAAATGTAGATAAAAAAATTACAATATGCGGCAACAAATATTATACAAAACTATAAAATTCATGGGAAACAATGACATCTTTTTTATACCTATATGAACATCAATTATCCCTAAACATCTAAAAATGTTTCTTGTCATACGAGATACCCCAAAAGTCATAATATTCGAATTCTACATAAAAAATTATGTTAAATTTGAAGAAGATTTCTGTGTACTCTACCGAATTGTCTAGTTGATATAAAAATTTGAGTTATTTTCTTTATCTCACAATTTGTAATAAATGACACTAAATGACACTAATTACCTTAATTCAAGTATATGAAATATTACTAATGGAAAAATAGTATGTTATCCAATAAGAGGAGAAAGTTGAATACGCCTCGGGAATCATAACACGTAGGGCCGAAAATTCCATGCTACTAGAGCCGAAAGTGCGTACCTTCCACCGAGGTATGAAGAAAATGCCTTTTTCTATAAAGTAGTATAATCTAATTGGATGAAATGAGTGTACAAAAAGCACAATAATAGAAAATTAAGATACATGGTTAAATTTGTCTAAAGTGACCGTCATTATTAGAATACTCTAATTTAAAAGTATGGAACCACGAATATCTTGATTCACAATTCAGTGTATCCTTGATAACTGTTGTAAACTTCACTTTGTCTAATTTACATGTATTCATTGGCTTTAACCTTCTACTTCAACTTTTATTTTCGCAAAAATGGGATATTTTAAGAATGGCAAAACCTAGGTAAGCGGAACCTTTTTTAATGTTGATCTAATTTCCCAAGTAGAATTTAATCAAATAATCGTATCTAATTAAGATTAACAGATCATAATTTCCACATTATCCAGTTCACTTGATAGATTTGACAGAGAATTGGCATAATTGCCAGCCTCAAATCGGCTTCATATTTTTTGTCAGGTATTCTATACTTCATATTTTTATATACCACTAATTTATATAACTATAACTAAAAAAACGATAACAATGAAAACATAATTATACTTATTAAATATAATATTCACAGCGAACCTGTTACAATTCAAGGACCATAAAAAAATTGTATCCTATTCTCAATAACTTATCTGGCGAATTTTAAGACAATTTAAATAAATATAAGAAACAACTTTTACTATACATTCGATCTACATTAATTGAAAAAAGTGGAATTTGACCCAATATCAATTATACAAAACACAATCGCTAGGACACATAAGAATAAACTCTTACTGTCAAAATCATTTACATATAGTCCTATTGTTGGATAGACTAATTGAAAATTATCCTTTTTTTATATTACAAAATTATAATTTCCATTGTTCAAAACTAAAAAATACGAGGTCTGGCTATTAAACAACAAGACTGGTAACGAAGAGTTTTATTATAAAAATTATTCTACATTCGAATGCTCCCCTTCAATATACTCTCCTCCCCTCGCTACACACCTTTCCATAAGTTTTTTCTATTTATCGGAGCAGTGCTGGAAGTCTTCTTTGGTGAGGGCCTTTAGGAGCTCTGTTGATTTTTGCTTTACCGCTTCCATCGACTCAAATCAGGTCCCTTTCAAAGCAGATATCTTTCTAACCTTTCAAGGAAATCTGAGTAGACCCGTTGACGCAAGAGCTTTTGGTCAGGAGTTAGATTTTTTGGCACCAACTTCGCACAGACTTTTGTCATGTGTAATTCCTAGTGTAATATTTCTCTAACCGTTTCTTTATCGGCGTTTACAGCCTCGGCAATCATCCGCATGCTCATTCGACGAACTGCACGCACAATTTGGTTGATTTTGATCACTGTTTCCGTCACAGGGCGATCTGGGCGCTGACTAATGCGCTTACACCACTAAAAAACACGCGCACGAGATAGAGAATTGGCCCCAAAGCCTTCTTGTAACAATTTACAGCTCTCAGTTTTACAATTTAACGAGAAATTTGAGATTGATACGTTGCTCCTGTTATTCATCACACATGGTTTTCGGTACGAGAAAAAAACACGTTCGTTTTAAACCACTACTGTACAAATACTGTAATACTGACGGACACTTGTTTTGGGACAAGATATCTAGATACCCTATGCACTACTTGTTTTTCACCTCACCCGTCTAGGATGCCACCTAGGCGCGCAGTTTTGTTATTTAATAGCCAGACCTCGTAAACACTTTTTGAGATTTTTAAAAAAAATTATTGAATTTGTTTATCACTTTAAATCGATAATTAATTTGCAATTTTGCACAATAATTAAAAACATATGCAAATACAATCATTTAATAAGATTGTACCATTATTCTTCCCAGGATCTTAAGTATAAAGGAATTCCTTCACTAGATGTTTTTACCCACTGCAATCAGAAAATTTCAAAATGTTGCACTCTCATTAACGATCGATAAAAGTGCAATATTTTCAAAAATTCGTATCAATATCCGTGCCTGAATCTTTTAACTCGTTTTTTTTACCTACTTTGAACAATCAGAAAATTTTAGAATTTTCACACTTATTAAAAAGACAATGCAATAATTTCATAAATTTGTATCAATATCTTTGCTAGGACATACAGAATAGCATGTGAAGGGATCTTTAGGGTCGTTTTTTTATACTCGCTTTGAACAATCCATAAAATCATTACAATATCCTTGATAGGATATGTAGAATAGCACGTAAAGGATTATTGGACTCGATTTTGTTTGCTTTACATCAGAAATTTCGCGTGCTGGCCAAAAACCAATGACAATACACTAATTCAATCATTTTGTCCTATTTTCGGTAATTTGAAAGTTTTTTCTTCTAATTTAGGCTAGAAATTCGTTCACACAATTATCACACAAATAATCGTTTGAAATAGAAAAATTTCAGCAGCTTATTAACATTTCCATTCCTTAAGTTAACTGAAGACCTGTATTACTCCATAGCCGACTGCTTTCAAATACATACTCTTAATAAGTAAAAAAATTGAGCATTGTTAACAATCTAATTGGAAGATGATGTTTATACTTCACCTGACAGTATCTGTATTACTACATACTTCTCCGCGAAATAATCGATTCTTACCGCGTCTTATATGTACACAATAATTTATTATTTTTGTTGCAAAGTTTGTTTTATATCATGAATTAGTTTTTAAAACGGTTTCAACCTATTTCGGTCTCTTCCAAAAACCTATGACTTGACAGTAACAATCAATAAATTACTTACAACATGAACATCAAAATATAAATAGGTTCTAACAACAATAAATAATTTTCCCACAGTTGTTATATCTCAAAAATAAATAGCAGCCATCAATGAAATTATTATTAGATACCTTTAATTTTATAAATTTGTCCATTTTATTGTTTAGTTCTTATTATTATTGACAGCTTTCATGTTCCGATGTATGTGATCCATTTCTAAAAAGTCCCTCATACTTGTATGTATTTCCTTTTCAATAATTATTGAATTTTTATTTTTCATGTTTTTTTTTGGTTTATTAATACAGTTTCATTCCTTTTTATTCTATTGATGATTTTTTAATCTATTTTCCAAATACTGAGATGTCTGTCCTATTATTATTAACCAAACTATCAACATCAAAAGATTCATAATTTTTACATATTTTAAATATGATAAATTATTCAAAAACTAAATGTTTTGAAACTAAAAATGATTTATAAGAATTATTTATTATCATATTAATTTTTCTTCTTGTTTTATTTACAAATTCAAACCAGCTAATACTACAGAAAATTGTGACATCATTTGACATTGCTATTGAGGAATAGAATTCGATTAGAAATCTATGTCAATTGTGTTTTACGACTGTAACATACAACACCACTATAAATGTAGGAAGAATAATAATTTATAAATATCATTTGACTACTGAATAACGAATAAAAAATATTCTTATATTTCAAAATGCTTTTCAGTTTGGCAATCCTTCACTCAAATAATGTTGAAAAAATTCATACTTCCTCATTTATTTATTTGTAAACAACGTATAAGCCTAAGTTGATAATGGCAATATTGAGAAAATTCGGAAAAAAATTTTTAAGCCTTTATTCCAAAGAGTTTGGTGTTATAAATCGAAAAAATCAAAGTCATTTGTTTCCAAATTGTCCACACAAGGTTTCTCTGTTTTTTATGGCAGTTTGCAAATTTGGAAATTAGGATCTTACGCTTCTCTTCTTTGGAATAACGTTCAGATTTACAAACATCATAATGGTACGTGGATTATCGCCATATCATTGATGATGCAAATGACATAGGTACTCTCTGTCCTTTCATGACACGCTGCAGCTGATTCAGCACACAACACCAAAATAAAAGATATGAGCCTTATTTACATTTTTAAAAAAAGTCTTACTTGTAACTTCACAATAACTTCTTCACCAAACTTGTTAGGAGAAATTTTGTAGCAACGGCGCATACGACTTGATAGTTTTTTCGTTAAATTATGGTCTTAACTACATAGAACTACACTCTATAAAATATTTCTGCTCATAAATAGAGACCAATTTAATAACCCTTCAAAAAAGTACTACTTGTAACAAAAAAAGGGTAAAAAAAGGGTACTCATTGGTGAGTATTTTTTCTATTGTTTATAAGACATTAGCATTAATAATAATTGTTTGACCTGTGTTAAGCATCATGTAGGCCAGTGTTATGTATTGAAATGAATTCGTCGCAAAGTCATCGGATTGCACGAACTAGCGATGTTAAAACATTGGAAAAGAATAAAAAAACTCTAAAATATTCTTCCCACGCATCTAACTCTCTTCATCTTATTAAATATCACTCCAAATAGTTAATTTAGCTATAGCTGCTCTGATCTTAATTTTATTACATTCTTTCTTCCTATTTTTACTTCTTAATATACCAAATTTTCTTTAGCATGTGAAGCAAAAATACGTCTTATCGATAATCATACATTTTGCGCCTTCTTTTCATGTTTAGCACGCTTTTATCAATTGCACCTATATATTTATTATGTTTTTAACTGATTTGTTACACTTTATTTTGCTCTACTTTGAGTGATCAGATTAAATTAAAACTAGTCAAAGACTTACAAAAATAATTTGATCAAAATATCTGATTATCCTGATTGGATTCACCAGAAATATTAAAGAGTAAGAAAGATAGAGCTACTGGGCGAACTACATAAATCCTAGACAAACAACATATCTGGCGTTGTAATAAGGAGTCTCCTCCCTTGTGTGCTGTATCTGCTGTAGTGTGTCTTAGATAGTTGGAAGGAGAGAGAAAACGTATATCTTCTACACCTCCAATTATATGGCGAGAACCCACATACCATTTGGATGTTTGTGTGATGAAGACTGAAGGTTATTCAAAAGAAAAGAAGTCTAGTATCGAGTATCCAAATTTGCAATGTACAATAAAAGAACAAAGAAGCATTGTGTAGACAATTGGAAACAAATGGCTCTGTTTTTTCAACTACAAAACGTAAATTTAATTCTAAAATATCATAGAAAGCGCCCCACGCTTTTATATTAGTGACAGTAATTTTCTGAATTTCTTACCCCAAAATTATTACATCTGCAAAAGATAGACATGAGCATACTTTATTGATCTCTATTAAGGTTTATCATCATTTCCACAGCATTTCAATATTAGATTTACCTAATTTCATAATTACTAATTACAGTCAGTGCCTCATACGAATTAAATTATATAATTTATGAATAAACAAAATACCTAGTTAAAGCGATATTTGAAACGTATCTATTCATCTATGATTTCAGTTCTATTCTTCGGTGCTTGTTATTTTAATAACATGAAACTATACAAAGAGACTAATAATGATATATCATTGTTTAGCTAATTGAAATTATGATAAACTAAACAATGCAAACTTATCCAGTGATGTTATCTACAGCTAATTGATAATAAAACCCAAGGAAAATTTATAATTAATTTAATAAAAAACATAAAAAAGTAAGAACCTTCAGAACATTTAATTCACTATGTAGTCACACAGATAGATCCAAATCAGTAATACATTGAATAGAAGTCACATTGTCTCTAGTCAAAAACAATTCTTTACGGTTTTTAAGGCCACATTCCTAATATCTTCTTCTTTGTTTTGTGTCTCTATTCACACTGCCCCATTTGGACTAGAAGACAAAAGAAGCATTACATAAACTATTGATTGTAGTTTCAGCCTTCTTTGGCCACCCGTATATAGCTTTTGTTAATATTTGATTGTAGAGATATGAAAAATTTTAAATGTAAGTGTTCCAAACAAAAGGTATAAATTATTGACTTAAATTTTCTGATAATGCGATAGCATTCGTAAAGAAAGAAAAGATTATTTTTTGCAAAAAAATTATATAAAAAAATAGTATTTGGAGGCTCTGAATCTAAATCTATAGAGAATGGTGCAAATTCGACAATCTCCTCCCCATCATATCCTACACATGGTATCAATTCGGGTAACCCAGGTGTCAATAGCAAAAGTTGATTTTTTCTATTTGAATAAATAATTAATACTTGGAAAATTGTGGTCAAAATTACGAAATTCGTCATCCGTTTTTTCATATTTAGTTTCATAGTTATTGGATTCCAGAAGTTTAAAGATACCTTAATCAAATATACAAAAATACAAAGAAAAAAGTTTGCTAAAAGCTGTCCTAAATATGCTTGAAAGTGTTTATATTTCTGCATCTTATATATACAAATATTGTTCAGTTAATCTTTTATTTTTCTAGCTTTTTTCATAGCCTTTGTCTATGTTATTCTTTGGGCGTCCTCTATTCCTCTTACCATTTTTGTAACTTGCCAAATCCTTCTTACCGGTCTATTGCTTTCCATTCTACAAAGGTATCCAAACAAGCTGTTGTTTTGAATTGTTTTAATTACGGGTCTTATTTAATCCTTGCTAGTGATACCTCTGATTCTCCTACTTAATTTCTACTGCTTGATTTTTGCTTTTGAGTGAGTTTGTGAGCGTGATTTATTCTCCACATACCATGTGGTGTTTTTTTACTTTTCATTTCAGTAAGTTTCTCACCAACGCGTAATGAAATTTAATCGCTATACTTGTTCTTTCTTTCACAACTTCTTGTTTTCTATCGCTCTTTATGTCTACGTCTATATTTGTTGTTCCAACTGTATTTCATCTATTTTGATTTTGAGGGCTTCTTCTTTTTTCCGCAATACCATCATTTTGGTCTTCTTCTTGCTATTATCTATGATTATTAACATTAATACCTATTTCATGTTAATAAATTAATCTTCAATTCCTATTCATTTTTAGCGAGTAATACTAAATTGTTGGTAAAATATAATGAGATTTTATAACTACTTCCAAATTTTTTAAGCGTTTTTGTATTTGTTATTTTATATTATATTCCACAGTCTGTCCGAAAAGATACTCTCATAGACTCTCATTACCACGATTAGCTAATTATTGTTGTTTTTTAAAAAGAGATAAAATACCTATTTCTCAATCTATCGGAACTTTTTCCTCCATCCATATTCGTTATAACAACTTTGTTAACGTTTGTACACACATTTCTCCTAAGCTTTAGCATTTCTGATGTTATATTGTCATAGCACGCTAATTTACCTCTTTTTAACTTCTCTACTGCTTGTTCAACTTTTTTTGTTTGTATCAGTTAGTCGTTCTGGTTTCATTAATCCAAAACTATAATAAATGTTCATAAGCTAATACCAGTTTTCGGGCTTCTATTAGTCTTTCTTCTATAACCATAAGCTGTACAGAACAATAGAAAAATTATGAATACTTTATCATTTTATTACTCTCTTATATAAAAATAGAATATAGTTCTAGTTTTCGATACCTTTCATCGTGAATCCCAAGTTGGTCCTCTTTTTCTACATTAAATAATCTTTCAAATATTCTCTATTCAATTTTTACATGTCTCAGCACAACATTTTTATTTTATATAGTTCGATTTTTCCTTTTTTAATATTTTCAGAACTTGGAAGAAAAGCCTAAATTTTATAATTTATATAGTTTCCAGTAATCTTATTTCGTAGATATTCTCTTTTTATTTCTGTTTTTTTTTCTTGCATATCTAGAATCTACGATATTTTTTTCTACCAGTTCTACCACATACTTTCATTGCTGTAGCTAATATTATATACGAAAATTGACTCCATATCTCTACTATCGATATACTTTTTATTTGATCTTGTAAAGTTCCATTTCTATTTCTGTATATTCTCTGAATATTTTTCTCCTACTTTTTTCTCTGTTAACTTATATTAAACAATTTCAATCTTTATTTTTTGTTTATGTAAAATTATTTTCGTCTGATCCCCATTTGCCATTTTCAATTTAGCTCACTGTATACGTTTCGTGATATTCGCATGATTATACTTTTTGATATAATATATAATAATATTCAATAATAGAGTTTTCATCTCTGCTGCTGATCTCTTTAGTGTATTTAAGTAGCTCTTTATGTTGATAAACTTTATTACTATATAAAAACAATTTCTCCTATCACAACCATGTTTGAAAACTTTTTCCGACATGATTTTATAAATGTTTAAAAATATCTTCTCTCCACGTAAGTATCGGTATTATATTTGAACTATTATATCTTCCAAACAGATGTTTTCACACGCAAAGGTTCTAAAAGTAGAAGACAACTATTACTTAAGAGACATTTAAATGCTCAGAATCAGGTATGATGAACTGAAATTCAAAATTAGATATATTCCGTCTTTCACATCACTGCATATAAATATAAATTGATAATTTTAATTATTTCACTTGTACCGTAGATACAAATATTCTTATTGAAGAAAACTTTTTATCACATTTCAATACCATAAAGCTAATTGGAAATACATATTTTTTATCAACGATAATAGTTTCATTTAAGTTGTGAAAATGAAATTAGTTCGAGTAAAATAAACCTATCCTCCAATATCAATATCCATTTTCCGAACTTTCACAAAACTGGACTAATTACATGATCAGCATTTTTTAAATGGAATAGTATATTATCTCGTATATCGACTAATGAGATTTTTAAATTTCTAAATTATAGCAATTAGTTTTTATTCTATCATTTGTTCACCTCGCAAGTTTAACTTTGAAGTTACCTTGTAATCTTGATGTTTTAATTTGGCAAAATAGAAAGAAACGATAATTGTACTTATCCCACGCCCCCGAAATGAATGGAAATGTTTAATTATAGGCTTCACTTTGGTATTTATTATAATAAAAATATGAAAATTGGTTTTCAGTGAAAAGTAGAGAGTGTCACATAAACATGATCTTAAATATTAGAAAATGTAATATTACAAAAAAGTTACATGTAGAAATAAAATTAATTATCAATTATTTGGTTCATTGCACTTATCCTAACGTTAAATCTATTACTGCTAGGAGTAATGTTGGAATATTACTCTTGTGGTATGGTGCTAAGTTTGATTATCAACGCAGATGTTCAGGAAAACATTCAAAAGTTAAAAACTCACGAATCGAGAACTAGGTATGGCACGATAAATTCACTGTCCCGTTTATCATCACCTATCGTTTTGCAAACATTCCAGAACCTGTTTTTTTAAATTCGAATTTTATAGTTATTCCGACTTCTTCTTCACGATTTGGGAGCCTTGGCCTGTTCAATGCTACCATTCCAATATTTCCTATCACGAGATAGCGCTTAACAATCCCTTATTCTGAGCGTTCTCAAATCCGATATTACACCGTCGATCCATCTTGACATGGGTCGACCAAGTACATGGGGCTATGGAAGATGGTATTGCCGTTATAGTATGAAGTTTGGGCGTTTTTATTGTATCGTTCCTCTTGAATATCTGCAACGTCTATTTTGGCTTTTTTGAGCTCGTTAGTCAGCTTAATTAATCGTCCAGTACGGTAAGTCTGATTCCTTAAGTTCCAAGTGCTGATTCTCATGTCCAATTACCTAATCGAAACCGTAAACCTCGGACGACTATTTCGCTAACAGATTAGCTGGATCATTTTCTTGGAGTTTCGTGTGCCGGGTTCTACTATTGCTTTCAACCCTCAACTCCCACGCTAGGAATGAAACTGGGAGCTCTAAATGCTCACATTAAAATGAAACAAATCATATTCGATGGACAGACATGTTTAGGGCTAAGTGATCACTGGTTTCTCATTGATAATTCTTGTTTCTGTAAAAATTTTTTAAATGAAACCATAAAATCGATGGAATATGTTCCAGATACTATTGGAGAAAAACACATGTATATTCTGCAAGATTATAGCGACTGAATCTAATCTAATTGTAGGATTGAATGGAAACACCCAAGCTCACATTCAAATTTTAATTGCGGCTATTAGTTGTGTACCAGGAGATTGTACTTCATGTAAATTCTTTTATTTTTTCACTTTTATATTTATATTTCTCTTAAAAACTTGTATCTATTACAAATTGTAATATCATGTCACACATTAGGTATATTAGAATAAACTTTGCGCCACTCTGTATGAAATGACGCCCACCCAATTTTATTAAAATTCGAAACAAGTGCTAGATGTCATATAAATTCACATACAATATTTAACAAAAACAAGCAATTTGAAATAACAATTTAATTTAGGAGCTAAATTCATCACAGTTTTTGGATGCCACCATTATGTTGATTGTTTACAATTTTTTTTAATTTATATCATGAATATAACGTTCCTGTTTGCAAAATTTTACACAAAATCATAGAAAATTACTTTAAAAACTTTATTTATTAGAATATCCATTCAAAAATGCTTGAAGAGTTGTTAAATGATAAGGATGAAGCTACTATTCCTTTAGGAGGAAAAAGAGGATGAATAAAAACTGATATTTCCAAAAGGGCTAGTTGAAAAAATGTTTCATTAAGAAACGGTTGAATTAATGACTGCAAATATCAATAAATTTTCGAGAGTCACCAAAGAGCTACTTGTCAATTTCTGTTACAAATATCAAAACCTCTCGACATTTGTTTTTGGTAATATCAAAGAGATTTTTTATACATAGCTTTTTAATGGATTTTTTTGCCGGTGAGTTTATCACTAATTTATGGAGAGTCTATAAATAATTTTAATGTTACATTGCGTTATGTTATGAATAGATTGTAATTTAAAACTTTGTATTTTAATTTTAATTAATTAATGGGGCTATCTCATCAACTTATCTTTTTTCTTTCGAATTTCCTCTTAATCAATTTTTCATAATTAATGATTAATTCTGCTTTCTCAAAAATTATCTTTTCTAACCATTCTACTTACCTTGCTACATTAGAGGATCCTTTATCAGGTGGTGGCGAGGCCGTAGTTCCCGATGTTGTACCTGATGTAGTGCCATTTTTCAAATTTCGTAATTGGTGTACAGTTTTATTCTGAGCTGCGGCCGCAGCTGCTAATTGTCCAGCACTAGTTCGCGGTAGTCTTGATGATGAACCAGTTCTTGAGCCACCAGTAGTAGCCGCGAACACCAAGAGTAGGCACCACAAGGCACCTCTCATTGTATATTATTCACCCGCGCACTTTTAACACACCAGAACGGTTAAAAATCGCTACGCGATATACTGATGATGGATGTCAGTACCGTCGAAAACGTCGATAGTTATAGTCCTTACACCTGTCACAGTGGAGTATCGAGTCTGAATGAATCTAAATGAACTACTGACCACGTTTGGACCAGACGCGGCTTACGTTGGATGTTGGGGTTCGCTTGAGTTACTTCAATTCTACTTTCACTTAATAGTACTCGTAGGTAGGTTTAGTTTAGTATCTCTTTATGTGTATTTATGAGGAAGGTATCCAAACACTAATAGTATTTATTATTTTATCGATAAACTTAGAAAATGTATTGATTGACAAGTCGGCAAGTATTTTTAGGTTTGAATATACAGGGCTATTAAAAATTATCACATCAGTGATCAGTAGAATTTGAACTTAGATTAAAATGTGTGTCAAATGTGACAAAATAAACTATGTATAAAATGACTGACCTTAAAAAAGTCAACAGTGGAATTTCATGTATTAGTGAGTATCTTTCTCAATTTCGATTATGAAAAATTGACCTTAAATGGTATATTTAACGGTATCCAGATTGAAAAGAACCTAAATCTTTCGAGATACAAACTCTAGTTTACTTTCCTCTACCAAATATTTGCAGCGAAACAATTCGAACTAAATAATAAGTAATTGGTGAATATGATAAATAATGATGAAATAATAAAATTTTCAATGAAAACGTACTACTTTTAACAACCATTTGCAAATTTAAAATAATGCCCAAATTGTGTATTACGTTCATATGTAAATACAAATACGGGTTAAGTTGGTTATTATCCAGTATTGAAAAATAATTTTGAAAGTATTTTTGTTTTTTTATTTTACAAGTATAAACCCTACAAGTATTTTCTTGTTGAGGTACATGAGTATGAACAGAAAATAGAAATATATTCTTACAGTATTACAACTCAAAATTTGTGTACCTCGTACGAAAGTTCAAGAAATAAAAAATAATCTGAACTATTCAAAATACTCACAAAACAAAACTGATGGACAAGTTAAACCAAAACATAAATTATTTTTATAATGCAACATGTTATCTTTTGAAGGTTAATATCCAGTTATTAGGTCTTATTATCAATAATTTAGTTCAGTGAATTGAGTTTTTCGTACTTCGATTTTTGCAGATTCTTTAATGAAATATTTGGTGGCGAAATCTTTTAGATGGTACAGTTCTATTGAAATTGTAGTAAGTTTACTCAATCGGTTTTGCCCCATGAGCGATCTTGAATAATTTTTCATTTTTTTTTAGTTTTGAAAAAGATCGTTCTGTGATAACAACCGAAGCATTGTTAATATAATAGGTTTACTGCTCCTTGCAATTCTTAAATAAATTCCACGTCAGTTATGTGTCGTTCATTGTGAAGTTGGTCATTTTATAAATTTTCATCTTCATAACATAAATTAGAGAAAATAATTGGAATATTTCATCCACTGATGTTATAATTACATCTAGAGCATTTAAAAACAATCAACTTTTGTTGAAGTTTCGTCGTGGAACGATTCTTCGTCACATTCATAGTCAAAATGTTTTTAATTTAATTTAATGTTTCGCGGTTTTAAACGTCTTTTTTTTAATTTAAGTTGGTAAGCTTTCAAAAAATTATCCAAATAATTATAACACTGAGCAACATCGAAATTGATGGGTGAATAATTTTACTGACAATTTTAACTTAAAATATTATACCACTATATAAGAATGCAAATGAACTAAAAATTTTGTAATTTTCTGGCCTTGGATGCAGCCAAATTCTTCACGTTATTTTCAAAATTACTTATTTGCTTAAGAGGGTGGTCTCAGAAGTACCTGACCTGACCTAAACATAAAGATAACTGCTTGAAAAATACCTCTGTATTAGAAAGTACACACACGCCACCTTACTTAGTGTTTATGGGGCAGCCATCAATAGTGAATTTGTAAACATGGAAAAAATTGGTCATCGTTATGTGATACAATACTTTTATTTGAAGGACCTTAGCCCAACCAATATAAAAGCTAGCAGATATAGTAGCCATTTCAAAAAGTACGGTACATCGCACATTAACTGGAAATTTGTACTTATATGAGAAAACTGAGTGCAAGATAGGTAGCGCATTTGCTCTCAATGGAACATAAACAGCATCGTGAAAATGTTTCTATCGAGTGTTTAGCAATGTTGCACAGAAATAAAGCCGAACTTTTGCGCCGTTTCATAATTATTAATGAAACGTGGGCCATCACTTCATACCCGAAACAAAATAACATTCAAAACAATGTAATGAAAAAGAAGAACCAGCTCCAAAGAATGCAAAAACCGTTCCATCATGGCGTCAATTATTTGAGATGTGCGTGGGATAATTTCCATTGACTATTTTGATAAAGGAAAAACTATCAACAGCGAGTATTATCCGAACTTATTACAACATTTGACTCGGTGGTCAAATATTTTCCAGCAATGAAGAGGTGATGTCAGAAATTAAAGGCTATTTTGAGGAGCTTGACGATTATTATTATAAAAAGGTTATGGATCTTATTGAACAGCGCTGGGAAAAATATATGGAGATAAAGTCAGAGTAGCCCATATCGTCACTGTGGGAAGTAGACATCTTTGGTGTTTCTCGGGGGGTTGTCAGTGTTGCAGTAACGGAAATTTTGCCGTCAAATAAAAGTGCGAGTCTAAACACGATACCGTCGAAAGTTTCGAAATAGAAGTTAGCAACTTTTAATGTATATACCAAATAAATTTTAAATTTCTTCAATTTTATCAAGAAAAATTAAATTTTATAACCTATAATTTAACATCTTCGGCCAGGATGTTGAACACAGTTGTATTTGATAAATTAGGCTCGATATCAATTTTGTCGTGAAGATGAAATTACCTCGATGCCTTCTTCTTCTTCTTCCTGCTGTGTATAGGCATCATTGCCCGTTTTTCTTCACGTCATTGCCTCTGCTCAGTCACCTGGGAGGTTGTCACTCCATCTTTTCCTAAGTCTTCCAATACTTCTTTGTCCTGCTGGTGATTTGTCCCTTGATATTTTCACAATTCGTTCTTCCGTCATGCGGTCAATGTGCTCATTCCATTTTATCTTTCTATCCAGTATCCAATCATTGATATTATCTATTCCGCATGTTCGTCTTATGTTTTCACTCCTTTCTCTATCCAGTAGTGTTCTTCCCGCTATCCTTCGAACTTTTTTCATTTCTGTAGTCTCCAATATCCGTTTCGTTTTAGAGGTCTCAGGTCGGGTCTCTGCTGCATAGGATAATATAGGTTTGATTGCGGTCTTATAAATGCGGGCTTTTGCTTCAGTTCGAATGTATTTATTTCGCCAGATTGTGTCATTTAGGTATGCTGTTGCTCTTGAGGCTCTTGTAGCTTGGTTTCTTACTTCCGTCTCCACGTCCCCGTCTCCAGATATTTCGATTCCCAGATATTTTAATTTCATTTCCTAGTGTATTATTTTGTTATCCACCACAAGCTTACATCTGATCGGTGCCTTGGAAGTAACCATTGATTTTGTCTTTGCCGCTGATATTATCATATTGAATTTTTTTGCTGTTTTGTTAAATTGGTACAGTAGCCTTTGCAGATCGTCCTCGTTCTCCGCCAACAGTACCGCATCGTCTGCATAGCACAGGATTTTGACTTCTTTATTTTCCATTTTGTATCCTCTTAGTTTGCGTACTTGTTTTATGATTTCATCCATCACTATGTTAAATAGGAGCGGACTGAGAGAGTCCCCTTGTCTAATGCCCCTATTTGCAGGTATCTGTTCAGTAAGGTCATCATTTATTTTTGCTTGGATTGTATTTTTTGAGTATATATTTTCGATTATTTTAATGACATTATATGGTATCTGTCTATCATAAAGAAGGTGTATTATGTCTTTTAATTGTATTCGATCGAAGACCTTCTGCAAGTCAATGAAACACATGAAGGCTGGTCGATTATATTCGATCGATTTTTCGATCCTCGATGCCTCTTTTTCATTAAATGGTAAATCGATTCATTGTAACTTAGTTCCAATTCGCTACCTTGTTCTCACTACTACGCGTAAAATTTGACAAATGAATGGGAAAAACCTTGTAGACACCCTGTTTTTTTTTCTATGATTAGTTGTTTTTGCATTTGCTTCTTTTGTCAAAGCATGTTGTTGATTTATTGAAATTTCTCAAGATGGTATGTAGCGATTGATAACAAGCAAGTCCCAAAAAAAACAGATTATTGCTTTACTTACATTGATATTGGCGCCGTACTAGTAACAGTGCAATACTTAGAGATAGTACCTTACATCCCAAAGAAAATAATACTCTTAATATGCCTAAAAATTCGGTCCTTACTATGACCATAACTTTCAATTAAGAACGAACCTAATGAAGTAAGTCACAGTTTGATGATTCTGAAAGAATATTTAAATAACGACTCGCAAGACGAATGTAAGAGAATGCATTTGTTATTCACGTGTGCTGCTTCAGAATATTTTCAATACCAATCCAATTAAAATTTTTGTATGTAATTTCCACAACTGAATAAGAAAAAGTAACAGAAATACTTACTTCTATAAAAACGACAGACTATATATGAACACACTTTTGAGCAATAGAGAGACCTGTGTATATCTACCATCGCTTAGATATTTAGAAAGTAATAATTTCAAAAATTTTACAGTGCAAGATGCTCTTATGCTAAATATTTTTTGCTAGAAAATCCTCTACCGTGGTAAATAGGTATAAGTGGGAATTGAATTAACTTGAATAATCATCAAATATTTCCCATATCTATAAAAAAATAACTATTTTTCATAATATTGGGACATCTTTTTTTTTATTTTGTTTTTCAATTATTTCTTAGCAAATCCTTTATTAAGATTGTCTAGTCCTAATTGCTCAGACACTTTTTCAAATAAAACATCTTTATATAGAGGTTGGCATAGGTCAAGCATTAAGAAAAAATGCAGTTTCAAAATGAATTTATCAAAAGAAATAAAAGGTAACTGTAAGTATTCAAATTAATGCCCATCTTGATCAATGCATTCAGGGCAACGTTTTTCAACGGAGAGGCGGGTCGGACGAAGCATGTCAAGCATCCGCAAAGAGTTTCAAATTGTTGAGTGCGTGGTCCTCTTGCAAATCGCGAGCCACACAGGAAGAAATCACAGGATGTTAGGTCACATGACCTTGCGGGCCACTAAACGAATCATCGTCAGCTTATCCATTCTCCAAAATGAACATTAAAGTACTCCCGCACACATAAAGCGTAGTGCGGCGAAGCTCCATCTTGCATGCATCATGCGTTGTCTATTTGTCCACGTTAATCTTTGAGCATTTCCAGATAACTTTGGCCCGTCACGGACCTACGAGACCTCCCGCGTGAACACCTAGCGCATACGCACCCCAGGCAGGTTTAGTTCTTCTTCAATGAAGATGTGAAAATTCTGGTCGTTCCAGTAGACGCAGTTATACCGATTGACCATACCGCTCAGCTTGAAGATTGTTTTAACCGACCACAAAAAAGAACGATGGAATTGCGGATCATCCTGACTGCATCCCAGGTACCACTCGCAAAATTCTAATATGCGATCGAAATCATCTTCATAGAGTACGTGGATGCTAAACTCGATATTGCATGGCTTCAGCATTCGTCGTGAAGAACGATCGTATATTCATAGTTCTCCCGATAGCCGCAATGCAGATTGGTTCGGCTGCTCATCTAACGGAAGCGCCACTGTTTCCATAATTTAGTTGTTACAGACACCAGTCGTCCAGAGCTCGGGGCGTCGGCAACAGAGCCAGTTTTTAAGAATTTCTTATGCGTCTTCCACACTGTTGAAAGATTTAGTAGCAGCGAGTTCAGAAATTATTGTTGAAATTTCGGTAAAGATAGTTTCGTAATCCTTTTCGTTTCGTACGCAGATACAACGCAACAAAAAAACTCTTTGCGAGAACATGTATCGGTTATTCATTCTCAAAACGACGAGCACGTGTTATCATGACACATACATAACTGTCTGAAGCACGAACTTACTTCGTTTTAATATTTTTCGATGGCTTTGCCAGACTTATGAGCGTTGCCAGACTTATGCCGACTTCTTTATAATATTTGTGTAATTTTAAATTTCATCATTGTGGAAATTTTTATTAAAAATTGTATTATTTTATTACTGTCTCATTTAACAGACATTTTGATTTAAAAATCGGAAGATTCAAAATCAACACTACGAGTAAGCGATTTGACTAGCGTTGTATAGTTAGCGCGTCCTAAGAGTGTTCGAACTGCATTAATTATCGGTCGATCCAGACTTACCAAGCGGAGACGGCAGGAGTGCTAGCTACCGAAACTCTCAATTTATTCTATATTTAGTTTTCCACTAATACGATCCCACGCGTTATTCACCTTATTTTTATCCTCACGACCGTCGACTCGCACCTGAAAAAATGAGGCCGAAGCAATAATAAGGCGAGGTGGAAGAAAGTGAGAGGAAACGATCGAACCGCCTACACTCTCACACTCGCGTTCCCTGGTATCGCCTCGTGGAGAGTCTGGATTGAGCTGAATACAAAATGAAATAATACAAGGTGTAATGATTCATTCGAGAACGGTGTTGTATATATGCAGCAAAAGAAAATTCATTAATACACTTTCCTAGTTTCAATTATCAAGATGATTGATATTGTAGAAACAGTTTGTCTTATTAATTGCACCATATGCTGAACATGTACTATTTTTACTCTCACTAAACTAAAGATTAATTTGTTTTCGCTTCGTTTTCAACGCAAAGGTGATAAAATAATAAATTCTGACAAGATGTCCCCAGCGTAGCATATAAATTGAATTAATTTATTCTATTGACACTATAACTTTCTACTGTACCGACTATGAAAATATGATCTACATTAATATCATTGATTTGTTGAAATATTAATGAATAACATATATTATACTCTTCGAGCATTTGAAATGGAAAAAATATATTTCATTAAGCTTCTTCTCCTATATTTACCACAGTTAGCCGAAGCAATTATTTTAATATAGATGTTTTTCTTTAACAGGTTTAAGAATTATACAAAATATTTCAAAGAAAGCTATCCATGCTATACGTAACAGGTTGTCAGATTTCTTGAACGGAGTGATAGGTCTATTTTACTCATATGTACTAGTTACAGCGAACTAGTTCAAATAGGAGTTTTCAGAAACTGTAACCAGAGTTCAGATAGATCACCTATCAGCTAATTGTAGATCCTAACCCAGAACAAGATTTAGATCACAGTTTCCGAACGTCACGTTAAATTTTCTTTTTGATTTTTATTATTTTTGAGCGTTATTTCTTCCATGTAATAGATTGAGTTGTATATTAGATTCTAGATGTTGTTATAATTGTTATTGACCCATTACCAAAGATTTACCCCCTCTCATGGAATCTGCATTAAATTTTGAAGCCAATAAGCTATTTTTATGCTAAAATTCCAAAAGTATAAAAACCGAAAATCTTAATAACCTATCATTGACGATGCTCATAAGAACTGATAGTAGACAGCCATCTAAGAGTAATAAATAACCTTTTTAGACGACGCCTGAAATTTGTTCGTTCTGTATTCATTTTCATACCGAAAGTTGCGTTTTGAGTGTTCCATGTAGTAAAAGTGACAGTTCCGTACCGCAAAACACACTCGTCTGTTGCTCGCCTCGCTTCTCTCGTCTCGCAATTTTCAGACTCGTCCACTTTCAGTCCTTGGCATACAAGTAACTATTTTTTCTTACTTTACTGCAAAGTCGACTTTACAATACTAATTTGAGTCCGGAAAATGGCACTTTACGGTATCGTTGTACTTTACAGTACTCTTAAATTCTGCCAATCCCGTTTGTATATGTGTGCCTTTATTTACAATGTTACCTTAGTGACTTCTGGTAATTTTTATTTTTTTAAATAATAAAAAAATAATCAAAGAAGCTTTTTTTCAGTAAAATTGTCAAATACGACATGTCATATTTAAATATAATTTTGCTTTTTATTTAAAACCAAAAACAGTATGAAAAAAAACATATTACGATATACGTGCGTGAAGTTATTATTACAGTAATCGATTAGATATTCTTGAATCGGTTCCTTCATCTCCTCGTCCATAAACATCTATCTCGTACCGTACTAAATCACTTCCCGGACTTATAAAGTAAATAATTATTAATGTTCAAAAAAACCATAGACAAATAAAGCAATTCTTTCAGCTGATCGCATTTACCCACTGATCTACAAGTGTAGAAAGGATCATAACATATGACTACGACCCCTTTAACTCTATCAGTTTCCGAACAACAGCGAACGTGATCTGGGTGAGTTTCCGAACATTCAGATCATTATCGGGTTAACCCGATCATAGTTTCCAAAAAGTCCTAATATGTGAGTTAAAGGTTAAATTCTGTCGCGAGAAACACCCACTATGCAGGAAATTTGTTATACTTGTCACGTAATTTTTTTAAAGGGGCAACTTATACAGCCTGAAATATTATTTAGTGTGTGCAGCTTTTTTGTAGTTTACATATGAATATTCTATGCAAGCCTATGGTTGCAATTTACTTCAAATTATTTTACACCTCTGGCAAATACACTTTCCGTATCGCTAGCGTTGATTGGTTTTAGTTAATTGATTTTAGACCTAATAGTGCTAGGAGTTTAATAACCCAATATATTTACTGTGTATTGATTGTCCTATTTATACTAGTTGTTAACAACATCAAGTGCTCTTTGCAATTCTTCCAGATATCTCTGTAAACTTTCTATCGTAGGTAACGTGTATAACTCTATGAGGAGATCAAGGTTGATGTTGTAGTACAAAGCTCTTTCTTATGGGCAGCCTCCACATGATCTTGCTTAATGGTGCCTCAATCCAGAGTTAATTCTACCAGCCTGTTTGCTAGGTTAGCCAATATCCATTTGCCAATTAGAGTAGACGTACCTCGTTTACTCATTTTACATCTTTAATCAATGAACTGTTGGTGATATTATTCAAAGATACTTAGATATCTAGAAGAGTGACAGTTGCCATCTGACATTTTCTTGTTTCCATTTAACTTTGAGATCAGTTTGCTTGGATCGTCCATCTGTAGATCTGCCTAGGTGGTGAATATAGTGTCAGTTGCTTAGCGGAAAGATATCAACCACCTCGTACCTAATACACCTATCCAGAAGCCTCTTCAATGTCTTGAGAATCTTACACAAGTGTGGTAGTAAATTTTCGATCTCGAAATAGTAGGAGGTGGATTCTATCCCTCTCAAGAGATTTATTCGATTCGAATTTTTTTATAGTTCATATTATCCTAGTTAACCCAGTCTCTTTGGCGGAAATACTATCAATCATAGCGTTTGACTTATCTACCTATATCATGCAGTATTAATAAGTCGGTAATGTGGGTATTTCTTAGTTTCTTTAGTTTCTGCAGGTCTCCCTTTTGCAATTAATCTTCTAAAATTCCACCTTAAATACCTGAAATTGAGACATATCACACCTACCCCAGAAGGGAAGGGTATATCGGAGATGCGACTCAATAAGGGCATAATAGACTGTAAGGAGGTAGATACGTTCTGTTCTTTGGAAAGAAATTGATTTCAACGCAAAACAGGAAGAACTTAATTTTTTAGATAAGGTGGCAATATGTAACTCCCATTTCAAGGAATTGTCCACAACAAGCCCTAAGAATTTTACAGATTCGACGACGTCAATGGTGGTGTTATTTAATAAAAAAGGCAGCAATGTATTTTTATATGATAAAACTTTAGTTTTAGAAACGATGAGACAGAGAAGATTAAAAACCGCACCATGATTTAAGGGTGATTAGGTCACTAGATATGCTCCTATGAAGTGCCGTAAGATTAGGGTTGCTCCAAGAGAAACTAGTGTCGTCTGCAAATAGATATATTTTACCACTGATTTCTAGATAGGTGATGTCGTTTAAAAACAGAAGAAACAAAATAGGTCCTAGTACTTAGCCTTGGGGCACTCCACATTCTTTTGGCTTGCAAGATGACATCGTTGTATCAACCCTTACAAGCTGACTTCTGTTGGTAAGGTATGACTTGAACCATGAGAGAAGTGTTCCCCTGAAACCGTAGCACTGCAATTTGTTAATTAAAATGTTACGATTAACACAATCGAAAGCCTTTGAAAATTCACAAAAAGTTGTTGCAGAGAAGTGATGGCTGTTTAGGCTAGAGTAGACACTATTTCGGAGGGAGAATATAGTAAGTATTTTATATTTAAGCAAAAATAATAAAAGCCTCTTTTTGACCGATCTTTCTATGATCTAAGTTAACATGGGAAGGAGTGCAATTGATGTTCCCATTCCCCAATTCACTTTGCATTGTGTGACTCTCTCGAATTCGGGCTTCACCTATATAGGCCAAGCAACGGGGATTTTTTCGTGACACAAATCTTAACAGGTAGCGAGTGGTGCCAATCGATAGAGTAAGTTGCCCCCATCAAAACAGTATACTTTTAAACCCGAGAAAATCGCGCGTTTGTTTGTTATTAACAAAAAACTGTAAATTTTAGGACTTTTTTTGGTTTTTTATTTATAAATCCGAAAGATTTGTAGGAATCGTTATGATTGTAATACAAAAGTTGTAGAGAATTGGATAACGAAGAAAATGAGCTGTTGCGCGACTTCGTAGCTTGATTAGAAGCTGAGAAAACCCGGAAAAACTGGAAAATTCTCTCTTTTTTTAAAAACTTCATATCTCCGTCAATTTTTGACGTGGAGAGCCGAAACTTCACAGAATGATAGAAGAACATATGCGCTTTATGCATGCAAAACCCTGTAACTGTGCGATTATTCTCATCATCAAGATTCTGTTCTCGAGCAACCATATTCGCATAGTAATCCCCCATCAATTCGTCATCATCTACATTTTCATTTCGGAAATAATCATCGCCTAGTGCATCATCGCTTTCGGACCCAGGAATTTTATTTGTATCATCTAAATTACTGCAGGTGCCTTCGTGACAATGCGCGCATAAATTCGAGCAATGTAATCCGTGTTTTTTACAGCTACATGATTTGTCAACACAACCCTTCTTGCTACATGAACATGAAATTTGGTTGAGTTTGGCTTCGCTTTCACTTTTGTTGTATGGGAACCAAGCTATGACGGTTTAGGGGGAAATAAAAGATGCGAGTGGAAGCGAGAGAGAAAGAGAGAGAGAGTGAGAGAAAGACAGACAGAGACAAAGAGAGACAGAGAGAGAAGACCCGAAAAAGATGATCATTGGATGCTCCGAAATGAGAAATAATTCAAATACAATGACGTGTTTCATACCGTAAGGAATTATATTTTACGAAAAAATTTATCAAAAATCCGAACGTCATATATTTTATTTAACAATCGTAAAAAAAATCAGTGAGATTTATGAAATAATAGCAAAGAAATTCTAAGATTAAAAACGAATGAGGCGGCATGCTACAAGCAGCGCGCAGCTATTACTATATATGCGCTGCTCTCCTCCGCCTCTGTTCCCCCCACTCTTCGACTATTTCGCGGCGCGCGAAGAAAAACGTTCATCTTTGACGTCGGATTTGAAACTGTTTTTCCTTTTTTTTTTCGAAAATCAGAATATACATTGTGTAGCTGAGGTCGCATTCTTTCGAAATCCGTTTTCAAAATTGAATTTAAACGATCCGTGTGTCACTAGGAGACTCGGGAAAATTTCGCGTTAATTTGTTTAAACAACCGTTACGGCAAAACTAATAATCGCACAGTTACAGGGTTTTGCATGTCAAAAATTGACGGAGATATGAATTTTTAAAAAAAAGAGAGAATTTTCCAGATTTTCTCAGCTTCTAATCAAGCTACGAAGTCGCGCGACAGCTCATTTTCTTCGTTATCCAATTCTCTACAACTTTCGTATTACAACCATAACGATTCCTACAAATCTTTCGGATTTATAAATAAAAAAACCAAAAAAAGTCCGAAAATTTACAGTTTTTTGTTAATAACAAACAAACGCGCGATTTTCTCGAGTTTAAAAGTATACTGTTTTGATGGGGGCAACTTACTCTATCGATTGGCACCACTCGCTACCTGTTAAGATTTGTGTCACGAAACCCTATATACCGGCTGCCCCGTTGCTTGGCCTAATATATTGGATTCAGTGGGTTCAGAACAATTTTTAACATTGAGTCTCTTCATGATTGGTTACAATGTTACAAAAAAAGATTCAAAGTGATACTGCTACATTTTTTCCTAATCCTGTTACTGATTTAATCACAAAAAAATGCCAATTTATATGAGTTTGTGTTTTAACTCACACTTAGATCCTCAAATTTCACTATTACTGGAATTATTATAATAGATTATTATGATTCCAGACTAGCTGAATTTTTTTTCTCGCCAGTGATTAACTTTCGATTTTGCATTCATTTCACATACTGGTTTAGTTTTTTTTATCAATGAAATATAATTATTAAGCTCAGTTCTAGTTTTATTCTAGCTGTTTTTCAATTGACCAATAATATTACAAATTTATATGTAATCTTGTTGATCTAAATTACCTGCAATAAATTTTACAAGAGAGCCTAGAGGATCAATTAGTCCTCTTTCAGATATATTATTAGAAAAAATCAAATCATTTTTGATTTATGTTTCCTTTTTCAAACTTAAGGTGTTTGTATAGAGTAAATTTCATAGGAGCCGCTGCATTTTCAATTACATTTTTTAATGATTAAATTTTTCAATATATGTTTACAGTTGTCGACGCTTCTTTGTCTCCAACTCAAATCTCTAACCGTCAGCACATCTGTTGTATCGTCTCTTCATCTCCATCCATATTTTGTTCATCTTCTAACATTTTCAAAATTCAAAACAGGTGGTTTATTTAGATACGACAAATTTCTTTTTTTTTTCATGTTTGTCTTGATCTAGGTTTATTTGAATTTCAAACACTACTTCCTCTTTGAGCGAATACCACGTGTATACAACAATACTATCGATAACATCAATTTTAACAGACCTTTTATCAATTTTACGAACACAAATTTCAATAAAAATATAATTTTTGTGGTCGTTCACGAATTGATTTCAGGCATTTGCTTCTATTCGATGGCTTTTTTGACAAGCAAATTATATGCAATATGCATTAACTACACAAATCAACGAAAAAATATCTTGATTGAAAATGGTATCACCTAATCGTGTTCTATGTCTTCTTTAACACTTCCTTAATATCGTTATTGAATAACATAAAACATGACTATGCCACTATCTGTATACACATGAAATGAGAACCATATGAAACAACTAGACGCAATGTTTTACTCTTAAAACAATAAACTTATTACTATTGAAATTACAAAAAATGGTTGCAGCAAAAGTCATTCTTCAATTTGCTTCGAACATCACTGCTAGTATGTTCTTACTGTAATGTTCAAAAAAATAAGGCACCGTATATAATGAGATCTAACTAGCTCTTGAAAATCACATTTTTTGAATGTGATGATGATTTTTAGTGCCACTGTCCCCGTTATATAAAAAAAGTAATACTTGTATTCTTAAAAGCAAAGAGACTATTTTATGGTAGCACAAATGAACCATTTATTATTGTTTTGTACCTAATATTTTCATGTTTCAGCACCTCGTAAATTTTTTTTACATCAAATCCATTCGCCTCTTGCAATAAAGTAAACTTATTTCTATTATAAAGTGAATCATCTTTTAAAGTTATCTTAATCCAGTCAAAAAAGGGTCGTCTATCAGTTGGTGTGTGCTGGTACTCATATGAGTTGAATATTAAAGTTCAACGTCAATTTTCAACTTAACATTTCAGATTTCTCTTTAGATATTTTATAGGATCGTTGAGCTCTGATTGACCAATCATATTTTCGAAGCATTCAGAACTGGAAACTCCTCTTCATCTCATCTCCACTGTTTTATTGAGTCTCATGAAATCTATTCAGTATTAGGTAACTTATTTATTGAAAGGCCATTTCAAAGTTTGGGTCTTCTTGCATATCCTTGGATATTAGAAAGTATTTCATTTTATATTCCTCTGAACTTACATGTCAGTTTTGTACGGTGAGACTACAGATCCAGTATTTATCTTGATAACGAAATTCCAAAGTTAAAATATGCCATAATACTTCTAATTAATCACGTAATTGACTTGATTAATAAGTTTACTTAACAAATATAGCAAAAACTGTCAAGGAAATTTGTACAAATGGTAGATATAAGATATAAATACAATATATTTTGCAGCACCACGAAACTAGGGGTTAAAGCTAGAAACATTCCATTTTTTAGTGCCACTATCCTTGAGTAGTAAGCAGGGTAATGAAACTCGCTGGTACGGGAGGGAAAAAAAAGGAGCCGTCGCGTACTCTCTTTGTTCATTAACATTTAAAAATATGACGGTAGGTAACACTAAGGGCTATGATGTTCAACCAATCACAGAAAAGTGGATACGTAGTTGATCTGGGACGGATGCCTACCAACAACAAACTTTTCGTTTTATTCACGTTCAGAGTTATTTTGACTTTGACGACTGAAATCACTTGTTTAAAATGGCATACAAAAACTCAAGAAAATGTTTTATGATAATTATATATTTAAGGGCACTGTAGCCTCAGTGGATACCTGAAGATATTAGACTTAGCAGACTATTCCCTTCGAAAAATTTAAGCCAACCAAAAAGCTGTAATATTTTATGTTTACCTAGCAACGATCAAATTTCAGCGATAATACTGCACTAGTGCAAATTATCGATAATTTGCACTAGTGCCAAATTTTCGGCTAGGATTAATAAACATCATTTGGTTTTAATTTTATATTTTAAGAAAAGGGACAATTATTGTTTATTTTAAATTAAATTTTTCTCAGGAAATAGTCTGCCAAAATGCCCTCTCGTGCATGTCAAATTGTCTCATAATTTCCTCTCGTGCGCATTCGCGCACTCGAGAAAATTAAATTATCGACAATTTGACATGCACTCGGGAGATTAATATTGATAATGCAGCTTGCAGATTTTGTTGAGCAGAGGAAGAAGCCTCTATGTACATTCTATCAAAGTGTGAGACATAACGGAGTTACAAAGCACTAATCCTGAGAGCGCTTGAAATAGAAGACAAAGATATCTGGAGTGGATTAGTATATCAGCTGTAAGCAATGAGAATCCCAAGTATCGCAGCAAGAAAGGGGGGCACAATATATCAATTGTGTATTTATATTTATTTCGTATTTTCTCGAAAACATTAAAAAACTGTCGTTTGCCTAAGTTTTCTGTTCCAACGTCGCTGATCAGAAAGACTTGAACGGTTGCAAGACGTATAGAAACTTCGATAAGAACCGTGCATTAACAAAGTTAGTGATTATTTTGAATATAAATAAAATCATTGTCGTAAAAAGTCTTGTGCTTTTCTTGTATCTCAAAATATATAGCATCACCTATATTTTCAACTATATTATCAGTATATTAGAAGAAAAATACACAAAGGAAAATATGCTAAACTCAAATATTTTTAGGGTAATTGGATTGTAGATACGATTCATAATTTATAATTATCCTTCGTACATATTTAAATTTACTTATAAATACTTTTATCACTAATAAGTTATGAATTTTGTCACTGAATCTTGAAAGAGGAATAGAATATTAGGATACAGTTTCACTAGCCTATTGCAGTAGTATTTGACCATATTTTTGTGAAGAAACTATCATCTCATACAATTTTATAGAAATACTGTAATCATATAACAGGCTAGATTTAATAGTTAAAAATCCAACAATTAAACATTATTGTTTTAAAAATAGCAAACCAAAACCAATTTTCATTATTATCTTTCAATAGTATAGTTTAATAGATTTCCTTTATAGATATCGCATTCCTGCTTTAAAAAATTATGTAATCCGCTTCACTTAACAATAAAATAACTATGAATTAAGCCAAAAACTTATTAATTACTTTCTAGGTAAAATTTCATACCAAACGCACAAGAATATAAAATGTTTATTTCTCAATCAAATTGATATTAAGTGAAAGAAACGCTAAGATATTGGTCAATCTGGTTAATATATATGTTAATTGAGAATTAGCAATGCACTGTTGGTTTTTTAAGGAGTATTTTAAATTTATATATTTTAAATATAAACTAACTTATCGACCGTTATAAAGGTGGTCCTTGAAATACCCCATTATAGTTTAAAAATCACGCTTCTAGCAATAATCGAACTAAAAAGTAAAAAAAAATTCTTGGCTTGAGAATAAAATTACTCTTACTAAAATAATTTAGTCCTTAACACGTAACTCTTTTCGAAATTACATGTTAGTTATGACAATAATATCAACAATAAAATTACTGTTCATCCGTCTGTCCGTCTCAATTATCGGTTGGAGAAGAAATGATTAATCAAATTTTATCTGTTTCTTGGACTATTCGTCACCGCTGCATTCGGAAGAAGTAATTTTTCCCAATAAACAAATCGTAATCAATTACAAAAATGAAACGAATTCAAAATATCTTTTCTATTGTATGTTTTTTACAGAAATTTAGTAAACAATTGGTTGTAAGTACCACAGCAAAATTCCGATTTACAGCCATTAGACTGTAAAAGCACGGCTTGAAATGTATGAAAGATTCACAATGGATTCAACTAAATATTACCTATATGCAATTAATTTTTTAAGCCCTCTAATATTAGTGTCGGATGTTAATGCTCCGTCGAATATATTCTAGCAATTTCATAGTAAACAAACACAATTACACTGTCCGGCGCACGTTTTTATAAGTTATCAGACAGTGCAATTTTGAGTATTGTCAGTGAAAACAGTGTGTTCAGTATGAATATCACCGACGGTTCCAGATATTTCAACTTAAAATGCAATATAACAAAAGTTTTAAACTCAATTGGAAAAGAAATTATAGTTTGTTAGAACTAATAAACAAGCTTTTGTAAAGAAGTAAATAGAAGTAAAATAACTAAGGAGACAATTAAGCGTGGGGTGCTTTGTATGATATTTTTTAACTAACTTCGCGTTTTGTAACGAGTAGATCTGAGCCTGACTCCCGGCCCGAGAACTCTCCGAATGATTTTTGGGATTACTGAAAATTATTCACTGAGTAAGATTTTCCTTGATATTATCCCTTTCTTTACCCATTTTCTTAATAAGCTCGAAAAGACTCTCTACAATAAGATAGAAGGTAGTGTTTCTGATATGTAGTTGACAGAAATATAATTATGATACGTGTCTCTAGGATAACCAGATTGGTAAAGCTCCTATTCCTATTTTGGGTCGTCCGAATTATTTTTCCGTTAGCGAAAATTACGTCTTCCCTTTCATTTATTCTTCATTTCCCCATTTATCTATCTCGCTCAAAATGGTGACATTGAAATTTAGGACTCGATGTCACTCGTTATAATTGTTTACTTGTTTCGTTCCGAAACACAGAGGTATTTTTTAAATACGATTTTCTAATGTTTAGCTAAAAGCTATAAAAAACTAATTTTAAAACAGAAGAGACCTAAAATCAACAACATTTAGATGCATTAATATATCAAAAGAAATGAGAAAATGAATAATGTTTCCTACTTACTCATTTAATTCATCCAAACACTAGAAACAACTAACTATGGACTAAACATTAAACTACTCACTATTTATAATAATTAACCACTCCTATTGAACAATTAACTTACAAAATTTATTTAAATTCGTCGTTTACTATTTCGATCTGTTCACTACGACATCCAATTATTTACGAAATTTTTACCCGACGAGTTCACCAAATTTTCGATTCTATTGAAAGTGTCAAACAGCCCCGGCTTCATGGTCCATGTCATGAACTAGTTCGTAACAATGCAAAGCACCCGGCACTTTTATAATAGTCATATTAATTGTATCATTAGTAATTTTACTTCTATGCCAAGAATTATTTTGATTATTGCTAGAAGCGCATTTTTTAATTATTGAAACTATAATTTATTTTTCTACTTTTCAATGTATTTATCTTTAAAAGCATGTGTTTCTCAGTGTTCTATTTTTTTTAATTCAATTTTCTATTACAATTAAATTATTATGATACAGATGTGTTGATGGTTGCAACTTGATTTTCTATCACGAGTCTGGAACTGCGCGCTTACGTAGTTCGCCCACTAGCTCTGTCTTTCTTTCGAAGAATACAAAAAGAAATTATGAATCTTTTTGAATCTAATTTCTATGCTTTTGCATTTTCTCTAAAGGTGGAGGTTTAGAGAGAAGTCACAGAGTAGGAGTGTAGTAGACATACGTACTACAAGGTAGGTGGTAATTACTATATTGTGAATAATTAAGAATAAATTTAGCTAATTTGTAAAATGGTAAATAATTAAAGTGTTACAAAAAATGATTAATTATTTTAGAAGAAAACTACACTCTCTTTATTAATACATAAATATTACAAAATGATTAAAAACCACACCCTTGACTATATCAAGTTGTCCATTGTGTTAATTAGAATTCTATAATAGGTATTCACGTCCTGTTCCTTAGGGTATCAAGAACTACTTCTTGAATCCATTAATTAACTGGTATATTTTTAGATAGTGATTACTAAATATATTCATTTAATGGGTTATTCAATATATTTGCTCTAAAAATCCAAACAAAAACTTATTATTCTTGTTATATCACATGTGAAGTGGACATATTTTAAGAATTTTTTGGAAATTTAATGATATTGTAACAAACTAATTAAATTAAATATTTTAGAATATTGACAACATAACTATAAACTAATTATAAAAATGTATTAATGATAAATATAATAATAATGGTGAAAAAATAATAGAAAACCAATTTGATAGTACCTTATGCAAAAAAATTCGATGTTAGAAAATAGAAAATGTGAAAAACTAAACAAACCGAAAATTTCAGAGAAAATGTGCACATCGAAAACTCTTGGAGAATAATAACACATATTTTATCAAAAATATAGAAATGAAAAATACTATACATAATTACCAAAGGATACTATCAATAATTAATGATCCTAAAAACATTTGAAATGGATTTTTGAGAAAAGGGCTTAATAAATGCACTGCTACCCACTTATGAATGCGGAGCACGATCTTGATCTATCTCCTCCACGTTCACAATTAGTTAAAGGGTCAATACTGTACAATGCGAAAAAATGCATAATCATTTAATCAAATAAAGGTATTTTCAACATGCATTCACTTTTTATTGAGGTTGTACACATTATTCTCTTCTGAATTAAATGTTCCTTAAGTTTTATTTGAAAGTTGAATGCATTTATTAGGCATTTAACGTAGTTATTTTAGCCCAAACGTAAAAAAAGTGTATTTTGGAGTTGATTTTTTTTTGTATTTTACGTCAGTTAACGTAAAAATTATTACAGTTACAGATCTGAGACATATTTTGTTCAATTTGTCAGGTCAATATACGTACAGACCAAACGAATTTGTATGACAATTTCAGAACTGATACATTCAATATGGCTTCCTATTATTGATGGATCAGGAAGCGTTTTTTGAAGTTTTTATACTAACTTTGTTCCTTATATTTACCTATAGAATAATTTCCCGAGAGATTAGAGTGCTATTCCGAAACACCCTGTAGAAAGCACTTTTATAATTCCCAAACGAACCTTGTTTTCTTTTCAAATTCAGATAGGTTAAATATTACATAAGTTTATAAGATATGTAGTAAAAACTTTAATAACATCAAATGTCTAGAGCTAACAAGAATTAGGAGTGTAGAACACTACTTTTTACAAAACCACACTTTAAATTATAGCAATTCGTACGTGACAATTTAAGTATTACCGCAGCTATACAGGGTTATTCATTGGTAGTATTCAATCTCCTAATATTATGACTCCGCACAACACAATAGGAGTGGCCAGCACGTACAAAGCTAAAATTATGATGACAGATAACCGATTTTCTCACTATGAGGATTATATACGTGATACTGCGTTAAAAAATGCCTAAAGATATGAACTGATGGCACAACAAAATAGTTGTTTCAAATGGAATAAGAGCGCGAGGACTGCTACGATTGCTACATTGTGATTTAAGTACTGATACTTTAATAGAACATAAAACAATGCAATCTTCAACTCCATCCGGAAGATTTTTTTGGGTACCATCCACCACAAAATATGAATTGTTGACGTTTAAAAAAAAATTATAACATATATAAGTAAAAAACTTTTAGTTTAGAATGTAGATTAATAATTTTGTTATAACTTTGTTGATTAATGAAAATAATATTCCAACTATTTGATTTCATTATCCTAATCTGAATCCTGAATTGTTTGGTAGAAATTACTCCTTAAGTGATCAGAAGCAACTACATAGCTTTGGGCATCAATGGCTGGCAAAGTATTGTTTCAAAATTTTAAAAATGAATAGAAAATAATGGCATCCATAAAATATGTCGTTATCGTGAAATAAAGTTATACATTAATTAGAAGGAATTAGTCAAAATGTTGAAGAAAACATTGATATTGTTAGTACAAATCGACGATTCTACGAACTATAAAT
This sequence comes from Diorhabda sublineata, assembly GCF_026230105.1. NCBI lineage: Eukaryota > Metazoa > Arthropoda > Insecta > Coleoptera > Chrysomelidae > Diorhabda > Diorhabda sublineata. Next base: position 29,700,005 of record NC_079476.1, read on the forward strand.
GCATTGCACAATTTGTGTTTTATACAAATGGTCTTCGATGTCGACCAAAGGAGAATTATTAACTATTCTTCCAATGCAAGAATGCGCAATAGTTTAGGACAGTCATGTCAAAGATACGGCCCGCGGGCCGCTTCTGGCACTTGGGCCGTATCAATAAGGTCAGCGATCGCAACATTTCACAGAAAGGAGAATCATGTTTTTTACAGTTGTTAGACTTCATTCGATTCCTCTACAGATTTTTCAAATACTCATACTTTCAAGTCTACGGATGGTATAAATAATTTCAAGGGCAGTGCGTGCCTAGACAAGCGAAAGATCGCCATCTCTTAGCAGCAAGCGAAAATATCCTATTATTTTAGTCGAGAACGATAGAATCTTCCACGCGCTTCGAGTCTAAATTAGAACCTTTATTAACAATATAAAACGAGTTCGTCGGCGCGACGTGAGTCAGTTGAGTCGAGTAATCGAAGCGATACGGTTGGAGAACGAATTTCATTGTACTGCGAATTAGTGATTATGAGGGTATTGTACATTAGTTTGTGTCGTGCGCGTGCGATATCCATAATTTTAGTTTAATTTGATGAGACACTATGATACGAATCATAAGTCAAAATTTGATTGTTTCACTGAAAAAATAAGAATCGACTCATTGCCATCTTTAAACTCTAAAGTTCAAGGTCAACAATCGATGTTTACTAAAGCTAATACAGAAAGCGAAGATGCCCTGAAATCAAATTTTTTTATTGCATTAGAAATCGCGAAAAGATCAAAACCTTTCACAGATGGTGATTTTATTAAAGACTGTATGTTGAAAGTTGCCGATGTTTCATTTCCATCTCAAAAGTTAATTCAAAATATTTCGCTTTCAAAAAACACTTCAAGACTAAATGATTTATCTCAAAATTTGGTTCTTCAACTGAAGGACAAAATTAAGGAATTTACAAACTTTTCACTGGCTGTTGACGAGAGTACTGATACTGTTAATACAGCTTAACTTGTTGTGTACGAGGCACACACAACTTTTAAATAACTAAAGAACTATTAAAGTGCGTTCTATTGTCAGGTACTACAGCAGCAAATGATATTTATTCTGCAATTGAGCATTTGATAGCAGAATATGAACTCGACTGGAATATACTTAGCAGCACAACTACGGATGGCGCTCCTGCCATGGCTGGCAATCATTCGGGCGTTGTAACTAAATTAAAATAGAAAACATCAGGGAATTTTGTGGGATTTTACTTAATAATTTGTATAAATTATAATGTATAAATTAAAATTGTAAATTTTGTAAAGGAGCAGTGGACTAAATCATCGACAGTTCAGGAAATGAGAAGATTTGAAGTTTTCTGATGTCCTTTATTTCACCGAAGTTTGTTGGCTCAGTCGAGGAGTAGTTTTAAAAAGATTACGTGACCCTATTCAAGCTTTCATGTTAGTAAAAGGCAAACCAATTGATTATGACAATGACTAGTGCATTGATTGTGCTTTTGGTAGATTTGAATAAATGGAAGTCAAGACTATTAAGAACACAATATGCGTGTATATGCTCTCTTAAATACTAATCCTATTGTACACAAAAGCTATAATCAATTATATTTATGATCATTAGAGTCACATCAATACAAAAATAAGGTAAGTAATTTTATAAGTTATTGGAACTTCAAGTGTTAAGGGACATATGGAATCGCTTGAGTGAGACGTTGGTTCCCGTCAGGGGACGGTCAGTTTACATTAAATCTACGAATACAATAGTAACTAACAATTCTTCACAATCACATTAATATAAGACAAAAATTATGTAACCCTGGACGATACGTTAATCGAGCATAGAATAAGAAACATATTCTATAACTTAATATATGGTTAACAGATTTTAAATGGTTCCTATCAAGAGCTATAATAATTATAAGTCATTGATCTATCAAAAAAATCATTATTACAATTAATGTTAATAAATATACTTCAATATAATTTATTTTAATATAAATTGTTTGCAATGAACTTATATTAGTTATATTATTATATTATATTAGTTATATTATTTCAATATGGTATGTAACTTTACTAGCCTTATTATATAATGTTTTATTTCCTGAACTGAAACTGACTAAGTAATGTAGCATATAAGTATGGAATAAAAAAACAAACGATCCAAAATTTCCACTCTAATTTCGTTAACAACTAAAAATCAAATTTCAACGAGGCGACGACGATGTAAAACATCTACAATATTATGCTGCAAACTATGCTGAATATCATGTTCTAACAAATAAAAATTTAATGTAACCATTCAGTACTTGAACGTTCCTCGTAACTAATCAATGTTAGTACTTTCATAAAAATCTAACAGTATTCTAAAATCGTCACTGGAGTAGTTAACAGGTGCTAAAACAAACTATCGATTTAACTATCGAGAAAGCATCACTGTTGTGATGGGGTCATTCGCCTCACGTTCATTCAAGATACTCTACTCATCCTAGGTTAAAGTTACGTAACCATATAATTGTTTTATCATTGGTAAACAATCTTATGGTTTAAATAGTAAATACGATTATTCAACTATTCAAGGCGTCAGAAAATAATACATATTAATAAACTAGTTTAACTGGAATTACCTTGACAAGTTCGTTTTTATTAACATTGATTAGAATGTTTTTGGACGTCATTTATGATACAGTTACGTATTTCACAATTGTGAATTTATTGCATTTTGTGTGTTTAATTCCACCAAAAAATTAACCAAAATATATTAACCAATTAATCGTGCAGTGAACACTGAAATACTAGCTGTTGAAGAATTAACAAAGGCGGTCAGTAATCTTCAAAATTCAATTAAATAAGATAGATATCTGGACTAACAAACGGCGCGGCGTATTGAAATCGAAGAAGAAAAATCTGCTCAGTAAAAAGATAAACAATCTCCCAGTTACATCAAATAATAAGATTATCCCACATAAGAAAACTGTCAAATATCTAGGACTACATCTGGATAACAAACAAAATTAGCAGGAAGAAATTTAAATATAAAAAACTATTTTGGTTTCTAGGAAGGAGCTCACAACTTACTATTAAAATAAGGTGCAAATATACAAACAAATTTTCAAACCGGAATAGACTTATGGTTTACAACTATGGGGCTATACTAGTGAAAGGAATTATGCTTGCCTTCAAATTATTATAATTAGCGACCCGTGCTATGTCCGCAATAAATATTTATACCAAGAAATCCATATAAAAGCAGTCAAAAAAGATTAAAAGAAGAAAGACACGAAGAACGACTTAATAACCACATAAACAATGAAGCCTCTACTCGTAAGTACACAGCAACTGAGACTGTTGAACTTGTATGAAATGTATGGTTAAATCCCAGTTGAATTGTGGATAGCCACAATAGTGAAGAGCTAATAACGTCAATTTCTCAAGTAAACCAATAAGAATACTTAGGATATTAAAGCACTTGGTAGATTAGGTTAAATATGCAAAATGTCGGTTGATAGTGAAATTAGGTGCATTGTTTCTCCCTTAAAAAAATAATAATTAATCGTGATTAACTAATATTAGACTCATAATAGAAATCTACTAAATACTCGACTATAGACACAGTAGTGGCGGTTGATTTTAAAGGGAAGTGGTACCAAAAATCTAATAAAATTCTTTTTTAAATCTCTGGAAGATGCATAGTCCGTAAGGACTACGCTTTTTACCGAGTAGTAGCGACTTAAAAAGCCTATTACTAAACGAAAGTAGCTTGGCTTATAAGCGTAGGCTTTCAGCTAATTTTTAAAGAGCGCAAAAACATTACTGAGGCTGTTTTACTTGTGTGAAATGTAATACTTAAAGCCCAGTTAAATACAAATAAATGCCAACTCCTTAAGTGAATTATTAGGAATACTTAGGACATTAAAGTATTTGGTAGATTAGGTTAAATGTAAGATGTTGATCAATAGTGAGATTAGGTGCATTGTTTCTTTCTTAAAAAACTAGATAACCGTGATTAACTGGTGGAGGTGGAGCTAAAAATCTAATACATTTTTTTTAAATCACTGGAAAATGTGGTCCGTATGTACTAGGGCTTTTTACTGAATAGAAACGATGTAAAAAACTTATTATTATTCCAGACAATTTATAATGTAAAGCTGGCCACTCACGGTACTGCAGCGTCGTACAATTTCGTCGCATCCAACTAAATCGAATGCAATTGGATCATGTGTGGCCTTACATCCAACTAAATCGTACGATTTGACTGCAGACAGAAAAGGCTGACTGCTCGAGTACAGCAGTGTATGACCGATTTGTTAACTTTTCTTGTTTCAAAATTTGTTTTCCCATAACTTTAAATGTCGAAAATGGCTTATGCGGAAAATTTCTTGAGTAATTTTTTGAGTTGTATAAGGAACAAGAGTGTCTATAGAAAGTTAGAAGTGATCTATATCAAGATAGAAATGCAGAAAAAAGGAAAATGAACATTTTAATTGAAAAATTTAGAGAGGTTAATAAAAAGGCAAACGAAGATTTTGTGAAAAAAAAAATTAATAATTTTGGAACATCTTATAAAGGAGAACTAAAATTAGTAAAGAACTCAAGTAAGTCCGGATTGGGGCAGAGATTTCCAACCTATCGGACGAGGTAAGTAAATAAAAAATATATGTTTTAAGCTTTATTTTGCGATGGGACAGCTCCTTCATTATTAAAATATGACATAAAATGTTCTCTTGTTATTTTTACAGCCTGTGATTAATTTTTGGCACTTGACCTTTGTAGGTCAACTAAATCCTCTGAGCTAACTCGAAGCTCTAATGTGGGGTTCCAATTTCTTGATCTTCATTATCCAAGTGTTGTTGAGGGGTATATCCCTTTTCGTTCGCAAATAGTTATGTAGAATGCAACACACCAGTACTATTTTTTCAACTGGGTTCAGTATAAAATATTCGAAATCTAGCTGCCAAAATTACGAAAACATTTTCAATTATACGACGCGCTCTTGACACTCTGTAATTAAAAGTGGCTTTTTCTTTGCTCAAATGTTTCTGAGGAAACGGTTTCAGTGAATTTTCTCCTAATGAAAAAGAGTCATCTCCAATAAAAACATAGGGTGAAGTTCGATCGCTGTGTTCTATTTTTTCTGGCTTAGGTATATTTAATCTTCCAGAGATCAACTTTCCATAATATTTACTAGATTTTGATACACCTTCATCCGAAATTCTTCTGCTAGTTCCAAAGTGAAAATAGAAGATTTCGTAATTGGCATTTACTATAGCCATAAGTACCATACTATGGAATCCTTTATAATTATAATAGTAAGAGCCTGAATGAGGTGGTGGAGTAATTCGAACGTGTTTTCCATCTACAGCACCCAGACAGTCGGGAAAGTTCCACATTTCTTTAAACGAGTCTGCAATCCCCTTCCAATCTTCTTCTGTTGTTTGAAACTTGAAAAAAAATATTTTAGGAAAAACATTTGGATAATGGCGCTAGAAAGCAGCAAAGCAGATGACGTTTTTTCTCCAAGAACGTTGGAAACCGTAGAAGATTCACATATATCTCAAAAATCGGCAATATCAGAAAACACGGCTACTTCTTCAAATATCACAACGCCACCTTTGCGCAAAAAAACTAACGAGAAAAGCCGAAGATCCCAGAGATGCATAATTTTCTACATTTCAGTTCTTTTCAACTTTTACTGATAATTCTAAATAATAAACAAAATAAAAAGCAATATCTTTTTTATTTATTTAACTACCTTTAAATATTCCTTAAGAAGTGTATAAATAGCAAAGTTTCAGGTACTTTAAATCTTCATAGCTCCATCCAGTGGCTAGAAATCTAAAATATATGAATCAAACGGAACTTCTCATATTTATGTGAGCATCGCTTTCATTGATAAACCTATTATTGTGGTTTTACAAATTTTACTCTAAAGTTGCCAAAAGCCGCTCATGTGGTGATATTGATTGGCGCATATTTGTGTCTTTTTTTTTTAAATCAAAGAGGTTACCAGTCAACAATTTCACGTAAGTAGATTCATCCATCCGTAAGTAATTTCTATAATCATCTGTATGCAGCCGTAGTTCTTCCAATAAATTAACCTGACTTAGTGAACACCTTTTCTTGGGCCATTCTTTGCACCAAAATCTGCGTTTACTTTTAGTTTGTTTTATTTTTGAATAAGCATAGAGCGAGAGATACTAATAAAATTAAATTATTTTGATCCAACATGACCGAAAGCGAAGATTATACTGCGGCGCAGTATCGTTTGTGCCCTCGTCGATGTTTCAACCAAATTGTACGATCTTGTCGAACGACGCCGACGCCGCAGTACCGTGAGTGGCCAGCTTAAATCCACAATAATAATTATATCATCACATTAATATTGCTTAATTTTCATATTTAGAACTGTTACAATTTAATATGGGATACTTGAAATTAGTCATGTAACGAATATTACCATATTTTTTCATTCTCGCAGAAATAACAAATTGAAGATAATAATAGTCGGTTAACAAAATCAAAATCCATTCATTTCTCCAGTTTTAAATGCAGGAGACAGTTACTTACCTTCGTAAGCACATTATCAGTCTTCACTTCAACATTTTGTATTCTTATTTATTATTTTACTTTGGACGATGAACCTAAATAATGGATTTGCATTAGAACTTATGTTACTTACGTTTGTAATGTGATACAATCATCTTGCAGCATTCTCTGCTCGTCGTAAAATACGACTAGAAGGAAACAAGTACACAATGGAGAAAATTTGTTATGAAAGAATTCCCCGAGCGGGTCCTACGGAAAGTAGAGTCCCATCTCATCATATAGATGAGCTACTTCACGGAATACGAAGAAGCAACATAACAAAGATTCACCACTTTCAACAAAATTAAAAAGTTTGAAGCATCGTTACAAGCTCGCCGCCAGCAGACAGACAATTATTTACCCTCATTTTATCTATCTTTTAATTCATATTATTCATACTATTTATATCTGTCTTAATATCTGCCCTCATCGTTTCATTGCTGATTCATCATACTCATCAAAATTTTCATTCCATCCCAATTCTGGCCTTCTTTCTTCTCGTTCTTCTAATCCTTATCTTGCTCCTACCTGTTTTCCATCCATAAGCGTCATTTTCGTGTCCATATTGTTTTTATTTCACAATATTATATATGAATGGTAGTTATTATTTCAAGATATATTTTTTTAGCCCCAAATTTTAAGTTCCCCACCAATGAGCACGGGTGTAAGTAGTATGAATAATATCTAGGAAGGTATATTTATATATTTGTTTCTTTGTTTTCTAGAAGTTTTTATAATGCTTTTGGGATATATAGTTTCTTTAGCGCAGTTTAGTTCAGTTTATAATAGCAATAGTGAACAGACGGAAATAGAAGTAATCGAAGAATTTAAATAAATTATTGAAGTTAGTTAAATGATAGTAGATAAGTGAATTATATTAATTAGTTAAGTTTAATATGTGAATAAATTAAGAACGTAAGAGCCAGTGTTTAATAATTCACACCACGAATAGAAAACAAATAAATTATAAAAACATTACAATTGAGAGGATAAATGAATTTTTTTGTAACAAATATTTTATTATTAACAAATATCATAGAAATAATACTGTACTGTAAACAATGCTATTCATAAATAAAAACTAAATCTATATTCCTGCTTAACTACATATTCAGATATAAAATGAAAGTGTTTTTATACAATTACCTAAGAAAATATGTATAAAAAATCTGAATACAAAGTTTTTATTTTATCACAAATTTGTATTGATCGGCATGGGAAATTTCACAGAAAAATTAATAATTTATATAAACAAAGTTTATATTTAGATATTCATAAAATATGAATGAATATTGGCAGTACATACATAAAAATTTGTGTAATGATCATACTTTTCAAAATATTGCTTTAAGTTCATCATAGAATACTAATACAAGAGCCGCTCCCATACCACGAAAAACATTAGACAAAGCTCCTTTGAAGAAAGCGCGTGGCCCTTCAGTCTTGAAAATTTTCACCCAGCAGTCCAAAGTATTTTTATACTTTACTTCGCTCTTCTTGAGCCCTGACTGCATCATCATTCTTCTTCTCACTGTGTCAAATGGATATGAAATTATTCCAGAAAAAGAGGTCACAGTCTAAAAGTAATAATTCCATTACTATTGTAACAGTTAATGGAGTGGAGTTAATATTTTACTATAAAGAAAATCAGTAAATGGGTAGTGGTAATATAGAGTCATCAATATAAGCTCAGTTTGTAACAGCATCATGTAAATAAAAAAATATCCTATAATTGTTAATCAATTCAAAAATTTTCTACTTAATAGTAGAAAAATGCACTATCCATATCTTTGAAGAAGTTATGGAAAATAATAAAAGTCCATTAATTTTTTTTTAAAAACCATTCAAGTAAAGAATTTTTCACAATCTAAGAAAGTGACTAGCCTCCAGTTAATTTATGAGATGCAGTATAAGAACTACCCTTATACGTCTAAATTAAACAAAACCAAAGTATGCCATAAAAAATTGTGATTTTGAAGATATGATTTTATCAAGTTCCTACGGATTGGAGTCCACTCACTTTCAATCAACACAATGTACCTACTTTAAACAATAGTGTGATTGAGTTAATGAAGATAAGTTAAAAATATAACCACTGAATACTGGAGAAACTGTACTCAACACGTGAAAAAATTGAGAATTCATATAGATGTATGTACACAAATATGAAGAGTTTAGAACCCTTAAAAAACTTATTGATTTGCAAGATAATAGTGTTAGCGAAATTAAGCTACATGATATCTAGTAATAAATCAAATGTAATATACGTATTTGTGTATTAGTATATTGCGTATAATTTCATTTCAAACTTAAAAATGATACAACTATAAGGAAAATACCAAGTAATATAATAGTGTGGCCCTCCACAATGCCTTCCACACAAATAGCCATAAATATAGGACTTTTGGGTCTTGTAGAATTTCTTATATGCACTTTCTTAGATTGTGAAAAATACTATGCCACAATTTAGCCTGATCAGGTATACAGTAAAATTATTTATTGTATTCACATAACAGGACTAACAATGCATAGTTGTGTATATGTCGAAATCATTAAAAGAACTTATAAAAAAATAAAATTGTTATATGAATAATATAAGAAATTACCTGTGCAATAATAAATGAAATAATGAAAGGTGTGTTCTTTGGATCTGGTAGCATACCCTTTGCGGTATCAAAAAAACCAAAGTATGCTGCTCGGTAAATGATAATTCCTTGAACTGATACCATGAAGCCTCTATACAAACCAATCATTCCATCACTTTTAAAAGTTTTTACAATACAATCTATCAGTCCAGTGTACTGTCTCTCTTTTAAATTTTTACCAACGTCCGCTCCCAAACTGAAATTGATAACCTGTTTTCAATTTACACCTAATGTAATAGAGAAGGAAAATATTCAAATTATTGCATCAGTAAATGGGTAGTGGTAAATTAAGAGTCATCAAAATAGGCTCAGTTAGTTAAAACATCATGTGAAAACTTAATTTAAAATCCTTGCTTCATCTTAAAACTATAAAATTTGTAACTGACAATCCCTTGATCAATTAAATTTATATTCAAAATCAAATATACTCATATCCGTTTTTATATCAATTGATAATAATTTTTTTAAACAATAAGTATAGAGCCAAGTGCAGGGAAATTTTGAATGGTACATAGTAAATGGGAGATTATTCTTAAATAATTTTCATGATGATCGTTTTGATTCTGGAGTGAAGTGAAGGATCCATGTTTCGTCCATTGTTACATATCAACGCAAAAAATCTGATTCATACGTGTAAACAGGGCCAAACACCGCTCTGAATCATCAACACGTTGTTGTTTTTGATTGAGTGTAAGTTAATGTGGCACCCACTTTGACAAACGCTTTCTCATGGTCAAATGTTCATGCATAATTGTAAACACACTGCCTTCAGATATCTTTACGGCTTCAGTTCTCAGGCAATTTCAATTTACGATTAGATAGAACCAATTTTTGAACTTTTTTGATATTTTCTGGAGTAAATATCTAAATTGAACAGCCAGAACGTTCACAATCATCGGTGTTTGTACGACCACGTTCAATTTCGGCAAACCAATAACAAATGGCTCTTTTCAATGGAGCAGAGTCCAAATAACACAAAGCCATTGCTGAGCTTGTAGTACAGTATTTTTTTCATCAAATAGCAATGATAAATTAACACATGAAATTGTTTTTAATCCATTGTTTTGAAAATAACAAAAGTAGCTCCACTTAAATGGCTGCCACTTTTTTCTGACTAATCAAAATGTCATAAAATTCTACATAGTCTTTTGAAAGTTGGTGCTACATAAACGTCATATATATTTGACAAAGGTGGCGCCATCTGTGTGTCAGTCACACGACTTATTGAGTGATTTAATAAATTTATGGCATTATAATAATAAATTTATAATACTTTCTCTTTGCTATCTCAATATTTTACTTTTTTAGTGAGTTTAGGACAATATTTCATTTTTTTAATAACTAATATTATTCAATATTAATAAAATAATCTTAAAAACCCTTAACATTTTGTAAAAAAATTCAACTCACCGAGTCCTGGCATAATCAAGTGGATAAACAAAACATAGAGATGTGGCTCCTGCTGCCCCACCAGAAGCTAAATTTCCAGCAAAATACCTCCAAAACTGTTTATTTTTATCAATACCTCCCATGAACATTGATTTATATACATCTTTAAAAGCAAAATTTAATGCCTGTGTGGGAAAGTATCTAAGTACATTGGCTAAATTACCTCTCCAGTAACTCAAAAACCCTTGTTCTTTCGGAATACGTATGAAACAATCTATTATACCTGAAAAATAAAAATGTGTTAGAACCACTTACATAAAATTAATTTCAATTAAAAAGCTATTCCTAATATCAGTAAATGGGTAGTGGTATGCTTGAAGTCATCAGCATAGGCTCAGTTTTTTCGACAACATCATATAAAACAGGCATATAACTTATAAAATTTAAAATACCTTTCATATAATAAACCATATAGGAACTATGTTGAAAAGTAGAGGGAAAATATTGGAAATGGGTCCACAGGTTTGATATACAAGGTGTCTCAAAAGAAAAGTCTTTCTATTGCTTATTGGATCAACACAGCTATTTGGAAAGGCGTGGAAGATATGTCAAGTTATGACTCTTGAAATTTAGTCGCTATGGAGCATTTCTCGGTAACCGACCATGGGTTGTGCATGTGCAAGTTTTACAAAAATAGTAATTCTAATATTCGCAAAGTTCGTCACCTAAATGATGCGCCAGGCACTCGAGTGATCATAAAATATATAGGGAAGTTTGATCAATACTGGTTAAACTAAAATCGGGGCGTCCAAGATCTTTTAGAACGATCGAAAACGTAGATACTGTTATTCGGTCTGTTCGTGACGAGCCTGACTTGTCTATTTGGAAGCGTGCTGTTGCTTTAAACGTGCATACATGATAATTATTTAACATTTTATACAAAGATTTGGAGATGCACCTTTACAAAATTCAGTGGTGCAAGAATTGAAGCCTCAGTATCCTGATCAGAGACTTGACTGATGGTTTCCAACGTTTACCAACATACTGTTTTCAGATGAAGCTGATTTTCATCTTAATGGAGCAAAATTTCCTCTACTGGAGTGCAATCAATCCAAATCACAAACATTAGAAACCTCTACATTCACCTAAAGTGACCATATGGGCTGCAATGTCAGCGAGAGAAATTAAAGGTTCTTATTTTTTTTGAAGATTAAAGGGGACGCACAGTTAAAGTGAATTCAGAGAGTTATGTGCAGATGTTTGACGACTTCGTGCCTGAATTGCAAAACTTATGGATATTTTAAACTACATGGTACCCATAGAAATGAGCAACTTCACACACATCCCATAGATCTCGTGAGTTCGTGAAATTTTTCTTAGCAAATTAACATACAGACTTCCGTGGCACATTTAAAAAATATCTCTCACGAAATATCTTCACAGAAAATAGCTGTCACAAGCAATATTGTGCTTGATTAATTGATTGCCGTGAGCGCAATGGTTTACATTTAATTCTCTAAAAATTGTTTTTTTAAATGTGAACTGTCTTTCAAGACAACTTGTATATAACAAAAAGAGTGAGTAAATTACAAAGTTATCACGAGTTTAAGAGTTTGCAAGAGCTTACAACGAAATATGGAAAGTAAAATTATGCAACTAATTCAAAATTGAATTATCCAATTTTAGATTTTTACTTACAAGACAAATTGTTTTTTTATATATAAGGTAAAAGCACCAGAGCCAGACATTGTAACTTTAGCCGATACTTTCTAGTTTGATATTCAAAATTAAGAAAACTATCATTGTCTCCATCTGTCTGTTGATGGGTGAATGGGAAAAATCATGTATTTATTTGGTTAAACAACGAACTTTCCGCCATTTAGTGAAGTAAACAAGAATTGATATCAGGTAAATAGTGATATATCTGTGAATTTTAATAAGAATTCACCACAGGTTGTACCACAAAGTAGAAAAGAATAAATTCTAACCAAAACATGCACAGCTGAAAAGCTTTTATCTTATTTTACATGTCTAAGAAAAGCAGCTGTATCTGCCTGCAGAAATGGTATACCTCTAGGAATTGCTACAAAACAGTTTAATGTACCAAGAACCACCCTTTGGGGAAAATTTTATAGAAAATATCATGAATAGAAAAAAATGAGACCTTTCACAATATTTCCTCCAGAAAAATGAAAAATTGTTGAACTGATTAAATTCATGGCAAAGAGGAAGTTTTTAATAATAAAGGTTAACATTGTGTGCTAGGAAACTAGCAGCTGGGTTGAAGAAAATCGATCTTGATACAAAAAATTACTAAACCAGATGTAAATGGTTTCACTTGTCACCACCTAAATTTGTTCCAGTATATTAGCCAAAATGTAACTATAAGTTAATGAAAAATTTTTACCCAAGTACCTACATAAAATCTGCATTTTTCGGGTACTGATAATGATGATTTTTTTGTACCTTTTATTTAAATAATTAAAATTATACTATTTTATGCCATGTCTAGGATAGGACCATTTGATCTTTTAATTAAAAAATTCATATCCAAAGAAATAAAAACCTTAAGCTTTTAATTATATCAGTTTACTTAATACTAACTACCTAATAGCCCTGCATTGAAAATGGAAGATATTCTCTAATTTTTTTGAATTGTTTTCTTTTTAAAGAAATATCCTCACACAATGTCTACCGCTGGAGCTCTTGCCTTTATATTAAAAATTTCTAGATAAAAGTTCAATTCCATGAATATTGACACTAGTCCAATTCCAATATCTATCAATTGAGTAATATAGACATTTCAATGAATTGTACTGTTTACAAGTGCCTACTCGGAATATCAAATACATCTATTATTGGGAATACTGGAAAACTCTTGGTCATTTTACAATATTTTATAAACACTATATGATTTTCAGGGAGAAATTGTAAATACAAATAATGGGAGAAAAAAATTGGTAGATATCATTCCTCAAATATATAGATCTATTAATGGCGAATAATGGAAAACTCATTTCACTGTATTTTATGGACACTATAGGATTTTCAGGGAGAAATTGGAAATAAAAGGATGGAGCGAAAATAACATTGGTTAGCAATATAGATATTGCTAATTATAATTTGGACATTTGCTTCAAGTCACTAAAGCAAAAATGTTTCAGGGTAGATGAACTCATACTCTCAAAGATAATATACCAACCTCATTGTTAGATTGAAATGCTGTCCTTTGAGTATCTTTATGAAATCAGCCAATACCTGGTTAATAAGAAAATGTTTTCAATTAATATAAAACAAAAAAATAGAACATACTGCATATATTAGCAATCATCAAAAATGTTACATCCATATCCAAATTTTCTAAATACCAACTACTTTGTCTAGCAAAGGTTCTACTTAACATAACATCGAAAGGCGAAAGTAAAATTTTGATTTATATTTTGTTCAAGGGATAGCTATATAAACTCAATCGCATTCAAGAATGAGTGGTAAGATAATCAAATTTCATAAATTAATAATTATAATCATAATGCCAACAAATTCAATAACAAGCATATATTTTGAAAGTTAGAAATCCATTCATAACAAAAATCAACTTTTATCCATATATCTTCAAGTGGAGATTAATTTAATTTGCAAATATCAATCAATATCAAATTAAAATTGGTAAATATGAACAGATTTGGTTACTAGTTATCTACAATTATTGATAAAAATGAAATAATAAATCACAAATTTTCCTACGCATATTACTTCCACTTCCTATTTAAGACATTTAATTTTACACGTGTCTTCATCAGAATAAGAGTGAAATATATTACATTTCCTTATTACTTTGACAAATTATACAACCATCAGATAAGTTAACCACGTGTCTTCTGACTGAAGATTGAAAAAATTGAGCAAATCATAATTATAAATACGCCGATTAATAAGTTGATGAAGAATAGAATTGGAATAAATTTAGAAATTACCTTTATATTCCTTCTCGGGCGAAATCTGAGTGCTAGCTGCTTGAACCTGTAAAATCAATTTAACTCGTTCAATTGGAGCAACCGCTGTTTTTGCTATCGCAGCAGAAATGCCTCCAGCTAAAAAGTCTTTAATAAAAGTTTTAATATCGGTTGGCATTTTAATAGGACACTACCTTTAGTTTTTGAAGTCTTACGTATCACTATTTGACAGGTAATAATGTGATAGTGTACAAACTAATAAGACTGAAACTGAAACACTTCCACATGATTCCAAAGATGACGGGAAATAGGAAGCATGGATAGAAGGATGTTCATAACCAAAAATTGAAGCATGCGCATAATGTGTTCTTATTTGATTTTGACATCCAACATAGATAACATACTGGGTACACTTAATAATAAATTGTTAGATTATTGGTGTAGGTATAATTTGTAAAATTATATTTGATGGGATTAATATATATTTCATTCGAAGAGCCAATTCACGACTTAATTTATTTCCATGAGTCTTTTTTTATGCACTATTCGACATTTCCAACATCATATTATTTCAAAAATTATGGAACATTGAAAGAAACCGAATAAGGACTTTTCGGAAACGAACTCAATCGGAATCAGACCCACAAACAAAGCTAACAAGTCTCTTTCAACCACGGTCTCATAATTGCTATAGAGTAGCCGCTACTCAGTGGTGCAAAGATTATATACACGGAGTAGCGTGGTTCTCATGTTGGTTTTAAGTGTATGAAATAGCCATGACGCGAGCTGCTATCTAAGGATGGACGTGCATAAGGTAAGGAGAAAATTATAACATTAACCTAAAATTGGCGAGTACGTGATACAGTAGTTGTTTTTAAACTAGGAGGAGTAATTTGAAAAACCTGAATCACACCACTAAAAGTTACTAGATTTAGAGAACAGCCCTGATTAAGAGTGTGTTCCGAAATCGTCGTGTTCAAAATCTGAATATTAACTTCAAAACGGCTTTTCATTGACCCAGGTGACAATCATGGAACTGAAATAAGTGAAAAGTCAAAAGGTTATGTTTTTATTTATAAATAATAAATGTGATAACCTACTAAATAATTATATCGAAAAAGTTAACTGATGTTGTTTGTTAAATAAAAATAAAATAATATATCATAAAATGTTCTTGGTTTATTTACACTTATGTATTCATTGTTGTTTAAATAACTTATAATGTACAAAACGTTTTAACAAAATTATTATATCCAACAAAAGTACCTAACTTATCGCGAAACTAAATATTAGGTTGTAACAAATAAATAAAGTGGATGTATTATTTTGTTTCAAATGTTTTAAATTAAGATTTCTTCATTATTTATTTTATGTATGTGGTATTAAACTGTACCCCATTTATGTTGACATTTTTTATTGAAAAATATATGTAATATTATAAATTATATTATAGTGTAATCTGTTTGTTTTTATATTTATTA
This sequence comes from Diorhabda sublineata, assembly GCF_026230105.1. Taxonomy (NCBI): domain Eukaryota; kingdom Metazoa; phylum Arthropoda; class Insecta; order Coleoptera; family Chrysomelidae; genus Diorhabda; species Diorhabda sublineata. Next base: position 29,716,049 of record NC_079476.1, read on the forward strand.
TATTCAAGCTATAGTGTACTTATAGCGTGAAATGCTATTGCGTCTTTGAGAGAGACAGATGCTTCAACCACGATCATTATCACGGTGTAAAACTGCCACTAAAAAGTGGCGGAAAGTTCTCGGTGTTTAAAGTGCCGTCAAACATCGAACAATACAAAAAGTGAAAAGTCTAGCAGGTCTGTTATCTTCCTCTTCTGTAGCACCGGCCACAAGGAGCGTGAGATGACACGGTCTCTATTACTCCATCTCTTGCCCCGCTCTCCCTCTAATGTTCTATCTATCGTGTCTCTCAGCAATTTGATCGGTGGTAGGGCAAGCCAACCGCTTCATCCCGGCTCCTGGTCGTTCCCAATTTGGCTACATTCCCTTCTACATTGCTGTGTCCAGGTATCCAGCAGAGTATAACCTTTCGGTCACGAATCCATGACAGGGCTTCGCGACAGCTCACCACTGACCTAGATCTCACTGCTGTAGACGATAGTGATCTCAGAGCCGCTTGGCTATCCATGTAGATTGTGATGTCACGCACCGTCTCTGCATCGGATTAGTTCCGCGCCTCGTTCTATTGCCCGCAGCTCGACTTACAGTATGTTGCAGCCATTTCTAAGCCTCAAGGATTCCCTTATTCTCAGAACAGAGTATACTCTCGCTCCCGTCTGTTCTCTTCCCAGTCCTCTCTCGTTGGTATGAAGATGTTCAGGTCTGTATCAAAAGTCAGTCTGGCGGTAATGTAGTCAGTGCGTTGTTTCAACACACCTTTCTAGTCTAGTCTACTGTATCCGCCATATTCTCTATCTCCTTTAGTATCCTGGTGTGCCCATAGTTGGATTGTTTCCACAACCCAGTCTGAGGGCACATTTAGTTGCTAATCCTTTTATGTGGAGATCCAGTGGTTTCAGATTCAGCAGTACATCCAGTGCGGCGAGGGGTGTGCTTCTTTGTGCTCCTGTTATGCCTATGGCTGCTAGCCTTTGCACACTACGGCTCCGTAAGTTATAATGTGTCTTACAACCTCTGTATACAGCCAGCTTGGTTGTAGTCTCCATTTTAGCCGAAAATTAGGTGTCTTGTGAACAGAATCAGTATGTTCTTTTCGGGGGTGGCCCGAAGTCATATGCATAAGCATATGCTATTATCTTTACTCCTGCGTTTTCTCAGGATTTCCTCAATTACTATTAACCACAATAATGGGGATATTACACCACCCTGTGGTGTGCCTCTTTTTGGTTCTGATTTCTCCCATTTCCGAACTGATCGGACTGCTCTCCAGCATGCATACCAGCCAGTTTGAGTTGGTATCGTCAACCTTGTGATTCTCCAGAGCTTTTCTGATTGATTCCGTATTGATATTGTTGAATGCTCCCTCTATGTCCAGGAATGCACCCATAGTGTATTCTCTTCTTTCAAGGGATTTTTCAACTGTTCTCACTACCTCGTGCAGAGCACTCTCTACGGATTTCCCTTTCAGGTATGCGTGTTGAGCTATGCACTGCTTTTCTATTTTTCCAAGTCTATGATATTAGATATAGTTTCGTAAGATTCAGGATTGGTTCTAATGTTTTGTGGTTTTAATATTGGATACAGATACTTGAAATATTTATCTTAATCAAAAAATGGAATTGATATATTTCTTGGATACCTGTGTCGATACCATCTTCCACAAAGTCCTCCGCATGTTCCATGTATTATCTTTTTTTGTAATTTGAAATGTTGAGAGTACTACATTTATATTTCTGCGCACGTGTATCGTTGTATTTACAAAATGTTACATTTGTAGATATTTTAACACATCTTTTATTTGGACGATATAATTTGACAACAAACAAATTTATAATTTCAACGTCATTTACTCTGTCATTGGATTTTTTAGGTTATAGCGGATTAAAAATTATGATTACGTCCACAGGTTATGTGGCATAAATAACTCATGGGATTATGTGGTTGCCTATACATATTTTTGATAAACTGCTCCACGTAAATACATTCAAGATTAATTTTAAAACTTGAAAATGACTAATAATGAACCCAGAAAAGTAGCTCTTCTAACAGGAATAACGGGACAGGTATTATTTCATTATAAATATTTTATCTCTTTCTCTTTAAGTATTCAGACAATATATTTTTTATCATTTTCTTTCTTATAGTGTAATAATACTACTGCACACAATAATGAACTACTTGAAATGTTAATATCTAATTTATATCTATCCAGTAGTATATGAATGAAAGTTATTTAGTGACGATCTTTACTTTATGTTAAAAGTTACTAAATCCAAGTTGTTATTGAATATGTTATTTACTAATAAATGTAATAAACTTTTATTTCGATTGGTGATATATTGTAGAAGTTATAAATGAATAGTTTAGTTCCACCTGACTAAAACAATTTGTATTTCAAGGATGGATCCTATTTATCAGAATTACTTTTAAGTAAAGGTTATGAAGTTCATGGTATTATACGTAGAGCAAGTAGTTTTAATACTGGTAGAATCGTTCATCTGTATTCAGACCCTTATGCTCACAAAGGTGGAAAGTTTTTTCTTCATTACGGTGATATGACAGATTCTAGTTGTTTAGTGAAAATTATAGGAAAAGTTAAACCCACTGAAATTTACAACTTAGCAGCTCAAAGTCACGTAAAAGTTTCATTTGATTTGAGTGAATATACAGCTGAAGTAGATGCTGTCGGGACTTTAAGACTTTTGGATGCAATTAGAACTTGTGGATTAGAACATTCAACTAAATTTTACCAAGCATCAACTTCTGAATTATATGGAAAAGTTGCAGAGATTCCTCAAACAGAAAAAACTCCTTTCTATCCTAGATCACCTTATGGTAAGTTGCAAAGTAATAGTTTATTAATAAAACAATATTCCAATCAACTTCATAATTAAGCCAAACATTACTTTCTAAATAAGGATTTTTTATCCATTTAACAAAAAATTGTGTAATGTTATGTTACATTATTACACATATGTAAATAATTTTTGTATAAGTAAAAGGGACATAAGATTTTAAAATCTGTCAATATATCTGTACCTGCCCATAATTGGCAAATTATGTTGTGTTGATAGAAATTAAATTATGTTCATAAAAAAAAACAGAATCAAGAATTAGTTATTAGATATTTAGGAATTTGCGTGAACAAAACAAGGTATATAGTTAAAAAGCTTGAATTATTTACTATAAAATTTTGTATAAATAAAATAGAGCCCATGACAGGAATAATATATAGAAATATAATTTTTAGTCATATAGTTATGAATATAGATAAACCGCTAATGTTGCATTCTCATATGTTTATATGTTTTAAACTTGACTGTTAGCTATTAAGCAGGTCAAGCCTTTGTTATAGTTTTAAGTGTTATGTAGTGAGTATAATCCAGTAAATCCAGTGTAATTGAAGATATGGTTCCTTTCACCCTTTATTCTCGATTGGAGTAAGTCCTTCCATGTTACCATACACCACAATTTTAACAGCAAAAAAGTAAACACCATCTTCGGGAGGCCAATACAAACATCATTTTCTTTTCTTGCTATGGAACTGGAATCCTCAACGTTTACAGCTGATTTATATAATCCCGCTCATCTTAAAAGTTTAGAATGTGGGTTGGCTTCAACTGCCAGAGATCTTCGTTTTTTATTAGATATATTTCCAGGTAGAATGTTGTATATATCAAGAGGATGGATAAATGAAAAACAAATCAAGATAAGAATAGTTTTGTATCAAAGAAGACAAAATGAAAATGGTGAAAACTAACAACTTTTCCCAAAAGTTCAATTTTGGATATGTCACAGTATTCCACAAGAATATATAAACATTATCTTTGTAATTTTAAATATTCATATTTATATTTTTTGTATATTGCAGCTGCAGCAAAATTGTATGCATACTGGATAGTCGTTAACTATAGAGAAGCCTATAACATGTTTGCTTGCAATGGTATTCTATTTAACCATGAAAGTCCTAGGAGAGGAGAAACTTTTGTAACACGAAAAATTACAAGAGAAGTGGCAAAAATTCATTTAGGACTTTCTGATTGTTTGACATTGGGTAACCTTGATTCAAAGAGAGATTGGGGTCATGCCAGAGATTATGTTGAGGTAAATAATTCGTTAAATATATTTTATTATTATTTAAATTAATTAGCAGTGACATTATAATAGCCCAATTAATAAAGTACTTTGATGAGAAAAAATTAGATTTAAGCTGAATTTAGTTGATAGAATATTACTTGAGGAACATTTTTACCCCAAAAATCCTCCCAGAGCTTCCCCCATGCCCCTCTCAATGGTTCAAAATGTTAACATTCATGAAAACTCAAATATCTCCCTTAAAAATGGATAAGATCGTGATTTTTTGTTTTGTTTATTATTGAATGGGTTATAATATTACTTAACAGTTTCATACTCTTGATTAATTTGAAAAAAGATGCGTCAAAATCTAATTTTTTGTTATTCAAATTTAGTAAACGTTCACTTACATTCTTATCCTCCAGACAAAGCATGAGTAGCGTTATTCTTTTCAAAGTTGTCGATGGCACCTTCCTGAAATATCTTCATGAGGAGAGATTTTGTATCCTTTCAAAGAGATGTACCATCAAATAAATCAGGTATTTTTTAAGTAACATTGGTGAAATTGACTGTTGCAATCATGCCGTAGACCCTTGACATAATTGAAACATTTCAAGTCCTTTTCTTTCTATTTAATTTAGTTATCTCTCAAATCGAGGTATTTTTGAGACAACACTAGTAACTGGACTTATGTTCTATCTACTATTGCTTAGTATAATCATCATTCATTTGGTTGATTGTTAATACCAAAGTAATTTCAGTTATTTTTTGGATACGAATTCATTGTTTGATGTAAAAATTAGGCACAAGAAATGGATTAAAGGAGTCAAACATAAAGAATATAAATGCGAAACTATAGAGAAGTCAATACTGCAGGATCTTCTGTACGTAAATTATAACCTAGTGGAGACGATTGTAGGTTAGATGTTTTGATACGTTTTCTTTACTTCTTTTAGATTCCAAGTAAAAATGGTCTAAGATACTTTTTATAATCGTCTTACATGTACCCGCTCGATGCATACCCGTTTTAATTTTTTTCTAGAGATTCTTCAACAGCTTTGTGAAATTTGCTGTATGTGTTGTATGCTGTCCTCTGTGCAGCAAAACCTACATGCCGCATTATCTGCTTGGCCTAACGTCTTCAGCTGTTTGTCGAGGCGACAGTGCCCCGATAGAACCCTTGTTAGTATTTGTAGATTGTTGCCCCAATAATTGGTTTTGCTCCTATCGACCTTTTTCAGTGCTTTTTCTATTGTTCTGTAGCTAACACCACAGAAGGGTTGCTAACGCTGTTACTTCCTCACTATTTTTAGTTCGATATTCCTCGAACATTAATCTCGACATCAGATCAGAAACAGTTCTATTTACTTCAGGAGCTGATTCCCACGCCCTTAGGAAATGCTTCATACTTTCTGGCAGAGACATCAACACTTGTCATAATCATTTTATCACTTATTCCTTCCCCCAAAAACTTCAATAAGCCTGTAATCTCATCTAAATGTGATATAATATCTACAACATTACCTTCCTTAAATTATAAACTTAAAAATCTTTGCATCAAATTAACTCAAGAAAAGGTAGACCTTTCATCAATAATTTTAACTAAAATAATCTCATATTTTAACCAAATTAGCTTGATTGATCAGGATCATCTCTATAAAGATGTTAAAGCAAGTGAATTTACATTTGGATGGTGTATTCATTTTTATTTCAAATTCACACAATTATCTAATTTTATAGGCTATGTGGTTGATGCTACAACAAGAAACCCCAGAGGATTTTGTAATCGCATCAGGTGAAACACATAGTGTTAGAGAATTTGTAGAAGCAGCCTTCAAATATATAAGTAAAGAGATCTTATGGGAAGGTGATGGAGTAAATGAAGTAGGCAAAGAAAAGGATTCAGGAAAGATCAGAGTTAGAGTGAATCCTAAATATTTTCGACCTACTGAGGTGGTAAGTGTTGTGTAATTTCTTTAAGTACAGGGAGGGGATAAGTAGCTCAGTTATCGGAAATTTAGTCGCGATGGATCACTTCACTGGAGCGCAACGTCCATTCTGCATTATTACAAAAATGGCTATTCGTGCGCTATTGTTCGGCGATTGTTTCGACGTGAGTTTGGATTACATGACATAAATCAGTGTCTGAAGGAAAGTGTGATTCGATGTTGGGTCAGAAAGTTCGAAGCGGCTGGTTCGACTCTCAATCAGAAGCCTATGGGACGCCCAAGATCAACAAGAACAGAAGACACAATTCAACAAGTTAGAGCTTCAGTTCAACGTAATCCTGGTCTACCGACTCGCAAGCAATCAGCCGAACTTGTCGTATCCTGAACATCTTTGCGTCGCATTTTTCACTATAAAAAATCAGAAATAAAATATAGCTTGTGATTAAAGATCATATACATTACAATGTAAGGAAATATAAACCCAATATCAAGATGATTGGTTTAAAACTTTTTAAGCTAGAGTGTACCCGTTTCAAGAAATATGCGTTGAAAAAAAGTGACATAAAAAGTTAGTGTCAAGTAGTATTTAACTAATCTCTTTGATAAAGAACATTTATGCTTTTAGTAATTTCTATAGGACTAAAATTTTAAAAAATCTATCCATTTTCCTTTTCCCTCTTAAAAATACCTGGTAGTAAATGAATGATTACCTACTCGTACCTACCTGTACTACCAAAGGACATTTACTACATCTCTTATAACTTTTGAACGAATAGGAATTATCACTTGAAATTTCAAATCAATATTTTTTTATAGTTTTACAAGCGATTCCTGAAAGAAAATATAAATTTTTCTAAGCCTCTGCACCAGAGGCTCTCAAACTCATTTTGTCTACTGCCCACTTTGAAAACAAATTATTTTTTATTGCCACTAATTCTCAACCAGCTTAAAAACCATTATAATTTAACCCAAATGTGGAAATTCGTATAGCATTAGAATGCATAAATTATTTTTAGGACTTACTACTTGGAGATGCTTCAAAAGCTAAAGCAAAATTTAATTGGACTCCAAAAGTAACGTTCCCAGAGCTAGTCAAGGATATGATGGAAGCTGATATAGACTTGATGTCAAAAAATCCAATGGCCTAAATATACTTTCATTATGTATTATATATGTATATATTTTTAAATTTACATTCCTATTGTATTTTACATTTTTTATGTTGTCGATTGAGCCATACATGTATTAGTGTGATAATTTAAATAAAATTAAGTACATTTTACAGTTTTTTTCTTATTATTAATAATATATTAATTTCAAAAAACTATCTCCTTAATTATGTGTAGCATTTAAACTCGGCAAACCTTAAGGTAGGAAAATTTATCTGAGATAAGGTACAACAAAAAATGATTTACATTAGATAAAATATGTTTTAATTTATTTTTTATCGAGCTATTACTACACCGAATTCATTTTTCCTCGTCATAGTAACATTTATATTATTTATTTGAAATATACATGATCCTTTAGATTACCTGATCAGGACTTTGAAACTTATTTTTATGGGGTTATTCAATGTGCAAATTGAAGATAGAATAAGAACTATATAACATATATTACATTTATCATAATATTTATAATACTATAATGTTTATAATAATAGAATCGAGTGCTTTTTACAACGAGTTATCGTTGGTTGGTATAGATTGGTTTGAATAACATCATTGAAGTGGAACGAGAAACCCACAATTTGGATTTGGTAATAAAAAATAAGAGAGGAAAAATCAGATTAAGGAGTTTGATACCATGAAAAAAAAAATATTGAAAAATTTCCTACTACAGTAGTTTGAATTTGTTGGGGTTGGGTCTTTAATTGCCCAGATTTATTTGTGGGAACTTCAAATGCTAATTGATTTCATTACTTAAAAAATAAAAGATTTGATAAAAAAATAAATCTCGCAACTATTTACGGAAATTTCTATTATAAAATAAACAAGGTTGGGATATGTAAAGTAAGTAAACACAACTCTATAAAAATATTTGTTCACTTAAAAGTAATATGTATTCATGTGCATAATATTGCTGACGTCTCATTACCATGGAAAATTTAATGTAAACTTCAAAAGCAAAAAATAATCGACACGAAACAGGTGCATAACAAGCTTGGACTCTATGGAAAATCCGAGAGATATTTCTCTTGTCATGAGGAATACCTTATCTACTGTTTTGACTACAAGTTAAAATTACACCATTGTTTGTTAGTTGAGTAGTAGAATGTTTTGTGATGAAGTTAAGCTTGACTATACAACCCAATTTTCAAATTCAAATCTTCGAACTATTTTCAAAATGGATCAATAATGTGATAATGCATATTAAAGAAAGAGATCCCAAAAGCTCTATGATCAGGATGGTGGATACAAATTTACAAACTCAAGAGAACTACAAATTTATAAAAAAAGGTTATTTAATTATTATTGCTTATATAGACAAGATTTATAGGAATTGAGTTAATCAGAAATAAGTAGAAACCCATTGTAGCATTTCCTAGGATGATATTCTTTCCATTGCAAGAAATTCACTCTTCCATTTGTACAATATCTATCTGAAAAGAGGTATAATGAACTTATTTGACAGTCGAGAAGCCATCAACTCACAAAAATCAAGTTAAAAGTGTTCATGGAGTGTCTAGAAATTCACAAGGCAAAGACAATAATGTAATGATCCAATTCAAAATTATAAATGAACTTTCAGAATTTCAAGGTAGGTGTAATTGTTATAAGCTCGAATTTCTTTAAACATTAGTTTTCTTATTAATCCAAATATATTCCGTTTTTTCGCTATAAATTTGTAGGAGTAAATCGTACACAGGGTCATGTCTAGATATTTAGTGTGTAATTCAATAGATTAAAAACTTTCTTCAATATTTTCCTACAAAGTGCTATATTTTTTGGATAAAGAATAAAATTGTTTTAATTTGAAGTATAATTTATTGAAATTACATATATATTTAACGATTGTATACAGACATACTCTTGTAAACTTGTAAAACTTTCAGAAATAAATTTTGTATTTTGTTTTAATTGCTAGGGAACAAAGGATCAAATATCAATTTTAAACAATGTAATAAATAATTGAATAAATTACTCAAAAATTTGTATAAGCAATAACCATATTGACATATAATAACTTGATAACAAAATTTGAATTATTTTCTAATAAAAAATAAATTGTAAACTCAGGAAAGCTATATAAAAAGAAATAAAACAAAAGACTCATTTCGATATTTTCATTGTGTTCATGCAACTAATAATTTGGCTCACATTGAAAAACTTTGGTGATAAATAAATATTTCACATATATTTTTTGATGGAAATCCGTTTCTATTAAATTAACAAATTGTATATTTTACATCGCTGTTTATAATACAAATTCTCTTTACATGATTTTGAGTCTGATCTACTAGTTAATATTTTATTAATTATCTGCGCTCCTAGTTTTTTGAGTCAAATTAATTCATTTTTCAAATTCAGTAATTCATTTTCCTTCACTGATGATCATCTCGTACGTTCTAGAGCACTGGTTTCCAAACTGAGGACCGTGAGGGCAAGCGGGGGTAGTGTGAAACTCTCTCTCTCAGTAAAAATTTATTAAAACTACATTTACGTTGTCGAATTTTTAATTTAACAATGCTTTTACTATCGCCCGCTCTGACATGAAATAAAATCCGAGAATTTCCGAGGTCTCCCCTCCACCAACATGTCATTGTCATGTTCCATTGATCAGCCACAGCAGTTCAGTACTTTATGAAAGTCCTCAGTGTGTGTGTGTGTTGTATTCGTGAGTGTTCAATCAAGTACTGTTAGATTTAAATTTTCATAACGGACTTTTGACTTTTAGTATAGTTCGATTTGAGTGAGAGAAGATATTGTTCAAATTGAGCTCAGCAAAGAAACGCAAGTATAATAATGATTACATAAAATAAGGGTTTATTTCTAAGCTCAAAGATAACGTCAAACAGTTATTCGAATTTCAGCAAAGTAGTGTTGATATCAGAAGAAACACGTCCCAATAAAGTTTTTGGAGGATCAATTTGAAAAGCCAAGTATCAAAACCTTCATACTTCTCAAACACTTGTAATGAAAATGTTTACAGATTGTCAACTGACCCATTCAATGTGATCATGACTCCCTGCCAGAATGAATGAATGGAAAACCATCATTTTGGATAAAATACTTCAAAGTATATCCCAATTCTTCAATTATTTTAGCCTTTTTCCATAACTTGCTTACGCGAAAAAGCTTTTTCAACTCTTGAGGCAGTTAAACAGAGGATGAAAACAAACTTGATGATACCAATAGCTTACGTTGTGGCCTTGATAAAATTCAACCAAGGATAGACATACTGTTATGAAAACACAAGCTGATCCAACTCATTAACTTATTTTTCTCTTTTGAGTAGGATTTTTATTAATTTGAAACTTATAATTTTGTATCTTCTCACAGTGAATATATTTTGTTTTCAATACTTAATGTTTTTTTTAAATATACCCATTGCCAACTCATTGTTTAAGGGGGGCGTGGGAGGCTTTATTTCAACAGGAGGGGACGTTGTACAAAAAAGTTCGTAAACCGCTGTTCTAGAGTTTAAATAACGCCGGATTAGAAGGTATTTTTGTAGAAAAAAAGATTTTTTTCTTGTACATTAAAACACTAGATCACAAAGTATAAAAATGAAAAATTCTGTTTTTAGCACAACTTATCATAGATGTAATTAGGCTTTTTATTTCTTTCGAAAAAAATATAAAATCTTGTAATATAGCATATTCTCCTTTGAGAACTTTCATTACCAATTATTTGAAAATGCCAATTTATCAAATGCATAGAAACGATTTAGCACATGGTGAAAACTCAGTCCCATGACAGTCAAAATATGAAAGTAATGTTCGCATTTTGGAAAAGAAAGCGAAAAAATCTAACAATATTATTTCTGGTAAATCAAAATTTGGTATTTGTGATCATAGAGAGGTACTTTTTGGAAAGCGTGCATCTGTTAAAGTATGGCCCTGTTTTCAGAAAGCATTTATTAGGGGTGGCAATGATCCACAACCCACAAATCTTTTATCTAAGGGTAGATTTAAAAAAAATAATGTAATCATTAAAAATAAAATCATCTGTGATATAACTTTTAATGAATTTTCAATTATATATTCTATAAATACTTATATCCATTTACTTAATGAAAATATTTGAAAATTTGTTATCTAGGAATGCCAACATGGGTAGCTAAACTAATTTAGTATAATTGAAATCTGCAATCTGTTAATTTATATCATCGGATCAAACCACCAAAATCAGTAATATTCATTCTCTATTGAAGCACCAAACCTATGTTACAGGGCATCATACTGGGGCACTTCCAGTTATACAAATAGTACTGTAATTTACCATCGCCTATACCAAACTTAAGTTGCAATAAAAACTCGGAATTATCCATGAGGTCTAAGGCATTGAATACATCGAAATTCAATTGTTTTGCTGATATTAAGGCATCTGTCATTAGAGGAATCCAAGGTGTCCCTTTAGATACATTGTAGAAAGAATAAGCAGCTTTTAAAGTTTTGTGTACTGGATGATGCATCACCGTTGATGGTAGAGTATAGTAGCTAATAAAATCAGTTATTTCGCCATTTGTTTCTACTACAAAACTATCAATTATATTTGTTCGAGGTAAAAACCAATGAGTAAAATCTTCTTCATTAAAATTTGGTGCTAAATCAAAACGACTCAAATACTGAAACAAAAGTGAACAGTCAATAATATACTAAAATAAAGATGTTTTCAATGGCTACAATAGTGAGTGCATTTTAAACAGACTTTTCTTTAACCAAGAGCTAAAGTACTTAAACGATTTTGTTAATCTCTCATAGATAGAAGGATACCAGCTGTTTGAAAATGTAAATAGTTTTATTTTAGCAAGTTTTACTAATTAATATCTAAAATATTTTGATTAAACATTTTTTTTGTACTGTATAGTTGTCAACATTCATAAAGCAAATCTGTACTAATTGTGAAAATTGGAGAGTATTGAGATGTGGACCTTGTCAGTTTAAATTTTTTTCCAATCATCACTGTTTCTAAAGATATCATAGCATAAAAATAGCTACTTTGAAAAAGTAGTCAATCTTCGACAAACCATACAGTTCACATATTCAATACAGTTAAAAGTTAAATATGTCTAACTATCTTAATAATTAAAATTCTAATTATTAAACTATCAACTCAATATTAATTTATTAAAGTAATTTTGTCGACTCTATTTTAAATACCTTTAAATTTGAAATAAACAAAAATTTGTTTAAAATTGTCTTCAAGTGAGACGGATTTAACCTGACAACAGGTCTATGTTGAATGATTCGTTATATGCACATAAGATGAGTAATGGTGCTACTGATATGCATAAACTAGTTTATGGTAAGCAGTTATCACTAATAGAGTTATAGGAAATTTTGATTATACCTTACAAAGACACTTTTGAGGTGGCTTTTTCTTACCCCCAATATTTAATCCATCTCAATTGATAGGCAGTCGAATAATTTTGTATAAATATTACATTGATCACGTTTTTTTCAATGATTCTCAATTAGTATATAGTATAGTCAACAGTTTCCTTAAGCACTAGTTCACTTTAGAAAATTTGTTATTTGTCTTCATTGATCTTTCATCTTATGGATTTCTTAAATATTGTTATAACTATTATCTCCATAATAATTTTATATACAGTTAGATGAATAATATTTAATTAAATATAGAAATGTTTATGTGAAAACTTTAACCAACTTAATTCCAATTTATCAGTGTAATCCTGAACACACTGTCTACACCACTAGTATACTGACGCGCGTTTCAATAACCAAGTTATCGTTTTCAGAGCCTGAAAGTAAACTAAAACCTAATGACTTAACTTACCTGTTTTATACTAAATTTTCCCACCAATAAACCTTCTCCCATGAAAATTAGTTCCAGTAGGAAAACCTCCTTGGTGGGAACCTTCACATTTTTTTCTTGACTACTAAACTATTGAGTGGGCTGTATTAAATTAACCCTTTGCCCCTATTTAAGCTACTCTTACATTTAGCAATTTAATGCTTTCAAATACATCCAACAATTTATTATTAGATACATTTTTAACAATTTTACATTATTAATCTTTATGTCATGATTATGACTGGCAGTGTAATTGGCAATACTCGATTTTCTGGTCCGTCTATATTTCAAACGAGCTATGTGCTCTTTAAACTGGACAATAACGATCTCTTAGTCTGCCCAATATACAATCTCCACAGGTAATTTCATATATACGACTCTTTTCCAAATTTGGTATTTCATCCTTAGGATTGCCCAATAATTGTTGGATTTATAAGCCAATATAAAACCCACTCTGTTAAATATTGATGGGAAAATTTATTATCAAACAGGTAAGTCAAGTCATTAGGTTTTAGTTTGTCTTCAGTGTCTATAGATAATAACTTGTTTATTGAAACGCGCGTCAGTCAGTGTAATTGTGAGTCTTAATGTAGTAGTGGTGTGAACAGTGTGTTCAGTAAGAATATCGCCAACGGTTCCAGAAATTAAAACTTAGTTACCAGTGTAAGTTTCATTACAATCATACATTTAAATAATTAACTATTGCGCTGGAATCTGTTTGCTTTTGTTGATCGTTTATTCATACTATAATCTGAGTTATATGTTTAAAAAATGTCCACAAGAGACGAAAAAATACACATATATATTAATGGAAATTGAAAGGACGATAAATATTTGGAACCTCTACAAAATCAAAGTATTTCTACAGTGTGAGTATGGTACAAATATAAACCTGAATTTTTGAATAAATACGGAAAAAAAAGAATAGCCGCAACCTCCTAACCTCGATTTTTAGTGTACTTATAGCCATGAGCGAGAAGGATGTACCAGTGTCTAATGTGAAACACATCATTATTTGTTTTTTGGTCAAAGATAATTGAACATTAGTCGTGCAATTGGTGCATTTGGTGGACATAGCACCAATATCTGAATTTTCAAAATTTCCCCATATTTTTTTGGTTAATCTGTTCTTAGTTTTAGTCCAAAATTCAGTATCGGGATAGCATTAATTGCAATGTTTTCAATTTTTTCAGAAAAAATCATATGGGTTTCAAATATTATGGCCGGGCATATGAACAATGGATTCACGATCTTGAAAAATATTTTTAAGAAAAAGTTCTGTGTGTGCAAACAATTCACTGTGAATTGAATATTACCTACTCCTCTTATATGGAAAAGGGGGTTTTGGTTTGCCGAAAAACCCTGTAACCCTTTTATACAGTTGATCCTATCAAAAAAAGTCACCTAAATAAAAGTTGCTGGAAATAGAGTGTGGAATCAATTTAAGTCGTCAAATAATTGGGTACCTTCTGCGCCACTCTGAACATCAAAATTAAAATTTGAATACAAAAATCGATTGCTCTTTAAAAATAATGGGGATTTACATTCAATAGTCCGGCCATAAAACTACAATATAATAATTTGGTGTTTCGCCCCAATGTGGCGGCAACCCAGAAGAAGTGTTACCAGTGAAAATGTCAGCGCTGTATGAAAACTCATTTTGGAATACTGACACAGTACTGTACTCGACATAGCTGAAGAATTTGCCATCAGTATAGGTAGTATTGAGCAAATAATTCGTGAACAGCTCAGTTACTGCAAAATTTCAGCCATATTGGTGAGAAGACTTCTGAATTCTGAACAGAAATTCGCAGCGCGGTATAGTTACACTGTCAGCAGGGAAGGTGTTGTGTACTGTGTTTTGGGACATGAAAGGTGTAATTGTGGATGATTTTCTCATTGAACAACGAACTGTAACCTAAAAAACACGGTGAAAACTGTTTATAAATCAAAACGACGCGATATTCCAATCCGTAGTAGGATATTGCTGCAAGACAAGAGACCACATATAGCTAGGCTTATGATGAAAACATTGAACAAATTACATGACAAGCAGAAAGAAAAGTGTGTAGAGTGTGAAGGAGACTATCTAGAAAAACTATGAAAAAGTCAGCTCTGTAACTTAGTAATAGAATTTTTTATAGCAAAATTAACATATCACATTTAAAATTGTTTGAGAAATACTTCTGATAGAATTATTTCTTCACAAACTGCAATTTAGAGGTCTTCCAGATCCCAAGATTTATTTTCCAATGAAAAAGTTACAAAAAATACTACCATCTCTGGTGTAGAATGCAGATGAACAAAACAGCTGATAGATAAGAGACAACCTTCATATAATAAAATAAAATATCTAAAAAAGATTAATTATTTGAGCTCTTATAAGAATAAGATTTAGTTCAATTTCATTTTCTACCATTTTTTTAAATTATGATTATTTTTGAATTCATTTTCAAAATTTACTTGATACTAGTGCAAAAAGACTTCACACATAATCTATATTTCAATAATCACTACAAAACTACAGTTTAATAAAAGTTGACTTGTAATTTTTATATTTACCTCTTCAAGTAATTTGTGGGCTTGTGGTACATCGTTTGGTGTCATTTTCCGAAATCCAGGAGTTTTTGGTTTATCTGGTAGCTTATATAGTTTAAGAGTTCTTTGCAATGTCATGTTACGAGACAAATGAGAGAATTTGACTTCAATCAACTTTTTGGGGTTTAGCGATCGATGCCAGTATGTGCATGTACTGACAGGTTTTGGTAACACAATTCCAGCTGTATAAACTGCTTGAAATATGCCATTCAAGTGTACTCGACGGGTAATTTCCCTGATCAATACAGGAGCTACTCTTTTCGATCGAAGTTTTTTATGTACACACAAAAAATTGATTTCTACCATTTGTTGTCTCCTGAAAAATGAAAAGCATTGGTATTAATTTTTTTTAGTTCAAACTTATAAAAAATAAAATGTTTGTGTTTTATAAATTGGAAAAACTATACAATTTTACTTGAAGCATTTTAAAATTGAATATTGCTTTTTATTATGTGTATATTTAGAAAAAAGTATGCTGTTTTGGTATTAGAAGAAACTTTTAGTAATGAAAAATAGATAAAGATTTATTTTAGCCAATTTTTATACCACGTTCAATTTTTGCATTTTTTATACTTACTTTTTATATACATTGAGCGTGGCAGGAATAGCAGATATAAATCCTACCAATCTACTACTTTTTACAACTCTAACCCCACAATGCCACTCTCTTTTCCAGCCCGGGGGTTGTAATGCCCTAAAATTGAATTTATTCACTTGGTATAAGAAATATTTAAAAAGTAAAGTACATTGATTTTTTTCTTGGTTTCTCATTTATCAAATAACTAACATGAAAATGGAAAAGTGCTTATTTTAGGGCTTTCTCTGTATTCTCCAATTTCTTCAGTCTCGATCTTGGGATGTAAATTTTCATGATTCGGTCCATCTCTTTGGAGATCTGCTTGCAGTCCTCTAGTGTTTGCCTCTTCTTAAATGCTTTTTCTGCCAGCCGATCCTCCACCTCCTTACCCATCTGACCACATCTGTTATCTGGTCACAGGCCTGTCAGAACTGTGTTTCTGTCCTAGAGGGTTACTTCGGCTATTTATCTAAGGGTTTTCATCTCTGTTGTCCAGCTTATATCCTCTCTCATTTCAGTTGCATAGGTTAATATGAGATGTATAGCTGTTTTTTATGTACACACCTTGCTTGAGGTGGACATAAATTTGTTGTTCCATATAATGTTGCATAAACTTCCTGAGATTCTGGCGGACTTGTTGGCTTGTATGTGAGCTTCCTAGTAAATGTGTCTATTGATTTAGGTTACAGTTCTTAGATAGTTGAAGTTTATAACTTGTTCTATTAATTTATCGTCTGTGGCTAGTTTGCAGCATACTGAGTATTTACTTATTGTTATAGACTTTGTCTTGAGGATAGATATCTTCATATTAAACTGTTCTGTCTTTTGGTTGAATCTAAAAAGCATCTGTTATAGAATGTTTTTGTCTTCTATTCTATGAGAACAGTATCATCTACGTAGCATACAATTAGGAATTTCCTGCTTCCCATCATGTATACTCTTCCTGCTGTTTTGACTCTATTTATTATATAGTCTAGGATAAGGTTGAAAACCATTTGACTTAGACCATCTCCCTGTATAATTCCTGTTGTTATTGGAATGTCATATGTGAGTGTATTGTCATGCAGTATTTTTGTAGGGTTTAGTGAGTTAAGTCCCTAAGATTATTCATATAATTTTTCAGTAAAATGTGTATAAAGTCTTTGAGTTATACCCTATTGAAAACCTGCATTACGTCAGAAGAATATAGGAAGGCCAGTTTATTATACTCTAGATTTTTCTATAATTTGTATCAGTATGAATATTCTCTCTGAAGCCTTGTTACTGTTCTATATTTTGCAGGAAGTACTGTGTTAATATTCTTGTTAGAAGTTTCATTATGGTGCTAAGAAGATATATACCCCAGTAATTACATGGGTGTTTCTTCTCTCCGTTTTTATGAATAGAGATGGTTTCCTACTCACTGGGTACTATCAGTGAAGACATCGTCAAGTAAAATAATGCTGTCAGTTTATTTATTATTGAGTCTCCATCATTCTTAATCAATTCATTGCTGAAATTGTCCAGTCATGGAGACTTCAACGTCCTCGCTGATTTCGAAAGTATCAGTCTCTATCTTAAAGTGGTTTATCCACTCGCTCGGTGAGATCTGTAGTTTGTCTTTTTCTCTACCAGATTCCATGTCCTTCTTTAAAGATAATGCTGTATTTTGATTGAGAACTTATCACAATTCTCACATTTTATGTTTGATATTTTTACATTTTCCCTGTTTCATACCATAATATAATTGTTGTTCTTCTGTTTTTATGAATCAATATTTCAGATAGGCTCTTCTTTTTTGCAACAAAGAGTTTTATTTCTTTGGTAAACCAGTTTTTTTTATTTTAAGTAGTTGTCATATTGACTTTTCTTTTTCCAACTGCTTCCTCTTTGTAATTTATTGAATTTTTCTTTGTGTACTGGCTCTCTTTCAGGTTAGCTGGGTGCCCAACCTCATTTTACAAAAAATCAACTGATCGTGATGTAAGGGATCTCATAACAAGGATTTATTATCTGTGTATGTTTTTGTTGGTAGTTATATAATCAATAGTGGATTGATTGCCCCTGGAGTTTGACAATGTTATCTTGTGTTGTAGTTTATGAAAATAAAAACGTGACAAGTAGCATTAATTATGAATATGTGTAATATGAATATGTATGTTGACTTGCATACCATTTCAAAAATTCAGGTTGATAATCAAATCTAAACATACAGTCGTCATCTTCAACATAATTCTCATTAAGTAACGTATAAAGTTCTTTTAATACCAAAGGTTCATCTAAATTAAGAGTATCCCATTTAAAACCATCTGGTAAACTATATGGTTCTTCTCTAATTTCAGATGGTTCCTTATTTGGTTCTATCGCCTCATTAACAGTTATTTTTTCATCTGAAAGTAATATACAACATAACAGACAATAGTTGATTAGATGTTAAAATACAGCAAATTTCATGAGTATAATCAAGCATATCATTCTACTGATTCATAGCAGAATAGTTGGCAGTCAAGGGCACATATGCCTTATAATAGATCTGCTGCGCCCCATTTGAACTAACCAAAAGACAATGTCCTCTGGAAAACCAATCAGACACTTGAATTTTTTGATGGATTAGGATATGATTCCTAACTAACCAAAGAGGTAGAAACTGGTTAGAAGCTGTGGATGGAGGAGGGTTGGAGGTCAAGGCAACCTTAGAATCTGGGGCTGTTCAGCCCTGAGCCGTCTTGGCAGCCTCGGTTACTGATGTTTCTGCAGTTGTCTTGTCAATAGCATCTGTCAAAGCTTTAACATCTCTAGAAACTGATGCTTTGAGGGTAATGAATTCGATAGCTCATGTACTGCTTAAAGCTCTTAAGGGGGAGAGGATTTATCATGGTCCCTGCTCTTACAGGGCCCTTGGAATTTTACCAGGTTTCCCACAGGCAATGTTCCCAATACGTCCTCATGCCCAACTAAGGAAGGCGACCAATGGGACTCATCACCAACATCAAGGTCCAATGGCTCCTTCAGAGAGCTATCTAATAGTTTCCTTCTCTGATAATTGGAAAATATGGAAGCTTTTTTGATTCAGGTACTTAACCAAGCAATCAATGGTTTGAATAATTATACTTTAATAACTAGAAAACTCTGATATACCATCCAGTTAGAATGGATTTACACACAAGGCTATTCCAAAGCTCTAGGACTTTTGTTCTCATGCTTAAAATAATGAAAGTGTGAAAATCATATTTAGTGACTTGAATATACAAAATTTTACATATAAATTATTCATTTATCTCTGCCCAATAGCCAATAATAGAATATTCAAGATTTAAAATATTTCATCCAATGTAATTGTCATATTTAGAAACTAATATCTTAGAGACTAATTCTCCTTGTGTTTTATTGATGATATAAAAAAAGGTTGTTCAAAAATAAATTACTCTACTTTTTTAATAGATAACTTAACATTTATACATTCAAATATTCGATCAAAAAAATTCTCACCCATTTTAGGCACAGGCTGAGTATTCCAAAACTGAAAATTCTTTTTAAGAGCTTCCTCGGAACTTTTTGCTGGCTTTTGTGATAAAGTGAAAACTTCCATGGCTGCTTTTAGCTCTTTAATTGATATCGTATTAATTGGATTGGAAAAATTTGATAAGAGGTTTTTTTCAACTTGAACAACCTCATTATTTTGGTCAATTTGTTCTTCTTGTACCCCATTTTTCTTCTTTTTGTTTCTATTGCGTTTTTTTGTACTGAAAATGATATTATCTATAATGTACTTTACCGGAAATGAAAAAAATCGCATTTAATTAGTAGTTAAACACTTCGATAGTTATTAAAATAATTAACTGTGGTATTGATCTGTCATGTTTCTTATAAACAATGGAGTTTCTATAATAATTATAGAATGCATTCTTCACAAATTAAAATTGCAATAAATAAAATACCTCTTATTTACGACGATTCCATCCGTACTTTCTTCCACTGGACTAACATTTTCCAATAGGTTTTTTTCAGTATTTTCCGACATTTTGGGCAAAACTGACATAAAGCATGAATGACATACAAGAAAACCGGCATTGACATTTTTGGCTGGGTTCCATTTTCGGTTGGTTGGAACAGAATTACCAATAAGAAGATAGTAATTGTTACTTTATTGTAACAAATTCTTATAAATGACTTTATAAATCATATAGAAGTTATATTATGAAGTAGAAGGATTTAAAAATTCGTTAAATATTCGTATTCTTTCATACACATTGACGTTATTCAAAGCGATTATCAGCTGCTGATGCTTGATTACTTTAAGCATTAATTAATTTTTGAAAACAATTTATATAAATACAATTAAATGGTTGATTAGTTGATCATTGAGATACCTGGTTGGAAGAATTGTATAAATTATCGCAAGAATGGTCCCGGTTAATGAATTTGGAGCGCTCTTATAAAGAAAATTATTATTTGAAACATCTTTATTGTACCTTTATCATGTTTGTTAATATTTGTTCAACATTCCAGTTTATAATCGAATATATCTTTTCGGAAACTATGATTCTGGATCAGATAGATCACGTACTAGATAAATGCGGACCTCGTTCCGCTTTTGGTGGAAATTTCCAATTTAAAATTAAACCTCAAAGACTTCCAACTAAAAATAAGAAGAAAAAATTATTTATTCCCCTTAAATGACTGTCATCCATTAATTGTCATGAACATCGTCATTGATAAGTTACTGAGGTTTGCGGGTTTTATACTTACTTTTCGGCATACAAATAACTTATTAATATTGAACTATAGCGCAAATTCAAGTGACGGGATGAATCATTGATAATTTCTGAAAAATAATTTATAAACATCTAGAATCTATTATATAGTGGATAAATAATCATGGAAAAATTAATGTAGAAAAAAGTAATAAAAATCAAAAGTTAAAATTTGAAATTTCCACCAAAATTTGAACGCGACACTAGGACATAGAGATATTACAGTAATTGGTAATATCTCTATGCACTAGGAAACTGAATCCAGATTTAAATCGTTAGGATCCGCAATCAGTTGATAGGTGATCTAATTGAATCTGAGTTTCCGAAAACTCCTTGTATCAGTAAAGATTGAGGCCTTTCATTTATTGCACTCATTATGTATAATTAATCAATTATAAGTAGTTATTTAAATGAATTTAATAATAAATAGGAAGTTAATATTAAATTGTGGTAGAAACGCTTATTAAATTAGTGGGCTGATGGTGACGTCATGACATCTAGAATTAGATTACAATTATAATTTTTCAAAGCTCATATTAGTTTGTGACGACAGTCACTGAAACGTTAGGTGAAATCATACAGCACTTAAATTTAATGTAAATTTTAAAAATATTGAATTGAATGCAGCTTTTCATTTTTTCTATAAAGTAACCGACTGAAAAACTGTTGGCGAAAAATAGTATTTTAACTTTCAACTGTCAAAATCAGCCATTATTGGGCAATAGATAGAATTAAAGCACATGCTTTTTTTCTCCTAATTTTAGCCGATCATCATTAATAAATTATTAACATGGCCCAAAATAAATTTAACGATTTAGCTGGAAAATTTGGTAAAGGTGGTCCACCGGGATTGGGCATTGGTCTAAAATTATTAGCTGTCGGAGGAGCTGCTGCTTATGGGGTTTCTCAATCTTTGTACACAGGTAAAATGGTGTATTTAATGTATAACTATGAATTTTAAGTTGTTTAAGTTGAATCACGAATTGTACATTTACTCTATGTGTACAATCATTATATTGACATAATCGGCAACTATTTTCATTTATGGACATTTTTAGTCGAAGGTGGGCATAGAGCTATAATGTTCAACAGAATAGGTGGAATTCAAAAAGAAATTTATACAGAAGGTTTGCACTTCAGAATACCATGGTTTCAATATCCTATAATTTATGATATCAGGTAGGTAATATTTTTTACACAGAATATTATTTTAATTTGTTTTAATTTTATCAGTCATTTTGCATATAATTTTTCTTTTTTACGCATCGAAGAAAATGGCAAAAATTTCATTTTTATTCTGATTTTTGAAATCTCTGCATAACTAGGTTATGAAAATTTAACAGTAGTATTCATTGGACTGATTGTGAAATGCTTCATATTTTTATTTGTAATTTGTTGCCACATTGTATAAGTAATAATTTCTATTATACTGTTTTTCAATTTTTTTATGATTTTCCTTTGAAAATTACTTTTTTATTAGAAACTATAAAGTATATTCTTCACTTGCTTACTATTTTTTATTTAATTTAATTCAATTGGGTTATGTAAAGAATATTAAAGTAGTCAGAATTACATTTTTATGAAAGTTTTAAATGAGGTGAAATATTGTTTTGGTGAATTGATTTCTCCATAACTTTATTATTACCACTATCATAATTTTTCTTTTTTACCTTTTACATTGACTGGTGTTGGAATATACACCATAATCTGTTGTTATTTGTTATTTCTAATTCTAGATCCCGCCCACGAAAAATCTCATCTCCAACTGGGTCTAAAGATCTTCAGATGGTAAATATTTCACTTCGTGTATTATCCAGACCCAGTGCTTCTCAATTACCTGTTATTTATCAAAATCTAGGCTTAGACTATGATGAAAAAGTACTCCCATCTATTTGTAATGAGGTATTAAAGTCTGTTGTGGCCAAATTTAATGCTGCCCAATTGATTACACAGAGACAACAGGTAAAATAAAAAATATCTGTATCTCAAATTATACAGTTATTATAAAAATGTTGCTTTGTTCACTGTTTCTTTGAAGTTTGAATAAAACATATCATCAGTAATAAATATATTGTAGGTATCACTATTAGTTAGAAGGGAATTGGTAGAAAGAGCACAAGATTTTAATATAATCCTAGATGATGTATCTATAACAGATTTATCTTTTGGAAAAGATTATGCAGCTGCAGTAGAAGCTAAACAAGTAGCTCAACAAGAGGCTCAAAGAGCAGCATTTGTGGTGGAAAAGGCTAAACAAGAGAGACAGCAAAAAATTGTACAAGCTGAAGGAGAAGCTGAAGCAGCAAAAATGATATCCTTTTGTATTTTTGAAATATTTATTTTAGCTTGAATCTATATATCATTTTATTTTTTTTGTTGATATACAGTTTTTTGTTTAATTATTTCCTTAATTATATATTACTTGGGAGAAGCAATTGGACAGAACCCTGGATTCTTGAAATTGAGAAAAATTAGAGCTGCTCAAAATATTTCCAGAACGGTACGTATACAACTGTAGGTTAAAAAAGAATCTATTTTCTTTAAAAATTATTTTATAGAAATACCACAATGAATGTTAAATTAATTATTTGTTTTTAGATTGCTAATTCACAGAATAAAGTATATCTCAGTGGAAATAGTTTGATGTTGAATATTTCGGATAAAGAGTTTGATGAAATGTCGGAGAAGTTGCAAAGTAAGAAGAAGTGAATTTAAACATTAATTTTCATTTAAAGCTTTTGAAAACTTGCAGAGGATATTACAACAAAAGATTGATTGAATGATAATAATTGTAGACTTCTCCTTAATTTACTTTTATATCTAGTATTTTCTATTGGCATGTACACAGTTGTTACTATGTGTAAATATCCATTTATATAATAAACGGTCAACATTGCCAAATACTTTTTACTTTTTATTTCTATATGAGCTGCTCAGTGCACATATCTATTAACTCCACTTTATCAAAATTCTTGAAGTATCAAAGCCCTTGGTGAAGTAACTTTTTATATTTATAATAACTTTCCTGAATAATAGAGATTAGCACAATTAAACGGCAAATTTTTTTGGCCATTGAATAATAAATAATTTATTTCAGACACCATTTTGATTACCTCCATACTCTGATGTAAATCGTTTCAGTAATGCTGTATCTGTTTTGGCCGTGCATCAATGCTTTTTTGTTTTTAAACAGTTAAAGATGCTTTCTCCCTCTTAATATTTGTAATAAATTCGCATTGTTATACAGATAAAAAGAAGCGCAATGCAAACAGTTAGTATAGCAGTGATCTCGCATGCTGACTTTAGTTACAAAAGCATAACAGAACAAAAGGTATAGAGGAAGAAATTTAATTCCTGCAAAACATTTGTCAATATAAAAAACAGATGCCTTCAAAAGTGCAACCAAAAAGTTATTCCGGATGAGAAGCTGTCATGAGGGCAGTTAATAGTTTACACACTCAAGTTCACCAAAATATGTTCTGAAGAGGTTATATCAAAGTTAACAAAATAAAAAGAAGGTGCCCCCATGAATGAAACTAAAGAACGAAGATCCCATTTGTTTACATATTACTTTTGAAAAGAGATACTTGATATTCCCGTTTTTATAAAATACATTAGAGACTCTTATCAGGTGAGTGATGGGCGGATATACAATTGTTGTTCTAAAGAACAAGTTACATCTTTGGTTAAAAATGTTATAAAACATATGAAGTCGTTTCCAGCCTACAGTATTCACTACACCAGAGCTCATAATCTTAAGACAACAATATTTAAATCCTGACTTGAATATTAAGAAGATGTATACGTCATAGAATGTGAAAAGAAAAATGAAAGAAAAATATTACTATAATGTATTCTCTAAAAAATTTAATTTACATTTTAAACAACCATCAAAGGATATGTGTCAAATCTATGATGCTTTTCAAATTCAATCTTCAGACGATGAGGGAATTAAGATGTCAAAAATTGAAAAGGAAACTCACAAATGGCTGCCGATCGGATGGCAACATCATGAAAAATTTTCGTATTTTCTTTTGACTTTTATCTATTAACATTTGTTTATAAACATCTGGTTTTGAATATTTCTGAAGAAAAAATCGGGAACAAATTTTAAATTTAGAAGATCGGGTGCAGCAATTGAAGAAATAATTTGATTAATTTATAGTAAACTATTTAGCACCTCAAGTTTATTGTGAAGAGAACAACTGTTTTGCTTAATCAGTAAACAAAAGATTTTGTAAAAATTTTTTATTTTAATTTGAATAAAATGAAATAGTTCCAGGTTTCTTTATACTTTAACAAATGGTAACCATTTTCATCTTTGTATACATTTTTTTAAGAACTACGATACCTCAAACTTTGGAATTAATTAGTGAAACGCAAACTTGAGCCAAATACAAATCCTGAGTCAAAAATTACACTCTGAGGTGTTGTGGGAATGCAGTGAAATCATTGAGTTTATTATTTTTTATTGGGAAACGTACACCCTTAGATTGTAAGTTGGTTGAATATTTCATATTGATATTGCTATGTGTATTGTGTTGAGGGTAGTAAAGACTGCAGTTTATTGCAGATTTCCCCACTGGAATGAGTACTTTTAGTAGTTATTAAATATATATCGCACAAACAACTAGGTACCTTTTCCCTTTTTAGTTGTATATTGTCAATTGTTGTCATACCAATAGTCCATAATCTTCAGTTTTCAGTAAACATAGTATTCTTTTATCACTGTAGTTTGTCTACGTATTTACAACTTATACGCGCTTTAATAATAAGACATCAGAACGAATGGCACACTTGGCAAAATCATAAGTAACAGTATATTTTTGTATTGTTTTAGGGCAAAGTGATTATGGATCGATACCAAGCAAAAGCCGGAATACACTTTTAACTTTGTCAGAATGTGAAGCTAGTCTAATAACAAATATTTGAAATATGCATATTAATAGACATATTTTATTTATTTGGTTGTTTATTGTTAAATCATTTTACCGATACGCTAATGTTAAGTGTGCTTGATATAGAAAACTACGCTGCAGAGACCTTAATAATTTTCTATACACACTACTGCTTAAAGTATGCTTCTTTACGCACTAGTTCGTAAACTGAAGTTTTACGCACTCGAAAGTGTGTAAAGTATGTACTTTATCAAAGATATTTTTTGTCTTCATTGGTTGCTAGATTTTCTTTTCTAATACACTATTAAATTTTGATGGCCTAGAATGATTTCCATACGAAATTTCCAATGGTCGTATGCTTTTTCATCAAATTGAATCACTCTAAATTTTTTGAATACTTCTTTGGAAGACAATTTGAGGTTTTATTCACTTTCACAGGTTTCAATAACAAATACACTTTTTCAACAATTCCTCGGCATCAAACAGTGCTTTCTGGGCCCATAACCTGTTGTTTTTTGTGGAGTGTCGAGTGATTATATTTTATTGTTAACGGTTCTTTAACATGAATAATAAATTTGATACTTCGAAGTAGATTTTTTAACCCTATAGTGCGCATTGTAGCAAATCTGATACACCATTCTTTTATATAACCTAATTTGAGTCTGACCAACATAAACTCGTTTATGCGCTCTGTAGCAGGTTTGATACAACCTGCGACACCATAAGAATATTATTCGGGCATGACTTATGTTGGCGTGTAAAATTGATTACTTTGTTGTTGGCGAACATGTATGTGCACAAGAATGTGAAACCTCCTTCGGTTTTTGTTGTTTTTTCTTAGTTATTGTTTTAATTAGATGGTAAGTAAAATAAACGTGTTATATTAGATTTATTCCTGGATTGATAATTTTTTTGGTTGTATCAGGTCTGCAACATAGCGTTTGTTACAGGGACAAGTGGACAATAAGAAGCCATTATCTGAACGTGAACTATAGGAAATTGCAGTGAATTTTTGGAACAGTGAAGACGACTTGGATGTTAGCAAGTCTAGAGCATATTCGGAAAGTGAAATTCGAGAGCAAACTATCAATGACATGGACATTGATATAGAAAACCTACTTCTAAATTTATTTAATATAGTGTCAGTTACTGCACAGTGCCAGAATGGGGTATGGAAGAAGAAAAATCTACACCTTATGCTTTTTTCAAATAGTGGCTTGTAAGGATTTCAAACTATCTAGTTGAATCAATCCTCTGAGAACATTATGAAGTTTTTATTTCTGGCAATTATATATTTATGTGCTGATTTTTGAAACACTGTGGACACAACAAATGCTTAATCAAATTAGAAAAAAATTCATTAGTTATTTCTGAGTCAATAAACCACTTCGTCGAACCACAATCAAGTAAAATAAAATTTTTATATTATATTCAGGTAAAATAACATAAGCCAATTCACTTGCATCTGCTGCTAAATGGAATATTTGATATTAAGGTCGTTTTATGTTATGAGGCGTTTCTTGAAAATGTCTGTTTGGGCCAGCAACATTTTTACTATCAAATACGTGCTCTTGCAATTCATTATTTTCAATCTAACCTAATCATATCATATTGTTCCTCGAAATTATCATATTTTTTTTTCAATTTTGTGTTACATAATTCTTCCAAAGCAAAAAATTATCTGGGTTGCATAGATTGCTAAAATGAATGTGAATTTGAGTAATTTATATTATTTTGAGTTTCTTGATGAAGATCTCGTATTTTCACATAATACATATATAAAAAAATGATTAAATACGCATAACTCAACTACAAAGTGAAAATAAACGATTGCTCAGAATCTTCATTGTTAACCCATACTTGATTTAAATTAAAACTTTCTTTTGGGAAAGAGCTGAGCCGCAGAATATGCCGATTGATCTGTATAATTATTATAACAAGGAGGAGAAATTTGGACTGACTGATGTGGAGGAATTTGAATTTCCCCCTGCCCGACTTGTGGTATTCGTTGGACTACCAACATTGAAGTACTCAGTTGTTAATCTCTTAATAGAACCTGTAGAGATTAATTAGTTGCCGCACTAAATAATCGCCTGTGTGCGGGGTCTCATTAAATAACGTGTTCTATTTTTGTGATTAAAAAGTTGTTTAAAGAAAATTGCCAGTGAGCGGCCCCTCTTAAGATAATTACAATAGAAATATATGTTACTCAACCGAAAGCAAGTATTCTTAAACTCGCCTTTTATATTATTGCTCTTGAGAACATAGGCGATCTTGCTAGAGTTGTTGAAGGAAATCGACTGTGGGATGCGTGCCGTCAGTATTTTCTTATGGGAACCTATGTTGGGTGACGACACAGCATAGGAATATACTTATATTGTGGTGACACAAATAAAACTAATAAAATTGATATTGACAAGAATGTCAATGCAGTTGTACCAACTTAAACTGTTTTAATTGATATTCAACAGCGTCATCTATGATATCAAGCGTTTACTTGAACAAACCTTTATATATTACGATGTTTGTTATATTGAACGTTCCCAGTATGGAGTCGATTTATAACGTCATTTCTACTGTTTATCATATTTCGGAATTCACCAATCAACGAAAATCGATTAGTAAATTCTCATTAATCGAAGTTTACGATTATACGTGTGTCTATTGAATTTGGTGGAGTAGTTTTGTTTTTCCTTATATTTTAGGACTTTTACAGAAATATAAAGGTTTTTTATTTGCTAGAATTATTTCAATTTAATGATAAAAAGCTGTATGTGAAAACAACACTTCAATTTCTAATATGGATAGATTGAAATCAAAGTTAAGTAAAATTTTGTACACAGTAGATTTTATAGCAGATGAAAAACTAAGTATAGAGGAAAATCTAAATCAGATTCTTAATCAGGTAAAATAATTCAAAAGACTATGTAAAACCATATAAAATTGTCATTTTCAGGTATTTGCTAAAGTTAATCATTTGAAAGGAAATAGGGAAAATCTTAAACACAGGCATGTTTCTCATGTTCAAAGATACATTCTACAAGTTTATCAACAATTTTGTGAAATAAATTCAATTTTAGATGTACTATTAGAAG
This sequence comes from Diorhabda sublineata, assembly GCF_026230105.1. Lineage (NCBI taxonomy): Eukaryota > Metazoa > Arthropoda > Insecta > Coleoptera > Chrysomelidae > Diorhabda > Diorhabda sublineata. The sequence continues at coordinate 29,744,956 of NC_079476.1, forward strand.
AAAACATTGTTAAGACGCTAGATGTTTCAACTGTAAATAATGATCTAGGTAATGTATGAAGTAATCAAAAAGATTTAATTTTAATGATTAAGCAATAATTTCAATTAGAAGATAGATGTAGGTATTTTGTTAATCTCTGAGCCAATAGACTATATCATATCACCTTGCCAATTTCAGGCATAAAGCACAATTTAATTTTATTTATACTTTGAAATCTAAAAGAATGGAAGCAATATTTGCTTCAGTGAATTTTGAAGGTTTGAGCAACTTACAATAAATGTGAGTTTAAAAGTAATTTGGAAAATATTTTTAATAATGAATAATTGCTTTATGTAGTGTGATTAAGTGGCTTTCCATTTTTATACCCAAATTATTATTTTTTTTGGAATTATTTTAAACAAAATATTTATTGTCAAGGCTTTGTAAAAGCTGCTAACTAAGTGAAATAATAATCCAACTTTGCTGAGGGATATGAGAATGTACCTGATAGATTTGGATATTTTTAGATGAAAGATTATTTGAGCTCTAATTATAATGAGATGTTTAAATTTACTTTTATTTTTTCAAATTTATTATTGTAAATTATTTCTTATTTATTTTCATGAATATGCTACCATATTTTGTTTCACAAATAATCTTGATTTGAATAGAAATCTGATTGATTTCTATTCCAATGAAAAGATAAGTATGGTACCTACTCAAAGCAGTTTTTTTATTGAAATTCACTGGGATCTGAAGTTAGTTGTTATCAACTTTACATTTATATTTCTATTTATAACAAAATATTTTCCAATATGACATATTACCTATACTACATATTAAACTGATGTGTTATTAAAATCTAATTCTAGTATGAAGTAAAAGAGATAGATAAAAAACTAATTACTGCAAAAAAGCAACAATGTTTGCCTTTAGATTTACATTTTATTGAATTCAAGATTATATTATATTTATTATATTATTATATATAAATAAATTGTATATAATGAATAATTGTTTCAGATTCTAGTAAAAAAACTCCAACAGAACTTTTATCTTTTGGCCAAGAACTAGCTGAAACTTACGAAACTGAACAAGAAGATAAAAATTATGAAAAACAAAACTTGAAACAATCTTCATATGATTTTAGGCAAACATTTTTAAATAAACAAAATCTGTCAGATATAAAAGACTACTATGAAAAAGCTTCCACTGGCTTCCAGACTGTTACAACCACAAGTACTCCAATGCCTGGTAGCTCATTTTCACATACAAATCAATGTCTTCAAAGAGATTTTGAAGTTCCAGAAAAAGACTCCAATGCTGAATACAAACAGTTGAAGGAGGTAGATAGTGAACATGAGCTGATAGAACATATAGAAAATAAAGAACAATTGACTGATTCAATTTCATCACGTTCCGTTATAGATAATAAGATAGATACAAGTATTGAAAATGAGTCCAAATACTTGCATAATTACACAGCTTTAGATAAATTGAATAATTTTAAATCAAAAGTAGATGAAAATCCTGGACTTTTTGATTTATCGGAAGATTTCACTTTAAAACCATCAGGAACAGGGACAACAATACATAATTTCATTCTACGTGCTCAAGAAAATGTCATAAAAGATAGTAAGAAACAGAAGAATGTTAAATATGGTAAATGTACTTTGAAATACTTATTTAATGTATCATTACTTCTAAGAAAATTTGTTTTGAATCGAGTTACCTCATATAGGTATAAATTTTCGTGTTTACACTGAATTTTGAATACATTTACTTATGAGAAACACAAAAATCTAAAGAACTGAAGTACATTGTAAAACATAACATATTTTTAATTACTTATCAACAGTTTCTTATACATGAGATTGTGTCGCTCTAATTATTATTTTTTGTTTTTATTTTCTACACATTTCATATAACTTGATAATTATGAAAATTGAAAATATAATTGGGAAACAATAGTGAACAAAATCTTTGGTAACAAGGGATCAAAGAAATGAACTAAACAGTATCTGGTATATATAGATAATCTCATATCTTTCAAGTGTAAGTCTATCAAGTTTGATTATTTATTTATTTGTATCTGTATCAATCTATATCCATCAACATTTTGTTTTAAAAAAAGAAATTATTTAAGAATAAATCTGGTAGTCTATGTCACACATGTGAAAAAATAATTGTATCATCAAACTTATTTTCCAAATAATTTTTAACAGGGCATATATTATATACTGAAACTGTGTAGTAAACAAGGATTTTTGAAATATTTCGATTTTGGATCATACATTAACAAAATACCATATGTTAGAAATTTCTTTTTGGAAATGGTTCTTTAGTGATTTATATTTCAAAGTATTTTTTCTTTTTCTGTGTACATTTTTTTAGAATTGCCATCTCTCAGCTTTTAACTTTAAAATGAATCAACAAAATACAAATTTAAAGACATAATATTAACACACACATATTCCCACTACACTCTGGTCAAGTGTAGCAATAATCTAGTGGAAAAGTCAAATTTATTATATTTTATCGCGAGTTTCTATTGAAACTTACAATAGTAGATTGTGATTAAATTGGTTAAATTATTATTATGTCCCGTAAAAAAAATTCCTATTACCTTATTGTTATAGTGCTTCTTATTCTGCTCTTTTTATGGAATATGATTAAGGCAATCAATTTGTTTTTGTATTAATTACAACTTATTGAATCAAAAATGGTTTTTAGTAAAGGAAAACCTCTTTATTTGAATTGTTGTAAAAAATGAATTGTTTGTTTTTAGCTGAAGCAAATATTTCAATTTGCAGTTAACATTTTAGCATCTGTGAAACTGTATTGCCATATATTTTGCTTTTTGGTTGAATTATAATCATACTTGTGAATATCTTGATAAGCAAATAATCTGTATAGACAAAATATTAGAACTGAGTATTTCCTTTAGAAAAACTAGATAGAGATCTGTTCACTGACTCGATTGGATTACTGCAATAGTGGTAGTTATAACCCACCATATACAATAGTTTGGGTTTTCATTTTGAACATAATTTTCTTTAACCAACAACTGCAGTATTCAATGGTTTAGTTTGAAACTTATGAATTGAAAATTATCAATAATATATAATTTTTTTAGTTTACTCTAGAATAAATTAAGGAGAAAAGTTGAGTTGTGACATGTTAAACTATTTCCATAGCTAGAATGGTGGATACTCAGTATCTTTTGAGATAATAGTAAACTAAAAAAAAATTATATTTCGAATTTTCTTAAAAAACAATTTTACTGCGATAGATTGGATCTGACATAGGCTTAGAATAAAATGTTATTGAAAGGCCTATATGAATTTCTCAACAATTCTATTTTTACAGAAATCAAATTTAAAGAAACACCTAAAGTTGGTGAATATTGTATTGTTAGTCACATAGAATCACCGGATGAGTTTTATATACATGTTGATATAATGTCAGTAGAGAAAATTGCCACAGATGTAAATAATTATTGTCAGCAAGTTGAGACAGTCAATTATGCTTCAAAACAAGAAGCTCTAGATAAAGTTGGAAGGTTTTGTTTTGCACTTATCGAAAATGAATCTTGGTATCGTGTTGAAATTTTAAAAGTGAGTAATATGCAAACATAAATTTATAACTTGCTAATATTCTTATTTAGATTTTAAAGTTGAACTAACACATATGAAGTTACTAACCTGTTCTTATTTGAAAAGAAAAAAGCAGCTGTCTACTTGAAATATAATTCAACACATCTGTACTTAGCTTGCATTCAAATTAAAATGAATTTGTAGTAAATATTTTATTCAAAAATCCGATTTATGAGCTGTAATCATTCACCCAGTAAGTCAATACAATTATTGTATTGTATTATTATTAATTTTAAGCCATTTGTAGCAAACTTTTTATTGCCAGTTATATGGGCTCCTCATCCATCCGTAGGGGTGGAACCTCGTGCGGTTTCAAAAAAAAAAGAACAATTTTCTATACCAGAACCTATTTTGCGTGACATAATGATGGGTAACAAAATATAAGAATGGCCCCGTGCAAAACTGTCTACCTATAAAGCTTTCAAAGAATAATTAGGTTTCTGGTGCAAATTTTGCCAATTTAGTGTTCTAGCAAACTTTATGTCGTTTATATACCGAGCTGTATATATCAGTGTGTAATCAATATTTTAGTAAATTGGATTTGATTTGTAAATGACTTTTTATTTAATAGCTTATGCTCTCTCAGCTTTTATGTACATAATATGTTTTATATAAAATATTAAAAAATTGTAGATTGAAGAAAATGAAGATGTTTTGGTACGTTTAGTAGATTATGGAAACAAGGAATTGGTGTCTTACAAAAATTTACTTAATCTAACTGAAGAATTGAGCTCTGTTCCTATGCTAGCCATTTGGTGTCATTTTCCTTTGGTAAGGATTTCCATACTTATTGTTGATTGAATTGTACTCAAATATTTCTTCAAATCATAAATTAACATTTAGTTTTCTTCTATTTACATAATATATATAAAACAATGAAGATAGAACTCTTGTAGCAACAATGCTACTATCAAAATTTATCTATTTAGTATTCACGTTAAGTTGGAATTTGTGGAACCATTGGTGACATTCTTACTAAACACATTGTTTACACTACCACTACACCAACACTCGCAATTACACTGTCCGACACGCGTTTCGATAACCAAGTTATATTCTTCAGAGCTTGAAGGTAAACTGTTTACGTTGCTTACAGTTTACCTTCAGTCTCCGAAAACGATAACTTGGTTATCGAAACGCGCGTCAGACATTGTAATTGTGAGTGTTGGTGTAAACAGTGTGTTCAGTAGTGTTCACGTTGATAAAAGATATCAAGTTTTATTTTGTTAATATGCTAAAAGTTATAAATAAACATGAATATTTGATATTCAGTAATATTGATGCTTATAATTCTAGCTATATCCTCCCGGTTCAACACGTTTACATAAGTTAACATCTTGGCCTATAACATCCATTGAAGCTATGAACAGTTTTTGTGAAGGCATTTGTTTTACAATAGTGTATGCCTCCAGGGAAAGGTGAGTTTTGTGCTTAAAAGTTTATATTTATTTATATGTAAATCAAATGATTAAGTGGAAGATGGTGCTGAAAAACGACTATAACCTTAACTTTCCCGACAGGAGACTCTTCCTCGGGAAATGGTCTTCAGCCTCGATTAAGGTTTTTAAATAACTGGTAGTCAGATGAGGTGGACAATTGATATTAAATTGGACGCCACCAGTTTTATAACGAACGGCGTTAAAAGTGAATAAAAAAGGTGGAAAAGCTGTAAAAACCTTATAAATTCAATTAATAATAAAAACTAAACAAACTAAAACTATCCCCGGACACGATTATCCAAATTAATATTTATTGCTGAGAACAATAAAAAAAGTTTCAGCAACAAATAAATTTATTGAAAAAAATAACAAATTATCCAAAAGTGCACAAATAATAAAAATAGTTATAAATTAGAAACAACTCAGATTTATTTATATATTAAAGATTAGGCAGCCTTCAATCCGGCAGCTGTAGAACTTTGGGAAAAAAATAAAATGAGGAAGGAAACGGGAACACAGATGGAAATTACTGAAGAAGTAGTAGAAAGTAGAAAGGACAAATTTGAATAAAAGGAGCTCTAGCTCTACATTTAAGAAAATTGAAATTATATTTTTTAAAATGTAACCAAACAGAAATCTATTCTGTTCGTTCAGTTCCCCAAATAAATAGAAATACGAATTTATATCAAAAGTATTATACAAAATTTGCTTAAAACAAAAGGAAATCTATTAAGATAACTGGAATTTTTGTAAGCACAATAAAAAAGCAAACAAACTCAACAGCGACTATAAAGAATGAAATCACTACAAATTTACTAAAATTCACTTTAATTTAAGGTGTAGAAGAAGCATTCAAATACATTCTGAGGTTTTATTGAATTTTTTGAATGAAGTGGCAGGTCGATAGCAAATTATTTTCTTCAAAAACTCTAACGTTAGAATAAATGAATCAAAAGTGACTACTGTGTTACAATACATGCACAAATGAATATTCAAAATGTTTGAAGAAAAACGTAACAAGCCGAATGGCATGGTTCAAGACTGCAGTTTTCTGAAAAATTTGACATGAACAACAATCTATTATAAAATATCTTATTTTCTCATGAATCCAAGTTTATGTTAAATAGTGAGGTAAATCAATGAAATTGTCGATATTAGACGGACAAGAATTTACAAAGGATGAAGAAGGGCCGTCGGTACACATATAGAGTTAATATTAAAGATAGAGAGTGGGATAGGGAGATTTGTTCTATGTGGAAAAAAAGAAAGAGCATCAGCTTACCTCTCACTACTCTATTCTGATTGGTGTTTTATGTATAGTGTTTATATTAAATACTCAGTTGGAATAGAGCAGAGAGATATAGAGACTGGTATACCAATGTTCTTTCTTTCTCTATCGGCAGTCGCAAATCTGCTTGAACAAGGTTTTATACCATGCTCTCTATCAATAATATTAATTAAATTTTGATTGATGTTGAGTGTTGATGACTCAAAATAAAAGTGTCTTATTATTGTTTTACTTTTTAATGTCAAAATTTTTATTACATTTTTATTTTCCTCATCACCATCCGAAATTTCATACTAGGTAGGACTATAATATCAAGAATGTCATTAACTCTAAACATACTAAACGCCCAGAAATAGTAAATGAGTATGGATTTTAAATCAAATGATAGAACTCATATTCTTTGATAAAACTCAACTATGTACGGTATAAGAAATTCTTACAAAAAGAATTAGTACTTCAATTGTCTAAGTTTTCTTCTAATCCTGTACATGCTAATATAGACACCTGGTATTAACAACACCGTGCTCTTTTCCACTTTGCATGGCCTATTCTTAAGTAACTCATTACTGTATTTCCAAATAGAAGTAGATTCCTTTTTGTACGTATACTTTAAAAGCTAAGGTTTTTAAAATCATATTTCACGGGAAATATTGAGGAACTTAAGGAAAAGCATAAAAAGAAAATTGTGTCGATGGACAACATTATAAGCATTTATTTAATTGAATTAATTAAATGCATTTATTTGATTACTTGTTTCAACACTTTGTTACTTTTTATTATGTTGCAATTGCTTAGGAATAAAAGTGATATTTATCAGTTATATATACAAACATTTTAATAAAATAATTCTAAAAATGACAGATGATCTTGACATAGGACACGAACCGCTTCGACTTTCAGGAGCGGTTGAGGAGTTCGAGCGAGCTAGAGGACTCAAAATCAATGAACAGAAAACCATGTACGTCTCAAGGAGAACTCCAACCTCCCAAACCACGTTCCAAGTCAGAGAAAATCGCTGTCCTGTCTGCCACCAATTGGGGCCTTGATAACTAAAGATAACGGCGTGATAACAGAGATCAAGGCAAAAGTTGCTGCGGGGCGAATTTGGTGGCGTTCATCCGGGCGGCGCGTCTTAGGTGGCTTGGACTCGGGGAGAGGATGCCTTCTGATTGATACCCGCGCAGAGCCATGTATGGAGTTCTTAGAGGACGGCGAATGAGAGAAGGACCGCGCAATCGCTGGTTGGAGGACGTTGAGGCGGATCTGATCCAACTAGGGGTTAGATTTATAACTATATCAACTAGGAAGCTTAAGGAACTTTTCGAGACGACAGAAACGACATTAAATTGGTGATCGCCTTTCTTACAGGTTACTACCTGTCAAACAATAGGTATGGCAGAGGGCAGCTGGAGATTCTGGAAGGAAGCCAAAGCATCTACTCTAAAAAAACCTTCCTATTTCAACACAAGATTTGGATACCTTAGAAGGGATAGTACTAACACCTCTCCCTATATATTTTTTTCGTATAAATGCTCTTGATTATTTATCAATTTCAATAAATGACCAATACATTCATTACAGTGTGAATATATTTTTCAGCAATAATTCAGTAGCTATTGATTTTTCATGTGAAGATATTGAAGATACCATAGGACAGTTGCTGATGGATGGCAACTATGCTGTTCAGATAGTAGAAGGTTGTAAGTAGTATTTCAAAATGTTTCCTATAACTTTGTAAGAATATTTACTTTCAAATATTATTTTACGAAAATTAATATAAATTACTGATACACTTTGTTTATCCAAAAAATGTTATTAACCCACAAATTACCCATTACCCACTTTTTTAATTTACCTATTTTTTTTAAAGACAGTTGGTGGTTTTACTTTATTTTAACGTAAAAAATATAATTTTTTTTATTAGCTGTCTATATATGACATGTTCTTTTAAAAGGATAGTAGTAAAATAAGTAAAAAAATATATTGTAATAAAAAATTACAATTATATTGTTATATATTATTGGGTGTAACGGAATATTACATTTTTCACACAAAAACTAGACTTTTTTTTTGTAGTATCCACGTAGAGACTATTTTTCCTGTTAAATTAAAGATGGTTCATAACGTCATATCTTGAGAGTAGATTCTATGTTTTCATTAAAGCGTTTGTGTAATAGTTTTTGGTATCTTCATACTTTTTGTGGCACACTGCTGTAAATCAGAATTCTACTTGTGGAGATTAAGTTACTCCACAGATAAAATGCATCTACGATGGAAATTATTAACTAAACAAATGTTTCAACAGTTTTAGTGATTTGAAAACAGTATAAAATTTTGACAAGTTTTATTAATATTATCTTAAACAATGGCGTTTCTCCCAATCTGACCAAAAATACGTTCTAAGGCATCTTTGTACATCCTGAATAAACTCTACTCATCACAATGGCGTTTGTCTGATAAAAAGCCGTTCAATAATAACTGAGATTCTAAAGTCTTTATGGCATCTTTGTACATCCTGTATAAATTCTACGTGAAATAAAGCATTTTTGCACCGTTTCGTTGAGGTTATTATATGTAAAGAATCATAATATCACTGTTGAAAAGCGATTTTTTTAAATTCCTTTGTAATAAAAAAAGAAGTGCCCATACAATATTTTTATTGTAACATATAACATTACAATTAAAAAATTTCCTAATTTATATTTTTGCATCTAAGTCTAGAAATTTCATTAATTTTGAGATAAAATACCTTAAGTATGAGCAACTTTGAGCGCCATTAGTAAAAGAGAAATTTCCCATTATTTTGTGACGTATGTGAAACTAGTAGTTAAAAGTTTCACCCATAGATTGTGTTAGTTTGATCACAACAAATTTTCTTATCTTTTAAATATAAGTGACCTTAGTACTGGAAGATTTTTTTCCTGTTACAGGGGATGTGAATAGTAGTTAAGACGTGTGATGGTATTTTTTATAAGTATTCATATTAATCACAAAGCAAGATAGTGACTGAATAAACTACTTTTAAGTTCATCGGCCACTACCAGATGTGTTAATTAGTAATTTAATATGAAATTATAAATGTATTCAAAGATATTTAATATTGACAACATGTATTGATGTGAATGTTTTAATAATGTTTGAAAAGTAATTTTCTATTTTGATATTAATAAATGATTGTGAAATTTTATGAAGTATTTCATTTGATATGTAATGAATGTACTATTTAATATTGGTATTTATGTTTGTTGAAAGTATTCATTTGGAATTACCTTTCAATTTATATATCAAAAGATGAAATATGAAATGATTGGATCAAGTAACAAATATTACATTTTTCAAATGTAAAAAGCTAATGTTAACTTCTCTCATTTGACTTACACAAATGAAAAGAGCTTGCAAGCTATTTTCTTACACATTCAACATTAGCTATTGAAAATTTTCTCCTTATGATCAACATAGTTCTATAAAAATTGATGCATCACAAAGGACTAAATCCATTTACTTGCTGCAGTGCACACACTGTGTTGAACGTATAGTATAACCCTGTAACCGTCTTATATCTATATAATAGATAATATTGTTGTGCAGGAACTGGTCAAAATTGCCCTTTTTACCTCGACTTCAAACACTGTAACTACACCGACATACTTTCCGTGTTCAGAAATACACTATTACCTGACGATATCCAATTGTTAAGCTTAAGAACTGTTAGCGTTAATTGTGTTTTAGCGGTCTTTGATAAGTTTTCCAGTATGTGTATTCACAAAAATTTTTCTTTAGATCTAGATAACGAAAATGATGTTGAATTGGACAGATTTCTACACGATATAGACACTGTAGAACCTGATAATATAAATGAAGCTGTCCTAGGATATGATCCAAGAGATGAGGCTAGAATATGTAGATTCACAAAACCCGATGGAACTTGTTATAAAGGAAAACACTGTAAATTAGAACATTTTTTCTTACCAAAAGGTAAACAGTGAATATATTTGAAAATTTGATTGATAATAAATTTTTTTGTAGATGGTTTTACAACAGACAAAGAAAATATATTTTCTGAAGCTATGTATTCGTTGATATTACCTCCAATTAATTCTACAATCATGATTCTTATCACAAGTTATATTGATACGTGTAGATTCTATGGACAAATTATTAACAACCCTCATAAAAAAGGGAGTAAGTAATATGTTACACGGTTTCTAAGATTTGTTGAATAAAAAATATGGTAAAAGTCTAAAAGAATGTATATCAAATTTTTGACTCAATAATTCAATGTGAAAACCAATTTTCTTATAATAAATACAACTTTTTATTTCAGAATACTCTCTAGACTATGACATGAATTTGTTGCTAAAAGAAATGAATTCTCCTCAAATTATTAAGACTTATGAATCTTATAAGATAGCACCGGCTATTGGAGAAATTGTTATAGTTAAATGCAAAAAATGGTTACGTGCAATTGTACGAGAGGTAAGAATACATGAAACTGGGATTGCAGCAGAAGTAAAGGTATTTATGGTATATAATTTATATATTTTTTATTAAAATAAATAAACTTTTATTTAGTATTCTATTCAAATAATCATTTCAGTTATTCATAGTGGACACAGGCGACAATATTACAGCTTCCATTGAGGCAGTAAGGAAAATAAAACCACATTTTCTACAACTACCTTTCCAAGTAAGTACTCAGCACATTCTTACCAATCCTTCAACCTTTGTTTTCCTTACGAGCTTGTTAGCAGCTAGGTGATTATTTCCTTATTATGGGATCAGTAGATCTTGCTTTTATACATTTTTTATGGAAATTATAAACTTCATTATGTGTAGCTGCCTTCAAAACTTTCCCTAATAAAACCTATTTGTTGTGTTGCACTATTCCATCTTGCTTTTAATGAACTGTTTTTAGGGAATTATAAATTACTTTATGGTTAATTGTCTCCAATATTCTCTCAGATGGTGACAGTGTTCCAACTTGATTAATAGCAATGTAGAATAACGATTTTACTACCTATAAATATAATGTCATGCTTACTTGCAACATTATTTTTCAATGATTTTAATACCAGTTTAATTTTTATGATCCCATAATGATTTACTCATTTTAGGTCGTTGAATTCTACATTTATAACTACCAAATGTCAAAAAACAGCTCAGCTCACGATGTCAGAAAATTCTTCAATGAAAATTTGTATTTGCACAACTTTCTTGCCACAACAAAGTAAGTAACTACAAGAAAAGTATTTGTGAATAACTTTGTATAGATTGTGTTCGAAACAGCGTAAAATTGTGTTACAGTATTAAAAAACTATGAAAACTATTGAGTATATAACGATACAAAATTTCATCTATTCTAGAGTAAAAAATTTGAAAAATCTTGTTTGTTTCTCTCAAATCTACACCTATTGTGTGTACACTGGATCCCATTTTGGTTGAGACTGTCCTATATGTATTATATATATATATATATATATATATATATATATATATATATATATATATATATATATATATATATATATATATATATATATAAAGAAACACAATTTATATTTAAATGATTCCAATTATTGAAAAACTTGAAAATTGCTTGTTTCCCGTGTGGTTTTTTTGAATGGGCTCAATAAATCTACACAATTTCTTATTATTTTGCATTCTTCGGGTAAAAAGCTGATGTCCCATTGCTTTTACTTTATAATCTCAATGAAAACCAAGATACTTATGATTGAAGAGTTCTTCAACTGCATTAAATTCTTTCAGGATTATTATTGAATAATTAAAATAGTATGCAATTTTTTCATAATTTCTTTTTTGTCTATAATACTTTGTTGCAATTTTAATCCATTTTTAAAACATAATTGTAGATTATATATCTTGAATTGTGATAATGATGTACTGTTAGAGAACCAACGTCTCCATAGTACAGTGCTCAAGCTATACTCTATTGTAAAATTCATACATTATTAGTTTTTTGCAATAATATCTCCTGTGTAGAAATCACTTACAAAGGAGAAATAAGAAACAGCATTTTGAATGTCACTATTAAAAATCAGTCGATCGTTGCTGCTATTGATATTAAAAATTTGCCACAATCAGATAATGACTGCAAATTAAATTTTCCTGTGCATGGATATAAAATATTTTTAAGATTTTAACTGACTTCACTTTTTTTAACCACAAATAGGCAGTATTGTAAAATTTTATATATATTCTAGGTCCTCGAATGCCCCTTTAAAAGTAGAGCTTAAGAATCTCAATGGAAGGATGGTAATTGGATCAACATTAGAGAAAGAGGGTTATGCTGAGAGAAGAACAATAGATATCCATGTTTCAGAAACGTGTAATTTAGATTTAGGTTGAGTCTAATTACTGCCAATTTGTGATGTATTTTATTATTAATTTTTAAAACGACCAAAAAGTAATAGAATTGAATAAAATGTATATTTAAATAAATTGTGAACATTTTTACTTGTTGATATATTTATATTTAGAGTGAATAAACGTTACATTATAATCTCAATAGATCTCTTTCCAAGTACAGAGGAAGTGTCTGAGAAGGTCATGTCCTCATTCTTACAAGTTTCTAGTCTAAACATTTTCCACGTTGGCGTGTGAAAGCAGAACATTGTGTAACTAGTTGAGTTTTTTCTTATTTTTTATTAGTTGCTTCTCAAAGCGGCATTGTTCTATAAGAAAAATAGTGAGAAAGTAGCACATTTTCACTAATAATAATTCTTATTTTATTCAGTTTTCTGGAGTAACTATTTAGAGTGATCCATAGGAATCCGCCAGGGTACTTCTCTATCGGGTTTTTCTCATGAGACTATTTCTTGTAGAAGCATTTTCCTGGAAGGTTCTTTGCCATTAAAATACTTTTGTGCTTCTTTTTGGGAAAGTATAGTCCTGAATCACCGGGAACTCTAACCGAAAAGCAGCAGTATGGTTCGCTGCCGCTTTTATGAGTTTATTTCAGGTTCTATGTCCATGTTTGTCAAATGAATATTTATTTTCTTGAAACCTTAATCAATAATATTCTCTCATGCAATATTTATTTGGTTAAATATATAATTTAATTATATATTATAAATTGTAATTTACAATGTCATATATCAATTAGTTCATTCATTATAATTATTAGAATTGATAATTTTTTCTTTACTTTTAAATTAGTTTCGCATATAATTTTTTTCTTGATCAATTACCTATAATTACCAAGTTAAGAGGTACTCCTAACACATTTACTAACATTTTAACAGTTTGGTATAAATCTTCTGTAGTTTGAAATGATTTCTTGTTTATTTTCTCTTTTATTGCATGAAAGTAATGATAGAAATGATTTTGGCAATAAATTTTTTAATAAATATTTGAATGTTTAGAATGTTCAAGTTTGTAGTGATAGTATTTATTTTTTAATGTTCTGTTATGTTGATACCTGTTAAAGGCTACCAATCAGATTTATTAATTTGCATTTGAATTTTTGTTTTTGATATTAGCTTTAAATCATAATTTTTTTGTCAAAATATTAGAAGTTTCATAATTTTATGGAATGTTGGATGATGAATATGATGCTAGATTTGAAATAATAACCATTTTGCTTTTATTGTAAGTATTTACTAATACCCTTGTACATATTAATTTTGCAATTCGCTAATTGTACCCAAGTAATTACATAAAATGTTTCATTGAAACAGTACATATAGAAAAAAATGTCTTTAAGCTATTGTAGCATAAAATTTATTTTGAGATAATAAATTTCTTAAAAATCAACAAAAATTTTATAAAATTATTTATTAAAACCAGTGGAAACTCGATTAACCAGTCATCAGTTACAGGATGCATGATTATCTGAACCACCAAACTTGATCAAATAACTTAATACATTCAACAGGCAATGATAAAATATTTTAAACAAATTGAACTACATCTGTACCTATATTATAGAGGATTTCTCATAAATAATGTCTATTTTCAATGTTCATTTGGTTTATAAAATATTCGTACAAAAAGAAAGCATTAATATTCGAAGTAAAGTCTATCATTTTCAATGGTTTTAACCCAACGTTCAGCAAGCTCCAAGACCTTGGTAAATCAATTTTTGGGGTTTAGGATCAAAAAATTGTTGAATTGCATTTTCAACGTTTCTTTTCTTTTAAATTTTTTTCCCTCGCTATGAATTTCACCAGGGATCTGAATAAATAGTAATCTGATTGTGCAGGGTCCGGAAAAATGCTGGTTGTGGTAGGATTTCAATACCACCAAGTTGTTTGATCTCATTCTGCGTAACTTTCGCAGTTTTTGATTTATCCTTGTCTTATAAGAGAAACAGGTATCAGTTACTAAACCTATATATTTCTCTTTATACATCCGCATCAGCTGTCAACTATATACATCGGAGTTGAAAGCTCGACACACAACAAGACTTTCCACTCTAATTAACATCTGTTTGGGGCCGGTTCTGGTGATTGTCCTTTATCAAACCACTGATTATGATGGGACGAGGAACTCACACCTCTACATCTTGATAATTTGATGTTTTTTATTACCTCTACCAAATGATTTTAAATGACGATGTATGGTATCTTTATAAGGTTCCATGAAGTCCGATAATCTGCGAGTGATGTTACTAGGTTGTATTTCCACTGCTTTCCTTCTAACCTCAATATGCCTCGCAGGTGGACGACCTGCATAAAATCTCCACTATTAAAATCTACTCTGGACTTTTGTTTCTAATAATATCTTAAAAATACACTAATTTCATATTTATCGCACTCCATAGTATTTAATATAAAAACGTACTGCATCGCCAATATACAGAGAGAATTATTAAACGAAAGTGAAGCTATTCTTCATAGAATTTTAGAGATTAGTCAAAACACTTTATGACATGTTTAAATTAAAGCATATGAGTTTTTACATTATTTATGAGAGACAGTATTTCACTATTAAAAGCTCAATATTGAACTTTACTAATAACCTAGCAATATTAAGTACAAACAAAAATTGCTTTTTACCATTCATTCAATAAACAGAATGCCCAGTGACAACTATTAGTTCAGTTAATCTGGTCTCTACTGTATTTCTGAAAAACCATATTTTCTCCACTTTTTCATTTTGAGGTGATGTAAGAAAATAGTTTCAAGTAAGTCTGTTACCAATAGATTGTGAGATGAAAAATCAAATGAATAAATAAGTTTTAATTTGTTTTAGCATGGTTTTGGTGATATTTGTCCTGGTTCTGACAATATATATTCTACTCTTAGTAGGATAAGAATTGAAAATACAACAAATTATGACAAATACTTATATTCAATAAATTGATAATGATTATAAATTTGTTCAATATATTCCAATAGGTGGAGGGCCACCAAAAACCAAATCCCAAGATCTAGGATATTGAATCATTTTTGGCATTTTCACATGTAACACCTGAAGTACTTTTTCTAACACTGCCTGTGCATCTGGTCGATTATCACCTTCACTGATATATTTTCCCAACAATATACATTTTAATCCTTTTGATAACACTGCATATAGATTCAAGGCAAATCCTGCACCATTTACACGATATTTGCCAGATAGATCTTTGTCTAGTTGCTCCATATCTGGTAGGTTACACACATTATTTTGCAAATTATCCAAAAAATAGAATCTCTTTTTATTAATATTCGGTAATTCGTAATCGAACGCACTGGATAAAATGATAATTTGCTTAAAATTCAAGTTGTTTATACAATTATAGATGTCTTCAAAAAATTTGTTTGCCATTTTTGAATCTAATGTAGACCTCAACTGCATGCAAGCCACTTTTAACTTTTCATTTGAATACAATTCACATGCCATACAGATTTTAGGTGAACTAAAATCATAAGGATCTGCGCCAACAGAAGAAACTATTGAAGGATGCCACAACGATGCAATTTTTTGGAAATCGAATGTTTTAATGAGTAGATCCAATGTTAACTGTGGAACATTGCCCACTGAAACGCTTGGAATTAACAGTGTAAATTCATTTAGATCTACATTTTCAAAAAATTTTAATATCGGAGGCATCTTCTATTATATTCCTAGATTTTTGATATCAACTATAAATGACTAATCATAAACAAATCTAAACTTTGTAGGTTAGATTCTTTTTCTTGAATACAGGTTCAATTGTTAATTTTATAGATATTTTACCCGACGCCTCAATAGGGGTAAAAATGCTGCTTTTGTAATTTGTACGTGTAGACTTGATATTATTAAAAAATTGCGATTGTTACACATTTTTAAAAATAGGCATATAATAGTAGCGTTGGTTAAACTATGGTAATTTATGTGAGTACAGAAGTATCCACACCACAAATCTAAACGCCGAGAGTTTGTCACACTGTGAAGTAATTAAGAAAGAAGACTTCTTGTTAAAAGTTGGATGTTGACGTTTCTGTAGTTTTAAAATGAAGTCGTAGATTAAAAATATTATCTTATGTATTTAATAAGGTCGAATTCAGTAGAACGACTGTATTATTGAATTTGCAACAATTCGGATACACCATGGCTCAAATATGCGAACCTTTAACTCTCTCAAGAGGTAATTTAGTTAAATGTGTGTTGTATGTAAACTTTATAAGTATATTCCAGATATAAAGAGGTCGATTGAGCTTCTTGAAAAACTTCAGAAAAGTGGAGAAGTACCTGCAACAAAACTTGCGGCTCTCCAAAAGGTACTACAAAGCGATTTTCTCAATGCAGTTCGTGAAGTATATGAACACGTATATGAAACTGTAGATATACAAGGTTCTCAAGATGTAAGAGCTTCAGCTACAGCAAAAGCCACTGTAGCAGCATTTGCAGCAAGTGAAGGACATGCACATCCTAGAGTAGTTGAATTACCTAAAACTGATGAAGGGCTTGGTTTTAATGTGATGGGTGGTAAAGAGCAGAATTCGCCAATATATATATCTAGAATTATACCTGGAGGTGTAGCTGATAGGCATGGAGGATTGAAGAGAGGTGATCAGCTTTTAAGTGTAAATGGAGTGGTGAGTACATATTTGCAGTCCTTAGAAGATAATTTATAAACAAATATTAAATCAATATAATAAACTTTCAACATGCCCTTATTTTATTATTACACATAAGATGTTGGATTTTAATTTTGATAAGAGTAGTAACTTTTGCATGAAATATAGAAGTATGTGAAATAATAGAAGTAATTTTTCCCATAGCTATTATTTAGAATATTGCTGCCTTTTTTTACTATGACTGAAATTAAAAGTCACCTAGTTTTATTGAATTCTCTAAATTAAAATAGCTATGGGTCATCAAATGAAGAGAAAACATACTTTTTAAAATCTATTTCATACATTGATATTTTCCATGTAATTTTATAGATTGTATACATTAGTTAGAAAATTAAGTGCCACATTTGGTATCCAATATAAACAGCTTATTTATGAATATTTTGTGGCAGCTCTGAAAAAAGGGCCAAAACAATTCTTATCACAATGCTTTAGATCTATTAAATTCATTATGTTCAAGTTTTCCATCTCTAGTGTTATTTTTTATATTTTATCAATTTTAAGAGTTTACCAACACTTGCTATAAAAAGTAGTTTCTCTACAAACCTGCACCAATCTATAACAAGTAATAAATTATTATATTTAGTCTGTTGATGGAGAAAACCATGAAAAAGCAGTGGAACTTTTGAAACAAGCTCATGGGTCTGTAAAATTAGTAGTTCGTTACACCCCTAAAGTGTTGGAAGAAATGGAACTTCGATTTGACAAACAAAGAGCTAGAAGAAGACAGCAGTATAATTAACTTTCAAACTAACTGTATGGAATTTATTACATTCTCATTTGAGATTATTTGAAGAAATTCTAATAAAATATTGATGGTTACCTTGATAAGAGATGACTGCATCAAATAAAGTGGGATAATTTAGATTCCCAAACAAATAGTATTAATTGAGAATTAATCCTTTACAAAATATGTATTACATACTGTTAATTAGCTACCGATAATAGTGAAGCATATATTTTTAGCTTTCAATGCCAGACATTAATAATTGACAAGTTAAAAGCACCATTGATGCTTCCATTTTTAGTGACATGATGAATGCTTTTAATGTATAGATTAGTTATTAATAAACATATAATTGTGTGTGTATTTTTAAAAAATAACAATTTTGTAGCGAAGAAAAATATTTATCTTACAAACTTTTTTATTAGAATATTTAATTTGTTCAGCTTCTGAAAACAAAACTTTAGCTACATTTTGCTTCAACAATTTTTCAAATCTTGTGTGCAATATTATGTAGAGTGTATGTCATATATAAAGATTGAACAATAAATGTTAATGAGAAATTTAATTGGTATTTATTTAACCACATCTTATATAAGTAGATATTATCTGAAGAAATTCATCAGAAAGCATTTTTTGATGGTAGTCTTAGGAATGAATCATATTTTGTAATAAAGGAATCCAGTTGAATAATTTGTTGTTACTAACAAATAAATTTTATGAGTTTCAAGTGATTATTGTTGGAGGTCTAGGAATTA
Organism: Diorhabda sublineata; assembly: GCF_026230105.1. Taxonomy (NCBI): domain Eukaryota; kingdom Metazoa; phylum Arthropoda; class Insecta; order Coleoptera; family Chrysomelidae; genus Diorhabda; species Diorhabda sublineata. The sequence continues at coordinate 29,763,863 of NC_079476.1, forward strand.
AAATAAAAAATCTTGCATTTGATAATTATATTTTTATACATTAAATACTACAAATATTGAAAGCTTATAACACGCTGGAAAAAAACTAAAATTATTAATATTTCGAGGTAATATTCGAATTGCAATTTAAAATAAATAAGTCGTACAAATAAAAAATATGACTAGATATAATTTTTAGACTCCTCTAGAGTCTAGAAAGTGGAGTATCTATATATTAATTTCTTTATGTAGTTATATTATGTGGAATTAATTTATACTAAAATGCACATTGAATTTTTATGTATATTTTTTACATTTTATTACACAATCCTATAAGAGATAAGCTCAACATATGTTAATTTCTAATATTACTTACTCTTGTGGACATGTATGTTGCTCAAATTACAACTTACTTATATTTAAACATACTTGACTAGAAAAAAATAGACGGTTTCAGAAATCATTCAAACGCAAACTATTCTTACTACTTCTAATGTGTGATTTTATGTCCATATAACATAATTTACCTTTATTAGAAAGTTCTCACTAAATGAAGTACCCCAAACTGATGTTTATTGAGAAATCAGTGAAGAGTAATTTTTTTCTGGAAAATGCTTCTAATTTTGATACTGAACTGATATATACAAAAAGTAACTAGATGCCTCTTCCACGTTGAACACTTGTAACAGCAATAAAAAATTTTATTTAACATTTTTTCATTGCAAGCTTATACAATGACCAAACTTCTAAATGTGAAAGCAGTTTTTGATTTTTTAATATGTTTAAAAACCTTAAACTCTTATAACATACTCCAACTTATATTCTTTTTCTGTGCGATTTAGTTCAATAAAATACAATTTCCTTTTACATGTGAGTAAGTCTATATATCAGGTGTAGCGACAACATGATAAATAATTTTATATTATAATAAGTAATGACGAATGTTTTCAAAATGTTCAAGAATTATGCTGAAATGGTGTAGATATCACATCTAAAAATATTACAATTTATGTAAACAATGCGCCACAAATTTTTTTATGGGAAGAAGTTTAAATTTTTACATAGTTATAACGTTCTTTTTTCTTTTCTTATTCCTATACATTTCCAGGCGTTAGTTAGACTCCTCTTCTACCCATTCTTTTCATGCTTTTCTGTACTTGACAAATACCACACAGGTTTCACTTGATTTTTTCTATCTTCACAATCAATTTTCATCTTGGTTTGAGTTATTCTTGGTGCATCTACCTCTATTATTATCCTTGTCATTCCTCCTCCCCACATCCATTGACTTGTTGTTTATTGGTGTGTTTTCCTTATGCCCTATTTCATTTGTCCCACTATTATTCTCAAACTTTTCATTTCAATCGACTCAACTTTAGTTTCATGCTCTCTTAACCAATTATTTACATATGTTATTGTAGGTATGTTATTACTCAATGGTTTTGTTTGATCTCTACTTATTTGTGACTTAGATCAATTACAACTTTTTTATAAAATAGATTTTTATACAAATTCTGTAGTTTCAATATGCGTTTCATCTGTATAAACTTTAAAATATCATTGTAGCAGTTAAAGAGGGGCTATTAAAAAATCATTTTAAGTGAGTTTATCAGTTACATCCTTTTCATCTAATTCGATTAAATCATACCAATCTTTTCTGAATTTACAACATACATACGTTGCAAGTATTTTAATAATTAGAGTAATAAAAATAGAATTTACACACTGTTGTTTTCATCTATTAAATAAAATTTTTAAAACTTGTTTGCGAAGGATCTATTACAAAGAGATTTTTTCATTTTAACTGCATATATTTTTATAAATTGTAGGCTTTTTGAAAATTTTCAATTTTTTCTCTAAGTACTTTAATTGTATTTCAGTGTTGCCTGAGTTACTTTTAGATCAATCCTCAACTAACGTTTCAAAATAATATTATCTCACTAGAGTTACTTGTGGTTATGAAATTATTTTGCATATTTTTGTTAATATTTTAATACATTCTGAAGTATGGTTGGTAGATACTGGGAGAACTTGTGGTGGGATTTTATATTTTTTGTATGTTCATAAAGATTTTGTCTTTTTCTCTATACAGTGTCAATATGTATTTAACATAAAATTCTATAGTTATCATCAAACAAAAAAGTTTCTTTTCATGTATTATATAAACATAAAATGAGAAACTTTATACTAAGATGTTTGTCATGAATAAATCTGATTTATTTAAATTAATATAATCGCCCTTCCTTTCCATATGCGTGCAAATGAATCAGAGGAAGTATTTTTACAAAACATTTAACTTAAAACATGCAACTTGCTGCATAAAGTAACTGAGTTTTTTACTAATTATAATCTCCCATTTTGAATCAAAATCTCAATCAATCTAGACAGCAATTTGATAAGAATCACAGTAATGTGTTTAAAAATAGTTATAACAATAACAATAATCATTCTAAATATAGAATAATTATAAATATTTACTGTTGCGAAACAATTTGAATATCAATATTACCCTCCAAAGACAACAAGATGCCAAAAAACAAATATACCAATAAGTAAATTGTAATCTACGCATATTTACTTCTATTTATTAAATTATTTAATGAATTTTGTCTCCCATCTGAACTTTAGATACCATATAGATTCCTACAATCAAACCAAATAAACCAATAGCACTTCCAAAGATTTCTATTACTAGTATTCTCATAAATAATGATGAATCAGCAGCATCCGCCAATGCCGCTCCTGACCCAACTATCCCAACGGCCATACCACAAAATAGATTGACCAATCCAACAGAAAGTCCTGAACCAAACATTAGATATCCTGAAAAAAGTAAAATGTTATTAATAAAAATTTTTAATATTGACACGAACTACACTTCTATAATTTATTATAGCATATTTATATAAAGTAACATCCAATGACAAGAAATAAATTTTTATCATTTCCAGGATTTCATTTTTCAATTCCTTTAATAAAAGCATCCACAATGTAGCTTGAAAAAATTTTGGGGCTTCAATATCAAAACAAACGACGTGCATCAGCGCTCAAAGTAAACTTTATAAAAATTTTTTTATGTTATAAAACATACTTACATCATAAGTGTTTGTTAATAGGTTCCTAATTATGTTTCCTTTGCAATAGTTAAAGGACATTTGAAAAAATTTTGGGGCCTTGATATCAAAGCGACCGATGCGCCTCAACGCTCAAAGGTACACTTTATTAATTCTTTTTGGCATTATAAAAAATCACAATTTTTTGATAATAGGTTCCTTATCAATTGTCTTTTGTAATAGTTTCAAAAAAATTTCGGGCTTTCATACCAAATGAAAGATGGGTGTCAGCGCTCAAACGTAAGCTTTATGAACTTTTTTGACATTATAAAAAATCCTTACATCACAAATTTTTGTTAATAGGTTCCTTGTTAAGGTTCTTTCGCAATATTTAAAAGAAATTTAAAAAAATTCTGGGGCATTGATATCAAAACGACTAAGCGCTCAAACGTGAACATTATGAATTTTTAAGTGTTTAAAAATGTTTTATTCACTTAATATTTAATTTATTTGTAGTAAAATTGTAATGTCATTAAATGTCTCATCTATTCATATTATTCTCAAAAGAATATTCGTGGTAGAAATCCGTGGATAACTTCATATGGGTATTTAGGTCACTATTTATGGAAAAATAAAGCAATTATTCATATTACCTCCAAACCAATTATTGGAGTACAGAAACGGGTCATTGATAACCAAACTCCAAGTAAATTCTTCCATATAGCCAGACAATACAATTGCTGTAATCAATCCATATATAGCTACAGCTTCACAAAATATTACAGAAACTAAGTTCTTCGTTTTTATTCTGGGTGCTTTAACACCACCTCCAACAATACTCACTCCAGTAGTGTGAATGCCCACTGCAGCTCCAACTATTGACAGGGAAACTGATAAACCAATGCCTAAAAATAATTTGGTTGGTTTTGTAGTACATAATTTTAAAATCCTGATCGTTTACATATTTTTCCGAGATTTCTGTAACACAGAATATCTATGGACTCATATAATTTATTTAATTTCAGACGTACTATTACGTTCAGTAAAGACTAAAATTAATTTAATTAGAATAATTTTTTATATGAACTTACCTAGACAACACCACATATGAGGTGAAGTATTTGCAAGAAACCATCCAATGCTTATTCTTTCGCCTTTACCTGTTAACACATGATACAGAACAAGAATAATGGTTGTTAACAGGGCAGTTATGACAAAAGTACAACCCAACACAAGGCGTATACTTAATTTGCTCATTTTCAGATTCTCAAATGTAGTTAGTTTAATATTTAATTCATAGCAAGATAAACGGCTAGTTTTTAATTATACACTTTAGATAACATAATTAAAATTTTATTTCTATTGAACTGAGCAATACAAAACATCAAAACAAACTACAGTCTGAGTTTATTGATATTGAATTCATATTCAGTTCCGCAGGGGTAGGGGTTTTCCGATTTAATCGATTACCTCCTTATCGATTAAGTTCATTCGATATTCCGTATACTTATCGAGTAGGTTTAATATTATTTAATTCTAATGCCAACAAGCCAACTGAAGCAATACATCTATGGTATGATAGCCGAGATTTGGTATTATGAGCATACTACAGAGTTAATATTAAATATAGGTTGTGGAGGTACGGGATCTTGTTCAAGTGGACCCAAAATGCCGATAGAGAGAGAAAAAACATCGATATACCCACAAATGTAATATTTGTATATGAACAGTTCCTATAAGTGGAAGGTGTTCCGACTAAGTGAAACAAATAGTGTATCGTTCTCTCTCTCCTCCGAGCGCTTCAGTTAGTTCTGCGCATCTTTTGCGCGCATGAAGCATGCGCAGTTTAGATAAAATGTCTCAAACGAGAGAGAAAATGAATATTTTCGGCACCGTAACGTAGAGACGTAACGTCCCTTAAGAACTCCTTATAGGAGTATTATATATATGGATGTACCGACATGCTATATGGACAGTTCTTATGGGACGTTACGGTGCCGACAGTATTCATTTTCTCTATCGATCGAAACACTTTATCTATACTGCGCATGCTTGAGAACCGTTCATATAGAAGTATGACATTTATGGATATACCACTCTCTATCTATTTCTACTTTATTCTAATTAGATCGCCGCGACGTAGTTTTGAGTTGAGGGAATGGCAAAAGAGGCCAATAGCAAGTTTTGATTTTAATTGACAGTAGAAAGAGAGAATGGTAAACCCATTGAATTTGAATTCAATATGTGAACCGATGCTCTTCCTCATTTTTCCATTAGTACAATTTTACTTATATACCGTCATTTCTATCCTTAGCATTAATTTTATGGAGCAGTCACAATTTTTAAGTGATGTTTGGGTGCTGTGAACGCGCCTTTAGTTTATCAAATACTCACATAATCGAGTACTTTGTGAAAAATGAATACTCTGGACCACAGAATATACCATACCTTAGGGTATGTTCTGTGCTCTGGACTTTGATGTACTGAATAAAATAAGCGATTATTATAACCTAATATTTATTATTCTACTTTTGTCAACAAAAATTTGTTGCTAAATGGCTTGGTTGGTATAAATAAAACATGACTAGTACTCCGGAACCAGGAATAGTAGACATTTTATCTAAACTTGATGAGGATAATCTATTATCATTAGCAAAAACTGTTACTCAAGGTCTATTAAAAATAAACACCACAGAAGGTGAGTCTTCATTAGCTACTTTCCATTTAAATTCAAGTGCACTGAGTTATGTGAGTATCTTATAGCTAACAATTGTTTTAATGTATTGTTAGATTTATAAACCAACTTAAAACCCATTCTGTTAAATATTCTTTCCAATCCTTTTGTATAAACAGGATTGAAAGCCTTTGCAGCAAATTTTTTTTGTTTTTCATTTTGGGTTTGGAAAATAGTTGTTTCACATAGAGATTTCTTAAACCGATGGCAATTAATTAATCTATTTACAATTCTTTTATCATAACCGTTGAGAACAGATACATCCTCAATAAAGTTCTTTTCCTTATTGTGTCTCTTGATGGTAAGTGGAAAGCGAATTAACTAATATACCAGGAGATTGAGACTGGCTATCTTTTGTCGGATACAATGAAAAGAATCAGCCAGGATGTACCTGCACGTACTGGTGTTTTTCTTTAATACATTAAATTCTAGCCTATTACTATTCCTAATTCCTGAAGTATCTAGAAATGGTAACTGTCCATTATTTTCCATTTCATAGGTGAACTTTATAGATAGTTATTTTGAGTTGAGTTCCATAATGAATTCGTCTTCGTTTGCCTTCTTTGTATTGAATATGGCGGCACACTGAGAATAATCAGCTTACATCGAAGGAGACCCATCTTCACTTTGTTCACAAACTCTAATGAATGCTTCACTGAAAAACTCTCAGGTTTGATGGGTAGGTTTTCAAACAATATGTCTTATTGCCTTCCCAGTTTTGTGAATTTTTGGGAAGGCTATAGGAGCTTTGACAATACTGGTTTACTTAAGGATAACTTATACCTGAGTGTACAGGTGATAAGGTTTCTACAATTTTTAAATCTATCCTCCTCAAACTCCTATTATTTGATTTTTGAGAGATTAATTGTATGCTGTTAAGTAATAAATATTTCTTGAATTAATTACTGTTTTATATTTCCTTGTTATATTTAAAATTATTTTTCTAGCTTTATTTTCAAAAAAACATGTTTATTTCAGAGGCAATAAAAGGCATTTTAAAATATTCACCAGATGCAATAAGTATTTTAAGAAGAAAGTCAATCACCAGAGAAGTATTATTTTCATACTTAGATGACAGAAATGTAATGGTAAGACTACCTATAACAAAAAATGAACTCATAGATAAAATTCTTGAATATTGGAATGAATCTGCATCTGGGATCAATCCTGAAAATAAATCTATTAGTTGTAGAAATAATGAAGACAGTTTGAGTAATTCTAAAAAAAATGAAAATAGTATCACTGCTCTTGCTGAACAATTTGCTGGTTGGTTCTTTCAGCTTCTAAATAATAATAATGTTGGAGCTGAACATTTCTATGCAGATGCAAAACTGAAAATCAATATGTTATCAAATGATGATCATAATACAATAAGTATTGAGAACAACCCCGAAAATATAGCACATGAATTATTAAATGTTAGAATGCAGCATAATCTTTATTTTAATCCAAATATTAGCAAAGAAGGTACCCAAGGAAGGATGAATCCGCATGGGTTAGTGATGGTTCTTGTGTGTGGTACACTTCATGTCCAAGAAACATGTGTAGGAGTATTCGAACAAGTGTTTGCATTGGCTAGGGACCCTTTCAGTGATAATAATTGGAAGATTAAAAGTACTGAAATGAATTTACGGAGTAATAATGCAGTTCATAGACTACCACGTTTATGTGAAAGTGAATTAACCTCTAACTTATTAACACTTCCTTCTAGTTAATAAATTTAATTAAGTCAAATAAAATATTTATTTCTGTAGTTACTATATTTTGTTTGAAAACATTCCCAACCATGTCTGTTCAGGCCAAACTTGAAAATTACTTAACAAAAATAATTCATGAGGAAGGTTTAGATTTGTAATTTGCTAGGGTTTTGTATAAATATGGGATAATTGTTAGAAGTGTCAGATGTTTGGTAACGTTCATAAAACTTTTGGATATAACAAATAATGCATGATGGGATATTCCTCTTTTATATATCTACAAAAACTTCCGCTATGACATATACCTTCTGAGGATATCTTACTATTTCCTTTATTTTTTCAAAAAAATTGTCTTATGATGTAATAATTTAAAAGTTATTTACCTCAAGAATTTCATGCACACTTCCATATTCTTTTATATAAATTATATCTTATGAATTATCAAAAAAAAAAATAAATTTATTTACGTTTTTACACTGATGACAGGATTCTCTTAATGTGGTGTATAACTTCTGTTTAAAATAAAATTTTACACATAGTCAAGGAAAAATTATTAAAGTTATATTATAGTTACAAACAGTGACAACTTGTACGCATAATATGCTCTACTACCATTTCAAAGTTGGGCTGATGGCTAGTTATATATAATAAATTAAGATCCTTTAGGGATAATCTGAGTATATACTCATCAAATATAATCAATGCAACTTTTTCAAATTAGACAATTTGAGCATAATCAAGTTTTATATTAGAACATGATGATTATTTGGCAACTTTTCTCTATGTCAATAGAACAATAGTGGAATTATCATTATAAGCACAAATTACAGGGAGATAATGCACTACGTAAATTTATATTATATTGGGCAGTTAGTGTAAAAAATTGTTTATTTATCGCACTGGTATAAAATTTTTGTTTCCGCAGGATTGTGCAATATATTTTTTCAACGACTTTCGGGAAATACTCCATATTTGCATTAGTGTCGATGATAGTTCCTGGGACCTAACATTGTTTTGTATAGATCATCAGTAGGATTATATTGTATATTTACCATTGTTGATATTGTTGTCTTTCCTAGTATATAATTTCGAATGGTGTTGTGGATTGAGGAGTCAAAATAAAACCGTTCAAGAGTTTTTTAAAATGCCAAAGTTTCGATATTTTATTTGATCTTTAAAAAGGCTAAGAAGATAAACAAGTAAACAAAAAATTGTGAACTTAGAAGTAAAAAAATAATCAGATAATGTAACAATATCAATATCTATACAGGGTGTTTCTATATTCGACCGACAACGCTCTACCACAGAGCGATTTCAATAAATGATTTATTTTGATATAGGAATACGAACCGTTACGGGGCCTAGATGCTGAGATATACAATAATAAGAAAATTGGCAATGAAAATAAATTATAATAGCACAAATTAAATTTAAACAACACTGTATTACAACAATAACAAAATTGACAAAGTTGCAATAGTCGTTCAAACTATTGGCCGCTTACTTCAATACACTTATTACATCGTTTTGTCATTGAAAAACGTGTCTTTGAGAATAAATCTGGATGGGATTGAATGATTTCTGCCGCAGCTTGAATTCGAGCTATTAGATCTTATTTAGATTCGATTATTGTTTCATACACTAAGGACTTCATATAAGCCCAAATAAAAAATCGATAGGATTTAAGCCAGGTGATCTTGGAGGCCAACAATTGAGTCCACCGAGACCAATCCATTTTTCTCTAAAACGACTGTTTAAGTAACTTCTTTGCCACTGCAGCAAAATGAACAGATGCCCTATCATGTTGTCTAATATGTAACGGTACATTCTCCAACAATTCTCTCTACTCACCCACAAATTAACCTAATGTTTATGCTAAAATCCCATTTCAGGAACAAAGTGCAGCTTTTCTTCATTTTGGAAAATTTCGATTTGCACAACTCTTTTGTAAATACCAGTTTGAAAATTCCATACGCACCTGAAAATCTCTAGGTTCTAATGCTTGAAAACTGGCCAATTTGTATGGATATAACACTTGTTCTTTTAAAACTTTCCGTTTTTGATTTAAAATTTTGAACATCCTATATATCAGCAACTAGGCCCCGTGAGGTTCGTATTCCTATATTAAAATGAATCATTCATTGAGATCTCTCTGAGGTAGAGCGTTGTCAGTCGAATATAGAAACAACCTGTATAAATGAAAAAGTTATTGTTCTTCTATTTTATACAACGTTCTTGTTTGTTTATGTTATATAGTTTGTCTTAGATGCTATGTGCCCAATTTATTTATATATTTATATTGTTACACTATTTGATTATTGTTTTACTTCTAATTTCACAATTTTTTGTTTACTTCTTTATCTTAATCAATGTTTGAGTTATTATGTACCATATATTTTTAGCCTTAATAAAGATCTAAACGTTAGCATTTTAAGAAACTCTTAGACAGTTTTATTTTGAATCCTCAACCCCATTCGAAATTGTAAATTTACATCAATAAATCAAATTTACTAATAGTTAAAAAATAAAACTCAAAGGATCAGAGGTGTAAGTATTTATAGATGTTGAATAAAAAAAACGAAAGTTTTCCGAAAGTTTATAGTAACAAAATCTTATTACAAGGTTACACGAAATTGAAGTTTTATCATTTTACTTACTGAGTAGCCTTTATACATAAGTTCTTAAAATTTAATTGTAATCACAGATCAATTTATAGTACAAAATTTTTTCATAAAAAATAGCTTTTTATCAATATGCAAAAAATATCAATCAAGCATTTGCCATATTGTGCAAAAATACTTAAATAACTAAATCTTCCTTGAAAACAGAAAGACTGTATACAAAATAAGGAAGAATATTTAAGAATCATATCTTCATATCCTAAATTGAGAAATTTTCAAGTCTAAAATTTAAATACTTTAAATGATTTTTATATATGTTATCTAAATATTGCTTATCAAATTTCATGAATACTACCTGTACAGTAGCTTATCATCACTAAATTCAAATGTCAATATCAGAACAACATCATCAGTAACTAAGTGATTTAGGTAATACTAAGACCAGAGTCTAAAACTTTTATAAAAATAATGATCAGTTCAACATAAAAATATCTTAAGAACATAAAAATAAAATTTTTATTATTGTGGAAATCAGTGAGAAAGTTAACAGGAAATTCAACACGTTATATATAAGCTGACAAGAAATAGAACTTGGTTTAAACAACTTTATACTTACTATTGAAAATGTGGCATGATATCAGAAAAATATCTGGTAAAAATATGACTGAATTGACTGAGTTTTTGCTAATCAATTTGAATGCATCTCAGATGAAAACTATACAGAAGAAATTTCAAACTACAAGAATAGTGCCAAAACTAATACAACAGAAACAATATATTCGACATTTCTTTAATGTTCTACAAAAAAATCTGCACCGGGACAAGAAAAATCCTATTACTGACTTCATTTACACCTTAATTATGCCTTTTTTACACCTTGAAGAATCTTCATTCCCTCTTGTTGTAGTAAATTTAAACCCATACTAAAATCCCATTGCTTACAAACCGATTTTTATATATTATTATGGAGCCGTTTCAATGAACGTTTCCTTCGATCCATTATCAAGATGTAATTGTCTTGAAATATGAAATTCGAAAGTTTTTACAAACAAAGAAGCACTAAACCAACCCCATAAAATGTATCTCGAATTTTACGCAGAAAAAACAAGATGTATTTTATTAATAAAAACCTACACATATTTAAAGCTGGAATAAAACTGGAAAATATAGCAGTAAACTATGTTTAGTAAAAGATTTTATGGAATGATCTTTGACACAAAGTAGACTTGAAAAGAATACACCCACAACACTGTCCTTCAGATGTGATAGTAAACAGTGTGTTCCGTTACCAATGATTTTAGAAATTCCAACTTAGTTGGAAATAAAAACATTACTATCAAAAAGCTGTTCAAGGTAAAGTAAATCAAAAATAGTCCATAGACAAACTTTAGGATTTGATTTTGATATACTAATGTATATTAACAAAATCATGATTTTATGAAAATAAATTAATGCTGAATCAACTTGGCACAAGAATGAATTCAGCATGAAGAATAATTACAGGAACATTCTGTACAAGTATCGCATTATTAGTATCATAGGTAAATTATACTAAATCACTGAAGGAAACATATTATCCTATTTCACCAAATAATGCTTTATTTAAAGTCGTTTATACTATTCTCAACTAGATAGAAGTCTTTTTGATGACTCCGATGGACTTAGGATTTATACGGATATGTCCAACAATTGAACTCCTTTTAGTTAAATAGTGCCTTTTTTGAATGCGGAAAAGACAGTTGGTTAAAGAAAAGCCTGTCTATTATGCAAACTTAAACAATAGTTTGTGACATGCTATACTACCTCATACTATCTCATTTTAGTATGAAATACTGAAGTATGTTCTCTCAAATTTTGACACTGAAATTTTGGAGATTTTAGAAAGCAAATAAGAATTCTATCCTGGTACACTAAAGTCATTCTCAACGATAACTCGTCAGCGAAATTCGACAAATATATCACATAATAATGTTTTTTATTTAAGCTACATAATAAATGTTTTGTTTAGCACTATATATAGAAGATACTTCCAAACTTAACTATACCCTTAGTGTTGCTAATTAACTTGAATGCTATTACTGACCCTTTCCAATATAAACTGCCAAAAATTTCCAATATGGAAGGATGTAACACCCAGAAATATCCGATTATTAAAAATGCCAGACTGTTAGCTCCATTTATACCACCAAACAACTTTATACTGATGAAAATGTAAATAAGAAGGAAACAGTTAGAATTATGCACGTTACAATAACAGAACGACAGATTCTATTTTTTACATATGAGGTACTAACACAGTTTATTATTACTAAATCTATATTCACTATTACATTGCCTGGTATTTCGAGGCGTACATGAACCAGAGACTTATGGAGGTCTCGAAGGACCAGGTAATGTGTGATAAACAGTATGATCAGTATTAATATCACCAACACTTAGGTTAGAACTTAACTGACAACAAGCAGTAAATTAAAATAATCACTTGGTATACATTTCAATGTTCTACATATCTTCAACAGAAGTTTTGTCAAAATTCTAAACTAAACATATTATCGCTAATGACCATCAAAGTTAATGTTAACAAAAACTCTTGGAAACTTCAAAGTGTCTATGGAGACCAGTCCTTAAAATAATCGGGATCCGATAAACTTTCTGTTAGAAGTTCATCTACCGAAGGAATTATGCTGTCAAGTTCAAAATTGTCATCACTAAAGCCATCCAAAACAAAATCAATACCACTAGCATCTGGTCATGACTGTCATGAGTCATAGTCGATAACAGTGTTGTCTAATAGTGCGTCGCATCTTTCTAACCCAACAAACGGGTTTAAATCAAAAATCTTTCCCAATTTATCTGCATTCATTTGTAGACATACTCCATTCATTTCAACAGAAGTCATAATTTTATTCAAATCTACATCTTCTATTGACCCTCCGTAAAAGCTATATTCATTTACTTGAGATGAAGATGAAGTAGATTTTCTTGCAGTTTGTTTAATAGCAACCTGCAAAGGAGTGGTATGTATACTGGTAGTGTTTGGACTATCTGGATTTGGAACTACTACTGCTGTCTCAAGAACAGTACGCAAGGCGCTCTGGAATCGATCTTCAATATCTTGTGCGTGTATGATATTATCTGTTGACTGACTGTGTTCCTTGCGACAATGACTCAATGCATCTGTTTTACTTCTGAAGCTAAAATAGATAATACATTGAATTAGCTTTATTGTGTGATAATGATTACTTGCCATTTAGAAGAGATTAAACAATCAATACTTACTTTGAACCACACTCTTTGCATATAAAAGCTCTGAAATGATTTCTCATATGAGCTCGAACATTGCCTACACTGCTTCCTGTAAAATTTCTTTCATATGAGCATTCTGTACATTGATAATGCTTCCAAGTTTTTTGACTGGAGGAAGCAAGTGCACTTCTGCTATTTAGAGATAAATCTAATTTATCTGGTTGGGATTCTATCAAGTTCTCTAATATACTTATGTATTTAACTGGTACGCCAGGATGAATACGTTGAAAATGCATTTTTAAACCATTCATTTTGAAAAACCTTTTCCGGCAACTACAGCAAGTATACCTAAAATTATGAATATTTATATTTGTTAGATATTAAAGAAATGTTCTATCCCCCATGATAATAACATACTCGTGAAAAACTTGACGTTTCCATATACATAGTTGAAACATTGGTTGGTAGCGATCCGTAAGGACAACTATTACTCTTAAAAAAATTCTCGTGTTCATAAAATTATGCCATATTATATACCAAACTACCGAAAATCTGCTAAAATCAATTGGGTATTATAGTATTATAGTGATTCTAAATCTCCCACCTCTCCACGTAGTACTGGAAAGCGTGGCTGAAAAAACATCACTCATAATGTTCAGAGACGGAATCTCCAAAGATGTAGAAGTGGAATCAAAATATCCTGCGAGCAATGAACAAAAATACAATCAAATGGTGCACGAACGGCTCTAAAGCAGCAAACAGAACTGGAAAGGAAGTGTAAGGGCCCAAACCCAAACACTATGAAAGCCTATGCAACACACTAATCATCATCCTGTCCGATAGCCAAGTAGCCATTAGAACTTTAAGCTCCAACATCACAAAATTCAAACTAGTAAACCAGTTTGGGAATGCCTAGACAAATTAAACGAGGTATGCAAGATAAATGAAGTTACCCTGCAATGGATTCCGAGACAAAACGGAGTGGAGGGAAACGAAATAGCTGACAGACTCATTAAAGCAGAGGCAGACAAACCCTTCATAGGACCTGAACCCTTCTCAGCTAAAGAACAATGAACCCTTCTCAGCTAAAGAACAATAAAAAAAGCATTGGAAAAGAAGGTAGATAGGAAACCTATTAAAAGGGACAACCTCCAAGGACTGAGACAGGCTAATACTCTTCTGGGAAAAGCTTACAATAAAAATCACACACAAATTAGCTTTCTGTTATAGCTACCATATTACAAAATAGGAGAAGGATGAGTGGTGTGAATAAGTTTTGATATGTTGACTCAACCTTAATCATTCAACTCACCTTACCATAATAATAACCTCTAAATACAGGACAGATTTTTGTAATTAATAATAAATCTGATGAAATTATTTAACCCAAATTCGATATTTTGAAATTTATATCTATTTACCTGTAAATACCAAACGTCTCCCCTTCATGTACTTCCAGATAATGTTGCCTGATTTTAATTTCAGAACCCATTTCACTACATATTACGCAAGCAACATAATCTTCAAGTTTCCTTTCACATTTATCTTGATTTAAAATTTTGAATTTAACATGCATATGCTCATGTTGGCTAGATATATGAGACACAATAAGCATCTCTGAATCAGACATATAAGGACAATATTCGCAACAAAACACATCGCCAGCTCGAGGTACATTCGTGTCAGTTTTGGTAACCACCACCAAGTCATTCACGTTGTCAGTGATCTACAAAAAATAATATTACAGTATATAAAACTATTTGATAATACTGGAAAATATTTTAGGAAAGGAATCATTTCTTATTATGCGTTCAAGTGGCCTCTTCGATCGCCAGATTTATCTCCACCTGTTTTTTTATATTATTCAAGATAAAATGTTTATCGAAATGGTTTTGGAGAAGCTACAAATTTTAACGAATTAAATTAAAAAGTTACCACCTTGAAAAATGAGGCTATTTCTGTAAGATAGATTTCGATACTGCAAAGCTGAAAGATGTGGATAATATGATAAAATTTTGTTTAATAACGTTTTTCATCTTTTTATTTTTTTTTTTTTCAAAAGTATCGTTAAGTAACCACAAATGATCTTGTTTTGATACTGATTGATTTCAATATTAGTAGAAGTACCGAAAATCAGAGTACTCAAAGATTGGAGTGAGACTCTAGTAGAATAATTAAGCTTATTATTAATCACGATGTTCTATTGAACTTTACACTGGTAGATTGGAATTAAGTTGATTAAATATTTTACATTGAAATTTCCATATTATGTACAATATTTCCGGTATTGCATAGTAGAAAGTATCAAATCTTCAAGTAGAAATTTTTTCAAAACATCAAACCAAATACAAAATGTGTGATTTAAATCAGAATAATATTTTATTTTTAACACGCTTTCATTAGCTTCACCTGTATGTGGGTTTGTGAGTTTGTTTGTAACTCTCCTTTGGACTAAAAGCAAGTGACTTATTTAATAAAAATTTCATTTGATAGAGGATTCCAGCAGCAGATTTCCGTGTTGGAAATTTAGTACTTCGACAACCTTACAACAACACCGTTATGGTTCAATACAAGTTTCGACGAGATGTCGGTATATAAGCAGTGAGGCCATTATACGAGGGTGGTATCAATTATGAACGCGGAGTGTAAATACACTCAAAAAATATATGCTTATGACATTGCATCAACGCGACATGGAAAAATATTTTATATGAGACATTACAAAAAGGCTCACAGGGCATAGGAAAAATAATTTTGCCAAATACCATCCAGTTATCGATACATTTCCGGCGAAGAAGAGTAATCGTGGCAACCAGAAGTAGCTTCTAGAGACTTTTACAAAATGAAATGAAAAATCGTGTATGTCCGCCTGTCGTTCGTCTCGTTCTTTTTCTTAATCAGAATTTGTTTCATTTATCTATTTTTATGGAAATTTATAATTAGTACATTATACAGAAAACCATGCATCCTGTAACAAAATATGAAACTAAAAAATGAAAAATAAATGTAGTTAAACTCAAAAATACGCTTTCAAAGGACATCAAAGTAAAAACTTGGAGCGTGGACATGGGGAGCTTTGTTTCATATTTCTCGAGCGCCCCACGGTTTTTCACAATAATACTAGTATTTTTTATTCATGATTGTTTTAAGCTTATTTTATCTTTTTAGTTTGATGTGCTTTAAAAGCGTGTTTTTTAGTTTTTCCAAACTATATTTTTGTTTGATTAGTTCAATAATACCTCTTATTCAGTGAATCAAAGAAAGTATATACCTAAAACTCATAATTGAAATATGTATGCTTTTTTTTAACCAGTATCTTATCAATGTTGAAATATCAATGAGGGCTGGAACATTTTCATAAGAAAGGAGTGTGATGAATATCGATGCTACAGGTAACTACTACAGTAACTTTGAAAACACTGGCTGTTCAATTTGATGTAAGTTATTTTTAATATTTATATATTATAAAATATTGATGAAGAGGCTCTTTTTATCTAAAGTTGATTACCTATAGTTGAAGTTGGTTTATAACTTTTATATATTAGAACTTTAAATTTATAAGATATAATGAATATGCAGAAATCACAAGAGTAAGTTTTGTAGAATGTATCAATAAACTAGGATACATTTGTAAATCTCTTAATTTTACCTCAAAATTAGTTTCCGGCACTTCTGTCGCTTCACAAGACATTCCTTGGACAGTACCATCTTGTTCTGATTCGTCAATCATGTTGGGAATAATCACCTCTGGTACTAGAACTTCTGCAATACTTGTCTGAAATAAATACATAAACTGAAAAAAATAATACTCCCAGTATTAAGTTTCTGGGCATTATTTTACATGGAAACATCATATTTACCTTAAGAAAGTCTGCCAAAAATGGCCTTAATTTATTAAAAAAAATTGTCACCCATAAATGGGGCACTGATTCTATGAGTCTGATAAATCTCTACGAGGCTCTCGTAAGATCAAGAATCGACTACGCTTCCATTGTTCAAGCATCATGTGAGAAAACATATTTAAACAACTTGACATATTGCAAAGCACTGTACTAAGAATCGCTACTGGTGCATTTTGAACACCGATGAATGCCTTTACTGTCTCACCCTTCCAACTTTGAGGAATTTAACTGAGTATGAACTATGCAACATCAGTTTTGTCAAATAAACTAATCCTGTTAATCGCAAAATTCATACAAATCACTTTAAACGCCTATTTGAACACAAACAAATAACTATTCCATTCTATGAAAGAATTCGCCAATATACACCCTAGCACTTGAATTACCAGATTTCTTTCCAATTAATATGAATATCCCCTCTCCTTGGAAATCCCTATCCCCCCCCCTCATCAACGTAAATATGAACTACTTTGTAAAAGGAAAAAACAAACCATTTTCTAATAGGACAATCATTCCATACTCTTACAGAAGTAAGATTCAAACAATACCATTTTATGTACATCTACGCATCCAAAACAACTCATGGCCTAGGAACAGCAGTAGTACTATCAAATTAAATTCTCACATTTAAACTATCACCACATAATATCGTCCACACTGGAGAGCTCTATGCCAAATTATAGGTACAGGTACGTTAGAAGAAATCAACGTAACAGAACAGCCATAATTACAGATTCCATGAGCTTCGTCCATACCATTCAACAACTTTTTCCCCAACATCCACTAGATCTGCTTATTAAACTCAATTACACTTATAAAACAATCCAAGTCAAAAATATATCCAGCAATTGTGCGCGAAGTGATAGCAAATGACTACAAAGGGATAATCAGAACAAAGTTCGGTGCGTGTGGCAAAGTTAGTGGAACAGATCGTAGTCGATATTAAAATCTATAAAACCATCCATTCAACCAAGGAATCTTGTAATGAGAATCTAAACGTGAAACACTCATAGTTGATGCGTGTAAAGTACAAAAACGAAATAGTAATTAACAACTTCCCAAACAATATAATCTCTCTACT
Source organism: Diorhabda sublineata (assembly GCF_026230105.1). Lineage (NCBI taxonomy): Eukaryota > Metazoa > Arthropoda > Insecta > Coleoptera > Chrysomelidae > Diorhabda > Diorhabda sublineata. The sequence goes on from NC_079476.1 coordinate 29,782,176, forward strand.
TAGTAATAATTGCAATATGATAAATTATTTCATATTAATCAAATTTACTGGTTAGTTTATAAAATCCCCAACTCGTTATGGGCAATGTGATAAGTCTCTAACTTCACGAAAATTCGTTCAATTTGTGCAACTACTTGACACGTGACAATCACGTGATTTCAGAAGTAGTTCTAATTTCTAGCCTCTAGTAAACAATAAGACGTTGAGCAATGGCTGGCATGCTTGAGCGTTTAAATTCCAAATTAATTAATATTATGGATATTAAGAAAACAAATATTGGTTAAGTTAGGTAGTAAGTACTCAAAAAAAACCTGCACTCTATTCTACTGGACCAAGAAGCAGAATTCGTTGATTTATATCTGATGATCCATCAGTGTTGAAAATACTTATAAAAGGCGTAACTTCTAGCATGAAATTTTCTTCAATTATATTTTATGATGCTGTTTAAGATCTATATTACTTTTACAGATATAAAGTAATGAATAACTATAAATTTGAAGACTTGTTTAAAAAATCCGATTTAAATAAAAAAATCACGAACCCTGGCAATAAATCATGATATTTATCACATTCCTCATTACGAGTTGGAGATTTTGTAAACTAACCTATAAATTTGATAAATGCTAAATAATTTATAATATTTACCAAATTCAGTGGTCATTATATATAATCAAATTTTGAAACAGAAGAGAGCTAAAATCAATAAGATTTAGAAATATATAAATACATAAAAATACTTCATGAAAATAATTGTTATTCATATTCACAGTATCATTTTCAAATTTTCTACCTTTTTAAATGTTTGTGCTGCTGATTTCATTTTAGCCATTTCCTCCTCAATTTCCTTTACGTGCAAAAAATCGGCGTATTGAAGTTCACCTGCTACAGTAGGTCCCGCTTCCACAATACTGGGTACATTTTCGGAAACATGAGTTTCATTAAAATGATTCATCATAGAACTACGTGTGAATGAATTGAAACTACACAGACTGCATTTAAACGGGATACAATTCCAATGGAAAATCGCATGTTCGTTTCTTTCTTGCTCATTTCTGTACCTAAAATTGGGATGCATTCTTTTACAGTAGTCTTAAATAACTTTCAATTAAAATTTTATTTGGTAAAATTCGAGAATATTTTATGAAGTCAAAAATATAATTCAATTGAACTGATTTATGAAGATAATATTGGAAGAAATATATATTCGAATATGCAGTGGTAAACCACAGCAATGAGAACCGCAATGTCCTGAGTGCACCACAATGAGCTACAGTACATGTATATTGAAAACTAGTAATATTTAAAAAAAATTATAAAGCGTAGATCTGTTCAGTTGAAATTGTTCTTAATGGAACCCCTCCATACTTCTAATTATTGATAATTTCCAAGTGTATAACTTTATTTGAACCATATTATACCTAAAGGCTTCCTGTTTTAGGTTATTTCAACAATTTTGAGAATTTTTACTGATAGGTAATCCTACTTCCAAATTAAATGTTTTTAGAAAAAATAAAATTCTTCAAAAACCTTATCATATTCATCATAAACGATATTGTTTATTGACATTTCGGCATTCGTCAATATAACCATCTAATTTATTTATATGAGTGTAAGCATAAGTTTTCCCTATTTTTAATGTGGAATGGAGTGGTTTTGAGAAAACGGCGTCAACTTCTGAGCACCTTAAACAATGTTTTTGAAGAAAAGATATAGGTAGGTGGCAATAATTTGTGGCTCACTCTGCAATGTTTTATTATCAAACATCACATCATATACTTCATAAAAGCCTGCTGTTTACGGAAATTTGACCGTGATTATTATAGAATCTAGTCCACTCTGCTTTGATGTATTTTTTTACCATATAAATTAGTTCTGTGCATTAGAATATTGTTAAGGGTTCAAGTTCTGATGTTGCAACAACAGGTGAAGATCATCCATTGTTTTCAAAACGGTAGAGCTATCAGGAAGTCTTACTTGAATAATTTTTTAACTAGTAATATACAATACAATCGCTGTTTTCTGAGTCAAATCTATTTATATTTTTAGCACCTCATTCCGTATCATACCTAAAATTTATTGTTACTTGTGTTATGAAATCTGAATTCGAAAGTCACTAAATTGTTATATTTTAGTTTTTGTAAATGGCACAGTGAAAATAATTTTTGAGGCGAATTCTTATGTAACAAGAAATCATCAAAAAGTTTAACTGATTCAAAGAAAATTTTCACTTGAAGGCTGATTTTAATTCAATTTAAAAAAAAACTGCAAAAATGTATACGGCATGGTATCGTACAACACAAAAAATGCAGAATAGTATCTTTGATAGCAGATAAATATCTTTCCATAACTTTTTATAGTTCCTATATAGTTCAAGTTTCTAAAAAATTTATTTCCGTCAATTTAAAAATATGATAATGAAATTTATCGAAGACTCCATTCCATAAAACAATTTTAGGACCCACTTTTGTGTAACTGGAATTTGAAAATATTTTAACTGAAACGAGCATCTCTGAAAACTACCAATTATCAGAAACTTATTGTGAAATAAAAATAAAAAATAGAATAAATTTGAGTAAAAGTTGTCATCAAATAAAAATTTTTAAATTATTCAGTATACATAAATTATCCAGTGATGTGAGAGGATGGATAGATGGATTTGTTTTTATATTTTTCAATGAGTAATAATAGAAAAAATAACAAACAAAAAACATCAGAATAAAAATATATTAACGAACAAAAATAATGGAGACAGTAAACGTCATTAATAAACAAAGGGGGAAACAAAGATGGAAATGAATTGACCAAATATTGCAAAAATAAATATTGTCAGTTCCTTTAGTTTTAATTAGACTTGGCATCTTGTAAGGGTCCAAAGTCAGTTGTGTATTGGACAGAAGCTATTGAAAAAAGTTTCAACCCAAAAACTCAAAGTCCGTATCTAGGAGGACAAAACACGGAAGATAAAAACATATGTACTTTTAGGAAGAATAATAATACTTACCATTTATTGCAATATCTGCACAATACCTTATGTTTTTCGGTAACAGGTACATCTGCGGGTGCTGAAAGGGAAGCAATTATTTTTACACACTGTATTCTTATCAACATCTGTAACCAAATTTCTAGCTTGGGATTCCTCGGCATGGTAATAATATTATCAAGATCAAATTCCTGTTTATGTTCTCGAACATGTTTAGCCATGTATCTATAGGTAATGGTTTCATCTCCGCAAATTCCACATTTATATCTATAAAACAAGATGAATTAGTTAAACTGTATTGTTAGTACTCTATATACATACCTGTATACTCTTTTTTCTTTAAACAGGTGAAAGATGACATCTGAAATCCTTTTTGACTTGAAATTGTTACATACTGGACATTTTAATTGTTTATTTAATGGTTGTCCAAAATCACCAAATAAGTTTATTAAATTCATTTCAGAATATTCATTTTCAACACTGGCTTCTACAGCGTGTTCTATTGTTTTCACTACAGGTTCTACATCTATATCGTCATCTATAACAATAACGTTTGTAACCTCACTCGTCTTTTCTTTTTTTGGCAAATTATTTTCAATATTTTTGGTAACATCTACACTTCCAGTTGCTACCGCGTTAATTGATAAATCTAGGTTAGCCGAGGATTTTATTACAGAAGTAGGTATTGGTGGAGGAGGTTTAACTGATTTTTTCGAACTTTTTGAAGTAACTGGCAACGATTCATCAAAGAGAATACCCCTACAACGAAAAAAATATGTTAAAAGCTATATTTCTTCTTTTTTCACTGTATATTTGATCAACTGGTTCAATAATTTAATTTACATTGATATAATAATTATAACACACGGGGTTTTTACAATTTTAATTAACAGAACTTGAGAAATATACATATTTATAGCCAATTTCATTTCGAATATTTCCGTAGGGTATGGACACTTAAAATATTTCCGTGTTCCATTGAACTAATAACTTTTTTCGGTGTATTTATAATTGAATTATTACAGGTGTCGTTCTTAAAGTTCTCTCCTTTCACATTAACCCCATAATAGTATCAGACGGTTGGGATAGGGTAGTCAAAGTATGGAATTTGACTAATTGTCGTTTGAAGATCAACCATTCTGGTCATACCGGTTACTTGAACACCGTCATCGTTTCACTTGTTGGTAGTTTATGCGCTTGTTGTGGTAAAGATTACAAAGCTATGTTATGGGATATGAACGTTGGTAAACATTTACATACATTAATCTACATATTTTAAAAAACGTCATTTTATTAAATTTTAACTATACAATTTATAGAAGTTCAAGATCAATATTCACAGGTGTCTCCACACGGCAGACACCATTCGAATTACTCTAGTGTAAAAGAGTTTCACTCACCCTCCGTGCTTCTTTTTACATAAAAAAAAACTGAACTATAAATTACAAAAAACAAAATTTGAATGTAACAAGAAACGACACGATGGGTAGATAAACTACCTATGGTCCTTAAATCATTCGCGGTAACTCAGCATCCTGAATAGATTCGTAATCAAGCATGTGCATTACAGTGATCCTAAATTAGTTACCAACTGATTTGGAATTGATTCTAAATTCTACCAAGAAACTAGCGTCATAGCTATAGAAACCAGAATGAGAATAGAGTGGGAGTAGTAGAGAAAGAATGAGAGAGAAATAGAAATGCGGAGAGGGAATTATAGGCATCACGCAGCTGCATGCATTAAATGTTATCGATGGATTTTTGTTGCGCAATTATATACACAAAGGTTAAGTTACAGGAGAAACAGTCTCGTTACCTTAGATTAGAGAAGGGAGAGTATACCGCACATGACAAAGAGCTGTCAATTTAAATACTGAATTTTCAAGTTGATAAATCTAAAGTTTTTAAGAGATATTACAAAATTTAACACACCGCAATTCTTAAGTAAATAATTCCCAGACGATCAATACATAAGTATTAGAAATTTCGGAAATATATTAGAGTTTGTACACTTTATTGTTTGCCTTTGTCACAACTCCACTACAATTCCTGAAAACACATATCCTTGTAATTAAACTAAGAAAATTTTGATTTTTCTCAATGTTGCGATTTGAGCTTGTTTTGCAAGTGGATTCTTTGGTACTTTAAGTCAAATTGTCAGATTCCCAAAACCCATTTGCTTATTACTTTCCGTAAAAAGTTGTTGCTTCTACATGTAGTTTTTCTGGGCTATATGGTTGATTTTTTCTTTTTACAACTTTCTACTGTCCTGTACATAATACAAAGTGCTGCTAAATAAACCTAAACCTTAAATTTTTAATTGTTTTAGTTTGATTCTCTTCTCTAACAATTTTGTTATGAAATGTATTATTTTGTAAATGCCAACTTGCTTATAGCAATATGGTAGTTATTTTGGAAAAAATCTTTATTTATTTGATTGAATATTCAAGTAAATCTATAAATTAATTCTTTTAAACAAATTGAAATAAAAACTCACCTAATATGTCGAACTCTTGGTCTGTCTCTTTGCCATAATGGAGTAGTATCGAATGAATCCGAGTCTTTATCATCTTTGGGTTCGTCTTCAATTTTCCGGTAAACATAAACAATATTAATGTCTTGATTATTATGTTCTTGTTTAAAATGTTCTGTGAATGTACTTTTATCATTAGTCTTATAAATGCATAAAGCACATTTATACTGTGAATCGATATCATGTTTTTCTAAGACATGATTCTGAATTCCTTCCTGGGTTCCTGATCTAGTTTTACACATACAACATCTCCAAGGTTTGTTCAATTTAGTTTGATTTAATATCGTAGGGAACGTTACGCTCTTTCCATCATCATCTGTCGAATCTTTTGGTTCCGATTCCATGTATCTTACTGTTGTAGTTTTCACTTGTAAATCGATGTGAACGTCATTACAATGTTTCTCAACTTTATGTTTTAGATTACTAAGGTAATTACAATAATGACATTTATAAAGTTGAAGACCATGTAATTTGAGATGTCTAATCAAACCGTCTGCATCAATTGCAGTCAACTTAACTTTGCAATGAACACATATAAAAGAAGATTCCTCACTATGAAGTGCAATAAGATGATGACGGAGGTTAGCTTCTTCTGGACAAATGTAATTGCAGTCTTGAGCACAACATGTGTAACGAGTGTGGGATGGAACGAAGTGCGGAACATTTATGTCAATATCTAAAAAATATATAATTTATTATGAGCCAACAAGAACATGAATAAAAATTCGATAATAGTTTTGCACTCTTAAATTAAAGTTATAAAATAGCCTCGATAATTTTATATTTAAAAAAGTTGCAATGTTACATTCTGTCAAATTCAATTTTAGATCTTATGGTAACATGCCATTCATCTTGTTACGTGTTCCTTCAAATATTTGAATATTCCATTGTTCACGTATTGTATCATAGTAGTTAGTTCTGATTTATTGTTTCGAGTTTTTGAGGAAATTAATTTGTTATGGATCTCCCACTTCATTCGAGAAATTCAATTCAACCTCTACCTATCTACACTTTTCTTTTTTTTAAGCATATTTTGTATGATAGTTTTCACATAAATTCGTATTTATTCGGGGAACAAAATGAATAGAACAGAATCCTGTGTTATATTTTAAAAAATATAAATTCAGTTTTCTTATGCATTGGAGCATAAGCTCCTTTTATTCAAATATGTTCTTTCTACTTGTTTCTTCTTCAGTAAGTTCCATCTGTGTTCCCGTTTTTTTCCTGCAATTCTACAGCTGCCAGTTGGAGTTTCAAATTAATTATTATACTCTATTTGGAAAGAGCGTAGAGTAATAAATGCTTATCATAAATGCAAAATCCTGAAATTTTTAGTACGTCCAAAATTTGGAATATTTAAATATGCCAATGATAAATAAGTAACTGGACAGAGATATATTTTCCCCATAATTGACCATAATAAAATGTAAGCGGTTACCTAAATAATCCGAATGGCCATCCTTTTCTTTCCAAAATTGAAGGATATCTTTATTTATTTATTTAAATTATTGTCTATATTTCGATTAAACTAAATATACCACTGCTCAAATGGAGTAAAGTTCTTGTTAGTATTGTTTTGGACCCTTATACGGGGTGGCAAACGCGAAACATTAGCAACAACCCTTTCAATTATCTTGTAAACTTTATCATACAAAAATAAGTTGGTACTTTGCGAGAAACACATATTTACCTTTAACTTCCGATTTGTTTATGGTTCCCATTTTAGATGAATGGGAACTAGAAGCTAAGTTAATCATCTTATCAAACATTTTCTCATTTTTTTCCAAACACGGGACGGGGTTAACTGGAGCAGTATCGGGAACAGATTTTTCCTCTGAATGAAATTGTAAATGTCGCACCATATTTGTTCTTACTTTTGTTGTGTAAGAGCATACCCCACATCTACAATGTAACAATACATATTACATACATATTATTGAATCATTTTTTACTAAAATCTAAAGTAATTTACATTGTGTCGGGTGAACAGCCGCGCGCCATCTAATGGCACTGGTCAAAATTTAATGTGGTAGAAATTTTAATAGATAGTGGGAGGTTTTTTAGGTAACCGTTGTTGAATTATTGTTACAGATGTTTCTAAAAGAAGTTTACCGAAACTAGACAGGAGATTCTAATATGGTTTAGAGTTATCGATAACGCATATATAAGGTAGGATCTTACAGTGGAGCAGTTAGATGAATATCCGCGATACGTGGAGAACGATACATGCAATCCGGGTAGTAAAAAGTGATATCTGAAGTAAAATGTAATAAAGATTTATGTGTGAAATTACCTTGAACAATGTTATGCACGGACCTTTACCCTAAACGGTACGTTATAATAGTTGTAATAAAAATTTTCTTTCCTTACTAGATACTAAGTACAAGTTGGGGAACTAATTATGTATTAAGAATTGTTTGTAGCCCTAAAAAGTTTTACATATTTGACAGTATAAGTAGTCAAGCGTTTTTATGTAAAGTATTTGTGTTGTCTGTCGTAATTGAAAACTTCTATTTGGATAGAAATGGAATTAACTGACGATATATTAACACGATCAAGGCGATTGTGGGGGGCGAGCCGCCTGTGACTGAAAGAAAAAAAACACCCCTAAAATCATGTAGTGTTGGAAAAATTTTATATAATTTGTGGTGACCTGTCAAAGTGAAAATCAATATACATACATTGAAATGTGACTGCCTCTATTGTTTGTATCAGAGGGTGCAGCGTGACAGATATCAGGTTGGTAGCACTGTACTAGAGAACGATTTTTGATTTAACCAGAGTTTCAATTAATCAAAGTACTTATTAATAGGCTGTGCTTATTTGTTTTTGTTAAATCATTGTTATTTACGAGTAGAATTAGTTCTATAGTGTTTGTAAAAAACGTAATAAAATAAGTTGACGTTTTTCTTTTTTGGGAAGGCATTGCAATTTTAGTTTTATGATTAAACCATGTTTACTAGACGGTTAAAAGTGGAATGAAACATGAAACAGACCATTTATTTATGAATGAATTATAAACACCCTAACACTGTGTTTTAATAGTGACAAGTTCGTAATTTAAATTTTTTTTTTTGGGAGGAATTTGAACTGCTTTTTTTACTGGAAAATACACTCTAATTCATTTCTTGGGGGTTGACAAGATAATATCGCACCGCGGGTGGCACAACACCTTGGTACGTCACTGAACACTATCATTGTATTTCGACTTTTTGATTTTACAAAATTTTCCTACATGGTAATTTTTATTTTTTTGTGTTCTCGATTGTAGGAACATAAATAATATTGCCGATCATAAATCTGTACAGAATACAGAATGATATCTAATGGCGAAATACATACTTCAAATCGGAGCTAAATATGGAGCGTATAGGTATTTTTTCTATTTCATCCGGAAGATAAATTTGTTCTGATCCTGGTAGAGATGGAGGAGGTTCTGCAAGAGTATTTTCTTTCGGAGGTTCCTCAGCCAATACAAACTTCGGTTTTATAATATATTCTTGATTACTTGGAGAACCTTCTTCAGGATTTAAAGCTGTCTGTGTAGTTTGACTGATATTATGCCGATGTTTCATATGACCCCTAAAATGTGTCAAATTAGCAAATAAATATTTACCTTGATAGTTTAAATAGGAATACATTTTAAATATCTGATAAAGTAATGTTTTTTTAGAAAGGTGTCAACCTATAAATTATAATGGAATATTATAATAAATACAAGTATGAAAATGTCCCAGCAGACATTAATGTTAATAATGTGAAAAAAATACGATTGTATGATTTCAGAATATTTAATAGAAATTATTTCTCCACAAACTGAATACTTTCTTCACTAATTTTGTGATTTTTTCTGATGCCAATAAGGCTGAACTTTTTCTGAGTCATATTAATAATTATAAAACGTCTTACCTTGCTTGACTAGACGAAGGAAATTTGTTTCCACATAAAGAACAATTGAATCTCAATACTCCATGACACTGAATATGTTCGCCGAGAGGATGAGGATTTTTGAAATGTTTTTTGCAATGTACACACATAAAAGGCTTTTGGCGGTTATCAGATTTACATCGGACAGACTTAGATATGTGTCTCTTGAAATCGATTACATTAGTACAAGAAAAATCACAGAAAGCACATCTAAATAACTGGTATCCAAGCAATCCGCATTTCTTTTTGGACTTTCCGTTATCACTTTCGTCTTCTGAGCTGTATCCAATGCTTTGAGAGGTGAGTGATTCTCCAAGATCTAACGGGTCTATATCACAGTCCGCCGAATCATTCCGATTATTATCCTCGTTCAAATTGATATGCTCTAATGGAACCATATTTGATGATGACAATAAACTTCCATCTATGTTTGGGTTTTTAGTTATATTTTCTGGAATATTAGTGCCACTAGAAACATTTGCAATTTGAGTTTCAATTGGGTGCAATAAAGTTATATTTGGATTTTCCTCTATTGTTGCTGGTATGGATGGTGGAATATATTCTTCGATTTCTAAAGGATCCAGTGGTAAATCTGGATTGGATGATTCCGCCTGTTATAATGAGTAATATTAATAAATTATACCAGACAACAGAAATGGTATACTTACCGCAGATTGATTGATAGGTGACATCGCTAAAGATTTTTTTGAACTGATATTAACTAAAGAAGGCGGTGGCAGTGATGATGAGTTAGTTCCTGTAGATGTACTTGTTACAAGAAACAGATTATTTGCTGAAGTAGTGACAGTTGATGAAGAATTAGTTATAATTACTGTTTTCGTAGATGTTGTAACTACTTGCATTGTATTGGTAAAATGTGTACTAGTATTTGAAGCTTCAAGAAAATGTTCTACTGGTTTAATTATTTTGTCACCATCAGGAATATAATGTATTGTAGCTATTTTTCGCATTCTTCTAAATGCTTCGGTACTATATCCTAATGGTATAGTCTACAAAGTAAAACATTTTTTTTATTTTTTCAATACAACAAAAAGAACCAGTTTATTCAAATAAGTTTATTAAACCAGTAAGTCCATAATAGATCATTTTCTACACATGAAAAAGCTCTTTGGACAGTATCTAAATCAATCTAAACAGGAAAGAAGATTCACTCTTCTATTTCAATTCCAATAAATTTTTGGGGCATATTTAACAATTAACTTACCGGTTTTGGCGTAACTAAACGCACTAAAATTTCTGGATTTAAATTTTGATGAACTTGAGATAAATGGTGATACATGGTATGGAGCTCATTTGAATTTGTTTTGCAATAACCACATTGGTATACTGATACATCGTGAGTTACTGACCAATGTTGAACAATCTTTGAAGGTTTCACTCTACTACTGCAGAGTTCATGACCACAAGTGATGAAAGTGTTATGATGATGAGCACTCATTACATGTTCACGAAATTCATTCTCAAATAGGAATTGTAGGTTGCAATCTAAAAAAATTATAAATATGTATATTTAAATCTAATTAATCAAGTGCAAATACATTTTTATACTTTTTGAATATGTTTTAACATATGTTCAGCTAATAAACCATTGATATAAGAAATTATTTCTAATAGCATTTATTTCTTAAGAATTGCTTCTCGGAAATCGGTAATGGATATAAGCCATTCTTAGAAAAGTTTTCAATATATCTTGACCTAAACAGAAAAATATTTGCAAATTGTTTAAAATCCACATAAATGTAAGCTGATACACTTTACTAACTGAACACAACTGCCATTACACCAACATTGGCGATTACAATGTTTGGTCTTTCGAGCCGTATATGGTTCCATAGAAAGTTCAAAAAACCAGACAGAATAAGAGTGTGTTCAGTAAGAGCACCACTAGTGGTTTCAGAAATTTACAAACTGAGGAAATAATGTAGAAGAACTACCAACATATGAATTTATATGTTGAAAATCACCCTAAGCAACTGAAAATGAAGTATATAAAGATATAAAGCAATTTCACGAGGACAAATTGAAATACTATCTCAAAATATTGGAAATTTACTGTTTATGTCACAAACATAGTTTGAAGGTCTAGGAAAACATTTGTCAAACATTTTAAGTCCATACATTAAATCAGTAGAGAAAAACAAAGACATATTTGAAGCAAAATATGAAATTTAACCAAGACTTAAAGAAACAAATCGTTCGAAAATAACATTTTAACTGCCGTTAGAAAATCAAAAGAACAAAACATTTTTTTAAATAACTATAAGGGAGACGTAATGTCTCAATCTACTTACTTGTCTGGCATACATAAGGACTGCATAAAGTTTTTGGATCAATTTTAACATCAGCTATAGCAAATTTCTTTTGGATTTTTGGTGTAGCAACAGTTATCACTGAATAATTTTGAGAGGGATGCACTCGTTCCTGATGTAATAATACGTAGTCTTTTAAACAGGCTCTGTATAAACAATGTGAACATGCATATTTGCAGTTAGCATGTCTTATATCGATGTGTACAGCTACATGTTCCCATGGCGTTTTCAAGTCGCAGTAGACGCAGGGCACCATTGAATCTTTTTCCAAATTATGGGATTTCAAATGAATTTCTAAAGAATATCTGAAATATGTCATGAACAGACAATAATAATGTGGGCATTTGTACAGTATATCTACCTCTTCAATGAATTTTTTAATAGCTTTTTCGGATTTTTTTGATTTTGCCAATTCCGCAGGAGTTAATTTGGCTTCTTTAACTACAATTTGCATATTGGGTTTCATTATTGGTGTAAGAGGTGGCGGCTGAGGTTCAGGATCAGCAAGTGACATAACACCCGATATTTTAAATGGGAAAGGATTGTCTTCTTCTTCTTCTCTATCAGTTAGGTCAACAGTGGTGCTGTCTGAAGATTCAATTTCTGTCTTATTGACATTGTTGTCAATTTCATTTTCAATGTTAACTACAGATAGAGCATCTCCGCTTAGTTTTCTTAATCGTATCATTCGAATTAGAGGTTTAGAATGCCCAATGAAATCAGCGTGTTGTTTAATTGTATGATTAAATATATTTTCTAAAAGATTCGTATCAGGTCCAGAAGTTATTTGTACACCACAAATTTCACACAAAGAACTTCTCAAAGTATTTGACGAGTGATTGTTCTGGCAATGTTTTCGAAAGTGTTCTTTATGTTCGGTGGAGTAGACACAAGGCGGAACTAAGCAGCAGAACGTTACTGAGTCTTTAGATTTAATTAATTTGATCAATCCACAAATTTCTAATGTTTCAATTGAATCATCGACTGGCATGATATTAGTTAATTCGTTAACGTGCGTTAGCGGAGGAGGCCCTTCATTGTCCTCCTCATTATTCGACTCAATATTAAAATTATCATCCGCGCTCAATTTACCTTTCAACTTTTCAATCACGTCTACAATACTCTTATCATTCTTTTGAGATACATCGAATTTAGGTGTAGACACGTGAGTATCCCTCTCAAGGATGGGTTTCTTTATTTGCGACGAAGCTGCTTTAATTGTAGTAGGATTTTTCTCTAAAATTGGCATAGAAACTGGTGAATCAACTCTTATTGTTTGATGCACCGCATCTATAAAATCATCGTTGGGTTCTTGTTTGATTATGACTTCATTTTGGTTGAGTCGATGACAAAGTGCATCTATGAAATTCAAAGACGTTCTGGAACCCACCGATTTGTTAAGTTCTTCCATTTTTAGAAGACGTTCCTGTTCTATTTTTTTGTTTTCTTCTTGTATATCAGTTTTACATGTAAAAACATTCATATCTATTTCCTTTTTAACTGGTTGTAGTTTAGGCGGTTCATCTAATTTAGAAATTTCAGCACTTTCTTGTTTTGTTTCCTCATTTGTTTCACATTCATCTATATTTTTAGATAACTCGGTATTTTCTTTTTGGTTAACATCGTTTATTTTTTCTTTTCTCACATTATCACTTAATTCCATGAGTTCCTTTAATTTCTCTTGTGCCTTTTCCTTAGCTGCTCTCTTACATCTGAAGGGTAATATTTTTTCTGGATCTATATCGTCTATGCTGCGTCTAATATTAGTTACTTTCGTCGAATCTAATTCTTTATTTACAATATCAGCTTGAGTGTTACTTGTTACTTGCTGTTTTTTCTTCGATTTTGGACCAGGTGTTATTCTTGGTTTTTTCTCTTGATGAGGTGATTGTACTTCTTCATTTACATCGTCCAAGAGTTCTGTTTGTAAATGACTGTCACTTGTATTTGATACACTTCGCTTTGTACTCGTCTTCGCGGTATTCTTTGTCGTTTCCATTTCGTTGAATAATTTAACGATAGCTTCATCAAAACTAGAAGTCATATTAACTTTGTGAATTGGGGGTTTCTTTAAATGATAAATATTTATATGTTCTTCAATATTACGTTTGTTCATTTGCACATAGTTGCATTCGCCGCATAGATATCCAAATATAATGACAGAGCTATAAGATTTGCGCACTATAGGATTCTCTGAGCCTTTGTGATTGTTCGACATATGTACATTAAGGGTCTTTGAACTGCAAAACGAGAGGTAACAATTTGGACAATGATGTCTATATTCTCCAGTATGAGTTGTAATGTGGTCATAGAAAAATGTTGGCATAACACTTGTGCTAAATGTACAAAATCGACAAATATACGATATTTTGGCACTAGTTTTCACAATTTGATATCTCTCATATTTTTCCATGTTCATTTTAGCGTCAGCTAATGCTTCCATTGCGATAGAAGGAGTAAATCTAGAGCACATTACTTCTGAATCAGGATGTACGATTTTATAATGACTGGCGATATATTTTCCTTGAAAGTCGCACAATCTACATTTGTATGATTTTTGATTTATAAAATCTACATAGTGATCTTTTTCTGGAGCTATAAAAGTTTCTTTTGCGGCAGGTTCTTCGAATTCAGAGTATTTTTGTTGAGATTCTTCCGCACTTTGTTTCTTTTTCTTCTTCTTTATAATACCTGATGCCCAACTACTTCTCGGACGTTTTCGCTTTTGCATTTTTATTTTTTGATTATCAAAAGATTGTGATAGGGATTCATGTTCCGAGTCGTTGTATGTGCTGCTCTCAACATCTGAATGATCTTTAACTGATGTTTCTGTTGCGAATGAACCTTCTTCGTCACTTTCTGGAGAGGTCATACTCCTAGTTAATCTCCTATTAGACGACGATTCCTCTATTGCAGCATCTGGTATTTTATGTATGACAACTCTTACAGTTTTCATTGTTTTAACGTCGTTAGTTATTGGTGATTTGTTCTTCGGTTTGCGTCCAGCTTTTTTACGGGTTTTTACAACTTCTTCCGATTCAGTATCAATATTTCCTGTATCTAAAACAGAAGGATCTGTTTTTAATATATGACACATACGTTTTCCAGATGCAGTCAGAACTCCATCCCGGATAAACATTTCCTGGATATCTTCGTGTAATTTATCTAATTCAGACCTACATTTCTTCTTAGGTTTATCTGCAAGAGTAGCAGTTCTCTTCCTAGATTTTATTCTTTCTCCCACTGTTACCAATACCTCATTATCTTGATCAACGTCCAATTCTTCAGAGTTTTCTGTCTGTTTTAAATTGTTTTGAATTTCTTTTTCATCATTTGTAGTTTCTGAAAGATTTTGTTTAGTAGTCGAAGCTGACCTCCGTCTATTTCTGAGTTTACGTTTGGGAATAGTACTGATTTCTTCGGTTTCGACAGTATTAGTTTTATCTTCAACTGCATCGTTCTCTTCAGTCACTTCCAATTTGGAATCATCTTTTTCTTCAATTTCGTCACATTTATCATCATCTTCCTCTTCTTTTAATTTATCTTCTTCTTTGTCGTCTTCTTTTTTAGACATCTTCTTCTGTTCGTCCTCTTCTGAACTATCATCTTTGTCCGTGTTTATAATTCTACTTATACTAGACATTGTCTCTTTGCTAAATGTATCTGAAAAGGTTGTAATAAGAGAATACAAAGCTGTTTTCTTTTCTTTCTTATCTTTACTACCAAGGAGGTTAGCGAAAAATTGTGCTAATATTCTTTGTTCGGCAGGAAAATTAGAGAGTTCTTCGCCTTTGGACGAAGTTTGTATGTCAGTATTATCTGATTTAGGTTTCTGATCTGCCTCTGCTTTTGTCTGAGTCGATGATTTATTAGGTTCTTCATTTGAAAGTACTACAACTTCGGCATCTTTCTTCAATTCACTAATTTTTGCATCAACATCAGCGGCTTCGGTTGGTTCGGACAACAGCGTTGTTGTTGTGATGGCAGTGTTTTTATCTTCAATATTATCACAATCCGAATCGGTTTTTTCGTTTTCTATTGATTTAGAATTATTTTCATTAAGTGAATCATCTTTGCATTGGTCTATATTATGGGAGCTGTCGCATTCGGAGATTATTGTACCCTGTTCAGGCGCATCTTTTTCATCATCTTTTTTAATTTCTTCTTTTTGTTCTTTATCTTCTTTCTTCTTTTTAGGTATGCGGAAACATTGAACTCCATAACCTTTTCCAGTTTTATGCTCTTCTTTCGTTGTATATAGACTGTCTAGTGGCGATGAAAAACTGTCGTTTTCTTTTATTTTTGATGTCGGAGATCTAGATCGTGACTGATCTTCATTCGTTCTAGAATACAATCGATCGAACTTTGATTTATACTGGTTTTCTCTGATATTTGATCGTTGAGAATCTCTATTCAGTCTTGGGTCTTTATTATCTTTTTCAGTAGATTCTTTATTTTCTCTTTCTCTTGTAGGTTTTTCGTTTACATTAAGTTTATCTCTATTGAGCCTAGGGTCTCGCAATTCTCTGTTTTCCCGTGTATCTCTAGCCAGTCTTGGATCTCTGCTATTTTCACGTATTTCTCGGTGTTCTTTGTACGTCGTAGGACCTCTGAATCTTTGTTCATATCCTCTACGTTCCCAAGGTCTAGAATCTTCTAACCTCCATCTTAAATCATCTTTGGGTAAATACATCTCTCTTTTAACAATTCCGTACGGTTTATGCTCAGGAAAATTGGGAACTTCCGGCGATAAATGAGGCGGCATTGCATTGTACTGAATGAGAGAATGATTTGAGGGTTGAAAATCTAGTTTAGGGGCAGAATCGTAACGATTAGCATTGTAATTATTAAACGATGGGTTGAATCTGGGATTTGCTGTAGGAGGTGTAACATTTAGAGATAATAGCGAAGGTGGTGGTTCAAAACGGGGTCGTCGTTGATTATTAAAATTGAAATCCTCCCTAACATAATCAGATTCGAAGTTGTCCATTGGAGACATGGGTACACAATTACTCGGACCGGGTGCAAAATTATCTCTTGGGGACATTAGTATAGGGGGATTGCTAACAAAATTGTCCCTAGGAGAAAGTAATGGTGGGATCGGAACAACATCAGTACGAGGCGTCGACAGAAGTGGTACTCTCACATTTTTATTCGGCATCAAATACGGCATGGGGGGTTTCAAATTTAATTGATGAGGAAATTCTGGTTCTAGTTGAGAGCATTTCACTAAACTAGCCGGAGGAGGCGGAGGCTGTACTACGTTGCTAATAGCTGGCTTTAAAGGTGGAGAATGGATCATGTTTTGCTCAATACTATCTTCTACAATTTTGTCTACATCGGGTTCAATAATTGGTTTTCGAGGTTTACGATTATATTTATCAGCTAACCGTTTATAAACTGGTTCACTTGATTGTTTATGAACTGTATATTCTGCCTCCTTGCTGTTAACTGAAACATTTGATCTATTGTCCGGAGCGTTAGTGTGTATGGGCTGATTTCTTGCTATCCGAGGATCTGCCTGTAAATCTCTTGTCATATGCCCTATACTTCTATCTCCGACATCTTTAACAACAGATTCATCTCTTTCACTATGCTTTTTATAGTTATTTTCAGACATAGCCTTTTCTAAAACTGATGATATTTTTTCTTGAGGTTTGTTTTTCGAAAAATTCAAATCTTCCTTCTTCTTGTCTTCTTTTGAGCTCCTCCTTTCTTTTGATTGATCATTATATTTTTCTGATTTTTTTTCTTTTAAAGGGGAACTTTTTCGGTCATGTTTTTTCTTTTTCTCTCCTTTATTTTGTTCGGTGGAACTAGAACTTCTTGAAGGAACTAATTCAGTCTTATGGACACTAGTTTCACAATCTTGGTTTGTTTCTGTGGAATTCATAGATTTAATTTTTTCAAATATCAATTCCGTAGTTATTTTGTTTCTTAGATCGTTTAATTCTTTAAGAGTAGCTGTTTCATTAATTTTCTCTTGGACGTCTACCTCCAAGCATTTTAAATCTTCTAAACTTATAGGAGGCTTTGAGAAATCGTGTAACTTATCTGGACTAGTAACAGTTTCATGTAACTTTGATTTAGTTATGCTCTCCGCCGCACTGCTATATACATCAATTTTATGAATCCGAGTATCACCTTTTACCCTACAAATTATAAATTATTATAGTTATATCAAGATCAATTTCTTGGGTATGCTCACCTTTCTGTTGGAATTGGGATTGGTTTGATATCAAAATAATCCTTACAATCTTCTGCTAAGGGACTTGAAGGATTTGATGGAACCTTCTCCTCCGATTTACAACGAAACGGTTTATGGTTCTGTAAAATTTATTTCAATAAAAAAAAAAAAAAAATAAACAGAAGACACGACTACTTACTACTTTCAAGTATAATTTAGATATTACGTCTTCGCACTTGTTTAGTGTGTCGATTTTAAGTCTGGAAAGAGTAGATTATTATTATTGTTATTTACTTTTTGATATAATGCTGAAACTTTGATTAACATTTTGAATGAATAATCTACAACGGAATACAGTTACATGAGCGAGAAGTACTACATCAAGAACAGAAAGTTTTCTATTAACAAGCTCTTTGTGTTTAAGGCACGATATTTTGCAGTGCTAGTTTCGTTATTGTTCATAGTTCCAAAAATATGCTCATTTCTTGGGTCGTTCTTCGAGAATAGAATACAATAATGGAAGATATTAGAAAGAGAGCCAAAGCAAAGCCATACATCAAAATTGATATTGTGAAATGTATGTAGATAGTATATATACGTATTAGGATAAGGGAGCATGCTAACATACCGATTAAAGGAAGAGAAGCAGTACGAAAAATAAGGTAGTAATAATTTATACTTCATATGACATGGTAGTGAATAAACAAGGCTTCTTCCAAAAAATTATTAATTGACATAGAATCAATTTCCCAGCATTTTTAACTATTCAAAAAAATAGTTTTCGTTTTTATATGCAAAATATACGTATACGTATGCTTTCACTTTCTTGGGTTTGTGTTTGTCGTCCAAGTTGAATTTTTAGGTTATGAAACAGGAAAAAATAACTAGAATCTGGATCATGGTCACCCAATTCAATGAACAGAATTCTGTAACTATTTCAAAAAAACAGTGACTATACCTTCCCAAGTAACCAGAGTCGGATTATCACTAGAGAAAACTAAGCACGTATCTAGAGGGTCGCGCAATATTTGTTACCGAATGTATTGAATGTTACCAAGTAACGGATTAGCGTCCACTAATCCCCTCAAAAGTTGATCGATGTTAACCGAATAAGATAGTTAGCTATGTGCTAGTTTTTCTCGCCTCGCTCAACTTATCGGTTTTTGGCCCAAGTCAATGGATTTGAAATGAGACGAAGTTTGAATGCAAAGTGAATTGCGACACTGTGTGTTGTCATGATGAAGAAGAAAGCTGTTGGTGCATGTTTCAGGTCATTTCTTCTTCAACAAACGTACAGTAGCCCTTGTAAAATTTACAATTTACAAAAGTATACAATTATCCCACTTGAACGAACTAACAGCGTACTTTGCCCTTATAATCAAATAAATCGCATGACTTGGGCTTATTAGCCTTTTTAGGGCATGATGAGTAACTAATTTTGCAATGAGACCTTCGGAATATAGCCATGGACAGATTTTGACATTTTGTCAGATTCCTTGGAATTTTTTTTTTCGACTTGAAACTATCAAAATTCATGTTTGACAAGGCGGAATGGGTTCAAACTTTTCATCGCTTGTCTCAACACGTCAGGGTATGAATCGTGAAAATTCAATGACCATATTTTTTACCATACCTCGTATATGTATAAGAGAAATATGGAAAAAATTCATAATAAAAAATACGTAATTGGAATTCTGATAATTCATTATCAACGATTTCTGTCCCAAAATTCCAAAACAGATAGTCACAATTTTTATAGGCATCGTGCTTCAATTACATTAAAATTATATATAGTGCTACGCCTCTGAAATTAAGTAGGTGTAGACTAAAAACATCGTCTATCGATCGGTGACGTGTCAGCGATAAAATACGTAGTTTCATCTAAATTTGGCAACAGGGGCTGTTTATCGAAATTTTTCATGTTATTGCAGCAAGAAATCCATTTAAAATCTAACGATACTAATAGTTTTTAGTTCTAACCGTCAGTTAATTAATTAGAGGGATTATTTTTACAAAAATTATTATATTTTCGTAACCGTTCGATTATTGCCAAAAGTATACTATCTAATAATTTTACTATAATGCTTATAATAGAATATTCTATATTTTCAATACCACTAGTAGATAATCGAATTCCAATGATTACTGTTTGTTGATTATTTGAAGTTTAGTTGTGGAATGAAGCCCCAATCGATTGCCTGTAATTTGGTAATTAGAAATAATGGTATTGAAAACATGTGAATAAAACATCCAAGATTTTTTCCCATTTAAAAATATAGGTGAAAATGTATTAAGAGTATCTTAAATAACTGCAGTGGATAAATTACTATATATGAAGATTACGTTGGTTTTAAAAATATTTTAGTTTTCATGAACGTCGTCTGCTATTTTTTAGTACGAATCCCCGAGACTGGGCGTAAACTCGATTTTGCGAACGACTTTTTGGCAATTAGAAAACAAATATTCCTCCACAACTTACAAAAATAAATAATTTTAAAAGGTAGCAATAGAAAATGAAATAATTGTGGAAAATGTTGCCTTCTACGAAGGGAAAAACGGGGACGACGATTATTTCAAGCTTTCGACTTTATGATACATTATTGAAATAGTTTATGGTAATTTCCTATCTATTTTTAAAATAACGTTATCTTGATATTAAATTGCAAAACATTACGTTTTTCTATTTATTTGGCACACGGGATACTATTGTTATTTATTCTTGAAATCCAAATAAAAAACCAGGTATTTCTCTCTAGTTTGAGTCGAGAAATGATGTAGGTAACTGAGTTTTGTTTATCTTACTGTTCCTTCTAATGTTAAATTTCAATTTTATAAGGTTATCACAAGTAGAAAGTTGCCTATCAAATGTGATGTATACTAACAACTTGTAGCAACAAGTGTGAGGTTTATGGCTAAGGTTAAGCAGATAGTAGTTGAATACATATACTATACTATATATACATATTTTGGAATCCACAAGAGCAAAACCTACAATGGCGCTTTTAAGGATTTAGCTACAAAGAACTTATTCGAATTCTAAATCGTAAGTTGTAATATTTTGCCTACTTGATGTATACAAAATGGTCGAATATTTATAAGTGTTGGGGATTACACTAAATATTGATGGTCTGCAACATAGTGCTCAACTACTTCCACAATTTTTTGTTGTTGGTAAATTTGACAAACTTTTTTTATGTCATTGGTAAAAATAACGCCCAGCAGTACATTGCATCACTTTTTCGGTTTGGTGAATTAGTATACACTGACGTGCTATAATATCCTTTTAGTGTTTTTAAATTTTTGCAGGGCGTGTAAGGTTAATTCCTTTTTTACCACCATTACCATATAACATTTTATTTTCGTGCATGCTATGTATGAAAATTTGAAAGCCCATCTTCTAGTCGATATCTCAGAATCTGATTTTATGGCAGGATCATCAATATTTTCATCTATTTCTAGTTTCAATCAATTCTTTACTATAACACGGGTAATTGAACTTGACTAAAAAAACTTTAACTCTTTAACATCGAGAGAGTTCCTCATATAATAATCTCATCCCTCGAAGTACACGTAATGTAAAGCTAGTATCCATTCGAAGGCGCTGCAGTTCAGATCTCAAAAATTATATTCGATTGCAGCATGTGACACCCACCAGACTAATGCGAGTAAAGTTGGAAATATTACATTCTCAGGTGATGTCAATAAAAGTGCTGGTTCAGCCCCACTATTACTGTTTATGTCAATAGTCCAAGCCGTCTAAATGACCTCCAAGCACGTTATGTGATTCGCACCATTCCTTTCCGTTCTAGCTCCATGCATTACTCCTAGAAGGCCCCTTTTCTCAAATCACAGCGGTAAATTATTTTACCTTGCATTTCTCGACAATTCTTCTAACGCCATTAGGTGAAACTCCGTACGGATCCCATCTAGTTGATCGTCGGTGTTGAAGATTTTTTGCGGTTTTTATTTAACCTGGAGAACCGATTCACCAGCCAAATGGCGATACAGCCGCATGCACTATGCGAAGAGCTGTTTGTTTTCGGGCGTTTTTCTATTATATTTTCTGCAGATAAATATTTCCTACATCGGGGCTACACCTAATTAATTCCTTCCTCCACATGAATAATATCCTCATCCAATGCACAAAGAATCCAACGAACCTCTCTTTACTGAGGTACTTTAGTCTACTCTTTACATAACTAATTTATATTCATACAGCCAAATAATTATATATTGAGAATGTCGATCCGTCTCCACATGACTTTTTTTTATAAACTAAGGTTACCTTGAATGTTGGACCGAAGAAGATGCACAATGAGTTTGAGTTATATTAAGCAACTTCGGTTTCTCAAGTTGGTCACACAACGATTTTAACCTTATGCTTACGCCGATTGAGAAGAGTCCCTAGAGATATTCATTCTGGTTTTCTCCCGTTAATCCGACGAAGAACTAATATGAGTTTCTTTATATCTTTCTTGAATAGTAATAGCAATAGCGTAGCGTGGACTCCTACATACAGGGAGTAAAAGGCTTTAGGGACGTCTTCTCTTCCCAGTACCTGTTCTGAGAAACGATGTAGAGGTGCTACGCTACTTAGAAATGGTTTCTTTATATGTATTTAATAGTATTATATTGTTAATGGGTCTAATTTTGTTATTATTCTTTGAAATTTCAGCATGTTGGTAGAATCAAGGACTTTATCTATTTCAGATAGAATTGGTTTTGGAAAGAAAATGACTACTCAGGGAGAAAGTGAAGCAATTGACCTCCTGCGTATATAGCTGCTGTTTCATCCATCTTGTTATATGCCGTATTCTTTTTGTCCCAATTCTGCTATTCTTGTCAAGATATCCTTTAATTTAATTGCAGAAATTTTTGTCAAATATTTGGATTAGAAATGATCTGCAGTAGTTGTTCAGCTTTTTTAACAATCGGTATCCTCTTATATGTTCAGTTGCTCCATCATTTCATGGGCCTCTTTTATACTATCGACTGTAATGTATATCAGAAAACTACAACTGAACGATTTTGTGTTTTTGATATTTGGTAATAGCTCAGCATCTATTATTGACAGCATTGTAGGTAAGCAAGTGTAGTCATTTAGTATGTGAAACACTCTTGGAAAGTGCCACGATTGTATGGTGCGAGAGAACAGTTGAGATCGTTACTGAGCATCTTCTGTAGGTCGCTTATCGTGGAGACAACGTGCAATGCAAAATGTCTCGATCACAAGAATACGTAAATTAAGGTCAGATATTTGATTCCCACAAAATCTCACAATTGGATGTTTACCTGTTTAATTACTTGCCTGCAATTATACGAAGAAATCTATTTACTTTTGGTTTAACAAACATATAAATGTCGAGTTAGATCAGATAATTGATTTCAGCACTTTTGCAAAACAAACTTTTTCGTCTTCGGTAATGTTTAGCTTGTCAATTCGTGATTTATTGCTGTTTAGTTTTACTTTTGGGCAATTGACAGCCACAAAAAAGAGTTACTTTTGGTTAGTGACAGCTATAATGCAATGACAACAGCCAAAATTAATCATATGCCATTATGTCGTTAACTCGTTGAACCAGGTCATCTGAAACGACGAGTTTACGTCCTTGGTCCCCTTCATGATGCACATCATTACGGCAATTTTTAAACTTTCGACAACATTCATGCACAACACCATTACTCATGAAGTTTTCCCCATACACACGATTCATTCTCCAATGGATTTCTGCAGCACTATCGCCTTCAGCCTGTAGAAAACAAATCAAACTTGGCGGGAGCATCAATAACTGCGGATATGTTTACGTGGCTGTAGCACAACGCTGAATGTCAACAATAGCGGAGTGTATAGTGCGAGAGCTTCGTAGTAGCCTTCAGCGCATGCCCGCTTTGTTCTGTCCGCGTAGCGTCTGCACGGAGTGATCGGAGGTTGAAAGAAAAACGGCCCTTGTATATATAGTCCTAATGTTCATGGGGTTTTGATAAAAACATTTCTGGGAAACAAAGATTATCTCTGATGCCAATGATTTCTATCAAACAATCGGCATCAATGTTTCACTTTACTGCCGATTTCGAAAATAATATATCAAAAACACGTTAATTTCATTGCAACGATTATGCAGAAATACCTGATAAATTTTCTTTCATGCCCTACAGACATTTTTAAAATAAAAAAATATTGTTCCAAATAAATCTAGTATCGCAGCTATTTTTTAAAAAACATCGTTTGAGTCGTTTTTATTGGTCGCCTTCATGAGACGAGCGGTCGTTTTATGCCTGCTTATATACTAAGGCTTATAGTGATGGGAGAAGTACAGGAAAAAAGAAGAAAAGGCCGATCGTCTATGAGATGATCAGATCAAATCAAACAAGTCACAAACTAACCTCTTCACGTATCGTTAAACCAGGCTGAACTGAGAAATATGGACGGACAATAAAAAAGGGAATAGAAACATAGATATTAATATAATCCAATATATTGGAAAATCAACAAATATTTACATCAATGCTTCCATAACATATTATAGAAATCGCTAGGAGAGTTGCATTTGCAACGGATTTATGCCAAAATTCCAGGTCCCATTGTGGTCCTAAACAAGCGGTAATTGGAAATAAATGGGCGGTATGCATCAAAGAATATATGTATGGATTTTTTTGAGTGAAAATAGTGGGTCTAATTCAATTTAAGCATTGGGTGAAGTATTACAATGAAAATTCATCGTTATCCATCCATTGGTTCAGGGGATCTCATTTTTATTGAAGAATTCGAGTTAAAAATATTATTCTCAAACAAGTAACGACACGTTCATTAATTTCTGCATACTTTGTTCATCTTTTTGTTCAATGTTTGGTAAATTTTTGTAATCCGCCCATTTGCCTATTGGTCTCATTGAAGATTCTTAGACATTCTTCACAAGAAGAATGTAGAGAGCTCGGGTCTTTTGCTTTTAATTCCTCTATAGTTGTAGAAGTGCCGAAACGACAGAATTTTTGGGCCTTATTAGGTAAAAATTACTTAAATGAATAAAAATGTGATTTCCTCATACAAAATTTTTGTTCTCAACTTTCAGCGCTGTTTCAAATCATATTTTTGACATTATTTATTTACATGCAAATTTTTTTCCTTCATTTCTGAAGACGTGAATTCGAATCCTGTCGTTAATATGAAAAATTTTTGTTAATATGTACTGATTGCTCTTGGTAAAAAATGCGCTATAGTTTCTCGCGCCGTAAATAGATTTCCATAAATTCGAGATAATTTGAAAATGTTTTTAGGTTATGTAACCCGAAATTACATATCCAAGGACATCCGTCACAAATTGGTGTCCACTTCGAACGTTCAAAGCTCTTGCAACGTCATTAATGTGAAGGCATTGACTGTTGTCAATTGGATGGATTTGTTTAATGACTATCTATTGAAAATACTGTGACAAAACGTAGGTTAAATAAGTAAGAAGCCTCTTGTGACATCGGGAAGACAATAATTTCGCATTTTTTTGGGAGTAGTCCAATCCCTTTTTAAACCTGTATAATACATGCATTCACACATAGCAATGACGGTCGTATAGACAGAGTTATTTCAAACTATTTTTAGTGTCGTAGCATCGTTCATACTTTCCCAAAAGTTTGCAAAATGCCCAATTTTTATGACCTTGAAAATATAGCAAGTAACGATCACGAGTTGGTGGCAGCACTGTTGTTTTATCTATTCAGTGGAATCACGAGTCAGTCACCGCACTGCTATGTGTAAATCGACCTTGTGAAAAATTGTTGAACAGTTTTTATTTGATTAAGGGCTATTTGTATACATCAATACTATATATTCACAAACTCCACTAACAAGTTAATTTTATCTATAACCTTTAACTTCTGCAGTGTTCAATGATTACATAATCCTTTTTCTCATTAAAAAACTATTTAAATAATGTTCCGTTGTCTAACTAGTATTGTATTATTATTATTATTATACAGTTAAAACTTCCCTTTTTTGATCCAATTACTTCAATTAATTATGTATGTAAATGTAGCACTTGATATAACAATTAGAATTTATATAAACTATGGATACTTTTTCAATTAAATCAAATAATTATATTTATATAGCATGATTTTCAAAGAATCTACTAAAAACGAAATTTAAGAAATAAACTCACTTTTTTTTCTTATCCGTTATCATAGCATGCAGAGATTCCATTTTACTAAGTTGCTGTTCTCTATTTTTTTTGTTTGGATCCTTGAGCTGACTTATCATATTATTTAGAAATGGTAAGTATTCCTGAAGAGCTTCAAGCTTTTTATTGTATTCTTCTTCGGACATGTTGAAAAATTTCTAAAAACAGTATATATTTATCCTGCTGTAGTACAATCTAAGATATTACTGATAATTTATACGTCCAAAAAATGTTCAAACCTAAAAACTGGACTAATGAAACGGGAAAAATCAAGTATCCTACTTCATAACTATTAATTCTAATAAAATTATTGCAGCTTTTCTCGTTATTTATCTGCTTTCCTATTTTTTATCCTCCTTATAATATAAAAGGAAATTATATGACATATTCCCAGATAGTTTACAGGTAGCCATGTTCTAGAGCTGCACACCCAGGGAGTCGACGACTATAGCAGATTGGTCTAACCGCCTTCTGTTTTTAATGAAAGTTCCATATATACTTACCTTATAGAATCACACTGTATAAATTGTAATTTCACTGTTCATTAATTAGGGCTCACTAATAGGTAATTCTGTAACATGATTTTATTAGGTCTATACACTTTTAACAGTATTATTTTATTGAACTTTACACTAACTTGGCATTTTCGACATCTTTGCATTCACATTCTATAACACAACGGCCGTGTGCGCAACGAAAAAGTCATATCCGACGTTTGGCGGTTAATGCCGAACGTTTGCCCACTTCTACCGATTCAATTTTATTTTCTACTATGCTCGTTCACGATTTACCCATACAGTACTCTTCATACTCTTCACTTGTAGTATCGACAAGTCGTTTAGACGGTTAGTCGAGTAAAGAATAAGTAAGTATTTAGCAGATGACGTAACAAATAGAAAAAATCGGATATGCATAGTGTTTGTGAGAATTAGAAACATTATGAGTGCAACGTAATTTCAATATAGAAAAACAAAATATGACAATATTAAATCGTTATTACAAATAGTCTAATTGAGGTCATCGACATTTTGTTGACCTGCAAGTATGAGATATTTCAGGGACAACACAGCTAGTTTTGTAGGTATACAATACAATCATTATTTTTAGAGAAATATACCGAATCAACTATTATCAATAAGATTGCTACAGTTTTTACTACAGACAACGCCCATTTTTTAATAGACATACAACACGTTCTACTTATTGATCGTAATTATCTTATCTATATTTGATAAAACTAAAATATAACAAGTAAAAACGTACCTTAAACTGGATTGCAATTCTTGAAACTTGTTCATTTAATTTTGTCTAGCAATGAAGGAACTAAAATTTGTTTATATTAGTATTTTGTTTGGTTTCCATGGATAACAAGAAAATCTCAGTTTTCATCACCGAGAGATAGGTACCTATCTTGGTATTTCATTGTTTATTTAAAACTACAGAAAAAGGTAAGTTATTTGACAGGTTTTCATATTTACATAAATTCGAGTTGGAAAACATAATCAGAGGAGTTCGTCTAAAATATTTTTCTTAAAATATAGATTAGAATGTTATTTTTTGTGAAAAAAATTATTTTTGAGATCATGTTTATATAATTAGTACATTCTACATATTTATAATGAAATTTAAATATCTATTTCCAGCTTTTTATTGATCATAATAAAATTTAATTTGCAGAACCCTCATAAAAAGTAATTATATGCACAACCATGTACCTACTAGTAAAGTAATAAATTTTATTTCAAATATGAACAAGTGATTTTTACTTTCAATAAAAACATAATTAAGAAGTAGAAATAGTTATAAACAAAACTAAATATAGAGTTTTATTACATAATTTGTGATTAGTGTATTAGATGTTGACAAAAAATATCATCTAGGTACATTATTGTAGCAACTTAATTAGTAACTTATGTGCATACCTTATTCAATAATATTCATATCAAAAACTATTATATCAAGAAAAATTAGTAAAAATTTACTGTGTTAGTTATAGAGTTATCTGTTTACATTGTTAGTTAAATGCAATATTAATTACTTTTATTACTATTATTATTATTATTCCTTTCCACTTAGCGCTTTTTGATTGCTTTAATCTTACCTAAATGCACAACATGCACCTGAGATGTTATTTGATTCAATGAGTATTCTGTATTTTCACAGCACTTTTTGTACAATATGTGCCATACTCAGTATCACTGCTTTCTGCATTTGAAGGAGGTTGTGCTATCCCGGAACTTCTCTGATGGTGTTGGATGTAACATTGGATATTATACCAGTTGCTTCTAGGTATTACTTTCGTTTTAAGAATCCACATTCTCTGTATTTCAATCTGCAGCTCCTTATATTTCAATAACTTCTCTGCTTCTTTTTGTATTATATTGTAGTCCAATGGTATCGCTACATATATCCATAGGCATTGCCTTCTTTAATTATCCTTTATTATTAGGTCTGGTTTTTTGCTAGTACCTTTTTGTCTGTCTGTACTTATGTGTCCAGTATTATTGTAACTTCTTGTGTGTTTATTATTTGTTCCGGGTTATGCTGGTACCACTTGGTGTCTACTTCAATGTTGTATTCCTTACTTATATTTGAATGTAGTTGTTTTGCAATGGTATTGTGTCTGGCTTTTGTTTTATTCTTGAGGTTTGCGTATTTGAGCTATGCCCATGTCTACTTTTGGTTTACTGTTTCTTTTGCAATTTGTCCAAGCAGTGGAAGCTCCATTTTTCTTTCTGCTCCAATTTTATTATCTGTTTTATTTGTTGTTTTAATCTCTTTACTATTTTTTCCTCTTCTATTAGTTCTTCTTGTATCTTGTCTTCTTCATTTTTCATGTTTTTATTATTATTATTAATTAATTATTAATCTTTAAAGTTTAAAATTTATCTATATCTTGTCTATAAAGTATTTTATTTAATGTGGTTTTAATTTTAATTTAGATTTTTTCTAATAGTTGAATTTTTTTGAGATTTGTAATTTCTGGGACTGTGAATTTTTCAAATTAATGCTGCATTCATGGATGACAATCATATAATTCTAATGAGATAGGTGTTTAAAATGTTTTACCTGTTTGTATGGCATGTTTTATAATCAAATAATACAAATTATTGAAGTTTATTTTTTTCTCTTTTCTGCAAAGAAGTGAGCAGCTAATCTATTTATGTAATATTAATAATTAGGTGATATAACTGTAATTAGCTTGATAAAGATTAAAATGTAGACTCTCTTTATAACATAACTTCCTTCTATTTTGGTTATTCATGAGGATGGTTCAGTCGCGTATGGCCTAAATGGAGACTCTCCCATTCATTGAGCACATTACGCTTTAGGATTGATTTAATATCGGCAGTAGTTAAAAAGTTCAGACACTCCGCACTATCAATATTTACAACTTTCTTAGCGGCCAGGTCTGCTATTTTTTGTTGTTGTCTTGTATATATTGCTTGATTTTGATTGCTAAGGAATTTGTGGTGAGAAATTTTATAGAGTTTGGATTGAGCTAAGGGAATCTGTGAGTATTAGGTGATTTAGTTTCGTTTGATGAAGCGGGGATGTATGTCGCTTGATATATTGCATATAATTCAGCAGTGAAAGTGGATAGGGTTGAAGGAGCTTTTAGCATATATTTGGAGGTTGGTGTAATGATTGCGATACCCTTACCGGTTTGAGATTTCGATGTGTCTGTGTAAAATGTGTACACATTGAGTATGTTATTAAAATGTCCTTTGATTAGCGTATGGTTGGTGTGTCAAATGAGGTGAGCTAGGTAATGAATTTGGTTCTTTCTATTGTCCATGGTGGAGGGTAAGAAGTTTCAATGGGAAGGTATTCGGGAAGGAAGAAATTTAATTTGCTTATATATGATCTGATTCTAGCATAGGAAAGTTTGGAGATTCTGGGTTTATTTGAAAAAAGATTTGGAAATATCTTGGAGAAGCAATTTTGGGGGGTATGATTTGATTTTACTTTAGTGGATATGTAACGCTGAAATATATTCTTCTGTTTCCCGTGTGTGGTCAAATAGTATACCAAGAAATTTTATTGATGTTTCCATTTTTATGTCTTGGGATGGTTCCATTCCCTAAATTGATAAAGTATTCCAATAATTAAGCATATATTTGTTTTATAAACATTGATCATTTGAATTGTGAGGATTTTCTTCATAATGCAATGCATACGTGTAATTTGAAATTTACAAGTGCTCCTGAACGCTTCATAGAACTATAATTACAAATTCCTAAGTAGAAGAATAGTTTAAGCAATAAATTTATTTTACATTTATGATTGTATATGAACGTTTTCAAATGATATTATTTTGAAGATTATCTGTTTGCTGAACTATTTAATTTGGGATACTCAATAGGACTTTGGAAAGGACTCTTGTTGTACAAGTACATTGATTTTTTCAACAATAGTACTGTATGTTGTACTGTAAGTGTCCCATTCCTCATATCCTTCCATATTCCATAAAAATAAAATTCCAAATTAAACTAGGTACAAAAATGCACAGACACATCGCAATTTATGATACTGTTAAAACTAATACCTCAACATTCATCAAATTTCAGGAAAAATTGTAAAAAATTAGTGATATGGTTGTGTAGAAGATTTTGAACAAATTGTTATTATTTGTAGACTGTAACTTTAGTAACTGTAGTAACTAGTAACTGTAAATTTAGTTACTAGACTAACAATCATTTCACAATCGAAATTACAAAATAATACAATCAATTTCGTTATATCAGTATATAAAGTTTATAAAACTGATATACAAAACAGATATTGTAATTTTAATTCAAGTTATACCTACTCCCAAAATTCACTGTTAATTAGATGAAGAAAAAATAATTATCCTGAAGAACTTTATGGAATATTCAAACAACAAAAAATATAATAATCATGACAAAAATATAAATCTCTCTTTACTACATTTTATTACTAAAAAAATAATTTCTGACATGTTCAAAAACTGCCGTTTTTATGTCGTAAAATTCACAGAATTATTTTAAAAATAATGGGGAGGCCCGTTAACTTGAGTGTTTAGGTCTCGGACCACCTTTTAGAAAATGGATCTCCTTTTTACAATAACTAAAAGTAACTACATAGATAATTGCCGTTCAAGAAAATATCATCGTCGACATCGGGGCACGTTGACATCCGGATCAAAACAGGAAAAAACTATTTCTACGTATGTAGTTTTTTCTCGTTTTGCTCCGGATCTGACGTGCCCCGATGTCGGCGATGATATTTTCTTGAACGGCAAACCAAGCGGCAATTATGTATGTGATTACTTTCAGTTATTGTAAAAAGGAGAGCCATTTTGAAAGGGGTGGC
Organism: Diorhabda sublineata; assembly: GCF_026230105.1. NCBI lineage: Eukaryota > Metazoa > Arthropoda > Insecta > Coleoptera > Chrysomelidae > Diorhabda > Diorhabda sublineata. The sequence continues at coordinate 29,813,641 of NC_079476.1, forward strand.
CCGCTGTCTTGACAATCAAGTTAAAACGGTAAATTCTGGGAATCTCACGGCAGTTTTTGAGCTTGTCAGAATTTATTTTTTATAAATTTTTCCCGTTAACGTGGCAGACCTTGGTTACCATAAGATATGTTGTAATAAACATGATGCATAGATGAATTGTCACAATAGTTGCAAAATGTGTTCAAAAACCTTCAATGTGATAAAAAAATAATGCAAAAGCATTAGCCGACAAAAAGATAAAAATACATTTACTTATGGCATCGAAAGTCGTTGAAATACAATAAAAAGAATTTGTAGAATGGTATTTATACATACCATTAATGATAAAAAGACAACGTGAGTAAAATATATGTTCATAAATTCTACTCATGATTAATATAAATTGTGGATTACTTCTTCATTTGTGTATTAAAATTTGAAATTGAAAATGTATTTTATATAAGTAAAAACTGGTTTTGTTTTGATCTTTATGTAGTAAATATTTTTGTCAAGTTAAGAAAATAACAATAACTACATTTGAGGTAAAAATATTTTCCAAAAATTGCATCAGAAGACATAGTTCTATCTAATGGTACTGGACTATTTCCTATAGGGGCATTTAAAAGTTATTATGGTTTCACGAATAGTTTCATCCATTCCAATGTCCAGTATTTTGTTTCAATTTTTATTGAAACATAAATAAAATTTCTTAATGATACTGCACGTCAGCGAAAACGGGCCACTCCAAATATTTGCGAAATCATCAGTTGTTACTAATTGCTTATTTATTAATTCAGTGAAATGGGTTAGTACGTATAAGGAGCAGGCTCTGTACAGAGGAGAAACAACTTCTCGGAATCAAGGAAACGATACAATTGTTAGTTACTGCTCAAACATCGATCGCGTGAATGGAAGTTTCGACTACTTTATGTACGTTTATTGCGATTTAAAACGTTTACGTTGTAACATTACAAGTTTTAGACTTTTAGTACAACGTATCGTTGTACTAAAGTAGCCTCCATAGAGTTGAATTTAGTTCTTAACAATGGATGAAAAATATCGGAGAGCTGTTGAGATTGACTTGATTTTGCTCGTGAACACATGAATTGGACAGTGGACGACTGCAAAAAGATATTTATCACGGATGAGAATAGAATGAGCATGTATAGCAACAATAGCAGAAATAAAGGAGAAGCTGGAGAACGGTATGCTGCCTGTACTGGGTTACCACGGGTTGCGTAGTAATGTTTTGGGCAGGTATTTCTTTTGTGGCAAACACGGATCTCGTCGTAATTGACAGATGCGCACTAACAGCACGACGATATGTTGCAGAGATTCTAGAAGGTTATGTACTACTATATGTTGGTAATGGTTTTCTGCTAATGCAAGATAATGCTCGACCGCACACGGCAAGAATGGTAACGGAGTACCTTGAAGTTAGTATGGCAAAAATGGACTGGCCCGCTCAAAGCTCCGATCTCAATCCTATTGAACATACGTGTAAGACGTCGCATACCTGGTCCATCAATATGTGAAGAGCTCCGATTGGCCCTGATTGAGGAATGGACCACCTTTCCTCAATCCAGTATCGAGGTGGCAATACGCTTTTTTGAAAAATAAACCCAGTCACTTTATGTGTGTGCTTTGTTCAATTATTGTAGTGGTGTTTATTAATAAATTTATAAATTCTCGAATTGTCGCTTACATTCTAATTGTAACCCGTATAAATATCATATAATGTGCTAAACCCATTATTGACTAAATACATCATAGATTTATTACAACAAAAATAAGCTACATGTAAAAATTTTGATAATTTCGTAAATTTTTGAGGTGGCTGTTTTCGCTAGCGTGTTGTGTAGCTAAAACGATTTAATTCCAAATATTAAATATTTGAACAAATATAAATTCCAACAGGATAAGGACATTTTTTCCTAAATCTTAATTCACCTTGGATTTTTCATAACTTGTTTAGGTAATAAAATGAAAGTGAGTGAAAACTACCTTTATAAAATATTAAAGTGCTTAAGATTGGTTCAAGGTTTACTGTCAAGTATGAATACGCAAATTTCACGTAAACTCATCGAATTTAGCGGCGCCACGGCTACACCGAAAACGGCCAGTGGCCGTTTAAAACAGACACTATGCACCATGCGTTTGCCAGAACGCGTTGTGGCTGTTCTTATATAGCCAGAACGCGTTGTGGCTGTTCTTATATAGCCAGAACGCGTTGTGGCTGTTCTTATATAGCCAGAACGCGTTGTGGCTGTTCTTATATAGCCAGAACCCGAATTAAATTATTTTATATTTAGAAGACATCAGTTCACGTAATATAATGCTACTTATTAATAATCATTTGGTAACAAAATAATACAACACTACTTATTATTTGAACAAATGTTTAATGACAAGGTTTTTATATATGTTTTATATCCATATAGTCAATAGTTAATATAAATTATTAAGAGTTGTTTTAATCATTATTCGCTGCATTTCCACCAATTTGTTTTACATGAGGAATTGTGGCATTTTGAATTGCATTGAACTTTATGTTTATCGCAGTTGGGTTAGGTTAGTTATATTAACTATTGACTATATGGAGATAAAACATATAAAAACGTTGTCATTAAACATTTATCAAATAATGAGAGTTGTACTACTTTGTTACCAAATGATTATTAATAAGCAGCATTATATTATTACGTGAGCTGACGTCTTCTAAATCTAAAATAATTTAATTCGGGTTCTGGCTATATCAGCCCGCGTTGTGGCTGTTTTAAACGGCCACGGCTGTTTTCTATCTTTGAGGGTATCACATATACAATTAAAACAATTCATAAACCAAACAAATGGTGTGGAACAGCCGAATGGAATAACGCTTGGACACGACGATTTTCATTTTTTTTTTCAAAAGAATTTATACATGGTGATGTGACATGGCTGATTCTAACTTTCTTACTTTAAATGCAACTTCCTGTTTATTTTTTAGATTTTTTCAGAAATGCAGAATGTACCTAATATTACACTCAATACTTATTTCTTGATATTGAGGAAGTAAGCGAAAAATATTCCAGCGTTCCTTTTTACTGATGAATTAAATAATAGTTATTATACAAGGGAAAAAAGTACTAGATTTCAGGTTGAAATTGTATGTTCTTCCGAAACGCAGCATATTTTTTTGTGACGAGAAAAACGATGAATTAATTTCGAAAAATTATTTTATTACAATATTCAAATCAGAAAATTATCCATGTGGAATTTGAAAATAGTAGACTATGTTGTACTGTAGACAATTAGACCTACGTTGTTTAATGAAACTTTTAAAGTGATCAAATAACTAACATTTCAATTTTATGATTTGATTTGAAAATTGTGAATTTAGTGGTTATTATTTTAAATTCTATAAAGCACAAAATTTTCGAGTTTTCTTTCATTCGACAAGAATTGGTAGAAGTAGCGTCCCAAAAATTATTGCCAGCTAAATCGCGAAAAATTTTACGAAACTTCGTGTTCAAGATTCATGGAATGAAAGATGAAAAAAAACATGCGGTTCTTAATTGTTGACGGTATTATTGGCTTATTTTTTGAAATTGACACAAAAAAAGCAATCAACAGTGTGGTAGAATTATTCAATGAATAAAAGTAGATTACGATCGAATAATATTTCAAACTAATTATATTTCTGAAACAAAGTGGGAGAGATGTAATTTTTAAGAGTACACAAATTAGTGATTTTCTAAATAATGCTCCTGATTAAGTTTATTTAATGGTCAAGGTTATTGTAGTATTTGGGATTGCAAGAGTTTGTCGAATCTGTGAAATCGGCCAGGTAACATAAGATGATAGTGAAGATTCGGGAACGTTATTAGTTATGAAACTTCACGAAACAAAGAATGATGTAAACGAGAGATTTGTAGTTACTAAAATATATGTTAAATTCTACGAGCACCTCCAAACCAATTTCATTAAGTTCCCGAAACAGTAGCTAAGTTTTTTCAACCTGTAACTTCAACTCATATACAGGTCATTCATTTCGAAGATCGTCTGCTACACTTTTAGTTGAATTTCGGAGGGACTTGATGACAATAAAGATACATGGAGGTTGGAAGTCATCAACAGTCGCTGAAGGGTAGAACGTGGGGTAGTGCTGAAATAACATCGAATTTCAACACAAGAAAATTCGACTGTTGTACCGAATAGTTTGAGGAACGTTTCATTCATACAATGCACATTTAATAATTGTACTTTTGATATAAAGAAAATGTTACTTTATTGTTTAATAAAATATTCTAAAATTAAATATCTACCCTTGCTTATATGTTTATACAACATCCGGGAAAAGAGTAATTTCAGAAACAGTGAGATTTTGCCTCAGAAAAAAATACTATAAACAGTTTTGTTTATTTTCGTTTAAAACTAGTCGTAAGGCCGCTTGACATGATGGAATACAACGTGTAATGCAACGCAAGACGCAATATTTCTTGATCAGCTGACTTTCGTAAAACGTATTTTCATTTTTAAACTAAGCACAAAATATAAGTAAAAATTTGAGGTTAGAAATTTGTTTATTTTTACTTTTTACAGACACTTTCATGCAGTTTCTTGCACGTTATATTGCATTATGTCAAGCGGCCTTTAGAAACTTGTCTACATGCATGACAGTAGTGGTCAGTGTCAGTGCTATTAGCACTTGAATTTCTTTAACTGTACGTAATAATATCAAAAAATGGTGTATTTAACAGAAATACACAAAATAACCACTCTACAAATTATTGGTTATAGAAATAATATTCAGACACAAATGGAAGTTGCTCGCTTATTTCACCAGAAATTTACAAATTTGCCACCTATACCTATATCGCAAGAAGCAATAACCAATATCGCGAGCTTGGTAATGTACGACAGATAAAAAAAAGTAGCAGCAAATGCAGTAAGCGATGATATGAAATTGCATATGATACTTGAGTTTAAAGAAAACAGAAATAATTGTGGTCGAAAAGCAGCACTGTTCAACCTTAGCCATACACCAATTTTTCAAATATTATAGGTCTCAGGACCTTATAGAAGATGATTTTGCTAGGAGAACGTATTTTTGTGAACAAATTATGGCAATGTTAGATAATATGTGATCTAAAGTTGTTTCTGCTGTGAAAAACTTCTGCATTTGGTTGTCATGACCCTAATTAATTTACCTATGGTTCTAACAATTTTATTTTCACCTAAAATTAAGGAGGAGAATATAGTTTTACAGAGATAAAAAAAAACAATTATTTGTGACTTCACCAAACTACTATTAATGCCAAATGTGTTTTTATTTCAGTGTTTATTTACCACGTTATTTGAATAATTCTACTGGTACCAAAGTTGGAATATTCTCAATAGTTTTTTTATAAAAACTAATATGGACATTCAGCATACGTTATGCTGCCAAGTTGAAGCATTTATTCAATAAGCACAATTTAAGATAATGCGAGACAAAGGTACAAGAAAGTATGTGTTGAATGACAATTCACGAATAAATTATCCAAGAGGGAAGTGCTACCAAATATTAGAAAAATTCTCTTACGACTGCTTATACTACAACCAGATATAAGAAAAATGAAATTAAAAGATTGATCTCATTTTAAATCCTGTATGTCTTTATTATAGTTCTAACCTAACCAAATTAGCTTATATTATTGTACTGGTCTAATCTAAACAAAAAAAAATGTCCAAGAACTTGTTAGTTATGAAACTAACATTGATCCATAAATTGTTGTGAATTTACGGATATAGAGCACTGAAACTGAATTATACTTTCAGAGAGGTAACTGAGAATGTAGAATGTATTTTCCAAGTTTTGTTGTTGAAACATGAAATAATTGAATTATTGAGTCAAACTAATAGAGTAAAATGGAGTTGTATGGTCACTACTAAAGAGAAATCGACTAATAAATAAGTTATTGTATTCTATTTCTAATTACCAAACCTCCGTTCTTATGAAGATATGAATTGAAATTCATATCTTCTTCACAACATACTGAAAATAAGGAGTTACCGAGATTTCACCCTGAATACCTAAATATATAATCATTAGCAATAAATATTCCTGATATTTAACAGAACATGAAAGTAATAATAAATAGACTTTGGAAAGAACCACTGCCATCAATTTTTACGTGATAAGGAATAGGCCACTTTCAAAAGACTGGAAGACATAAAAACGAGCGTATTTTCAACACCTACACTGTAAAGTTGGAACAAATTTATTATTTAATTAGTAATATAACATTCACCCTACGTGTAGTTTAGCAACTATCCGCGTATATAATCTTTGGTAACTATCAATCAACAAGTTAGTTCCATAATATTCCACGCTACTTCTTTCTCACTAGTTTTTGGCCTACACTTTGATATTGTAGTAATCGCGCCACAGAACACGTCAACTGTAAGTTGTGTGGTTCGTGCTAGAGAATCAAACGATTTATAAAACAAACAGGTTACCAATATTTATGACACCAGTTGGCAACACTAATGATGTCAGTTTTTGACAATACCCTTTCAACTCACGTTCTAACATAAGTGTTGAACTGTATCTTAAAATATTTTTTGTAAGTACAGAGGACTGAAAATTTTATAGCTAAACATTATGTAATGTGCAGAATTTTACGAATGTTCTTCACATACATTAATTATCCTTTAGCAAAATGAATTATTCAAATCGCATGTTTTCACTTTTAGGTTGCTGTTACAAGTTGATACCTTGTAAACCATGAGTAGATTTTTCGCCGGATCCGATTCAGACTCGGATAGTTCATCTGAGGAAGAGATTATTCAACGTCCCCAAGTTCCCGCTTATACTGTAAGTACCTTTATTGAAGTCCTTGTAGATTTATTAATGTTTATGTTTAGTTCAGTGACGATGAAGAAGAAGTGAAACGAGTAGTTAGATCTGCAAAGGAAAAACGATATGAAGAACTTACCAATATCATTAAACAAATTCGTAATTATAAAAAAATTAAGGACATGTCTAGCATGCTTAACAGTAAGTATAAATAGAATATTGACAATAGCTTGTAGTTTAATTAATTTATGATATAAGAATCAAAGTCTTCACATGTGTCGTTTATACACAATAATTTTATGTCATAATAACTTGTTTAATGTACAAAAATTGTTTATTTATCTATTCGTTTATTTGTTTACACCATCCCACAATCCAAAGGCAAAGTGGGAAAAATATGTATAAAAGTTAACAATTGAACAATTATATTTGAAAAGTACAAATAAACAATGGCATATTTAGATGTAGTGTAAATAATGTATACAGAAAGATATGGAAAAGTAAGCATAACAATTCTAAAAAGTTCTATGATAACCCTGACAAATATGAATAATGAGAAAGCTATAAAACAGTAGAAATTTAGTTTTTCATGTTAGAGATATTGCTGCTAAAAATATCCCAACAGTTCTGCATATGGCAATGATATTGATTCATTCTATATAAAGGTGAAAACTTGAGAACATTAGTTCTAGAGACTGGAAAGTAGAATTAAAAGTTGGACCAAGTGGACAGTCAATTTTATTCGTTATAATTTTGTAGACGATTATTCAGGAAGGAACACATGCGTTTAGCTGCTAGATCGTTTAGGTTGAAATGTTTTAACAGTGTGCTTTGAGGTGTTCCTTGTGATATTAAAAGAACTTGAACCACATATATTTAACATACTTTCTGTGAATATTATTTATTTTGTTTATATGAATTTAGTAGCTTGGGACCCATATAAGAGAGGCATATTCTAGTCTTAGAAGAACAAATGCATTAAAAAGTAAAAATACAGGATAATATTAATGTGCTCAACAAAGAACATACATTTACTATCAAATATAACACAAAGATCTTTGAATACTACAGACCTTAGTTTCCCGTAGTGAAAGATAATGTATCATATTTAAAATGTTGAGAGAAAGTGCATTTTTATGGCACCACTCTCAAATTGTATCTAGATCAGCATCAAGTAAGTGACAATCACCAATGTTTAATGTCAAATGATATAGCTCTAGATCAGAATTAAGTAAGTGACAATCACCAATGTTCAATGTCAAATGATATAGCTCTATATCATCTGCATAAAGGAGAACATTGGAATGGAAATCCAAAACAATATCATTTATAAATGTTATAAATAATAATGGCTCAAGAACTGAGCCTTGAGGCACTCCAGAAGTTGCGTTGATTTCTATGGAGTTGAAACCAAAGTAAATAACTGTAAGCTTTCTATCCGTGAGGTATGACAGAAAAATTGGTGAATGAATTATTTAAACCAATGTTGGATAACTTAGTGAGAAGGATGCCACGATCCAAGCGATCAAAGGCTTTGAAAAAATCTGTATATATGCATTAAGCACATTGAATTTGCCACTGTAGATCTACCAGAATAAAAACCGTGCTGTTCATTACATATGGATAGTTTCACTTGGTGGAAAACAACTTTGTAAAGCAGAGTTTCAATATCTTAGAAAAGTTGGATATAAGTGTGATGGGGCAATAGTTCTCAATGACATCCTTCTAATAACCCTTTTTAAAAATGGGACAAACTTATCCAGTATTCCATATCACTGTAAATACTTCAGATTTTAACAACAGATTAAATATATAACACATATATGGGTTTGCAAGAAAAGACTATACCCTCATAGTATAAAGGCTAATAAACCATCAGGACCAAATAAAAAGTATGGTTTTAATTTTTTGAGGCTAGTTAAAACTTCACACTCAGTAGAAATGCGAGTAATACATGGCAAACAATTTATATTTGAATGAATATTATCAAAATTAGGAGTAGAAAAGGTAATTTATCCAGATTGAAAATAATCAGCAAAAGCATTTACAGTGTTATCTAGTTGGTCAAGAGGTACAATCATATAGAACATAATATTTATGTCTATTAGGTATGTTAGTAGGTTGGTACTTGGATAGGTCCAAAACTTCTTAGGATCACTTTTTAGCTATTGTTCTACATTTCTCATGTAGTTATAATGACTCCGACATATATCTCTTTTAATTTGGACTTGCGTATCACTAAATTCAATGTAGTTATCATTATTATTGGTGTGCGACATTTAGAAATGCAGCCAAGAATGTCATAAACCTATCATCATTTGTTGAGCCAGCATACATATTACAGTATTGAGGAATATTAAAATTGCCAATAACAACAAAACAGTCATCATTCAGCAAGTGGACATAGTTTGTGAGAATATATAGAATGTAAATTTGGGGGAAAATGAATTGAAACAAGATTCTAAACCTTTCCTGACCAAACAGTCTTGATTCCAATAACATTAAGCGTAGGAAGCACATTAGTTATATCTGATAAATCGAAAGAGTTGGTACTATAATGCAAACAAAATTCCGCCCTTTTGGTATTGGTAGATTAAAATTTTCGATTTGTCCTGAAAATTACGAAATCGTCGGGAAAAAGTTTAGATTCAATCATGTTTCAGTAATAGTGATCAAATCAAAGGAACAGTTAATAGAAGCATTTCAAATAACAAAAAATCTAGTATTCATGCTTTGGAACATATTTTGATAATAGGTGGTGAACTGTTTTGTTTTGGACGAGAGTAGAGCTGTAGAGTTTGCTCTCCTCCACTGGAGTCTACATCAACTCGATGCCAAACATATTGGATTTAAATTTTTCGAGTTTATAAGTGAAACATGGGCATTGTGAATCCCATACTACATGATTCGGATTTGGCCGACCCTTCGAAATACAATTAAACAATTAAATGAAGTTGAGTCCGATACATTAGTTACTAATTTTATGATTTCCAGCACATTTAGGACATTTTTGAGTTTTACAGCAGTTTTTAATAAAATGTGCAGAACCGCAACATTTAACTTTAACTTAGTAGCATCATAAAAACTAGGCAGCAATCATACTTGACGAGTAAACTACCTTCTTGCATAGCCTTCTTGTAGGAATTAATATCCAGAGATAACTTTGCTTGAAATATCTAATTAACCACCCAACCCACCCGCGTTGCTGTGGCAGAGTGATTTGATTTGAAATAATTTTAATGACAATACAATTGCTCTCTGTTCTGTTTGTTCAATGAAATTATACTGGCATCGAGTTGTTACACGTTTTTTACAATTGCCCATAAAATAGATCTGAAGAAATTTTGGATCTTCATTTGGCATTGTCATCAATGATCCAATTTTATGATATACCTGGCCTTGAATTTTGAATGTTGTCTCAGAATTACGACCATCAGCTGACAAATCATAAACTTCGGATGCTCAAAACGACGTCATTTGGAAGCAAGAATTAAATTTTCGTGTCTTACGCAAAAATAATTTTGATTCATTTGAAATTCCAGAAAGAAGGGATTTCAAAGGTTCAGGTGGAGTAGAGAGTGGTGACAATACAACTTTTTCTGATGCCCACACATCCCGGGTGTTTTATTACGAAAGTTTAACGCCTGACAATAATTGCATATTTTGTCCTTCGCACCAATAGTAGTAACTTTGGAATCGCCCGAGTAATTGATGTCTGGTTCATAATTAAATGCAAGACGAACAAATGATCCACGTGTTACTGCGAGGTTGGTTCGATGATTTTCTCGGTTTTGTTCTTTATATGAATCTATGTGTTGTTGACGTGCCACCCTGGTTCTCAATGCATTTTCTTGTCGACGATTATTACGCTGTTCTCGTGCACGAATTTCAGCTGTGCGAATTCTTTGAGCTGCATTTCTTTCTGCTCTCTGTTCGACTGATTCATGAGCTCTTTCAACACGTGCACATCGAGTCTTCTTGCTATGGGCATTAAGGTTGGATTTTTTTGGTGGCATTTTACCAAAAAAAGTAATTGAATTTTTAATGTGAATGAATTTCGCTGTTCTCTGAATAACTGGAAGTTAGAAGTAAAAAAAATATTCGAAGTAATGTACGCAACGAAGACAAAATGAAGAATGATTTGAAAGAAGCGAAGTTAAGTGGTATAGGCAAAATAAGACATGTATAGTGTGTAGTCTAAGAAAATTTATCACATTAAAGTGTGGCGCCATCTTTGAGGTGCAAAGGATAAAATTTTACAGTTCTCTGTAAAGAAATTTGCTTAAGACGCCATCTGTTCCAGACTTATGGAAACTACGATTAATAACACCAATCAACGTTAATGATCAGTTTATTATTAATTATTGAGTACATTAATTGAAATAATAACTATCCTATAATTTAAGTTGGACCAAATTACATTTATTTGCTCACTTTCATGAATATCAGTTGACTCGTTTTTGAGTTCATTCGGGACATACACACGGATACTGAATATTTATATATTAAGATTAATATCCATCAGCCTAGAAATCCACCATAATTTTAAAATAGTGATAATAATTATTGCTTTCCAAATAGTATATGTTTTCTGGAAGCATTGTACCAAATGAGAATGATTTTGAAATATTCATACTATATGTTATTATTTAAATCATTTGATTTGATTAGGTTTTGAAGAATTGCAAAAGGCTTATCAAAAAGCAGTACCAGTAATAATAAAAGAAGAAAATGGCCAAACTCCACGATTTTTTATTAGGTGCTTGGCTGAAATGGAGGATTTTATCAATGAAATGTGGGAAGATAGAGAAGGAAGAAAAAATATGAGTAAAAACAACAGGTGAGGTGAAAAATGTTGAATTATAATATTTACTCACATTTTACAACTTTAGTAAATCTCTCACATCCATGAGGCAGAAGTTAAGAAAGTACTTGAAAGACTTTGAAGATGATTTGGCCAAATTCAGAGAAAATCCAGAACAGCCTGACGATGAAGAGGAAGAAGAAAAGCGTAAGTTCTGAATATAGTGTATGTGATGAGGAATAAATTACTCTGAATCTAAATAGGTTTTATTTTAATTAAAATTGGATAATACATTTATTTTCAGCTGAGGCAGCAGAAGATTCTGAAAATGAAGCACCTCCCAAAAATGCGTTTCTCAAAGCTCCACCTAAACAAACTGTTGTTGATGATAAAGATGAATCATCAGATTCGGATGATTGGCCATCAGATTCTGAATCTAGCTCCGAATCATCAGATGATGATGAAGGTAAATACACTAGCATGCGTGAACGATTCTTGAAGAGAACTGGTCCTGCCCATGAAGAAGATGAAGAGAGGGAAAGAAGAAAGGAAGAAAAAAGAAAAGAGAGGAAAGAAAAAGGAAGAAAGTTGAAAAAAGAAGAAGAGGAGGATGGAGAAGGAAAATGGGAGACTGTTAATCGAGGTTTTGCAATTCCGAGTGTAAGTATTGTCTTTTGAATAAAATTTAATTTAAACTTGTTATAATTTTACATCATTTCACAGGAGAAGCCAAAAATGTTTGCAAAGGATGCTGAAATCGATTTAAACCTTGTAATTAAGAAATTGAGTGAAATAATGGCTGCTAGAGGTAAAAAGCGTACGGATCGTCGTGAACAAATAGAGCTTTTACACGAATTGCAAAATGTTTCCGAACAACATCAGCTTGGAGCTGCAATGTTCATTAAAATCAAATTGGCCATCATATCCGCAATTTTTGACTACAACCCAAAAGTTTCAGATGCTATGAAACCAGAGTATTGGTTGAAACTAATTGAAAGAATGGCTGAAATGTTGGGAATGCTGTTGAATACAAATAATTTAATAGTATCGGAAACTATCACTGAAGAGAATGAAAACTTGGAAGAACCACCATATCGTATAAGAGGTTGTATACTAACTTCAGTAGAAAGATTGGATGACGAGTTCACTAAACTTTTAAAAGAATGCGACCCCCATAGTAACGAATATGTTGAGAGATTGAAAGATGAATGCAAAGTTTCTAACATCATTGATAAAACTATGAAGTATTTAGAAAGAACTAACATAGCATCTGAGTTATGTAGAATATATTTACGTAAAATAGAACATTTGTACTACAAGTTTGACCCTCGAGTTTTGCAACAAAAATCTGGTGATAACAGTATATCTAAAGATGAAGTAACATCAGTACAAGAAATGGAAAAACTCTGCAAATTCATATATGCTAAGGATAGTACAGATCGTCTCAGAACTAGAGCTATTTTGTCACACATTTATCACCATGCTTTACACGACAATTGGTTCCAAGCTAGAGATTTGGTGTTGATGTCTCATTTGCAGGAGACTATTCAACATTCAGATCCCAGCACACAGATTTTATATAATAGGATGATGGCACATTTGGGTTTGTGTGCATTTAGGCATGCAAATATTAAAGATGCTCATAATTGTTTAGTGGACTTGATGATGACAGGAAAACCAAAGGAGTTATTAGCTCAAGGTTAGTATTTTTTAAATTATACTTACCATCTTACCATAAATGATTTACTAATTTACTCGACTAAATTGCAACAATCGAAGAAAAATATCGATTGTTGATAATCAGGTGTTTTAATTTCCTCGCGGAACCCTGGTGCTCCGTGGAGCACTTTGAAGATGGCTCTACTAGTGTAACAATATAACGTCCCGATACATTATATTCAAATGAACTGTTCCACTGGATTCCCACTTCATTTTATAAGTACAATACTTTTCTGTAATTTTATTTGCATTTGCAAATGTTAATTTTATGGGGGATGCTCATGTGTTTATCTCCCCAAGACCAATATATTATGGTGGATAGATTATGTTAAGAATTTGTTGAAAATTTGGATTCATTTCTAATTAATATTTTGTGATATTTTCTATCATAATTTTATACAATTTCATCAATTGATATTGTCAGTAAATATTTCTTATGTTGTTTGTACTTTAAAGCAAAGTTAACTCTTTTGTTTTAACACACTGTAAGTAGTTCAATAATGTATGTTAATTCATTTAGCAGCATTTTTTGCTTAAGTAACGATAATTGCTATTAGCTTCAGCACAAATATTTGCCTTTCGATTTGGCCTAATTTCATTAATTGCTTTCTGAAGTGGTAGATTTTCCATTTCCAACAATTTCGTAAAAAATCACATTTTTCAAATCTTTCAATAATATGACTTTTACTGGGTTATGTCAGATTCGGCTTGTATGCATGAGCTCAAGTTTGTGAGTTTGTAAATATTTTATTTTTACTGTACGGCATCTTTGGGCTAACCAATAATGGTTGACCATATTCTTTGTATTAAAACGATAAAACTACTTTGTAAAAAACTATTTATTATACAAGAAAAAGAAAAGTGAGTAATTTGATACGTTAATGGAACTTAAAGTATCTAAGGGACACTAGGAATTACTTAACTATGACGTTAATTCCCATTAAAAGCGGTCATTTTACAAAAAATTTTAATGAATACAATAATAACTTGAACTTAGGTAGGTAGATTTATGATTCTTCAAAATCACATAAGACAAAAATTAGGTAATGCGTGACGATACGTTAATGGAAGGTAAAATAAGAGACACTATGTATCACTTAACTAGATGATTAACAGATCCTAATGGTTTCCAACACAAGAAGTTGTATCTCTGTCTGGGTTACATTCGTGCAATGTTGCCAAATTCTAAATAGGAAATTATTATGCCAGAACATTTTTGTAATGAGGTAGTTAATAGTATCAATATTATATTTTAGGTTTACTTCCTCAGAGACAACATGAACGTAGTAAAGAACAAGAGAAAATAGAAAAGCAACGTCAAATGCCGTTCCACATGCATATAAATCTGGAACTTTTAGAATGCGTTTACCTAGTATCCGCCATGCTGATTGAAATACCCTACATGGCCGCTCATGAATTCGACGCTAGACGTAGAATGATTTCTAAAACGTTTTATCAACAATTGCGTTCATCAGAACGTCAAAGTTTGGTAGGGCCACCAGAAAGCATGAGAGAGCATGTAGTAGCAGCTGCTAAAGCTATGAGAAATGGAAATTGGCTAGCTTGTAATAATTTCATCATCAACGATAAAATGAACGCTAAAGTTTGGGATTTATTTTATCAAGCAGACCAAGTTAGATCCATGCTTACTAAATTAATAAAAGAAGAATCTTTGAGAACTTATTTGTTTACTTATTCTCATGTGTACGATTCTATATCCATGGCGACGTTATCGGAGATGTTCCAATTGGGAAAACCTGTTGTACATTCTATTATATCTAAAATGATAATAAATGAAGAACTTATGGTAAGAATTTTTGTTTGCTCAAATCATTTAGTAAAGAGACCACAATTATTTATAACTGTTTCATTGTGTCAGTTAGATTTCTACAAATATTACAAATTTGCTGTCGTTTAAAATTAATGTGTTTACATTAATTCGGCTGTAACTGAAATAACTGCCAATCTATTATATTTTTACTTGTATGTTCCTCCATGGTACATTCGATATCCAGCATATGATACCATGTTAGTTTAACCAGACATTAAATTTAGCCTTATAGTAATGGTCAAGTATGTATAGTTTTGTTCATGCCAAAAACGGACAAAGACAAGAAAATCAACCAAACTATTATCAACCGATTAGCTTCACTTCCTTTTTCTTAAAAACTATGGATATAGACTTTGAACAATACTCAGAAGTACGGCTCTCGTAAGAAAGCTACTTTAAACCAATTTGCTTATCATAAAATCTAGTCCACCACAAGTGCACTACATTGCATAATTGGAGATATAGAAAAGATCTTGAAAGCAAAGATATTGCTCTAGCCTCCATCGATATAGAAGGAGTTTTCAACATTTCACATCAGTTAATATCAAAAGGACGTTAAAAGACCGAGGCGATGCTACAACATCGTATAGTAACGGCAGAAATGAATGGAAACACTTCCACTGTTACTATAGAAAACGGCTGTTGGCAAGGCGGAGTCCTATCAGTCCTACTGTGGTCATTGGTAGTGGACAAAATCCTCACTAGTCTTAGCAGTGCTATATTTACAGTTCTAGTCTGTGCAGATGATCCCACTTGGAAAGTGGGGCACAAAAACTTCCCAAAAAATAGTCTCCTTTGAAAGGAGTCTACATATTTTGGAAGCAGAACAATGAGATGTAGAGTCTTGTACAAAATATTTTTTAGGTATAGGTGCAGAGTGGTTATTAAGTAAAAACGACTCGCCAAAACAATCTACATTCAACAATGAATTGTTTTGACATTGTGGTCAAAATGTGAATGTTCATTTAAAATTTTTATATACCAACGAATAATGAAAAATAAAACATATGCTAACTCAAATTGATTAATATAAGTTATCCACTATATTTTTATCAAAATAGCTATATTGAAAATTAGTATTAAGATAAAAACATAATATATCAATATAAACCATGTTGATAACAACTTATCAGTTTAAGTTTCAATAGAAAGTCAAGAAAAATTATAATAAACTCAACTGTTCCACTGGATTCTCAATTCACTCTACCAGAGCGCAGTGAGAATGTATGATTGAGTATTTGTCTTTGCAAGCAAATATGCTTCCACTGTTTCGTTTTTATGTGCCATGAGCGAGATAAAAAATGTATGAAGAAGGTGTTTGAAATATATAGAACCTAGGCACTATTTTAATAATATAATTATTTCTCTATTTGATGCGATTAAGAGGCCTTCCTGATCTCTAAATTTATTTCTAAATGATTTTTTTTCTTTGGGGCTACAAAACAAAATGATTATCGACACGGCTTTAAAACACACATATTTAAACAAAAAAAGAGAAAATAATCCTTTATTTTAGAACTGAATAGGAATTATATAGAAAATAGTTTTGTAAAAAAATAAGTTAAGCCATTTCAAAAAATAGTTGGAAAACTTTCATTCTTATGTACTCCATGCATATCTCTGTTCTGATATTGAGCAATTTTGATGCAAATAAAATTTCAAAAAGTTTGTACTCAAAGAGTAAATTTGGAATCTAGAGTTAAACAGTTAATAATCCAACTTTATTCTAGAACTGAATAGGAAGTACATAAAAAATAGTTTTGTCAAGAAATAACTCTAATTTTAAAAAATTGTTGAAAAACTTTTATTCAAAAGTTAGTTAATCTTCGGTCTCTGAACACTCACTTCTTGTTTATCGAGACGCGCGTTATACAGTATAATTGTGAGTGTTGGTGAAAACAGTGTGTTCAGTACTTCATGCATATCTCACTTTCCTGAAACTGAAACAATTTTCATGCTAATAAAATTTCACAAAAGTTGCTACTCAAAGAGTGGGAACCTACAATTGAAACAGTTAATTCAACTTTATTCTAGAACTGAATAGAAATTATATAGAAAATAATTTTGTCGAGAAATAAGTCTAATTTCAAGAAATTCTTCAAAAACATTCATTCTTAAGTACTACATGCATATCTCACTCAAAGAGTAAAGTGGGATTTTATTAACAGTTAAAATTTTAAATTGGATCCAGGTTTTATAATTTCACATATGCCCATGTTCTGCCTAATATTTTATAATACTTTTTGATAAAGTTAAGATATGACTACTATTTCAGGCATCATTGGACGATCCAACTCAAACTGTTGTGATGCACAGAAGTGAACCATCTCGCTTACAATCTTTAGCTTTACAACTGGCAGACAAAATGAATAATTTTGTTGATTCTAATGAAAGAATATTGGAAACTAAACAAGGCAATTTCTTCTTGCGTGGCGCAAATCAGGTGAGTTATTCATCCAGTATCAAAATTATTTGATAAACTTTCTCACATCGATATTAAATATTCCTCCGAAAGTTTGACATTCTTACTTGAAACTTTTCAAATATATGAAATTGATAATGTTCAAGTGAAACTAGACGAATATTAGAGCATATTATAAGCGTAAAAATAATCTTCATATTCGCTTCCGTTGATTCCCGTAATCAACTAGAGAAACGAGCTTAATTTTTTGTGATAATTGATATGATGTGAAAGATTACAATGATCTGCACGAAATACAAAATTAATGAGAAGAAAAATTGACCTTTTTCTCACTTTATCGGTCATTACTTGGTTCCTTCATGACCTAGAAATATTTAAAGCGGCTCATTTTAAACGTTAAAGTTCAAGATTCAGAATGATATTTGGTAGATCTTTTAAATATAATCTGTTAACCTTTTCTTTGCGACGCCCTTTTATAGTCGGGCCAGTGATGCTTTGCCCCATTTTAATAGGTCTAGACGAATGTTCTGTGCTTGCGGACCATCCCTATAGTCATGAGCAAGATTTTATTATAATTATTATTAAATAAACATAAACGCGTTCTAATGGATTTCAGAAATTATTGACAAAGTAATAGTCTAGGAGCCAGTAACAGATATACATGAACAAGTTCCTCTAAAGTGGTAATCAGTAAAATGCATTAGAAAATAGTATCATAAAGCCTCGTGACCGTCAGCTGTGGCTCGATGGGGGATATGAGCTGTTGTAGCCACCCATGAAGAAAAAAATACATTCATTCTTTCCTCTCAGCTAAAAATTTGTTAAATTGTAGTTAATCTAATATCTGAAGGAAA
The DNA here is from genome assembly GCF_026230105.1 of Diorhabda sublineata. Lineage (NCBI taxonomy): Eukaryota > Metazoa > Arthropoda > Insecta > Coleoptera > Chrysomelidae > Diorhabda > Diorhabda sublineata. The sequence continues at coordinate 29,832,073 of NC_079476.1, forward strand.
AAGCATCAGCTGATTAGTTTTCCCTCGACTTACTGCTAGCTGATTTTTTTATTTACCATAGCAGTATATTAACAATCAGCTCACAAATTTTCGTTTGGGAGGAAATGACGTATCTTTAATTATGTTATTTCTAAATATTCAAGCAACTCACGCTAGCATAACATAGACAGTAATAAGGTACGTTTAGAGGGGATCAGTTGTAAGCATGACTTTATATATTGCTGAAATCCCCTTTAAAATCCGTTCATTAGGTTTTGATTTTGTCCCGAATAAACAGACAATCGCGCTGGAAGTCTTTGTGTTATAATATATTAATATTGCTGTCTGTTACATTTCTAAGAATATTAAATTAATGACTATAGATTGAGATTATCGGTTTTTAGTATAATAGAATATTTTTTTAGGGCAATTTCCGAGGCGAAAGGCAAAATTACCGAGGAAGTAATCAAAACTGGGATAGGCAAAGAAGGGACAGAGAAAGAAGAGAAAAAGATAATTATTAATGAGACTTTCAGTTTTCTATTTGTAATCAATTACACATAATAAAGAATAACTTTATTACACTTCTTCTGTATTTATTGTGAAAATGTATGGGGATATAATTTGGATATACACAATAACCATTAGATTTCAGAATTAAATAAGTTTCATTTCAATTCCCTTAGTTTATTCCTTCGATAGCAGTTCCAACCAACTATTACAAATATTAATATATTATATAGTTTTGGGTATTGCATGTGCAATGTGGTAAGAAATAATCTAAATAACTGGAGCAAAAAATTGATGACAGATTAGTCAGGTAAAAATATAATTTTTGTGATAAAAAAAGTTTTCTTACCTCGGAAGCATCGTAATCAATTCCTATCTACTTTCCCTTTAACTAATTTTCCAATTTAATCATATTTTCAAGAATGTAATGGAGAAGAAGATACGATCGAGCATTTCCTCTGCCGATGTCGTAACTCGATGTCAAATGCAGAGGGACGGCATAATAGAGTGGATTGAAAAAATAACAAATAGAAATAAAACTTTATTATGGGTTCGAAATTGAGCTATAAAATGGAGAAAGGTAGGAGAGTGATTAGCTAGTTTACTAATTTTCCAAATCGTGAAAAATAAAGGATAACGTACTTAATAGCCCTCCGAGTGAACCACGATTAATCAAGATTGCCCGTAATAACCTTGAATTTGAGCAAAAAATTTGAATAGTTTGGAGGTACGAATCACTGCTTTTCATCAATTTCATTACTATCGAAATACTGGAGACGAAATGTCGAGTGCAGTCTCTCTTAACCCAATAACGTCATAATGGTCATAATCAGCGGACGAAAACGTTGTACAACTCTAGCGGATCGTTACTGTTACCAATATGTAGCAGTAGCGCTGAAAGCGACCAAAGTGTAACATAATGTGTAGATGGCAGTTTACAATAATATTTAACCCGATGTTACATAGGTGGAAAATTCTTACACCAATTTGTATTTTTGTGTTCAGCTACACTTCCTTTATCACCTACAATTATTTTTTTGAAAAACAAAACAATGGACAGACACGCCGATTCTTCAGTTTTATTATAGTATAGATTTTATTGTTACAGGGTGTTATATAAAGTAGTCTAATAATGAATTATTTTTATAAATTCCTTTGACTGTTTTGTTAATTTATTACTTCCGATAATTTAATAAAACGTCAAGACGTTCAGCAAAGTTGATTTTGTTACATAGATACATTTGAAATACATTAGACTAGACTAGCTCCCCCGGTAGAGAAAAAATTAGGGTAATAGGCCGTCGAACGTAATAAAGAACTCACCAAAAATCCCCACTATGTTCAGTTTCAAACCCAAATGTTAATCATCTCATTTATAAATCAAATGTAAACACACCTTCAAAAACACAATTTGAACTAATGCAGGATGAGTTCAATTGATAAACATACACTGGCTAATCAAGAATCACTATGAAGTGGTGGTATATCTGTGTGTGAATATACCAATATTTAAACTGTTTACTTTCAAGTGGCGATTAAGTTTGGATAGAAATAGGAGTCAGCAATCTAAAGCCCTTAAGTTTAAATATAAAGACACAGAAACTTCAAAAGCCATCTTCATAATTGCACGGAACAAGTGTTATTAGAATAAAACAATGTTATGGCTCAATCAGATTCTAATTTAATAATGGGCATAATGAGAATATGTAAGAAACTATGTTAAATTTTGTGGGGCTTTGAATTGGCTCTCCACAGATTTAATGAAAGTGATACTTTGATAATCATGGCATATTTCTTGAACTTAAAAATTTATTAGCTCAGTTAGATGGAATTCTGTAAGTATCTAAAAAATTCTTCTATATTCCAATAAACTTCCAAAGAAATACTGAACGTGCCCGTTGATGTTATGAACAAATAATTGAAGAAATTAATAATTCTCCTTTTTCTATGCCATATGTTGCAATAAAATCAATGAAAATTTGACAAACCTAAATACGGTAAAACATTTTAGGTGTTCTGTAATGACCTGCGTGAAGTTATCCACGGATTTCTACCAATAATACAAAATATACTAAACTTTTGCAAAAAAATGTCAATAGAGGAGACATTATTATAGGCTACATAATTTTACCACAAAAAATTGAAGATGACCCAAAATTTTTCCAATTTTTTTTTAACTATTTCAAAGGACACTTGATAAGTAATCTATTGACAAAAAATTGTGATGTTCTTTATAAATTCAAAGCCCCACAATGTTTTCAAATTTTTATATCTTAAAATTTAGAAGTAATACATTTTAATTATCCCCTTCATAAATATGTCTAGAATTGTTGAGTGTATATATAAATATTATTGTAAATATGGATTTTAGCCTGAATGACTAGCTCTAATACTTGAAGTACATCATTCATTCGAGTAAGGATGATATATCAAAAAAATTGTCTGTGGTGAACAAAACAAAGAAATAAAATGTGTTTCTTGTAACAGGTATAATTATTATATATATGCAAAGATCAAAGATGTGACATTGTGTACACAGATGTGTGAATTATGGAATGATGAAACTTGAATAATTTTCTGTCTATAGGTTCCTTATTAAGTGTCCTTTGCAATAGTTGAATAAAATTTGAAAAAATATTGGGGCTTCGAATTCAACTGAATGAATTGCGTCAGCTTTTAAACGTAAACTTGATAAATTTGTATGGACATTATAAAAAATACTTACATCACAATATGTTTAAAAATGAGTCTTTAAATATAATTTATTCACTTGGTAGTAAAATTATGTAGCCTGTTATAATGTCATTATATGTCTCCTCTATTAACATTTTTCGCAAAAGTTTATTTTGTTGTTGAACTTGCATATTGGAAACATTGCAAAGTGCCTAAAATTTTTTACCACATGTCACCATTGTTTTCATCCTTAGATATAGTTGTCAAGAAGAATAGAACATGACATAATTGTACCTAGTTTATTGACAAAAAACTTAGTAACCAAACCAAATATTGAGTAATATTTATTAAAGCTATAATTCATGATACTATTTGTTATACTAAAAGTTGGTTACCATTTTAATTGAATATAAACACAGTAAGGAAATTTTATTTAAATTAACATATTGAAATTTGCCATAAGATAAATTGAACACTTATTTAGCTGGAACGAATTTAGATTCAAACTCATATATCCCAATAGATTGCATACTTTTTTCATCATATTCTACCCATTCCTTTTCAGTCAAATTAATATTATCAAACACTTTTCCACTTTCTTCAGCTTTAGCTAGCCAACCTTCACCTGGTGTAAATTCAAATGGTTCTATTCCTCTGCATTCAAAGGTTACAAGAGTTTTGAATTTGCCCACATCTTCATTTGTGTATTTACCTATGAAAAATAAATCACAATAAAACATTCCTACATTTCTACTACTAGGTTAAGCCACGGTTCATAACAAGTTATTGCCAAGATTTAATGTAATGTAATAAACTTATTACCATTACTACCAGGAACAATATCGAGAGAATTTTCTCGTCCACATAGTCGACATTTTGCTATAAAATTATTTTCCGATTTTCCAGTTTTTCCAGGATACTTAGTATTTTCAGAAATGTCATGCCACTTATTAGATTCTTCACCACAGCTAGTACATTTTATCTTTACTAGAAAGTTATAATCTGGATGATTGGTAAACAACTCTTCAATACCCTCGAGGGTAGCTTTAATTTGTAAATTGATTTTTCCCATATGTCTTCAATATTCTTTGAAGAAAATAAACAGTTAAAAACAAGTTATTCGCTTGGTGACAACTGACAGATCATAGTTTTTCCGATACTATGATTTGACGTCAGGTAGTTCACCTATCAGCTGATTACTGATCCCAAACCAGATCGAGATCATTGTTCCGATCTTCGCGTTCAATGTTCGGTGGCAATTTCGAATTTAAAACTGAACCTACAAAAACATTTCATTTTTATTACATTAGTTTTGTTAATGTATGAATTTGTAGTTTTTATTAATTTATAGATCCTAATAGAGATGTGTGAAAGATTTAGGTGTTTTCATAATTATTATTGAGCAGTTATCAGTGATTTACCAATACAGACGTATTTTACAATTAATTTATATATAAATAAGGTAGTTAGTCGGAATTCAAAAAGAATAGAAAACTCGAATCAGTAGCCTACCAAGAACGTCAAGGAGGATTAATAACCCCAAATGAAACATCATCGCGGATCATAAAAATCCATAAAAACTAAAATCGGGGAAACAAGTACATAAAGATCATGGCCCACGTATCACTACAAAATACAAGTGGCAAAATGGGCAATAAAAACATACAAGGGACAGAAAATGAAGCCCATTGACCTAACCTGACAACTAAGTATTCTAAAAAGAGTGTAAACGTTATGGTATGATTTTTCGGAAAATGATATTCTCTCCAAGGGTTTTCTAGTACCGAAATCCCGAACATTACCCGTATTTTATCCTTCGTTTTTAGTTTACCTAGCTCAAACTGTTCCGTGGAAAGGATTTTTTCACAGATTGCACTTAAGTGGATTGATGTAAGAAATAAATGTACTCCTAATTTGATAAAAAGCGAGTTGATGACCGTTTTTAATTACTATTATAATTGTATTGATTTTTAAAAATATGTTAAAACCCACCAAAATATGTTAAAACTGACTTGCTCCTCGGAGAAATATAAAAAAATAAAGAATGTTACTATATAATTTTGTTTTTTATTTGTCCCTGGTAAAAAACTAAATTTACGTATTTTTTTTTGCCTTAGCCTATTTAAGCATTTGCCTCTTATAGGCTGAAAAAATCTGGCAACCGTAGTAAATAACCACTTATATAGTTACAGATGCAATGTCCTCCCAACTATAGTTTATCAAAAACTATAAAATCACGATACCAAGGCGACAGAGACAACGCGGTGGGCGAATGCAGAAATTGACTTACCACAAGTAAGTTGTAAGAAAGTTGACCAGTAGGGGCATGAATGTAAGGCCCGAATACCAAACTCGCTAACTCAAGAGGTCGGAAACTTCTATTTTCCATGGTTAAAATCAGAGTTAAAGCTGGTATGGGAATGCACGCAGTCTCTTAAATATTGGGAGCAAACAAAAAAGTTACCTTAAGTGGGTACTCGGTCACACCGGGACATTAACTGAAATAATCGAAGAGATTTGTCTTTTTATCTACTAATTGGACCAAAAAGGTCCTTGTATTAAGTAATTATGCTCATTGGACACTGTTTGGCAAATTCCACCTCAATAACATCGAAAAATGTCGTTTCTAAAATGAAGCAAAGGAAACAGTTGATCCTCTGCCCTGTAAGCTGATCATACAGAAAGGGTAAGATACGGTACTTGCATTCACACTTTTTAAAATCAGAAGAGGTAAACCAAGGACTCCTCGGACTGGTAGGTCACTTTGCAATTTAGTTGGGTCAAAGTGTTAAGTCGTGTTAACAAGGTCTATTCATGGCATTCACGCTGCTCTCATCTAATCTAATACGATGGTTGCTAGTTGAGTTTTGAGACAGGCAAATAAATATTTATAATTAGAGGTGGCTTTATTATTGTTCTAATATTCTCCAAAATTTTTGCATGCGTTCAAATCAATTCCATTCTGATTGAGGTACCTCAAAAACGTATGATTTGAAGGCATCAACCGCTGCGTCAGGTGTAGAAAGACGCTAACTTCCCGATATAAGAATAAGAAAAAATAATTAGGTGCCAAACGGCAGATGACCCATCAATTCGACGTTTGGACTGTTTTTTGTACAAATTGATGAGTGACAAACAAATGCTTGTGTACCAGAATTGACCGTTATACGTTGCTCTAATGGAACAGTGGTGACATGTCCAGTTATTCCGAAAAAGCAGGCGACCATTTGGTTGAAGTGCCTCGTGTACGAACAACTTTTGATGAATTTGGATCGTCTTTAAAGACCCATACAGTGGATTGTTGTTTAATTTCGAGTCATATGCGTAGATCCGTAATTTGTGGCGTGTCACGATCTTTTAAAGTACCGCGATTAATTTTTTTTAGAATTTCTTTACACTAATCGACACGAGCAACACATTCTAAATTCATCATTAAAAATGTCAAACTCACGTCAAACTTTATGATGGTTATGTCAGATTTGACAGATTCATATCATTGTTGCCATATCTCAAAACTTAAGGTCTAGAAAATCATTGCACGAAAATGTTCGCGTTTTAATTCCATGTTTTGACCAAGATGAATGTATCAAGTATCTGTAAACGACTCAAATAGAACTCGCATAACAACACGTTCTGAGTACGTTTATCATTAAAAATGTCAAAGTCACATCAAACTTTATATGTCAGGTTTGACATATTTACATCAGTGTTGCCATATTTCAACACTTAAGTAGTGGCACTCGTATGACCAGAACAATTTGTAGTTAAAACAATTTACCGGACATTACGCAGAGATTATTAATGGAGCTGTTGAATTAAGGATGCATATCAGTTAAGAAATTATGAAAATTCATACGCAAGTTAGATGTAGAGGAAGAAATATTAACTATTAATTCACCTTTGATTGGATTTACTTATTTTTGTCGCGATAATTTAACGTCCTATTAGTTTTTATATTGCTTTTTAGACGAAATGACCTTACGTATAAGTATTATCCTTGTATATTCTTCTTAAGAGCCTTTATATCTCGGTCCCTAAAGTTTTCTTACGTTTCTTTAGGTTAAAGATACTAATAGGGTGCAATACTTTTGAAAGCTCGTGTATTATGTGGAAAAATGAATCAATACGATGTCACCGGAATAAGAGAGAGTTGACAGTTGATCAAAAAGCTTTGAAATTTAAAAGTTCAATTGCGAAATTACTTTTCTTCGTCTACGTAGCTTCACAATATTTTTTCTTACGAACAAATCACGACGATGAAATGTTTGTGCGTGTTAAATATCCGGTTGTTGATCTTGACGACATTAGTCCTCAACGACCGGCACGCGACCAAAATATAATAATAGGTGCAACAAACCGTAAAAAAATCCAGCCACACGGATAGCGAGCCGCAGCCAAGTGCATTATACTTCTTTCTATTCCTGTCCTACCGTTGAAACTGCACTCCCACGTTTCCACTAACTGCTCAGAAATTCCTGCAGCCACAAGCTGCTCTCGGTTCTTTTCTGTGTTCATCGCTTTTCGCATTCCAGTTTTAACCGAAGACCGGTTAGCTACGAGCGAGGATTTATCATCCCGCCGTAATTTGAAATTCACGCGTGTTTATTTTTCGAAAATAATAACATTAAATTATATATAGAATTAAATCTGAATGGTAGATAAAATGTATTTTACCTTCGTTTTTTTAATTTTTACGCGTTTTTTGAGTGCTGTAATTTGTGGAAGTTGCCATGAAGCAAAACTGTGTTGTACAGGGAGAGATTCTTCCTGTGTGGTACAAAAAGCTCCTGTTAATGCAATTATAGAAGACCTTAACGATAAGCCGTGTTATTGTGATCACGCCTGTTTGAAATTGGGAGATTGCTGTTCAGATTTCAAAGATGCTTGCGGAGGTTTGTTTTATTTACATTTATTTTTTCAAGATTGATTGGAATATTATTTTTTTTTTATCAAAATTTATAGGACTCAAAAGGTTCGTAAATTATTTTCTGTTGATCATTTTTGCATACACAGAGCGCGGCTAGACTACATTGTTACTTTTTACAAAAACCTTGAGAAATGTAGATTAAAAATTCGCGATTTTTTAAAAATATCTGCGAAAATGATAAAATGAATAAAGTATCTGGCGATTGTCAACATAAAAGACATTATTCTGCAAGACGACAATACAAGACGCACCTTAGAAAAATCAATCAATTGGGGTGGAAGATATCGATATCTATATCGCTCTCTTCGATTTTCGTTATTCAGATTAGTACAAAATTATCTTGGATAATCTCCAAAATTTCATTTCGAAATATTTTACTCAAAAACAAAATGATCTTTATCGATTCAACAGTGAAGCATTGTTCACTAGATGCTAAAATGTTAATAAAAATAATGATTACATTATTGATTAAAAAATAAGAAATTTGTTCGTTTGAATCTAGTTTAAGGAAGTGACAGTATTTTCCGGTCTCCCTTTGTATTACGAACAGATTTGTCCGAACTGTAAACCAAGGCTAAAACCTTTGAAAATGGTAAAAAGTGAAAGAAAATTGTAGTAGGATGAAATTCAATGGAAACGGAAGATAACATAAAAATGGAGGAAAAAAAAATATATGAGTGGTCTGATGTCGGATGTGGAAGGGGGAGAGTATTTAAGGAAAAAATAATTCAAATTCATTTATCTAAGTTTATTATTTTTATCATAAAAAAATTATTTTTTCACGAAATTCGTGAAAACTCACTTTTTTATGACCCAAATATACTGTAATTTATTTGATTTAAAATATTTATTTTTATCTTCTTTTGACTTAATATCGGAAACATCTTTCAATGGAAAATTCTCACATTACAATATTGGCTTTTTTAAAAAAGTGGGTGGGCTTTCCATTGTAATATTTACTTTCTTTTTTAAAAATCATTATGTACAATTTTTAGCCGTTTATTAATATTTTACACTTTGATTACCAGAAAACGTGTGATTCCATTTTACATTGAAACTAATTAAAGTGTGAAATTTTAATGAATAGCTAAAAATTGTATTTAAAAAAGTTTTTCGGATTTGAAATTTTTTAGCCTTTAGGCTACGACTTTTTTAAAAAGCCGATATTTTGTCGTGAGAATTTTCGATTGAAAATTAGGATGCTTTTCTGATATTAAGTCAAAATAAGTTAAAAAATAAATATTTGAAATTAAAAAAATTACAGTATGTTTGAGACATGAAAAGGAAATTTTTCAACGAATTCCGTGAAAAAAACATTTTTTTCAAGAAAAATAAAAAGCAAAACCTTGATATTTGATACATAAATTTTGAGATTATGTAAAAAAAGTGTGGAGACATAAATTTTAATTTTTTTTTATTAGCTACAACTTTGCTTTTTTCTATAGAATTTGCAGTTTTGCAGCAAAATTCGAATTGGAATTTTTTTAAAAATCATTATATTCAATTTATAGCCATTAAAGAAAATTTAATTCAACTGTAAACTCAAAAAACGTGAAATTCCATTTTGAATTGATAAACATAAGTAATTAAAGTATGAAATTTTAATGAATAGCTAAAAATTATATTTATATAATGATTTGAAAGCAATTTTATTTTATTTTTATTTTTATTTCGAAATTTTTTAGCTTTTAGCCTATGCTTTTTTTACAAAGCCGATATTTTGACGTGAGTGTTTTCGGTAAAAAATTAGGATGATTTTCTGATATTAAGTCTAAATAAGGTAAAAAAATATTTGATATCAAAAAAATTACAATGTGATTCAGACATGAAATGGAAAGGTTTCACCGAATTTCGTTAAAAAAACATTTTTTTTAAAAAAAAAGCAAAAACTTGGTATTTGACTTATTCACATAAATTTTGAGGTTATATAAAAAAGTGTGGAGACATAAGTTTTAATTTTTTTTATTACCTACAACTTTGCTTTTTTCTATAGAATTTGCAGTTTTGCAGCAAAATTCGAATCTAAAATTTTTTAAAAATCATTATATTCAATTTTTAGCCATTAATTAAAATTTAATTCAACTCAAAACTCAAAAAACGTGAAATTCTATTTTTAATTGATAAACATAAGTATGAAATTAATGAAAATAATAGCTAAAATTGTATTTATATCTATAATGATTTGAAAAAATTTTTCGGAATCGAAGTTTTTTAGCCTTTAGCCTATGCTTTTTTTTATAAAGCCGATATTTTGACGTGAGTATTTTCGGTAAAAGTTAAGATGCTTTTCTGATATTTGATATCAAAAAATTACAATTGTGTTTAAATTTATGTAAAAAAGTGTGGAGACATAAGTTTTAATTCTTTTTATTACCTACAACTTTGCTTTTTTCTGTAGAACTCTCTCTGTCAAGTTGTGCCGCAAATTGAGATAAACTGTTTTATCCCTTACAAACTCCCCCCTTCCACTTCCCGACTCCAGTTTGGTATATTCTCTTCTTTTTCCAATGGGTTTCATCCTACTATCATTCTTTTTTTGGTCTTTAAAATTACATTCCTGGCCTAATTTTCGAATTTATAAAAGACGAAAGGGTGATTGTAGTCTTTGATGTAATCAAATTTGAAAACTAATACATCACTGACGACGTGCATCATTTTTTATGTTGTATTCAGAGTTCATTGTTTTTCTGAATAATATTACCATTAAATTTCCATATTGTAGAATTTGTTTTTTCAATATTCCCCATTGGATGAAAATTAATGTCTTATCGATTTCTGAACATTAAAAAATTACTTCTTTTGCTGTATTGATGTAGAGATATTGAATTCTCATTTTTTTTAAGGAAACATGACTCATATAGACACTATAGAAGTAACGCTGCGTTAAAGAATTCTCAATTATTATATTTTTAAATTATATCATTCTAACGTTTCTTATCAATCGTTTTTATCTTTTTAAGATTAAGAATGAAAATGTTTGGATATTGCATTGTGTCATGGTCATTTACACGAGTATTTAATAACAGGCAAAATTATAAATCAAATAATAACACTGACAATATATTCAACAGTTCATTAGTAACCATTAGAAACTGGGGATGGTTATGATTCATTTTTAACTAAAAAGTTTTTAATGAATAAACAGAATAACAACAATAATAGTCCAGTGAGTTAAGTTATAATGAATATTAATCAGTGAAAAGTTTATTACAGTATCGAAAGTTTCGATTTATCTTCATCCTCAAAATAGGCCTTCACGTAAGCGATAACGTCATCTTCTGATGAAAATCTATCTCCTGCAAGGATTAGGAAACAGTAAAGAATCGCTGGGGCTCAGATCTGGTATATACGATGATGGTCATCATCATTCTTCATCAACATCATTCTTCAAATGGAGCTGTTTTATGTAATTTCTCCTTTAACCTTATTAAGCAATGTTGTGTAAAACACTCCCGTTATTGTTTCAATTTTGTTAAGATAGCCGTGAACATAAGCCTAGACTGTACCAAATAATAGTTTCCGCCACCAATGAAACCGTCCTTACCATTTTTCGGAGTAAATTCGCCTTTTTGCGATCTACTGACTTGACTGGTTTTTCGTTTCAGCAGTATAGTTATGAATTAAGACAAAAAATTCGACTTATTTTGCTCAAACAGCGTTAATAAAGCCTAGGAAATATTCATTCGAATGCGCGCTTGGTCATACCAACCAAACATACCAACCAACGCGCGGCTAGTTTACTTGTTCATAATTCTCCAATCAGTGAATCTAACGGTCCAGTACTATTAGAGGAAGAGCCAGTGATCAATTTTAGGTGGTCATTTTAAAAGTCACGAAACTTTCTACAGTAAATCCTCTATACCTGTGTGGTCGGGGAAGACTACCTGAAAAGTTTAAGGAGGATAAGAAATAAGATTCATTTTAGTTAAAGTATAAGTCATAAAATTTTAGGAAATTACTTCCGACAGTATTTTGTCTTCTTGAAATTTTTGCCAGAGCATTTACATTTCTCCTAATTGTTGAAAGAACGCTATAAATATTTTAAAAAAAATCCATTTTTATCAATTCATCAGTAATAAAATTTTAACAGAATAAATAAAAGAAATAAACAATTGATAATACATAAAATGCCTGAACGAAATTCCATCAACAACAGTCTGCCAGATCGAAAAACGTGTCCGTGCGAGTGCAAGTAAGACAAAACATCACTTTTCAAAGATTTTTCTGTACCTTTGACACAGATATTCTCTAGGATACCTACTGTAGGAAAAATATTAAAACGCGTTATATTCTGGATATTCTTTTCTTTTAGGGCTGACAATTCGTAGATGGTCTATTGATGTTAACTGTACCCGTGACGTACTTTTATATTTCTTAATTTACATTTCAAACGTCCTTACATTGGTATGAATAAAAAGTAGGAATCCTCTAACGGTTTGGGGTGTTGCATACGATTCAACATTTTTGGGGTGCAGTTTAGTTTTACTCGTGCGTCGATCTTGCTATCAGATTAAATATTTTATACTAAAGTATTGCAAAAAAATTATTTTTTGTTGAAGACTGCAAATCAATACACCTAGAAATATACCTCACGATACTTTAAAATTGTCTTAACACGAAAACATTTTTATAAATATTCATATTGTTTTGTCAACTAGAATAAATCTTATTTCTTACCCTCCAGAAGCCTGCCAGAAGTGGCTTTTCATTTTCAGTAGGTATAGAGGATTTATTGTAGAAAGTTTCGTGACTTTTGAAATGACCACCTGAAATTAGTCACTGGCTCTTGGTCTATATTTGGTGAATTTTTTCGATGATATCGCTGGTTGTCGCAGTTTGTGACCGTCCTCTAGAACGCTCGTCGTCACTCAACCTGATACGGCTATGTTTGAGTTCAGCAGCTCAAAATTTCACGGTTGTAAATGATGGTTTAGAGTCTCATGGCTTACAAAAGCGAATATTCAATGACAGCGCTATATTCAATTTTCTCCATTTTCAAAAAAATCTTCATAACAGCTCACTTACACGATTGAACACACTGTTTACACACTACACTACATAGGGTGTTCAGTATGAATATCACCAACGATTCCAAAAATTTCCACTTATACGATTGTAAAACAGAATGGATGTCATTTTAGTAATAATCCACGGAGTCTGGATAGGGAGGAGGACGATCGCAATGTATTGCAAGCGTCCGAGAATTGACGGATACATCATTTTTCGAGCTGCCTCACTAGAATGCATCATTGTTGCCAATGTCTGGTTTTTGGAATTTTTACCGCAGAATGCTGTGATCGTATTTATATATTAATGGTTAAAAGAATTGAAAATATTTTGAATAATAATTATTATCGTTATTTTTATTATAATTTGAAATAAAGTAGAATTTGAAATTGACTAAAAAATTAAAGTTGAAATAGCATATATCTTTTTCTCATCAATTCTTCAGTACCATTGGCCGTTTTTATTTTATCACTTTTGATATCTTCCTCATTGAAATGCAGTTGACAAACAAAATTTTTCTTTGAAATTAGTTTTCGATTAAGTCCAAATTTCCACAATTTTTATAGATCTTTATAAAAAAATGAACATGAGCTTTGCAATTCATTTCAATCCATGTACTGCGTATATAGGTTGTTTCAAACACAACTTAATCAGTTTCGGTCATTCGATTTTAATCCATTGGATTACACAGTTTGGTCGTATCTTAAAGAAAAAGTTTATGCTACAGAGGTAAATTCAACTCAAGAATTGAAAGACAGATTTCAACGTCACTGTAATGACTCCCAACCGTTTAAAAGATAAAGGCAGTTTCAAAAAAAGAATAGATATGTATATTCGTGAAAACGGAAGATATTTTGAACACCTACTCAAATTGAATTCTATTATATGTTATTAGGCTTTTTTTAAATTTTCATCTTGTGATTTTTTGTTTTATTAATACATTTATCATCACTTCATACCAGCATCGGTTATTACTTCATAATTTTCAAATCAAAATATTCCGAAAACGGTTCACAGTATCGAGTTTTATCAAGAGTATGTTTTTGGTGTAAAATTAAATGATGTTCAAGGTCACTTGAAATCTTGCTCAATAAATCTCATTACTACTTGGTACGGACCGTGTAATTAGCGCCCTCTTTGAAAGTCAAACAAAAAAAAATTCATTGGATGTATCAGATTCCAAAACATATTCGTATATCTATTTCAATACAATGTTGCCAGTAGTTGAGGCAAAATCGTAAAAAATGTGAGAAGTTTTTTTCAGTTTTCAATCTATCCTAAAGTTTTCTGTCTATCCTATCACATTTTTTTGAAACACCCTGTATGTAATTATTTAATGATCAAAGTAGGCAAAACAATTTGATTTTTTATTTTGAAATAACACCTAATTTGTAGGTGAACAATAAAATCCACTTGCTTAGTTTATGATAATTTAAATAAATATCTTAAAAAAATAGTCAAGGATTTTTGAGCTAATTAATAAAAAATATGATTATCTGCTTATGTTTATCATTTTATAGCTTAATTAAAATATTTCAATTGATAGTTTATTAAAAATGAAAAAAATTATGTTACTAGTGACACAGAAAATAATCATGTATATCTGATGCCTAATTTGTTATGGTTATTTCGATCACTTGCAATGTCATTTATGTAGCCATCATATACACAATGATTTAAACTTATTTATTACTACTAAACAATAACAAATAGACGCCACTTGCTGGACATTAGCGAACGTAGGATATCCCTGGCGACATATTTACGAAAATTATGTATCCTCGGTTTACCGGACGCCATAAGTGTCGAAAACCCCATTGCGATCGTCCTCTTTCCTATCTAGTCTTCGAGTGAGAGTCTCCCAACGTATGCGCAAATATATGTCCCAACTTGTATTTACAACTGACATCTTCAAGTTTGGATCGGTAATTTCTCAGAGAACCCTCGTATCACAAAGCCGATCGATTTCTGCTTCATTATACTTTTCCAGTGGGAGGTATAAAATTTCTCATACTTTCAGCATCTTAAAACGAAATATCCTGGAATACAATTTATTTGTGAGCCCAAACTAGATGCTATTATCAAGCATCTACTTAAAATGGTAAATTGTTTGATCTTGTCTAAATTATTTTGTTACTGAACTTAGTAAGTGTAAGGAATTTGAAAAGTTTTTTAATAACGAATATAATTGAAATTTATTGCTTATTACCTATACTTATTTTCTTCATTGGAAAATTTTTCCCTGGATCTGGATGAATCGTCAAGTACAGCGTGTTTGATAAATTTGAACTCTATCATTTGATAAACGAATCAATTGAAAATAAAAAAAATGTTGAAAGGATGTCAGGGCGAATGCATTTTCGAAAAAAATTGGTATTACAGGACTCAAAACACCATACCACTACTGCTAAATAATAAATAAAGATGATCAGAAGAATGTTTTTTAATGGTGTGATAAACACAAGAGGAATTCGATATACGGAAGTTTCTTGTAGCCAATTGTGTTGAACAATATTTTTATTTTTAACACAGTCATTTAGAAGTATTATGCCGACGTGCAATTTTAAAATGAATATTAAGAAGAGTACGGAATCATTGAATTTTGATTCTAGTATAATATTAGTATACTAAGCAATAGGAGGATGGTCCCAGAAGGCCAGAAGTACCTGGCCCAACAAAGAAAACACAAAAATTTTGGAAAAAAAATATATTCATTTTCAATATAATCTCCTTTTAGCTTCATACAACTTTTCCTAACGATGTTCAATAAGTTCGATACCCTTTTTATAATAGGAATCATCAATCTCTTCCAAATTGCCATTAATTGTGCGAGTGGGTGCATTGTCTTGATGAACCAACATTTTCTTCTAAGCCAAATGGGGCCGTTTTTCTTGATTTCTCCGCTCAAACGTTGCAACAAGTTCGCATAATACTCACCGTTGATAGTTTTCCGTTTTACAAGATAGTCAATAAAAATTATACTACGCGCATCCCAAAAAACTGACGCTATGATCTTGCCTGCAGATCGATCGGTCTTTGCCTTCATTGTAGCCGGTTCTCCCTTTTCACTCCCTCGCTTTGATTATTCTTTTGTTTCGGGTATGAAATTATGGATCGACGTTTTATCCATGGTTATGAAATGGAGCAAAAATTTGGCTTTATTTCTTTGAAACATTGCCGAACACTCGATGGTAACATCTTCATGTCGCTGTTTTTGTTCTATTGTGAGCACCAGGGCACCAATCTTGTGCACAGCTTTCTCATCAAATTTTCAGTTAATATGCGATGTACCACACTTTTTGAAATGCCTACTATATCTGCTAGCTCGCGTACTTTCTCCTATATTTCTATAGTCGTTTGGTCGACCACTGCGATGCTGGTCTTCGCAGATCGTGCGGCCTCATTTAAACTCCGCTACCAATATTTTATTGTTGATAACGATGGAGACCCAGAGAAGAATCTAATTCAGCTTTTATATTGGTAGGGCTAAGGCCTATCAAATAAAAGTATTGTATCACATAACGATGAGCAATTTTTTCCATGTTTACAAATTCACTGAAAACGTTCACTATTGATGGCTTCCAAATAAATACTAAACAACGTGGCTTCTTCAAACTTGTCACATATCCTGCATAGATTGTGGACTTTCAAATAAATTGGTATTTTTCAAGAAACTACCTCCATCTCTAAGTCAGGCCAGGTACTTTTGGGACCATCCTGGTATTTCAGAAAGCTCTAAAAGGTAAACATTTCGTATTGTAAACATAAATTGCTTGCTATTATGCGGCGATAAAAATGTGTCTTTCAATAAGATAATTAGAATAATCAATTGATATTTGCCATTTTTATGTGTAATACTTCGAGCATTTTTCTCTCCAGACTTGAGACGAGATTCGACTTGTCTCGTAAGGAATTCAAGTTAGGCACCGATTAACATCTAAGATATGAATGTCAGAGTTGTCGACAATTTTTGGTTATGCTACTCGTATATTAGGATACACATTTGTTTATTGAATAATGTATGGTTCGCAGACGAAAGTCCAAGGAACCTACTCACAATTTTGGTCTCTATAGACTAGACGTTATTTAAAAATCTCCGCACTGTGGCGGTGTCACGATATGTTGTACAGTGTCAGTACACGTTATGATTGGTCTATATTTAATTGAAGATAATGATGGCAAACCTGTTATTGTTACCTAGTAACATATTAGATGCGCCTTCTGTCCGGGTTCTTTCGGAGATATAATTTTATCTATTCGTCTCATTCTCCTGGAAGAGTTAATTGATACAGCCCTGCTCAGAACTATTAATGATTCACGAAATAAGATCGTATCGTTTTTAGGAATATGCAGCAATTTGTATTCTCGAATATGTGACAATCTGCGTGACCATTATGAACAGTACCTGGAGCACACTTTGAATAAGTGCTTAAGAATGCAAAAAGCATTTGGTTTGTTTTCTTGGTGACATGTACATTTCCACGTCAATGAGTAAGCACTCTCAATTGTTTTAAGCATACAGAATAAAAAACTGGCCTCAAAATATAATTTCTGTTCTCTATAAAAAGTGTTGGGCAAGCACTGTGTTGTCTTGTATCTTTGACACTGAATTCTCACGAGAATCTCATAAACTTTTTTTCGAATTTTTTCAGATGTATACTATGTTATACTACGAGGATATATTGAAAAATTCTCAGCCTATTATAGAACCAAACAAAATTTCAATGTCAAAATATTGTTCTCTTAATTGGATACAGCGAATCTGCAGCGTCTCGAGACCTTTAAAAAATGTTTCTTCTTTCTCTGCAAACCAGACCTCCACAGCTTTTATTACCTCCTCGTTGGAAGAAAATTTACGACCTTTTAAACGTTTTTTTAGTTAAGGAAATAGATGATAGTCGGACGTAGCCAAATCACGAATTTTTCCAAGGTAACATGAAATTTGTGTGTAGGGGCGTTGTCCTGCAAAATAAAACACCTTTGGATAGCTTTCCGCGTCTTTTCTCTTTAATTTTTTCCCGTAGAGTGGTCAGTAATGTCGAATAGTAATCTCCAGTTATTGTTTTACCCTTATCCAAAAAATCAATCATGATTACTCCGTGGCAATCCCAAAAAACTGAAGCAAGAACTTCCAGCAGATTTTTGGACATGAAACTTCTTAGGTCTTGGAGAGTCAGAGTGTCGCAATTCCATCGATTGTTGCTTTGTTTCTGGATTGTAGAAATGTACCCAAGTCTCATCCATAGTAACATGGTTTAAGAAGTCTACATCGTTTTCAAATCGAGCACAGATCAAACGCGATGCTTCTACCCTTGCACGCTTTTGGTCAACATTCAAACATTTCAGGATCCATTTTGCAGCAATTTTTCTCATGTCCAAATTGACGTGAACTATATGATGAACGCGATCGTCTAAAATATTCAGTGCTTGAGATATCCGCTTTAACCCAATTCGACGGTCTGATAAAATCATGTCATGAACTGCATTGATATTTCGGTGGACATATTTTTTCTTTTAATTTATTGCGTAACTTTGGTTTACTTTTTTGCCGTCAAACTTTACACCGAGATTTCTAATAAGTTATTGTTCATTGCTATGGTAACGCAATATTTTGGTTATGCATGGAACTGGTCTAGGCTAATTAGATATCAATACATCCTCGTATAATATTGATTTCTCTTAGGCGCACAGCTTATTCTACAACTTTCGCCGAGAAGTGTGCTCTCAAGATAGACTTTGCGGGGATGAATGAAAACCTCTGGTTCTGCTTCGTTTAAATAGGTGCTAAAAATGATTGGTGATAGACAATTTAACCTGGTCTTCTAAGACGCCATCTCCATGTTTGAGACGGGTGATACTAACTGTACTTGAAGGAGGAGGAAACTGCAGACTACATCATCGCCGAGTGCCCAAAACTCACTTGTGCTATGTGCAAGCCTTACAGTTTGCCCAGTGACGTTAAAATATTCAAGCTTAATTGTCTGATTTGCTTTTCCAAGGAAATCGAAGTTTTAGTGTGGCTCGACTGGTCTATCTAGAGGCATAACCGTTCATGACCGTCAACTGTGACAACTATGTTATAAGCCTTTTGTTGCTTTAAACTGATTTCTTTTGAAAATCTATTATCTCACCCAAAACGAATACATTTTTCTCAAGTCCAATCAAAGATTTTGACTCTTTTTTAATAGTCATCAACTAAAGCCATTTTCATATTGAAACTTAACAATTTTGAATTTACATATTCCAGTTCAAATTTATAAATAAAATTCGGCTACTCAGGAAGGTCCTTATCGAAGAATCGTATTCTAGGAAGTTGAGTAAATAAGATGAATTCAATTGAAATTTCAATATTTGCTTAAGTCCCGTGTCGATCTTTGACTTAAATAGAATGGTTAATAGGGATAATTCAAAGGCTAGACGTATTCGTATTGTTATCATTATGGATCTTTGTTTGTAGACAGAACAGAAAATCAAGTGAGTTGGTGGAGCTATCCCAAATTAGTGAACCTGGCGAGTGTTATCAAAAGAATATAGAGTTCATAGAAGCTCGTAAACCAGCGTAGTTCGAAATTTATATTACACCAGTTAGCGGTGGAAGTTTTAATATTGACATATTTGTTGAAAAATATGTCAATATGGCATATAATTAAAAATATATCAAATACGTGAAAAAAATTTATAACATATTTCTTTAGAAAACAACTGTTTGTATCTATTTATTCATTCTGATCTTGATATTATGGAACTTATTATAAACATGCAGTGACTCACCAAATAAATCTTGTCATTATATACACCCAATGGTGATACACAATAGTGAAAATGGATCCGTACTTCTGAGCTATTTTTATGGCGTGAAATATCTACTAAGTTTTCGTTTAAAATATAAAAAATTGGTAAAACTTGCGCAGAAGTCTAGTTTCATGTCGCACCGGCAAAGAAATATGAAATATGAAACTTTTATAATACAAAATAGGATGATATTAAATGAAATTAGTGATAATAGTTATTTGTATGCCAAGGACTGGAAGTGCTACTTTGTTGGACGAGTCTGAAAATTGAGAGGCGAGCGAAACGAGGCGAGCAACAGACGAGACCAACAAAGTAGTATTTCAGCCGCGATGTACAAAAAATTTTTTAGACGACGCAAAAGATCCAAAACTTTTTCAATACACAGAGGAAAAAAAATAATAGAGAATTATTAACATTGCATTTATAATTTTTTCTGGTGACACCACTTCATAAAGAGCTTGTACTGTTTTTCGTACCTTGCAAGAAATTTATCCGGCAACGAATTAAGACATGTGTCAATTCGATAAAAGCCTTCTTTATCACAGTTATTCTTCTTTGCTTTTTTTATTCAGTCTTTCTAAATGTACCAGTCATCTTCTGTGCTTCGACAACTCCTAGATTCTTATATCTGGGGGCATGATAAAAACGATATTTGACGATGGTACTAAATCGTTATTTTCGGCCACCAAAACACAGAAATAGTTATAAACAGTAAGTAAAAAGAATTTTAAAACTTTTTCATATAATTTTACGAAAAGTGAAATTCCTATATTTTTCACAAATAGAAAACTTTTATTAATATTAATTTATGCATCGTTAAATCGCTGTTGTTTATTTTACAACTTAGTTCCAATTTTTTTCGACATACTTTTGAAGAAGGTGCTTCAGCTTTTCTATTTCTAAGTCGAAGAAGTTTCCTGCCAATCCAATGAAGAAACGTATGATCTCTGCACTGTCTTCATCGTTGTTCTTAAAGCGTTTGCCACCTAAAAGTTCCTTTAGATTGGGGAAAAGGTGATAATTACTTTGAGCTAAAGTTAAGCTGTATGGGTGATGGGGTATAATAGTCTATATTTCTTCAAATCTCATGTGTTTGACTAGTGACGGTCGAGCGTGTCATGAAGAAGCACATCTCTTTCACACAGCCGTCCTCTCTGGCGATTCTGGATTGCTAGTCGGAGGTTGGTCAATATTTTACAATATCTGTCTGAAAACATTGTCGTTCCACGTTGCACGAAATCGATTAGTATCAAATAAATATTTTATTAGCTTTATGGTTATAATTTTAAGAGATAGAATATCAAGATAGAAATGTCGTTTTTAACATTTTGTCAACAAAAAAAAATTATTAATTACAAACAATTATCAAGGATTTCACTTAATTATTGATTACTTCAAAATAGTTTCGTTTTTTTTTCAGTGATTTACGCTGGTAGGTTAAATGAATCTATTGTATTATGTAGCAAACGCTACAAGTCTGCAATTTCAAATGTTTCATTGCTGTCCATCACGTTTTCCTTGATCTGTATTCAAATAAACTCTATAGAATTCAGCTCGCAATGAAAAGTTAGCAGTTCTAAAACTATAAAGCCGCATCTATAAGTTAATATACTTGATATTTCTAAATCGTTGTATTTATATAAACTTTTATAGATTTACGTCTACCAATTGTAGTATGTTTCTATGTATGCCTGCTTTCAACATTGCATTCAACTTCTTCATATCGCAGTGACGAAATTAACATATAGTTATTGTCTTTATTCATTCATAAATAAATATTTAAACTCTCGAAAACAGAAAAATAATTTAAATAAACTTAGTTGTGTTGATTTCGTTTGTAGCTCTTGAATACGAATATTTTTATATGCAGATCTTACAAAGATCTTACTATAAAAAGTCATGTGTTATCAAATTGGGCATGTAGGTCGGCTATCGTCTTCTCCCTTCTTATTGTTACAACAAAAGTTAAGATTTTTATGAATAATGTTAATAATGATTAAAGAAAATTTAGAATTATTACACTTTTTGTGAAGTTACTTTGCTAAGAAATTTTCCCGCATCGCTATAAAATTATTTAAAATATTAGCCATAAGTTTTTTTTATGAATATTACAGCCTAAAAAGGGTAAATACCCCACTTCAGCTACTCTTCCTAACATTTTATGCAAAGTGTCTATATTTAGGTTATCTGTGGCACGGTATATACTGATGTATATCTCGTATCCAATTTTCTTTGTTTATGACGATCTCTTTCAGTGCCACTTGTGCAGCCATAAACTAAATAAAGATTTACTATTTATTTAATAATTCTCACAACAGTCGATAATTTAACAACTTTTAAAATATATTTTTTTTTATGATGCTATTAAACAATAACAAAAAGATGTATCTTCAGTTCTTTAGACCAACTAACTGTGGAAAACCCAATAGCCATCGTTCTCCTTCATATCTAACTTTCGTGGACAAAACGTTAATATATGATTCAAATTTAATAGGTTTCTATCATTATTATTTAATATTAAAATTAATCAAAATTATATTGATGAACTAAATAGTTCCATTAATTCAAGGCAGTGTAAAATTTCCTAGGTATTAGGTAAAAGTGTAGCAATGCCTCAATATCTATGAATAGTAGCTCTCCCACAAGTTCAACTTTCTGAGATTTCCCTAATATGTTATATATATATATATATATATATATATATATATATATATATATATATATATATATATATATATATATATATATGTATATATATATATATATATATATATATATATATATATATATATATATATATATATTATATTCCTAGTGGTATATATCACTGATTTCTAATTAACATGCTTTTATTAGCTTACCGAACACAAAACGTGTTTTTTGTGTTGGCCGTTTCTATAACAATCACCTAGTAAAAACAAGAATAAAATTTTTATTCATAAGCATTTGTTAGCATAAACTTAAATACAATTTATAATGGTTGATATTTTTTTGTTTCTTCTGCTTAAATTCTGTAAGATTTTCAATTGAAATTGTTTTTTTTTTATTTCACGTATATTGTAAATATTTAAATATGTATATCGGTAAAAAAACTAATAAATAAGTTTGTTAGCGCGAATTCATTTCTCAATTTTATAGCTGTTGATCTCTGTATAATATATACGTCAAAGTTTTAAACTGGAAAAAAATACTTTCATGGAGTAGGCAGTATTTGAAAGTAAAACTTAGAGCTTGCCTTATTTTCAAAGTCAGGAAATAAAATACAGTTTAAAATCACTTTTACAGTTAGTTATAATAAAACGTAAAACGTGAAATAAGGTTTGAAAGAAAACACGCTTTTATCAATACTCAAACTGATGAGCAAATTGATGTTAGTATTATAAAGCTGAATGGGTTTTGTTTAAAGGGGCGTAAGTCCAAGAAAGTAAACTTTCGGAAAACTAAAAAAAAACTGTTTCATTCAAAATATTTCACTTCTAATATTTTTAAAAAAATGAAAGAAATTCAATTTACAACAGGATTCCAAATTTTACACTTGTATCTTTATCCATAATTTAGTTATATAGCTCTAAAAACTACCGCTCTTTAAAAAAATCAAGTTGCAAGGAGATAAAAAACCATTAAATTTCAAGTAAAACCTGCTATTTTTATTGTAAGACAATGATTATAAATTACTAAAAAGATAGTGAAATTACTTAAATAAGTTTAAAAGAGAAAAAATCAAAGATGTAGATTTGAGGCCATATTTCTGATTTATGGATGATTGTTGGTTTCTTCAACCTCGACATCGTCGGTAATCTCTCGAGATATGTCATCAATTGACCAGTCACAAATTTCTTCGAAAAATCCCCGATGCCCGTCTGAAATGTAGGCTTTCAGTTTTTTTTAATATCTTCCATCTTTGCAGTTTTTATTGGCACTCAACCTTGGTAAGCCTTAACCGAAGGTGGGGAGAGAGTATCTGCTTTTGTCTTAGCCAGTAAAAGACTCCAACACATCCTTTTAACTTAGATTCATGAACGAACATAAAGAGAGTACCAATCTGAAAGTACATTTTATCCTTCTTTTCTGCGTTTTTTCCTTTTGTTTCTTGTGATATACACGATTTTTTGTAAAACCTATTTTGCCATTTCTTGAAATCTAAAACTATGTCAGATGATATAACCTCATGAACAGTGAACTTATTAAACCGTGGTGAGTTTTGCAAAATTATGTCAGTTATTCCATGAATAAAAAAATGCGGTCATGTTTCTTTAAAACCTTAGATTTTATTCCGAAATCCCTGTCACGCGGAAGGAAACTGTGGCCGCGAACAGGGAAATACTGAATGACCTCCTGGAAACGACCTGAATCTGTCAGGTAAAAGCAGAACCTTGACATCGCTTGGTTTTTATTTTGGCCTGAACAATTGTCGCAGACGAAGCTCAGTGTATTGGCTTGGTACTGATTTCTGGTATTCATTAATAAAAGAGCAAACCTCATTAGGGCTCGTAGTACAAGAATAATGTTGTATCGTTATTCTTAAGATTGTGTATTCCAAAGCAATTAACTGACAACTGTCCCATGTAGTATAATTCCTAATCGGAAATTTAAGGAATAGATACAGTTTTCATGTAATCAAATGCTTTCGACAAAATATGTTTTTCATCTTTACCTTCTTGTGACTGCCGCTTGTTTAGCTACATTATTTAAAGTAAGACTCTTAATTTTCACATTAAGCTTCTCACACTTACTACATACCTCAACTTGCGGGAGGCAATATGGATAATTGATATTGTCTATATAATATTACAAATAAAATGATTTGCTTACTATAGGCCTATGTTTTTGCATATACAACTTCCATATCATTTCAATATTTAGATCAGGTGATATATAGTAGCTTTTCTCACTCTTGTAAAGAGTCTAGATATCAAACAACAGAATCCATAGAGGAAGTGAACTTACGCCTTTTTGAAAAAACTCTTTTGTTTGAAAAAAAAAACCGATGCAACATGCTTTCTGTCTTGGGACTGTCCGAATGTTTTTTCGATTAGTAAAAATTATTCATTAAGTAGAATCTTCTTTTTAATTATTTCTTTCTTTCTCCATTATTTTAATAAGTTTTCTGTGATAAGATGGATGGTTCGGTTCCACTCGACAAGACAATCGGGTGACACGTCCTCACTTGTTCGACATTGTCGATCGACAGAGTCGAATGGTGTCGTTCGACATAGTGTGGACACAGCTTAAGATTGCCCACAGAAAACTTCTAGTATATAATCAATAGATCTGGTTTCGATTCTTATTTCGAATCGTCCGTTTTCGAAAATTTCTCACTAAGTAGATCTTTTTTTTCCTTTAGTTTTCCATTTTTCCTATTCACCTAACTCGATCAAAATGGTGATATCGGAGTTCTTGACTCGATTTCACTTGTTATAACTTTTTACTAGTTTCATTCCGAAATGCAATTAGATAAAAATGTCATGGAAAGCATGCCAATAATGATTTTCCACTTTTTAGTTTGATTATTGTTAAAAACGTGTTTTTTAGATTTTAAAACACGCTTTTATTAGCTTCATGTGTATGTGGGTTTGTATGTATTTTCCCTTTGTGGCTTATTACTGTTAGTTGATCTCACCACTTTAATTGCGTTCGTTAGCCTAGCGAGCTAAGACGTCAATCTCTGGATTCGCCGGCCGTAGATTCAAATTCCGTTCACGCTGTAAAAAAATATTCCTTCGGCACTTTTTTTCTAGGATTATCACTGCAAATTTTCTCTTTACATCGAATCAAATAATGAATGAAAAAAAATACTAGTAATACTGTGAAAAAAGCATGGGGCGTTTTGTTCCATATTTCTCGTACATCGAGCACCCGACACTTTTTTCATAATAATACAAAAGTTTAGTGATTAAAAATGACCTTTATGACATTGTCGCTCCATTATCATTACTTATTTAATACTATGAACTCTTACCTCATTCATTAACTTTATCATCACTATAAATTGTTTGTGTTTCATATTTCTGGCAGTTTTATAGATTGTCATATTTAACCCCATTAAAGTATCATTTTCAATTATTAATTATTCAATTATTATTAATGTGACTGTAATTAACCATGAACATATTTATCTACTTTCAAAATTATTATTGTATAAGATAAGAACTAATATTAAAAGAAGTTTATGAACTAATACATCGTTCAGTTAGTTTGTCTTGTACGCCAGTTAGATTATTGTGACCAATTGTAACTTTAAATTATTATTAAATCCTCAGTTTGCTAAATAAATTGTTTTTTTTTCAAAGCAAGTTGGTGAATTGAGTTATTTAATTCTAGTATTTTCCATTTATTATTGTTTTAGGTTTATTTTAGGAAATTATTTTAAACTATAATTTATTGTCATTCGTGTAATTCATTCTGCAAGTATTTGAGTTAGCCGAAACGTGATGCATTCAATATTGTATTTCCAACATACCTAACAAAATACGTGCTCGATGTTAATTTTTTGAACTTAATAAAGCCGGTTTAACAATATATAACATAATGTTCTCGCCTATTCTCGTCGTTACGAGCATTTTGAACTTGATTGCACACAAAATTAATCTAGAAGCGTTAGAAATTGAATTATATAAGAACCAGCGCACAAAGGAGAGCTAGTATTGACAAAGATTGTCTTTTACAGAAAACTCAACCCCTCTAAACATCCCATTAAAATACTAGAAGACTAATGGGAGACATAAACCTATTAATATAAAGGTTTTGTTTTCTCGCTAAAACTTTTTAGTTAAAACACAAAAAAAAAGAATCAAAATAATCTTTGTTTTATTATTCTTAAATTTTTTAATAGTCATAATATACTATAATTGAAATCTGTACTACTAGAAAATATTGAAAACTAAATATAAATAAAAAAAGCACAGTCATAACATACTAAATACATCGTAGTGCTCTGACAGCTCTTAGTTACTCCACTGTTTTTATTAAACTTTTTGGAAACTTTTCAAACGTTATTCCTACACCTAGGTACATAAAACTTCTTGAAAAGTGTGACAAGTCTGAAGCGAATGTTGTTGAAAACCAGAAAATATTTGCTTTGTTGGAAAAGCGGCTACAATTAATAATTATTTTCTACACAATCTTCGCCATTCTCATACAGGACTGGCTAAGGAAATTGTCGAAAGCCTTATCTGCAAATAAATTAGTATTTTGAATACTCCTCTTAACTAGATTGATTGAGGTGATACAGAATTGTATACTTTAATTGCAGTATCTGTTTTATTGTTTTCGAAATGATCAAAGTATCCCTCAGTCACAGTTTATCGGTAACTGCCATGATATTTCAGTGCACTCATTTTCCTTCGACTATTTACTATTAAAGTTGTCGAGGAGCGGCGAAAATAATGCCCCGTATATATATTTGAGTTCTGTAATTTTAAAAATGTAAAAATATGACGTGCGTTTGGATTAAATGACATAAATCAGTGTCCGAGGGAAAGTGTGATTCGATGGTGGGTCAGAAAGTTCGACTCCCAATCAGAGGGAAGCCACTGGACGCCCAAGATCAACAAGAACAGAAGACACAATTCAACAAGTTAAAGCTTCAGTTCAACGTAATCCTGGTCTATCGACTCGCAAGCGATAAGCCGAACTTGTGGTATCTGAGCGTTGCATTTTGTCGAAAGATCTGAAATTACACCCGTATAAAATTCAACTTATCCAGAAATAACAGGCAAATGATTTAATTTTAAGACGAGCTTTTGTTGGAATAATGTTGGAACGCTTTCAGAGTTTCCACAATATTCTGTTCTCCTACGAAGCACAAAACAGCAAAAACCTCTGCATTTGCCGAAAGTAACTGTTTGAGCGGCCATATCAGAGCCCAAAATTATCGGACCCTGTTTCTTTCAAAATCAACAGGGGCAATCTGTCATTGCAAATTCGGAACGATACATAGCCATGTTGAGGCATTTTTTCTTTCCGCAACTGCAACAATTTGAATCCTAATAATCGTACGACATGGTTTCAACAAGATGGCGCGATATGTCATACTCCTCATGCCTCTTTGGCGGTCATAAACCAAATGTTTGCTGGGGAAGTGATATCTAACCGAGGTGACATTGCAGGGCCGCTAAGAAGTCCGGACCTAACACCAACGGATTTTTTGATATGAGAATACCTGAAAAGTAGAGTTTACTGAAACTAAGCCACGCTTAATCAGTTGAAGACCAACATCCGAGAAGAAATAGCGGCTATTCCCCGCGCAATGTGCCATCGAGTTTTTACCAATTTGAGATTTAGATTCGAGGAATGTTTGCAGCGCGTTGGTGCACTCCTGGAAGATGTTCTTTTTAAGAAATGAATTTTCTAGATGTATATTTCAAATACAATAAAAAAAATTGTATGTGGATTATATTTAGTTGTTTATTATTATTTTTGTAAATTCGCAAAACTTTCTGATCCACCCTGTATATTATGTAACTGAATAGATGATTAAAACGATTGAATTATTTTGAGCTCAACCACATTGTCGCCATATATTTTTTATCAGGAGCTCCAATCTAAGGTGTATTGGGGTAAAAGTATGTTTTTTTAGTTGCATGTTACTTTGATTAACATGTAAGAAACGCACATTCTGTATAATTCTCTATATCGATTTTGTTATTTATACTACCACTACATAAACCTTCACAACTCATTCGCGTTTCGATAACCAAGTAATCTTCTTCAGAGATTGAAGGTAAACAGGTAAACACACTCAAGTGTGTTCACAAAACCTCACCAAGAGTGTAGGACATGAAAAGAGTGATCAAATCTCATTTTATTTATACCTCACACCATATATACCACAGCATTCACAAACGAGTCACAGGAATTTCCTAGAATTCACTCTACTTTTCACGCTTATGATAAGAGTTCTACGAAAATTTAAAAATTAATTTCACATACATTGCACACACCACCTACTTGCGCCAAAATAATTCTTTAAGATTTAATTTTGACATATCGATTGAATTCCATCGAATTGTCAATATTATTTAAGCAAGAAGAGTAAAAACTGTCATTACTTATCAATATTCTCGAAGTAGATATTCCATAGAAATCATATTAAGATTTCATAGGGACTCAACTGAAACATTTCAAAAAAAAATTTGTTACCGAAACTTCACCCAAAAACACTGAACGCACACTGAATTATTGAATCAAGAAGAAAAGAAAAGATTATGTAAATGTTAACAAATAAACATACCTTGAAAAAAATGAGATATACTGTCTTATCGTGTTGTGGTCCTCATTATTTGAGATCAACGATTTTGTTTCAGATAAGTTGAGTTGTCTTTGAAGGAACTTTCTTTAGGGGATATTCAAAGATAACTCGCTGTTATTTCAGTCGATCTAACTGGTCTCGTTCGGAACATAAGAAAGATTTTTCATAAATAAGATGGAATCAAGACATATCCTGTTTTGGCTATAAATGGATTTATTTCCTTTTACCCCGACACCACGGATTTATAGATTAAAATTTTCGTGATAAAATTAAGTGATAATAGTTAGCAACATATTTTTATCATAAATTTTGTGGGAAAAGCTATCGAAAACTCTATCAAACAAATTTTGTAGTTAGTCTTATAATTTGTCCTGGATACACTTTCTTAATATCTAAAATATGGACAAGGCAAAAAAATATAATATTAGATGGATGTACTATATCATGTACTTGAAATTTACTAGCAATGTCTTACTCCCATTTAATTAAAGATAATAATCCTTGTATATTTTCTTCAAGCCTATTCCTTTTATTTCTATATATATATATATATATATATATATATATATATATATATATAGGTATGGCTTCTATTTGAAAGTTCGTAACTTATTTCGGCGAATCCTATGCTCTCCAACTTCCGTTTATTCTACGTGAAGTTTGAAATAGAATAATGATCTTTGCTGCAGTAGCAGGTAGATATAGAACGAGATACTTAAAACACGACATAAATTAATTTCAGGATATACAGAAATTTTATTTAAGTTCTTATTAGAATGAGGATTCACATTACGTGGTAAGAAGTAATTTTGTCAATGAATTCGAAACGCTAACGAGCTACATCGCAAAATATGCAGAATAATTACTTTATAACAAGTTTTTTGCCGTAAATATAAATTACAACTTTATACAGGTGTTTTAAATAATTGGAAATGTTTTGAATAGAAAATAAATCTTTAGTTATATCTCATAATATAAAAAAATTGTTGTAAAACCCATATGACATTATAAAGTTTTTGATGTCGTTTTCTCTACAATTGTCAATGTTTTTGGTAAAGGAAACTTAACGGGAATTGTGTGTGACATCTATGCGCGAGAGCCTTTTTTTTATCAAACTCCGATCGCTCCGTGCAGACACTACAGACGCGACTGTGAGGCTCGCGCACTACACACTTTGCCATTGTTGACATTCAGGCGTCAGTCGATGTTGTGCTACAGCCACGTAACAATGTCCGCCATTATTGATGCTCTCGCCAAGGGTAATTGCGAAGTGTGATTCGTTTTCTACATACTGCAGAAATCCATCAGAAAATGAGTCGTGTGTATGGGTAAAACCATGATGTGAAGACTACAAGGTGTACTCTTCCCGAGGGCTTATTTTCGACTCGTTTCTGCGCATCTCTCAAGAGCCAATGAGAATTCGCTTCCAAATTGTCGCGTTATTTTGGGAGCGAATTCTCATTGGCTGCTTCCCAGCTGGTGCGCAATAGCACACCTTGTAGTCTTCACTTCATGTATTCAATTCAAATGTTTTAAATTGGCGCGTCGTTTTGGGAGCGAATTTTCATTGGCTGCTTCCCAGCTGGTGTGCGATAGCACACCTTGTAATCTTTACAACATGTATTCAATTCAAATGTTTTAAATTGGCGCGTCGTTTTGAGAGCGAATTTTCATTGGCTGCTTCCCAGCTGGAGTGCGATAGCACACCTTGTAATCTTTACAACATGTATTCAATTCAAATGTTTTAAATTGGCGCGTCGTTTTGAGAGCGAATTTTCATTGGCTGCTTCCCAGCTGGAGTGCGACAGCACACCTTGTAATCTTTACAACATGTATTCAATTCAAATGTTTTAAATTGGCGCGTCGTTTTGAGAGCGAATTTTCATTGGCTGCTTCCCACCTGGTGCGCTATAGCACACCTTGTAATCTTTACATCATGTATTCAATTCAAATGTTTTAAATTGGCGCGTCGTTTTGAGAGCGAATTTTCATTGGCTGCTTCCCAGCTGGAGTGCGATAGCACACCTTGTAATCTTTACAACATGTATTCAATTCAAATGTTTTAAATTGGCGCGTCGTTTTGAGAGCGAATTTTCATTGGCTGCTTCTCACCTGGTGCGCGATAGCACACCTTGTAATCTTTACATCATGTATTCAATTCAAATGTTTTAAATTGGCGCGTCGTTTTGGGAGCGAATTTTCATTGGCTGCTTCCCAGCTGGTGTGCGATAGCACACCTTGTAATCTTTGCAACATGTATTCAATTCAAATGTTTTAAATTGGCGCGTCGTTTTGAGAGCGAATTTTCATTGGCTGCTTCTCACCTGGTGCGCGATAGCACACCTTGTAATCTTTACATCATGTATTCAATTCAAATGTTTTAAATTGGCGCGTCGTTTTGGGAGCGAATTTTCATTGGCTGCTTCTCACCTGGTGCGCTATAGCACACATTGTAATCTTTACATCATGTATTCAATTCAAATGTTTTAAATTGGCGCTTCGTTTTGAGAGCGAATTTTCATTGGCTGCTTCTCACCTGGTGCGCGATAGCACACCTTGTAATCTTTACATCATGTATTCAATTCAAATGTTTTAAATTGGCGCGTCGTTTTGGGAGCGAATTTTCATTGGCTGCTTCCCAGCTGGTGTGCGATAGCACACCTTGTAATCTTTACAACATGTATTCAATTCAAATGTTTTAAATTGGCGCGTCGTTTTGAGAGCGAATTTTCATTGGCTGCTTCTCACCTGGTGCGCGATAGCACACCTTGTAATCTTTACATCATGTATTCAATTCAAATGTTTTAAATTGGCGCGTCGTTTTGAGAGCGAATTTTCATTGGCTGCTTCCCAGCTGGTGCGCGATAGCACACCTTGTAATCTTTACATCATGTATTCAATTCAAATGTTTTAAATTGGCGCGTCGTTTTGAGAGCGAATTTTCATTGGCTGCTTCCCACCTGGTGCGCTATAGCACACCTTGTAATCTTTACATCATGTATTCAATTCAAATGTTTTAAATTGGCGCGTCGTTTTGAGAGCGAATTTTCATTGGCTGCTTCCCACCTGGTGCGCTATAGCACACCTTGTAGTTTTTACATCATGGGTAAAACTTCATGAGTGATGATGTTGTGCGTGAATGGTATCGAAAGTTTAAAGATGGCCGTAATTATAATTATGTGCATGATGAATGGGATCCAATGATGGAAATTTGTCGTTTCAGGTGACCTGGTTCAACGAGTTGACAGTTTGGTTTAAGAAAACCGCAGATTTACTATTACTACTTTGTCTACGGAATTTCCGGAAGTTTCAGGGGTCTGTTTTGTACTCGACTTGAATAATTCATTGGCGGCAATTTTCTTTGAAGAGGTATTGAAAAGATTGTCCACAGATATGACAAATGTCTCAATCTCTTCGCTGATTATGTCGAAAAATGAGGGTACCAATCTTTTGGTAATAAAATTATTGTTTTATATGAACTTGTTTTTTATTAAAATGTCTTGAAAAAATGGCCCTCGTAGTTTTCTACATTAGAATTTACGAAAACAGAAACTGTACAGAAAAATGATAGGGAACGCTATTTCTGAATAGTATTCGATATCGAAAACTTCAAGCTGTACACTATACAGTTTTTGTCAACATTGAAAACTATATAGAAAACTATATTGGAAACTGCATAATGATATACGGCCTTAACTCATCAATTAAGTAGATATTGGTTTTTATATCACTTTCGTTACACCAATCACCTGTTCGTTTGTATAATCTCGAACAAATTGGATGTAACTGGTTGTATTATTTTATTGAATTAATCCAGTCAATGTTTTGTAAACTATAACAATTTCTAGATGGTTTTATACGTTCAATAGAATTATAGCTATCATACATAAATATTAAATATCTATTATCAAGCACAGTTTCATTATATGTTAATAGCTCGGTCGATCCGAGTGGAGATCTATGAGAGACAGCAGTGCTGTCAATAACACGGCGATTGACGCCTACATTATTGCCGTGCTTTAATAAGCTCGTATATTTTCTTAGAAAAACTAAAACCATTTTACAACATTTTTCTACCAAGATTCATTGAAAAAACTGCCTAATAAAGTTATAATATATTAAAATATATTTCGAATAAGACTTAAACAAATCGAAACACGTCAATTTTTATCTTTCTTTCAAAAATTATTGAAAACAAACTAATTTTAAAATAGAAGAGACCTAAAATCAAGAACATTTAGAAGAATAAACGTATATAAAAGGTCTAAAAAATAAGAAATTAAATTATGAAACACCAAAGTAGACTAACTTTAATATATTTTCCGCACTTTCGAATACTTATGTATTCATCGTCTAGGATATGAAAAATATGTATAAATGTATAACAATAATAAAATTTTACTTACAATAATTGATTGAGATTTGAGGCGGCTTTAAATTGAATAAATTCTTGTAAAAATTTTAAATTCATAGGATTCAAAATTCAATATTCAAAATGACGTTGATAGAAATATTGATTAATTGAAATATTGATTCTGGTTACTTAAGGACTTTTTATTAATATTTAATTGGTTAGATTAGGAATGACGTGGAATTTTAATAGGCAAATGATGTTCAGTATTAAGTATTCGAAAGCTCGGAAAATATATTAAAGTTAGTATACTTTGGTGTTTCATTGCCACGTTCCCAATAAGAAAAGAAGAAGAAGAACTTATGGTTAATTAGCTGTTAAAATTTCAAATTATGGTCCAAAATCAAAGTGAAAATGGCGGAAGGATATAACGGAAGATGCTTCCTAGTACAATGTCGAAAAAGGAACATTCTTCCCACCTTTCTACAGAATAATATCAAGAATATTAAAAAAAATATTCATACGCAACAAGAGACCAAAAAGAGGCCAACAATAGTTTTTACATCTATAATAGCTTAGTACATAAGCTTTTAAATGATGAAATTGCTTGTAATCAAAAAGGTAGTAGGTTTCCCCAGAAGGCCTATTCCATAGGTCTGTTCCGATCATGTTTAATTGTAAATATTGTAAAGTAATGGAAATTAGCAAATATTGAAAAGATAAAAGCGATTAAATTGAAAAAAGTTGTGAAATGTAATCGTCCGAGCCGTAACTTTCAAATTCTTTTTCTTGTTCTTGTTTCTTCAATAGTCCGTAGGGTCTAGCTACCCTAGCGAGATAACCAAGCTACACTTGAACTTGATATACCCGAAAAAGATGTTTATGAGCAACAACTGAGGTTGGAGGAATACAAGCCAATTGAATTTGTTTTTTACTTTAGTATTTTTAACGAGACAGGCAAATCGAAAGTTACCTTTGCAGGTAGTTTTTTAGTAGCTCTGTACATAGAAAGAAGAAAGCGAATGATGGTAACAACTTAGTCGAGTCGAGTTAAGTTAGTACATTGAACTTAATCTTTATTTTCAAACATTTTACTGTTATTCTACCTCTCCAGTAAAATTAAGATGTCGTGTTACAGATAGTTATTGCGAATAAAAATAGTGTATGATTTTGATACTTTGCAAATATAGATAAACTTTTTCCGTTTTCCGATTGATGTTCAGCTTTTCCTGGTTTTAAAATGAAAATAGTTTTTCAGCTGGAGTTCGAGCCGTTACGACAGTAACTTTGTAAAATATCTACGATATTTTAAGTGTAAAGATATTTCAACATATATTACAACTCTAGAGATGTATTATACATTCATGCATATAATGTCGAGTACTACTTTTTGAATCGTTATATTTCAGAAACGGTGGCTCGTAGGAAAAAAAGGATCGATAAATTTTTTGTATATAATTTTATGATCTACAAGTTTTGTCTGAAGTATTTTCATGCTGAAACTTACCGTTTTGCTGAAAATCGCGAAGAACCCAATTTTTTGACCTTTGACCTAGAATAAATTTTTTTCCATACACGGGAATGATGAGAAATTTTATTTTTAATTATAATTTAAACAATTTTACTAATTTTCAGCTAGGTAGGAATTTATGTAACTTGATTCTTACTATTTGGTCTGATTTGACCAGACTATTATATATGGATTATTACAATGAATTAGACCACTTTCTAGGCACTCAACAAAAAACTTCTTTTGCACTGCATTCACGTGATTACTTCACGAATATATTAATGAAAGTACTGAATGTCCTCTTATTTTTATAATTTTTGGATATCTTTTGGATAATTTGAATATTTATCGACTTAATAGAAGTAAAATTTATTTGTCCAGTAATAATTAGGCTTGAAGTATTTACTAGTACATTCTAATATATTTATCTTGTCTTTTAAAGCATCAGTTCGTCACGAAGAAAAAAAGAAACACTGCAGATTTTGTTCTGTGTCTTCATGGTCGTGGAGAGTAAGAAAACGTCATGTATTAGACTTCTAAATTCCTATAATCTGGGTGTTACTTTTACGTAGGGGTCGAAGGATCAAATCAAACTTAAACGTGCAAATATCCAGACTCACAGACTACGAAATGTCCTGTATTACCCAATGAAAATCTCTCTGGGTCCATTTACTTTTCGAAAGTAATTCGCATGCCCTCAGAAACAGTGATGTTGCCAAATTCACGGAAATCGGTACAGTCTAACAGTGAAAGTGGAAAAGATGTTGATACATCTACCTTTCAAAATAAACAATTACAACATAACGAAACGCGAGAAAGAGTAAGAAGTTTTTAACTGTTTGCGAAGCCAATGTAATAAGGGAGCCATAGGTAAGCAGAGAAAAAATCATACTTCAGACTACATATCAAGTGAAAAATGATCAAGCAATTTGTCAAAGCTTTAGAGTGAGGAGATTGTTTGTAGAAAATTTCCGGAGCTTAGAATGGAAAAGTTGAAAGGTGGAATATTTGATGGTCCTTAAATACGGCGATGATGAAAGATACTGATTTTATCAAAGTTATTACTGTTCAGGAAAGTAAGGCTTGGAAAAGTTTTGTGTTGATAGTCGAGAATTTCCATGAAGTATCAAATTATAATAAAATAGTATCAAGTTACCCTAGCTCTGCAATTATCTAGATAACTTTCCGGATAATTTATAATTTAGTAAAATATAGTAAAGCACAAGGCCCTTTTAATAGTGATGGAGTAATATATATTTTTGACACTTTCCTTTCTGTTTAGTTGGATGTATCCTTCATTTTCCAAACAAAACTGATATTATAAACATATATACTGAAATTCGGTACCGAAGTTAACAATTATTTAAATTACGTATTTTATCAATAAAATTTCAACTTGATAGCTTAACAAGTGAGATTTCGTGTAAGATCCTTGATTATATTCACGGCATGAATTGTTACAAGACTTTATTGTGAGCAAAAAATCACTACTTTGAAAAAGATAAAGTTTGTTTTGAAACTATTAAACACTTTATAATATAAACAAAGATTACAGAATAAATAACGTTGATTGTGTACAAATTTCTAAACTTGTCTTCTCCGTGCGAACAATAACTTTTTTATAATTTTGTGATTCGAAATAATGACAATGGGCTTGCTCCTTATTTCATCTAAAACGAAATTTAAAAATGCAAACAAAGCCTAATGGTATTCTCGGAAAGGGACAGTCCTAAAAGTAAATGACAATGGCATAGAAAAAAAGTATAACCTTAATTATTTCCCCGGCAGGAGACTTTTCCTCAGGAAGATTACTGGTCCTAAGATAAGGTGAACAATTAATATTCAATTGAATGTCGCCAGCTTTTCATCGAACGACGTTATATAAATATAAATTAATAAAAAAAGGAGGAAAAACTGGAAACACCTTATGAATTAAATTAAAAATTGAACAATCTGAAACCATCCCCGGACACGGTTATCCAAATTAATATTTATTGCTAAGAACAATAAAAAAAGTTGCAGCAACAAATAAATTTATTGAAAAAATAGTAAATTCCAATTAACTACGTATCCAAGAGAGCAAAACAAACAATAGCAGTAATACATTAAAAACAACTCAGATTTATTTATATATTAAAGATAAGGCTGGCACTTATCTATGGAAATCCGGTATGGTTGCAGCCCTCATCTGGATTCCCAGATGTTGGAGTAAGTTAAATTTGTAGTTTGCTGGTAGGATCCTTGTTGGTAGACACCACCAACCTGGCAGCTGTAGAACTGCGGGAAAAAAATGAAATGTCGAAGGGAACGGGAACACAGATGGAAATTACGGAAGAAGGAATGAGTAGAAAGAACAGATTTTGAACAAAAGGAGCTTATGCTGCAACAAAAAAAAGTTGAATTTATATTTTTTAAATCACCAAACTGGAGTCTGTTCTATTCTTTTCGTTTTCTTCGCCAAATAAATAGGAAATACGAATTTATATGAAACCTATCATACAAAATTTGCTTAAAACAAAAGGAAATTCATAAAAATAACTGAAATTGTTGTGAACACAAAAAAAAGCAAAGAAAAACTTACCAGCGAATATAAGGAATAAAATCACCTAAAATTTACTAAAATTTATTTTGATAGGAGTAGTGTAGATAGGTAGATGCAATTTCGATGTTTTATTGAATTTCTCGAATGGTCTGGGAGGTCGATAAGAAATTATTTTCCTCAAAAACTTGAATCTTAGGATAAATAAACTAGAAGTGACTATTGAATGATGATAATATATGATGATAATATATGATGATATAATGAAAATGAACGTTGGTACGATAAACACACAGGGGGGCAAACGACAATTGACAAACATTGTACACGAATTAAATAAACATAACTTTGAAATTATAGCATCAACTGAGATAAACGAGGAAGGCAAAATTACAGAAATTTTTGTCAATTACATTCACTTCTACATTGGCGTATCCAAAGATAAACATGCGTGTAGAGGTGTGTCTATGTTGGCGATAAAAGAAATGAAGAAAAAAATAACAGATTTAGATGCAATTAATGAGAATACTATTAAAATAAATACGAATATCTTACAACATAAACTTTGGAGTTTATGGTGTATGAAATGACGCTTTTGTAAGTGAGAAAGATAGTTTTTGTGAAACATTGAATAAGGAATTTTTGAAAGTAGATGACAACAGGGAAATAATAATTTTTGGAGAAAGTCGAACCGAAAAAATGACGGTTAGCAATATGGTGAGACCATTTGGAGAAGAAGCATATAATGACAACGGAGAAAGACTCATCAATCTATTTAACCAAAATCAACTTAAAATTGGCAATGGATATTTCGAACACAAAGACGTATACAAGTATACATGGACACAGTACACAAGAAACTTAAAATCAATAATTGATTATACAGTAATAGAACAACACACATTGCTAAAGGTAAAAGATGTACGAGATCATAGAGAAATTTGTAACATATCGGATCATCACTCACTCAAGGCAAAATATAATTTCAACTCAATATAAACACAATAGAAGCAGCCACAAATATGAATCACCACACTACAAATATTACAGATGAACAGTATAACTTAAACAGTCTACTACATGAGAGTGATAAATACTTGTCTCAAAGAAGATTAGTCCATTATCTGATAAATGATGAAAATCACCGCAGGAAATTCACAATAATGTATTATAAAGCATTAAAACAGCTGCATAAGAAGCTTTATGCGTCAAAGAAAATTCACAGAGTAATAAAAATATTGGTTAAATGCTGAAACGGAAAAACTGGTTGATACAAAGAAGAAGAAAATCACCAAAAATATAGAGACAAGAAGAGAGAAACAAGAAGCAAGATTATTGAAAGAAAATCAGCAACTTGGGATAGAAAATATCAAGAGATGGAGGCATACCTTGGAGGGCGAAAGCGCAGTGAAACAAGGATATTCCCTAACGAAAATAATAACACATCACTACAGCTAATACCCGTACATGGATAGGTTTAGCATTATAGTACACTTCTGACTAAGGATAGACCACATAGATTCAACAGTAGTGACAAATAGAGCGAAGCAATTAAAAAATAGGAGAGCCGCGGGTCCAGGTGGGATGAAAGCTGAATTAATAAAAAATGGAACAAATAAATTCTTCTAATCATGAGCTTATATTTTTACAAAATACATAAATGTTGAAAATATACCAGAATACTGGAAAACAGCTTACATCACATCTATACATAGGCAACAAACTAAAATGCAAGAATTATCGTGGAATATCGGCAATAAGTACAATAAGCAGGATATATAAAAGGTTTATTTCTTGAGGTATCCTTTAACTATTCACTAATTTTTATAAAATCGATCGAGGTTTAACGAAATCGGTGGTGGAAACCTTGAGTGACTCTACGATAAAGGCAAAAAAACCACCATTGGCAGTGTGATATTAGTTTTCAGAAGTCGCGGTCTGTAAAAATTTTATTTGGTTATTTCTCTTATAATTCTTCATTCTACTCTACTATAATCAACAATGTGTTGACAATAAGTTTATTCTGTTTTTCTAATATTTTGTTGAGTTTCCTTGGAATTTTATTACAACATATGATAATAATCATTCGATGGACTTATTTTCATTGTTGAAATATTTTTTCCCTACTCAATTAAGTTGTGAAATGCTGTGGGAACCAGGAGGTTTTCTTATTAGCGTCACATTCTCGTATTTTACGCACGGTTACCCAACAACACCCCAGACCGAAAACTTAATGAACAACTCATTTTCATATGGGACTTCAAAATATCGCCTGTATACACCGTCATCAATCACCGAGATTTATTATGGTAGAAGCAGCACTAACGAAACCTTGCAAATAATAGCGACAGCTCAAGGGAATTTGCAAATCGACTTTGAAGGTGAACATAAATTTATTTTGTTACTTTGTTGTCGTTTTTCAGTTCAGGTATACTCCTAAATAATATTTCCACAGAGGATCTTTTCTTTCAATTCAACGATAATCCATCTTGGACTTTATTATACGGAGCTATGATAAAGTAATGCAAAAAACTTATAAAACGTACATTTTCGAAAATAGTATGTACAAACACGTCACATAAGAAAAAATTGAGAAATTCATACAATATTTATATAAAAAACAAAATAAATACACGTAATTTCGAATATATGATAATTAAAAGAATTACAACTTAGAGTTCCCAAGTCAGAAGGTATGTTTTTATCAATTTTTTCACTTACTAAAAACTACTGTTTGTCAGTGTCAGTTTTACAATTAGCTTCATACGAATTTTATAATTATGGCTCTTATGATAGAAATTCTAATGATGGTATGTTACGGGAATAGGGAAATCATGTGTGAAAGCATGTGCTTCATTCAAAGAAACATATTTTGGAATTCTTCCAATTGCTGGAAGCACAGTAATCAGAAATTTTGCAAAATTTAATGAAACACACATTGGGAATTTTGTGAAATACTCTTGGGACATATGAAAATCCAAATTTTCAAACGAAGTGACGCGACGTTTTGTTCAAGTGGTACATTAAACTGATTAAATCCCGATCAGATAAAACACACCCAGCGACACCCCCCAATTTATGTTTGGATAGGAATAGTCAAGAGAAGATATTGGTCCTAATTTCTTTCGCGGGAATTTTAAAGCTGAACTTCGTTGTATGACAGTGGTTCTAGACCTAATTTTAGCATTTCCGGATCCAAATTTCGGGAAAAATACGGATCCCAGTGTTTGGTTACAACAATAAGGTGCACCACTACATTAGGTGTTAATATTTGATATTTTCTGGATAACCAGTGTGAAAGACGGGGTATTGGAAGACGTGTATCAATGTAGTCGATACTCAGGACACCTGATTTTAATCCTATCGATTTTTTCTGCGAAAAGTCGGATCTACGTTGACAGACCAGACAATTTAGAAGACTTATTGGAGCGTATTAAACATGAAATGACTTATATAACTCTGGAAATCAGGTCTACTCTGATTTTTGACTATGTCAGATAGTGAACGGGCCACATTTTGAATATTTTCAGTAAGAATTGTTTTTTTTGATAGACTGTCTAGTTGATTTAAAAGTTATACCTACTTAAATTGAGTCGATTTCGATTTTTATTAATTTTCTTTTTTTTCTTATGTGTCCCATAGTTAAATTATATAAAACCTAGATCTTTAGAAAAAAATTATTGACAAATCCTTAACGTTCTCAAATTTGACGTTTTATTTTTTTGACTCATGTCAAATGACACGATATAAAATTTTTTTCGAAAATGAACAAAGCCATTTTTGTCATACTAGCTAACTTTACTTCTGTGACTATCAATATCTATCTACGTTAAATATATCAAAGCAAAGGGTCTATTCGAGAAAAATATCTGGCATCATATTATTGACACAACTGCTCATTCTCATTCGATAGGAACGTTTATTCGAAAAAAACGACTATTTATCTCCCCCAAGTTCGCATTTTTCTTTCAACCGTGTTTGTAATTCAGCAGTTAGAGATTAAAAGACGTTTTATTTTCATACAGAACCCGTTTTTAATGGCGAAAAGAAGAAGATTTATGAACCCAAATCTAAAATATGCATTGAAATTTCTTTGATTTTCTAAAAATAATGATAACGAATATTTTCCCCATCTAAACCAATAATAATTAGAGGTTAGGTTGGTTAGATTATTCTTCTTTTTCCTTTAATTCTACCTTTACGAGCATGCGGTTATCGAATATCCTGGAACTGTTATATGTTCGAGAGTAATAGAAAATATTCGAGAAAATTGGAATGTCTGAAATTGGAATATATTGGAAAACTTAACGCATGATTAGTTTAGGAAAAGCATAAAATATTTAGATATACAGTTTTCTAAGCCATGATTTCGATGGTCCTTGATTTCTGTCAAAAAACTTAAAATCCTTATGTGATTTTGCCAGAATATTCAAATCTATATTATAAAAAGAATAATTTTATATTGTGTTTCAACTATATATCTTTAATGCCCACATATATGAGGGAGAACCCCCAAAATAATCGAAATTATTTTTAAAAAATGTATTTAACCTCAATTTTTTTCACAGAGCAACGCTATCCCTTTCAAAACATCCTCCATACTCCCACTGGTGTTGTTCAAAGCATCTAGTGTAGTACTCATCTGATGGAATAGCAGCGATTTTTTCTTTACCTCTTCAATGTTCTCGCATCGGTGTACCTTCATGCCTCATGTGTAGAAATAAGAACACCGGGGCAGGTCAGGCAAGTATGGGCACTAGGCTTAGGGTGGAAGATGGTGTTGTCCCCTGTAGACCTACTCCACTAACTGTCATGACAATTTTAGGATAGTTTAAGGAAACAATACCCGTCAAGTTCTAGATATTACCTTATTATTTATATTGCTATTGATTATTGTTTTGATTTCTTTAGATATTTTAATCAGACTCATACTCTCGAAAGTCTACGTCAACTGTCATGTCTTCTTCAATTTCTTCTTCTTCCTCTTCGTCTTGCTGGATGTTCATAAATTATTAAAATGTGGCTGAGTTATTGGTCTTTCCAGGATACAATAGAGGAGTCTTCCTCTATTGTACTCAACTGGACATTTGAACAGGACTGACCTTGGCAATTGGTACACGCTGGGGAATACAGCAACCTGACTTTTTTACAGTCACATTTGTCACTACAACCTTTTTTACAATTGCAAAAAATAGTGTTGAGGAGTTTTTCTGGAGCAGGTGGGAGTTAAGTTTTAATCAGTTTCAGAGTATTATCCATCAATTTCCAACCCCAGTCTTCTGGGCTCAGTTTGAACTTGATAGTATACTCGATTCAAGTGCTGAATAGCAGATGCCTATATTAGAAGAAGACATGGTAGTTGTACTTGTTCCGCGCATTTTTTACAAAAGTTAAGTATCGGTATTTTTCAATGCAAGTAACTTTTTGGAGCTCTTTAAACGCAAAAAGAAAGCGAATTCCTTCCATAATTATTGTTTGTGTGTATAGTGTGTGTATTGTATGAAATCAATTTGTGTGAATATTATAGATAGAAGAGAAACAAACAACATGTATAATTAGGATCGTGGTATCTCAGGAATGATAACTCTTAGGAAAAAAATCGTAGAAATAATTTTTGTAGAAAATTTTAATATCTACAACTTTGGTTTGAAGTTTTTTTGATAAAACTTACTTTTTTTGAGAAAAATCCAAAAAATATCAAACTTTGACAATTGACCCCGAATAACTTTTGTAGCACTCATAGGATCGATGAGGATTTTTAAAACTTTTTTTGTAACCGTAAACCCTAGCTCCACCAATATTGGGTTTTCCGGGAGTTTTTGTTATTTGACCACTATTTTCATGTCTAAATTGACCGGACTTCGCAACAACTTTTTTCATTCCCAAATCTTAAAATTATCAATGTTAAATCATATAAAGACCGAAATAGGTAGAAACGTCAATATTTTCACCTGTTTCAAAAACTAATTTTTTTTCAAGAGAAAATATTCGCTAAAATGGCCAAAAAATTCAATGCAGTTAATAATTACGTTTTATCAATTTAATGTCAGCAATAGAAATAAATTAATGAATAATTTTTTTGCAAATTATGGATAATATAATCAGTTTCCATCGCAATAGTCTTTTTTTAGAAGATTTTTCCAAGAGATAAAACTTTTATTATTTATTGTACCAGACTGTCTTCTGTACATAATTTTAAAACGTCTTTTCCCAAGTCAGTAACAACGCCCCTCACAACATGAATATACTCTTCCACTTCTATAAATATTCTGAGGATATAAGTCGCCGTATATTGTTTTGAATATTCGTAGCAAACAATAAGCACCCACTTAAAAGGAATATTAATAAATCATGTGATAAGATTACACCAGACATCCACTGAATAAAAAGCATGATGTACTGAAGATATTGCGGTATAATAAACTTGAGTAATTATTAAATATATACTTGAAAAATATGTTGATAAGTTTCTAGGTGTAATTTAAATATTTGTAGAGAGCGTTTTCGTCTAACATCTTTTTTTTAAAAATAAAGAAATGTTTCAAGGATTTTTATCGTTTTTAAAAGAAAAAACTATTGTACTTCTATTCAACATTGATATCTGCAATTAAAATTAAAACGCATCTGAACTTTGTTGAAAATAGATTTTCTTCATTCATGTATATTAAGTAATAAAGATACGAGTTAAATAACTTAATTCATAACTAAATAAATACTATTTATTAACACAAAATCTGATTACTGTTGGATGTAAAGACTATTAAGAACACACTATGCATGTATATGCTCTCTTAAATACTAATTCTATTGTATACAAAAGCTATATTTATATTTATGGTAGCTAGAGTCAGATCAATATAAAAATAAAGGTGAGTAATTTGATGTCTTAATTGAACTTCAAGTCAAAGGGACAAATAAAATCACTTAAGTTAGACGTTGGTTCCGTCAGGGGACGGTCAGTGTACAATAAATCTTAACGAGTACGATAGTAAGTAGA
Source organism: Diorhabda sublineata (assembly GCF_026230105.1). NCBI lineage: Eukaryota > Metazoa > Arthropoda > Insecta > Coleoptera > Chrysomelidae > Diorhabda > Diorhabda sublineata. The sequence goes on from NC_079476.1 coordinate 29,876,608, forward strand.
AGTTAAAAAGTAGATTTATGACTCTTCACAGTCACATTAATATAAGACAGAAATTAGGTAATCCGAGAAGATACGTTAATGGAACATAAAATAAAAGACATATTGTATAACGCAATATATATAAAAATTATGAATAAAAAGGAAAATTCACAACAGTGATGATTTAGGATACTTTGAACAATTCTTAGCGGTATTTATTGTTCCATTTTTCATAATAGGCTGGATAATGAAGGTCACTTTGTTTAAAATCAAAAATCAATTACTTTATTACTTCAATTGGAACACTTAGAGCCCCTGCTGATCACAGACTTTTTATAGATCGATAGTTTGGTCGGCCTTTTAATCAGTATTACGACAAATGTAAGTACGTATATTAAAACGATTTGGTATCGGCCGATAAAAGAGTATGATTGGTTAGAGCCAGGGCTTCTTAAACTTTTTTATATAGCGACCCCCTTCAAGCTTGGGAAATTTTAAACGACCCCCTCCTCCATATAAACGTTCAGTTGAAAATCGAGGAGCGCGTTGTATTTATTATTTTAAATGCTACTTCCATATTTTCATTTATAGGTCCTTCATAACAGTTTTGCATTGCCACTTTTTTCAAAAAATAGTTATAATAAAACTACAATAGTATTTTGCATGATTTTTATTTGTATTTATATTTGTACGTAGTGTGTATACTATTTATAATGATTGAAAAGTATCAGATCTTTGCGACCCTTTTTCAGTAGTCTCGTGACCCCCCTGGGGGTCGCGACCCACAGTTTAAGAAGCCCTGGGCTAGAAGGTTGCCTTTAAACTTGATAATCGATAAACTATCGGCCAACTGCTAAATCAGTGTGTTGCTGTTCCAGACGCCCACACTTCCTGATTGTTGAGTCGGCCGACTTCTTTCCATCGAATTTTCAAAATTTAGTTCTAATGAGTAACAAGAGCATTACTAGAGTAGGCAACAACATAGACTTGATAAAATGAAGGCAACATAATATTGAATCATTAATTTTTCAAATAAACTCAACAAAAATAATTCAATGAGTACTCAATGCACAAGTTCAAAAGCTATTAATAAAAAAATTAACCTAATCTAATCAGCTGAAATTGCTTTCATTTTTATCATTATTTTTGGCTACAGTTTGTCTACAATAATATCTAGTTACCACATTCTATTTTCAAATATATGTTTTACATTTCTCGGGTGTAATTTTTATTATGGCGCGATTAAAAGTGATCTGGATACTTAAACATCGAATTATGCTTGTCAACAATTCTTTATTTCAGCCCATATAAGCTTAAGTGAGTTGAGTTCTCGATGGTAATGACGTAATGAGGATCAATTTGTATAGTTTTATTTAGAGGTCTAACTATTTCATCAAAATTGAATTTATTGCATTTCATTTTATAATATTTGAGCTTATTATACTTTAGCATTTAGCAAACTCGATTTTCTGGATAGTAATCTGCTATCTTCCAGTGAAAATTTTTTTTTGAATCATCACTTAAATGAATTTCCATTTCTTTTCGTGTAATCACCTATTTCTTTCAATTCAAAAGAGCAAAAAACGTCTTCAACGAATTACTCTTCCAATATGGCAGATTATCAGCCTTTTTCTGAATATAAAAATACAATAAACCTCCAAGCTAACAATGAAAATATGAAACATTATTAATTATTAAAGTAAATTAATTGGTTTTTGAGCTCCGTTAAAAATCCATCTATAAATACTCTTCTCAATGATGTTTCAATTTTATCCATCCGAGCTCTTGCTGTTGTACGACCATCATTTACCCTCGTCTAAATAATATATTTTGCGATACTCAATTCAACATGCTTTCATCTAGCAAATAATCTCTCCTCCATTGTATAATTTCAGTCCTGTCTATCAAGATATTGCAGAGCCCGTGTTTTTTATATACACATTTTGAATATTTCAAAAGTTTATATAAACTGTGTAATATTCAAATCGGGATCATCATTAACCTAAAGTTGGTATTTTGTTTAAAAAAAAATTCATGAACTTTTCCTCTTTTCAATTTCGCTCAACTTCTAAATAATACTTACGTTATTCTGGTTGGTTTTTGGTTTGGAGAACGATTGCGCTTGTATTCTCTAATCACCTTTTTTGCGACACTTGGTACAACTTCTTTTTTGAAACAGTCTTACTTTTCTAGTTTTTCCTTTTCACACTAAACATATAAATATAAACATTTAAAATAAAATCTTCCACTTCAAAAGTTTTTTGGGTCTTCGATTTGATCTGTTGAGTCTATGCTATTTTTTACTACAGCTGATCTAAAAATCATACAAATTAACTCATAAGTAGAAAAAGACCATAAACAAATAATAACGGTACGAATCTACAACACAATGAAAATATAACAGCGTTATTAAAACGTAAGCTAGCGATGTTTAGTGTGAAGCTGATTCCAACGATTCATCGACTGCAGATGTTTAGAGTTTTGAACTTTCACGGTGAGATGACCAATAAGCGGCTTCCCACATGGTAATTGTTGATTATATGATTTGTCTATTTTGAAAATGAATACACTTTACACCAATTGCATCACTAGATTTTGAAATTGGATCTATTAAAGATCGTTTGGACATGAACAGTGGAGACAGCAATTTACTACGAATGCAAGTAACTTATAATAGCGGCAGAAAAAAAGTAGATGGAAAAATAGATCAAAATTGTAGCAAAAGTCATGGCAACTATTATTTTCTTGAAGAGTTCTTCTAGTCTGGTTCGGAAATAGGACAGACAAAAGGACGCATGTAGACAATGAAAAGCACTGGAATATCGTGATACTCCAGATATTACGGTAGAATATAGAGAAAATCAGCGTTTACGGTACAAAATACTGACAACAGAGTACACATACAAAACCCTGAAAGTAGTCTATTGTCACTGTCACCACACGCTGGATACCATCAGTCTCACGATTTACTGAGCCATGTGTGAATCAGGTTAACTGTCGTCGCACAGCTTTAGCTAGGTCTTGTGCTCACCCTTAAAGCTCATTAGGCAATATTCTGTTGACGATGCGTTTTGTAATATTCCCATTGCTACGTCTATGTAAGTTCCCATTGCTACGTCTATGTAAGTCCCTTTGCTCTACATGAGCTATTGACATCTTGAAATAATTTGGATTTAAAACATATTCCTGGTTATAGTATAATATATCATTTACAGAATCATTTTGTATTTTCTCTTTTAACAAGTCAAGATGCTGTTTACAACATCAGTATTTCTCATTAGATGTCTGGTTCCAATCCATATTTCGTGATTAGTATAAATACGAGCCAATTCATTTTAACAAGGTAGTATAAACTCAGCAGTAGTTCTTTTCACACCTTTATACGAGGATATATTGAAAAATTCTTGGCCTACTATATAACCAAACAAAATTTCAATGTCAAAATATTTTATTACTCAACATATTCTCATCTTAATTGGATACATTTATTACGTTGCGAACCTGCAACATCACGAGACCTTTTAAAAAAATGTTTCTTCTTTCTCTGCAAACCAGACCTCGACAGCTTTTATTACTTCTTTGTTAGAAAAAAATTTACGACCTTTTACACTTTTTTTTCAGTTGAGGAAAGAGATGATAGTCGGATGGAGCCAAATTTGGTGAATAAGGGGGCGTTCTAGTAATTCAAACCCCAAATCACGATTTTTTTGCATGGAAACATGAGATTTGTGTACAGGGGCGTTGTACTGCAAAAATAAAATACCCTTGGATAGCTTTCCACGTCTTTAATTTTTTCCCGTAGAGTGGTCAGTAATGTCGTATAGTAATCTCCAGTTATTCTTCTCCCCTCATCCAAAAAATCCATAACAATCCCAAAAAACTGGAGCAAGAACTTTTCTATAAATGTACCCAAGTCTCATCCATAGTAATAATTCGCTTTAAGAAGTCTACATCGTTTTCAAATCGAGCACAGATAGAACGCAATGCTTCTTGCACGCTTTTGGTCAACATTCAAACATTTCGGGATCTATTTTGCAGCAATTTTTTTCGTATCCAAATTGAGTGAACTATATGATAACGGGTTCGTATGAAATATTCAATGCTTCTGATATCCGTTTTAGCCCAATTCGAACTGCATGAACTGCATCGATATTTTCAAGGACTGACACAGAAACTGGCCTTTCCGATCGGTAATCATCATCAATGGAAAATTTACCTGTTTTGAAGCTTACAGTTCAATGTTTCACGGTCGCATACGAAGGACATTGATCACCAAGGGTATTAATAATATCTTCGTAAATCTCAACCCTCTTAACCCTTTTAAATACAGGTACTTGATGATGGCTCGATACTCCAATTTTTCGATTTTCACAATTTCGGTGGACTTCTAATAAGTTATTGTTCGTTGCTACGGTAACGCAATATTTTGTTTATGCATGGTACTGGTCTAGGCTAAATAGATATCAATACATCCTCGTATATATTATATACGAGACGTAGAATTTAATATAGTAAAAACCTTTATAATTTCAAATTAATAAATAGTGCAACCAAATCAAATACTCTGTTTTTTTCCGGCACAAAATAGTTCCTCGATGCCACTGGCTCTATCTAACTTCAGTAGCGTCCATCGTATTGATTGGCTTTCCTATCTATTGTGCTACTCTAAAGTGTGGTAGGGCATTATTCCCATCGGCTATTTTGAGGTAAGTGGTAAGTGCGCTATCCAACACGGGTTACTTTTATGTTGCATGACTAAGTGACTGATTTGATAGCCCTAGCTGCGCTACATCAGCTGTCACAGAGTCATGTATTCTGCATACACATTATGCCTGTAGAAATGTCTCACGTATATATTTGTGATCCACTTTCATATTTACTTTGGACAGGCGAACTAAATGTTACTTTGAGTACGCAGGCGAGTCTATTTTATAGAAAGAAAATCCATACCAGCTCACCTTTCCACCCCACTTCATACTTATAAAGACTACATTTGGTCCATAACCGAATAAACAGCGCAACTATCAACTCAAGAAGCTCTTGTCTTGCGGGCAGTCGATTCTCAGATACTGCTAAAACAAGTGCCGATTCAGCACTGCAACATCGTATATATCAATGTTGACAACCTTAATTCTGAGCCTTCTAAATAACTTATGTGATTCTGCTCATCGAATCAAAAAGTACTCTTGCCAAACACCAACTTTTCTTCCTCTGGACTTTAAAATCCAATAGGAAACGTCTCTATTCCTCCTACTGCTGCTAGTTAAAAGTTATTCGTTTTTCGGTCCATTTGCATTTGTCCTAATTATTCTTATTCTCAAAATTAAATTTCTCACGCGATGCTAGACGGACGCACGTACAGTGGATGAATGCCACACCAAAAACCTCTTCCTAAAATCACCACAATACCAGCCTAGCAGAGGAAAATCCTGAAAACGATTCTTATATCTCACAATAAAATTTTTTAAATCATCCAATAAAATAACACAACAAGACTCCATAATTCCAACCTTCGTGTTTTCTTTTCTTGGTGGAATATATTTAGTATTTTCAATACAAAAAATAGCTATCTGTGAGTCTATTAAATTGTGGATAATCTCTTAATACCCAACACGAACAGCTAGAGGCAAGTAAAACTACGTATAAAGTTAATATTATACAACCAATGAATTAATCGGTCTTGAATACTAAGAGGCTAAAGTGTTGTCGAATTAAAATGAAGTAGGGAGACAAATGGCAACCAAAAGAGTTGTTACATAAAATGCTAACTTTCGGGCCTCTGTGGTCCTAATAAATTTCGATCATCCAAGTTTAATTCGTTGGAAATGTGTTTCGGACCAGGCGTTATTCCAAACTGCGAAACTTTTCGAATTGGACAATTTCGTTTGCGACACAAAAAGTGAAAAAATATATATATTTCGACAGGGAAAGCATGCCGTGCTAGTATACCATGAACTTTGTTGTATTTTTTTTCGTAGGAACATTATTAGTATCCGTACATTTTTATATTTAAGCTACTAAATACAGTTTAAAAGGTTTCCAGAGGATTAGTCAACTTAATTGGATTGCGATATCGTAAACAGTTTTCATAACATGTTAGTCAGCTAAAAACCATAAACATATTTAATGTCAGTTATCAACTTAAGGTATGGCTCTGCTGATGAGAATATTCTTATATCAGGGTTATTCACAAATATAACCATATGCCTTGGTATTAAATATCGCTTATTCAATAATAAATAAATCTATACATAATATTATCATTTTCGTCACCGTTAAAATTCGTAATGCTTCGTAATCCATCTAAAATTTTTCTAATATAGGGTAACAATATGACTAGTAAATCCTGTTAACTTATTCTGTGCCAGAAGGGTTGGGTAACCGTCCTTCAAAATGTATATTTTAATTAATTTTCGCATTGCTATTACTGACCCATAAAATACCAACACACGCTACTTTCTGATTCAAAACATGTGCTCTTAATTAATTTTTGTTGTTTGATATGTTGAACAACAAGACTATGTATATTATTTTTTGTTACTGGCTTATTGAGTTTAAACGACATGTATTATACAGGGTTATCAAATACCGTTGATCATAAATTGGATAAATTTCAGATTGAAAAAACGATTCAAAACTATTCTGTTGTTTGTTCAGAATTAATTTTAGTTTGATATCACGAATAAATCTAAGTTCCGTGTATATGATGTTTATTCAAATAAATCGTCAAAATCATTGAAGGAAGTTAGATATCGAGAATAAATTTCCTTCGAATTCTCCTGTCTGATAAGGGTCGTATCTCCCTTATGGATTATCTGGGTTATACTCACCAAGTTAGTATTTATTTGCACACAATTTACTTGATATTAGACTCGTCTCATATTATCTGGAATTCAGAATAGATATGTTAAATGAGGTTGAAAACTTTTTAGGAAGTTTGTGACATAGATATAGTGCACCAATCTAAAAAATTCATGACATATCAAAGCAAAAATGCCTGCAAATGGCAAATTTCTCAAAAATAAATGTTTTATAATTCATATACCCCATTTTTCTACCTTACAAAATTTATTAGAATGACCATTCTGTGAGCTCATTATAAAAATATTTTCTTCTAAGGATGCTATAAAATATTTCACTTTCCTCTTCGCTTCCATACGTTCAAAAATGGTGAATTTCTCACGGTTTGATTAATATCCGCCATTTTAGTGAGAAATAATCTTCTAGAAATTGCTGAATGGCTTCACGGGTTAAGGTTTTTGAATTTTTGAACTCCTCGGCATCAAGTACTGGGACCATATTGTTGATGGCTTCATTTCTCTTGATTATTCTTCAAAATCGAGCAACCAAGTAATTTCAGAAAAATATTTCAAATTCGCTTGCATTCGTCAATCCATAAAGTTACTTAATTACTTCATCCTTTTGTCTATCTACCTTTATAGGAGTCAGATGTGGGGTTGAGTTTATTTTTCAATCGGTCCTTTGTTTGTACCCCTCTCTGTTCTCAGTGGCTTCTTAATTTCGTCTATTCGGGTATTTTTTGGTCTTTCTTTATTTCTTGCTCTTAGTGTTCTAGCTTCTAATATTCTGCTAGTAGTACTTCCTTCACTTATCCTTTTTATATGACGGAACCATCTTATGTTGATTTTCTTCTATTTATTTCTCTGCAGATTTTGTTTTAATATTTATCTATTTGCTTCTGATATAGTCTAATCGAGTCTTTTTTTCAATTTTCCAGAGGAATCTTCCGCTGTTTGTATCTTTCGCCGCGATTCTCGATCGTTGCCTATGTTTCGGACTACTCTTTTATAAATATTATTTCCTTGGATATTTCATTGTTCCCAAAAAAAGATGATTTTATCGCGTTAAATTGTTTTCCTGAGTTTGCTGTTTTTTCTGTTTCTATCATTCAAACAAGGTATTTGAAAAGTTCTATTTGTATATTTCCTATTTTGATCCCGTATGACTTTGTTTCTGTGCTTATGATAATCGTTTTGATTCTATATTATATGGGTTAGAGTTCATTTTTTGAGTGTTTGGTTGTACAACTGGAGATTTTGGTTTAAGCGTAGTGTATATCTGTTAATGTAACTTTGTCCATTTTCCGTGTCCTATTTTATATCTTTCTAGACTGATTTCTTTTTCTTTTCTAGCCTCATCTGGGGTTCTTGTGAATAGCAACGGACATACTGAATACACTGTTTACATTAATACTATACCAACACTCACAACTGGACACTTTAACGCGCGTTTCGATAACCAAGTTATCGTCTTCAAAAACTGAATGTAAACAGTTTACCTTCAGTCTCTGAAGACGATAACTTGGTTATCGAAACGCGCGTTAAACAGTCCAGTTGTGAGTGTTGGTGTAGTATTAGTGTAAACAGTGTAATCAGTATGAATATCACTAACGGTTCCGGAAATTCCAACTTAGTATAGCAATGGACGATTATGTAACCTTAGATATTACTCCACTTATTTCAAATATTAATGATTTTTTATGCTATGACGTAATAAAACTTCTAATACTTTTAATCAAGTTCTGATTTACTCTCCGCTGCTCTAGCATCTTCTATATTTCTTCTCATAAAATTACTGTACCCAAGCAATTTCACATTTTTGTAACGTAAAAAGTCTACTCAGGTAAAATTTATTATATTCCAAGACATATTCCTAGATAGGAGATTAACACGGCGAAAGGAAATCTTCACAAAGAAAAAAACAACTTGGTATTAAATCAGAAAAATGCTAATTGGCCGAAGCTCACGATTAACTATCGAAAATAAGCTACTGTAATAAACAGTTGTCATAAAAACTAATTTAAGTTAGTGTAAAAAGAACATTAGATAAGAAGTACTTATTGTTCTACTAAGAACACATTACATATGGTGTTAAAAAATAATTTTATTTCCTATTCCATTATAATCAATATTTAACGAATTTGAACTGTTTTAACAAAAACAACAATTAAACTATTCTAGTTTGGAAAGTTGACAGCGATAATAATTGTGTAGTTTTTTATTCGTATTATTATGGAAACACCGGAAATTGTGGAAAATTGCTTTATCAATTGGACATGTTAAAATTCATGGGGGAGAAATTATTTCTCACTATAATAGGAGATATTTGTCACTGGAAGAGATTAGAGAAGTGAAACATTTTAAAGTACTTGAAAACAAATATTTTTTTATTCTATTTCAGACTTTTGTCGATGTAATTCACTTCTATGGAGGTAAATTGTGATTTATAAACATTTTCAGGCATTTTTCTTGGAATGGGAACGTTCATTTTATGAGATCAGCTTCACTTTTTGTTCATTTCTCTTAACAATATAATATAACTTTTGGCAAGGGAACAAATTATTCAGCAAATATATACAGAACAAATTATTTTTTCAATGTTTATCATATTTCTTGTTATTGTATTATTAGTAAGGTTATAAATCTGACATACAATCCATTTTTTCTATGGTTTTCCATCCATCAGGTTATGTGACACTCGGCTTAGTTTATCTCTAAATTCTTTATTTTTCAACTGGTGCCTGTACGGCAATTCGTTTCTTGTCTCAGAAAACTCGGAAAGGTAATCCGCGGAAATCTAACTCTGTCGGTTTTGTGTTACTTAAAGTCTCTAGTGAACTGGTGTCGGCGAGGGAAATTTAGAAAGTGACAATTTTATGTGATGACTACTTTCTAATCGGCAGGTAAATTTAGTTGATCGTATTTGACGTTACATAAGAACGGATAAAGCTGAAATTACTGCTACTTTATTTGTTTTGTCATAATCATTGTAATATCATCACAAATCCGTCGTATATTTTAATTAGAAGCACGAGGGTTGTCTGAAAACATCCAATTATAAGTTGGGAAATACATTTGCGACAGATCGAGCTGTTAAATTTTTTTTGGATAGCAAAACGCCTTCGTAAATAAGAAATAATTAGACAATTTGTAAGGAGACTTTATCAAAACTGCGAAAACTAGCGATATCATCGGAAAAGTTTAACAAATGGTTCTGGATCACCGTCGGATTGAGCTTACAGAAATAGAAGAGAGTATCGGTATATCAAAAGAACGCATTTGCTATATACTGTCTGAAGAATAAATGCATGCGAGAGCTATTCAAGCGTTGTGTGCCACTTGTACCCACTTTAGTCTAAAACCGAATTCGAATGAACATTTCCCAGGCCTTATTAACGCGGTTTAAGCAAAATAAGTTGGATTGATTGATCTACACCGCTAGAGATAGAGAAGCCATGAAAAATGTGGTCGCGAACATCCATTAATTGATAAGCATTAAAAGAAGAAGAAGAAGTTGGATTTTTTCCATCCATTCATAACTGTATAACTGTGTATTCATCACTTCACTTCTGAAATGAAAAAAGTAGAGTTAATTATAAACTGATGCCTGATTCTATAATAAAATCTATCCAAATTCTGGCAGCTGGTTAAAGATAGGAAAAGATCAATTCCTGTTTTTAAGTTATGTTAATTTGACTTACATATATTATGTAAGAATTTGAAAATTATTCTTATTATTTTTAATATCATCAATTTAAATAATTTTGTAATGACATATAATTTATATCTAGAAAATTTACCTTAGTAATCAGTAATTGAATATTCTTATTATATATACAGGTGAATATTTTATAATGAAATTATTGATATATATATATATATATATATATATATATATATATATATATATATATATATATATCAATACCTGTATCATTACAATATATATTTAATTATAATTGAGCCTAGATTGTCTACGTTTGAGGTCGTTGGATGAAATAACTTAACGGTTTCTTTCCCTTAAAAGTTGAACAGTATCAGACAAAACACTAGTTTGGAAGCACTTTCAAATTTTACTCGTTACGCTTATGAACTCCATTCTTCGAGTAGATATTATACATTGTGTAATTCTTATTTTTTGTAGTAGTAGTTTACTAGAGCATATTACAAGTGAAACAAAACAAGAGCTATATTTTCAAATTAATCATTTTAAGCTTCTTTCTTAGTCAAAACATTATTTTAAAATATAACATACATAAAATATAACCATACCAGTATGAGCTCGATTGAATAAAGAAAATGTGTAAAGAACAAGACTCATCGGACTCATTTGAGGACGACCAAACTGGAATGAAAAACCAAGATCTGCCTCATCAAGGCTATGCTTATTGCTATCAAGCTGTATCCATTTATAGCGTGTGAATATACTGCTAAAGCTCATGTCAAGAAGCTCATCAGGAACCAACAGATCTCACAAAGGGCTTACCAATAGAATATAGAAAAAGTCCTCAGCATTTAGGTAGTTCACGGAATACACTAGAAAAGAGATCCAAGGCTGATAAAACGACTGGACTAAGACTGCAGAACAAAAAAATAAAAGACGGTCTGCTATTTAGTGGATCAGCAAAAACAGCTTTAGCAAACCAATTGAAGGAACACTAGAACAAAATAAAAAAGGAGCAAATCACATGGCACCACAAAAAAGAAGAGTCTAGTTGGATATCTCTAATAAATCCAGAATAAGTAATTAGGATGAGTAGCGAGCAGCGCAAAAGACTGACGACTGGATGGAAGTATTTGGATTAGGTGTTTGAGGTAGTGTGATTATGAAAAATGTATTTCATAAATGATACAAATATTAAATTAGAGCTTCAAGGTGATTGGGTTACTTATTAAATAAAAGAAATTGCATTGATACCATTATCTGGATCCTAACAATAACGCAACTAGATGAAGACAAGTCCTTTCACATACTCACAAAAAGGACACATGTCTAACTGCCACGTTTAATGGCTATTTCTTACAGAAACAAGAGCACGTTAAATACTTAGGGATACATCTGGATCGTAAATTTAGCTGGAGGACATACAATTCACGAAACGTAAACAATTAGGATTGAGATTCAGTAAACTATATTGGATAATAGGGCGCCGATCACAGTTGTCAATTAACAATAAATTGTTGTTGTACAGCGATTATGAAACCAATATGGATTTATGGATACAACCATGCGGCACAGCGTCCATATCCAACATCGAAATTCTAGAAAAAAAAATTTCTGCTCATACTGTTGATACTTTGTAGTATAGTAAACGCCCCTTGGTATGTATCTAATAATGTAATTGCTCAAGACTCCCAAATGAAAAGTGCGAGAGAAGAAATATCCAATCTATCCCAGGAATACGCTCTGTGGTGACTAAAGGGTCGCAATGTGCTAAAGAAGGGCGACGGTCTCCAATCTGTGGGAATTTATATTATACAAATATTATGTTATTATTTATAAGGTGAACGTTATATAGATATAAGGATTATTATATTATTTTATTGTTATATTATAATGGTACGTGGTTTTTGGTTGAGTCACAGCTCTAAGACTTGGTAAGTACTACAACAATCTGGCAAGGAACCTAATGGTACCACCCAGTCGACGGAGGCTAAGTAGACATTACACGTGTGACTTCCACATACTGCTTATTTTTATACATTCAGTACTTGAATACCAATACCAATATACGCAACAACGTTTCTCTTTACTTGGTATTGTTGATACTTTGTTTAATTTCATTAGATTTCGTTATTTCTATTAGGCAAAACAGTTTTCGTTCTAAATATCTCTCAGTTCTACTACTTTAATACTTTACAGGGTCTGTTTATGTTTATTACAAAATAATTTTCTTGTGTAAAATGTATTTTATTAGTAATCTGCTCGATGGATGTTATATTACTAATCTTTTATACTGTACTTGAGATATATCTACTTGAGATATATCTGATGAAGTTAAATCACAAAATGTATCTTCTCATGTGAACTACTCATTAAAGATGTTACATTTATTAAAAATGATATCTTTATATATCTTAGAAGTTGCAATTTCATTAATGGAATTCATTTAATAAAGTACATTAGAAACTACATTTCGATAAATTGAATGTTTCACTGCTATATTCTCAAACAACAATAATCAATATCTCTGATTAGATTCACAAATTGTGGTATGTTTTTCAATGAGCCAGTAATAGCCATTACTTAAGAATAAAATATTATATTTATTATACAACTATCAAGCTCAATATATTATTATTTTTTCTTGACAATTACATGTAGTAGTTTCACTTGTTAAATTTCTTGTTATGAATATTGTCGTCAATGTAATGGGGGTTGGTTTCAAACCTCCTAATTTTTCACAGCTGTGACGTTACCACCTCCGCTCACACAAATATTTGTGATCGAGAAAATAAAGAATCCGTCTAAATTTCAGGATCGGTCAGTTTTAAAAACAAACTAATTCGTTTGTTTATAGCAACCAACTTGTTTATGCGTTTTTTTATGTGGAATTTATGTATGTATGCATGTGGATATCGTTTAATTTTTCTAGGTAATCCCAAACTAGTTTGAATTTTATGATATTGGAGCTAAAACCTCTGATGACTGCTTGGCTATTGGACAGGTTGATGATCACCTGCTTGCGATAGCTTCTCTCGATTTAATTGAACACATTTTTCAATTGCATAAATTTCTGCTTGAAAAATGCTTGGTGTGTTGCCTAGGCTTTCAAAGTGTTTAGTTCTAGGCCCGAACACTCCTATTCCAGTTCTATTTGCTGTTTTAGATCCGTTCGTGTACCACTTGATGGCATTTCTGTTCATTTCTTGTATAATGTTTTGATCCTATTTACCTATACATCTTGTATTGAGGTAAATTTTTTTTCAAAGCTAAAATTTTTCGATGCACTATCCTGAGGCATGTTCCAGGCTTGATCATTATTTAGGGATGGTTTTTCTTTGTTGATTTCGTCTCTGAACATTCTAAGTAATGTTTTTCCTACTACGCTTTCCAATACTATGTAAAGAGGTGGAAGATTTAGAATCACTCTTCGTGCAACTGTTGAGCATGATTTCATGGCCCAGGTTGTACATAAGCAGACCAGTCTTTGTACCTTTGAGAGATTTTTTCTTGTGGTATTTAGACTAGCTCTAGTACCCCAAACTATTGCCCCATATGTGATTGGTCTTACCGTGTATATCTGCAGTAGGATCTTTCCTCTTTCATCTTTCCTCCCTGCAAAGTTTCTACACTTCATCAGGGCTTTTATGGCTTTAGTTATTATCTCCTTTTCGAGTTTGTTCCAAAGAAGTTTACTGTCTAGTGTCCTAGATATTTCCCTAAGGTTTTCCCTTGAATTACTTACCCTTTCAGTTAGATGAGCTTGAGGTTGAGTTTTTTCTTCCTATAGCAGGCATTTACCTTCTGTTCATACAAAAATAGAGAGTTTAATAGGGCTTGAGGTGGATGCAGTGGAAGATATTTTCTACAAATTTATGTCATTTTATGAAGAGTATAATTGCTTAACTTTCTCATTCATGATCATTTTCTGTTTCTTTATTGACGACTCAGTACGTTTTTATAATAAATAGTTCGAACTGCAATAAATATGAAATTCGTATATTGGAAACAAGCAGTTTTAAGCAGTCGTGGCACCAACGAAATTAAGTGAAATTGAATGGAAAGACACAGTTAATAAGCGTTGGTTTAATTAATTTAATTGTTTAGATTCGACGCTTGAAGATGGTTCGCGCTCAGGTCATCTACCTGCATGAGGTATTGTAGTTACAAGCGAAACAATAGAAAACCAAACTGATACCAGCAGTTGCCAATTGTCGGACTCCCTTGGAATTTTTAAAGATCCTATATAGCGCTATTTAAAATAATTAGGTCAGATCTATAAAAGTTGTTGGATAGTGCCACATGACTTAACTGAGATTCAAGCGAAACGTTGAGTAGAGGTGTCTAAACAGCTTCATGCTCTGCTGAAAGAAAATCGTTTTAATAGACGTATTATTTCTTGGGGTGGAAATTGGAATCTAAGCAGCCCGAACAAGGAAAATCAGTGTCTGGACAAAGGACAATTACCAGCTCATCATTGGCAGTAAACTTCAATCGACGTCAATAGATATAAATTCACACAATGCGCAAAACAGCACAATCAATGTTGGTAAAAATGTCGTCACCATAGCAGCCTACTACCACATCCTTGCGCCAAATTGAAGTATTATGATTCAATGTTGACATGACTCAACTTGACCATTGAATAATATTAATCCATTGAATTGTCAACATTATTCAATCAGGCAATCTAAGAAAACAGCTGGTCTACATCAAAATTAGGGCAGTGTAGTAGGCAATCGACTTTCTCGTATGTACCTGTGCTAGCTTTTCTTGATTTTTGCCTGTAATTCGTTTGTTGTGCATTCTTTTTATGTTTTATGTTATTAAAGGACTTCATAGATAGTTTTTAGATCTGATTTAGTGAAATTATTAAGAGGAAACCGACTATTATTGCAGTTTTTTTAGTCAATCTGCAAGTAAGATTTCAGGCAATTCACAAAATCCAAAATACTTAGTCTTTTGGAAATTAATTTCCACTGTTCAATGGAACATGATTGAATACTTCTAAAAGCTACAAAGTGATAATCCAGTGGTAGCTGAAAAGTTTAACATCATACTTAAAGCTTTAGGTGGGGTTAACCACTTTTTATTTGATGAAAAGTGCTTCAGTCATATATATACTTGCCTCTCAGAATATATTTACCGCTTGCCTACACTAAGCAAAACACTGCATAGTGGAAATACGATACAGCCTCGTTTCCAGGGGAAAATTTCACATTTCTTTAAGTAACATATTTTTAAAAAGCCATTTCCCAATAAAACTGGAAATAATAAGACCTAAAATCTAATAGCATTTGTTTACCTCACAATGGCCATTTTTAAATGGACATCAGCTGATTGCATTGATTAATTGATTTGAGTGAGACTATTAGACTTGTTAATATTTTCTAAGTAATCCATGGATTAGGAGATAGTTGTAATTCAAATTATCAGTTCTATTGAAATTCTGTTCGTTGCTCTATATTAATATGTTTTATGATTCATGAGATGGCTATTTTTGTGTTTTTAACATGCGAGATGGTAAGTACCCATTTTTGTTCAAGGTTGTATGAAAAATATTGTCTATGCTACGTTGCTAACAGTGAATGGAGATTACTGGGGGAAAATCACAAATGTCGCCTGTACAGGTCTATATCCACAGATGTTCAAGTCTACCTGTGCAGGTAGATCTCTCCAGTGAATCGTTGTTTATAGCAACCACAGACAAATATAAAACAAAGTGCATACGAAAAATAAAGTCAACTATTGTGAATGTTCGAAGTAGTTGCCTTCAACTCCAACTATTTATGAACTCTTCATATAAAGCTAGTATGTGCAGTACTATAAATTTCTTGCGGAAAGATTGAGCTGTATTCTCAGCTCTCCTTTGACAATCTTTTTTTACTGTTAGCATAGTCAATATTCTTTACGGCCCCAAACCCTCCAAAGATAAAAATGAATAATTTGAGACGGAATGTTGGGAGAGAAAAAAAAAAGAAATATGAACAATCTTTGAAGTCTGAAGCACTAATTTCAAGTGAATTAGATAGTTTTTTCTGTCTCTCAGGAAATAGTTTTCGAACTCATCTGGTTCAAATTTTTATTTATTCACTAAGTTAACATAGACGTTTTCCTTATTAAACTCAAAGCTTACACTACTTTTTTTGCTTTTTCTCCATTGCTTTTGTAATATGTGTCTCTAAAACGCCATCGCGTCATCGTCATCAATATATGCTATTGCAGAAAGAACTGAAGATCTCACCTGAACGTCCCTAGAATCAGGGCCGGATTAAGATTTTCAAGGCCCGGGGCTAAAATAATGACGGGGCCCAAATTTGTATGAAAATAAAAAAATAATATCAATACGTTAGATTTGCGGTATCAGCACATCAAAAAATACAGAATGATTTCCAAATGATGGGGCCCTCTTGGACTGGCTATAGCACCCCCAAGTCCCTAGCTTATCCGGCCCTGCCTATAATGCTACCAATGTTCAGGTGACCTGCGTAGGCAAATCTGTATAGATAATCTCTTCGGTAGACCATAGCGTATATGGTGTCGTGAAGATGGCGTACAGCCCGCCAAGTTGATATTTGAAGAGTGGGGACAAGGACTGACCCTTGATGCAGCGATATGTGAGAGGTCAAGACACACACCTAGTTGTTGATTAGAAATATTTTACTCAAAAAATAAATGAGTTCTTAGTGATAACATAAAACTCACTAGCTATTATAAGCTATGTTGTTAAATAAAAATAGGTTAGGTTAGGGTTAGGTTTTCTTCGCTTGTCATATTCCGCTGCCTCAAGGATCAGGCCTTGTCCCATGCTGGTTAAGCAGCAATCTGCAGGCTGTTCGCCAAATTCCAGCTGTAAGCAATCTTGGCTGTACGCAATCGTCGCAGATTCGTGTGTATGGATTACTTAAGATGGGTTTACTATTGATTTAACTTTTATCACGTTGCCTATGTGTATGGGGTTATGAGTGTACTTTGATCTAGTCGGACATTCCCAAGGGACGGTTTAGTAGAATCGACAGTATTAAGAGAAAAATTATTTACATTGTGTGACGCGCATTTATAGAACCCAATTTTCGTATGTAGAGACAGAAGGTAAACTGTTTACCTTGTATCTCTGAAGACGATATGTTATGTTATCGAAACGCATGTCAGATAGTATAATTGTGAGTGTTAATGTATTGTGTTCAGTAGGTTATGTACGAGTAATTCAAAACTTTCTATTAATGATAAATTAGTAAATCATTAACACGTTATTATCTATAAGATCCGCAAACACATGCAACTAAAATAATTTTTCGATAGTTTATTGGTAAAATATCTAGAATCAAAATTCCTAATTTCGATATGAGAGTGAATTTATCTGCTGAACTTATGCAAATATAATATGCTACAACCCGTTAAAAGCTTAACGAGAACTGCAAAAGCTTTGATATTTGTAATTACACGAAAGAAAAAAGCATCTCTTTTGCAGAATAGAGTCTAAAAGGAGGAGGAAAAAGTAACATAGCGTAGGTATCTACAAGTGCAGCAACGAAAAACTAAGATTAAAGTAGTGACTCATGACCGCAGCACAGAATTCAATTTACTCTTTTTTTTCGCTTTTTTTTTCAATTTTATTTTTGTTGTGCTGCCGCATATTTGATAAAGATATGATTGCCTTATAAAATCGCTAATCTTAACTTGATCCGGAATAGAGCGTCACCCAAATGTGAAAGCTCTTTGGTTGTAATGAGTTTTTTAATGGAATCCATTCTAGATAGCTTTAGATAGCGGGATTACAAAAAAAGTAGATGATATTTAGAATAATGAAAAACCGTAATTTCATTAGTACTTCTGTCTAATCTCAATCTGGGAATCTGGAATAAAAATTTAAGACAACAAAAAAAATCATTTATTAGTTAAAATTTAATAACTACAAAATGTTGTAAATACTGTTTGTTATGAAAATAGAAGCAACAACCAAAAAAGAAGATTATCTTTAACTGAAGTGAGTAATGAATGATGCATTTTAAATTTCATAAAAACTGCAATCATACTTTGTTACCAAGGGATTATGCTGTTTTGTTTATGTATTACGGTGAATTTTTTAACGAAACACACTAGGTATATTATCAAAACATTAAATGAAAAACTAAACTTCAAATTCGAAGTAATTTTAATAAATATTATAGTTTAAAGCAGTATCTTCCTATACCTCTTCAACTACTGTAAAAATAACCTTAATTAGAAAAAAAGGCATAAATTACTACGAAATCTACGCCTAAGTACACACGTAGATGTGAAGAAAAGAAATGCTTCTCCGACTCAGTTGGTGGTTGGGGTTGGCCAGCTGAATCGTGACGTTTAAGACTGATTTTGGCTCTCAGTGCCACTTGTTTTATTCAACTGCTTTCGAGTCGGTCGCTACCCCCGTGAACTTCTTTGATTTAAATGCTAACAACGGCGTAGTTTAGCAAGATATTAAAGCATAAGGTCCAGCCGAAGCGTGCCACCTGCCACAGAAAGGTTAACTTGTCTGCGCCAAAAATCCAGTTGATATTTTAGTCTTGTCCAACGAATTTTTCAGATTTATTGGCTGTAGATATGTAAGAATTTACTCTTTTCTTCCAATTGGAGACCGAAATATAGCATTGCATTTAAATGGCCTAGGACTGAAGACAATATTGAGAGTATTGTGCAGTATGTACGAGAAGATCCACGATTTTCACACCAGATCGTCTATTTAATAGTTATCGCGAAGGAGTTTGCAGTCAAACAGCCAAATTGTCGTTACTAAAACAGTGTGAATCCCTAAATAAAGTACCAGAAACTACTGCACAATAGTAAAGTCACATTATGGGTAATAATTTCAGGCAGAGGTATAATTGGTCCTTTTTTTAAAAATTTGCAGGGGCACAACGTTCCTACCGAACTCTATGCTGCGATGTTGGAAGGTTGAAACTTAGAGAATAGTGAATTCTAGGACTTGGTGTTAACAAGACGATCTACCAGTTATGAAGCAGATGTTTCCAGATAGACTGAGGTGACACCAAAAGAGGTGAAATTCCAGGACCACTTCGTAGTCCAAATTTGACGCCTCTTGACATTTTTTGTGCCAAAGACTACAGTAATAATCCGAGAAACATAGATGAGCTCGAGGAGAATATCCGTGGTGGCATGGCTACCATCAGAATTCCTGAAGAAAGTTTACAAAAATTTGTTTTGATTCGGGGTATGTCGTCGTAGAGAGAGTCATCATTTAGGTGGTGCTATTTTTGAAAAATAAACTTCAGTTATTACTTTTCAATTCATCAATTTTAATTATTCTTTTTGTATTTATTGTTTACTCTATTTTCTAACTATGCATGTTTTATTGCGCCACAATAACTCAAAAATTTTAGGATTCTTAGAAATTTATAATTACTGTATCATTAGATGCGAATGAATTTTACAGGAGATCTCCAAAAACAGAAATTGAAAATAATTATAAGTGTGGTATAAATACACAAAAGGACATCTTGAATTTATTTTGTTTATGGTACGGTACTTGTTCAGTCATTCATTTCAAAATATCATTACCTTTAGAGATTTTGCTTTAAAAGAATCCATAATCTTTGGCTATGTGTAAAATTTACTGATATTGGATTTAAAAGATGTGATGGATGATATGTGGTGTCAACAATGACGTGGAGGTAATAGTTATTTATACTATTAGGGACGTAGACAATATTTACTAATCGAAAACGATTTTGCGCGATAGTGAGATTTCTAGAGTGAGTAAATATACGCGCAGTTTCCATTCTTGGATTTTTATTAATTAGTTTAGTTTATTTTTCGCATGAAATCATGAACAGCTACAATTTATAATCAAAAATTAATAGAAATTGAAATTATTGATTTGTGTAGACTGCTACTGCAAATTCAGAAAAACGAGAAAATTTTTACCAAATTGTATAAATAATGTTCAAATTTCTAATAATTGTACTAATAATATATACACTTCACTTAATATTACTCAATTTTCATAGTTTTCAAAGCAGCAAACGATGGAATGGCGACACTCTGGTTCTCCAAGACCTAAGAAGTTCGTATCCAAAAATCTGCTGGAAAAGCTCTTGCTTCAGTTTTTTGGGACTGCCATGGAGTGATCATGATTGATTTTTTGGATAAAGGTAGAACAATTACTGGTGATTACTATTCGACATTACTGACCACTCTACGGGAAAAAATTAAAGAAAAGACGCGAAAAGCTATCCAAAGGACAACGCCCCTTCACACAAATCTCATGTTGCCATGCAAAAAATTTAGGGTATAGCTTATTTACCACAAAACACACAAAGTTTTTCCACATATGAAATTTATAGTCTTATTCTATCATTCTCGAGTTTGAAAAAACTTTATTTCAGCTCGTAGTTGAGAATATAAGGTGACAAAGGCTACTAAAATTCTTTCGCCAACGTTAGGATGCACCCATAACCTTCTACGCTTTATGAACCAAGCTACAGCAAGTACTGTATTACGTCGAGACATGACAAATAAAATAAAGACACAACAATTGAAATTGTAACAATGTTATGTGAAACTTCACTAATTAAACTGTAAATTTCGGATTCGCAACGCCCGTTTCGACAACTTTTGAGTTTTTCCCATATATAAGTGAAAAGCTGCTTTTTTGTGAACCTAACAAGTATATTTCTAATAAACTAACAGCAATTATTCCAATGATTCATAGATGTCTGAACTACCTTTCAAAAAATCTAAGCATATTGTGTTTAATCCATTTTTTTCGTCTCATTTGCGTTATTTACTGTCGATATGGGATACTTGTAAAAAACAAATTACAATTTCATTCTAATTATTCAAAATAAAATTATTGTTTGAATATATGATAGACTAGCCTGGAAGAAAACTTGATATAGAGAACTACAGGTCTCAATACTGCAGTTAGAGCAGATAACTCTAATATAAAATTAGAAATAGAACAGTGAAATCTAGTAAAATATTACTCAAATAATTTCGAATGATGTTGCGGGTTGAGGACTCAAAATAAAACTGTCCAAGAGTTTATTAAAATGCCAACGTTTCGATCTTTTATTTGATCTATAAAAAGGCTAAAAATATATGGTACATTATAACGTTGATGATGATAAACAAGTAAACAAAAAATTTCGAAATAACTTTTTCATTGTTCTTTTATACAACAATGTTTATTATGTTAGATATTTTGTATAGATGTTGTGTGTCCTATTCATTTATATATACATGTGTACATATTTATATTGTTACACTATCTGACTATTGTTTTACTTTTAATTTCACAATTTTTTGTTTACTTGTTTATCTATATCAACGTTTAAGATCGGAATGTTGGTATTTAAAAAACTTTTGGATAGTTTTATTTTCAGTCCTTAACCCGCAACACCATTATATACTAGGCAGGACAATAATATCAATAATGACATCTTTACCTGGGTTTTTCAAAACTATCGACAACACATTTGGCACAGAGGTAGCACAAACTACTTTGTGCAGGAATAGATGTATTTTTCTTTTCCAATGCAGATCTAAATATGTTACACCTAATCACATCAGAAATAATATGAAATGCTAAATCACATTTGATACTTTCGAATATAGGGCCACTTGTAGAGAAAATGTATTTTTTAACAATGTGATATCTAAGGATATTAATAAAATTCATATTTTTTGAACAAATAACAAATTATAAAATTGTCATTCATGAAGAATTCATTAAAAATTATACTAATATACTTATTTATGTGTGCATGACCAAATTTTTGCATACCTATTAGTTATCAAGAAGTTCCGTTAACAACAGTTAGCAAAGACCTAGAATATTGTATCTCTTGTTTATCTACATCAACTTTTAAGTTATAATGCACCATATATTTTTAGCCTTGATAATGATCAAATAAAAGATCGAAACGTTGGAATTTTAAAAAACTCTTGGACAGTCTTATTTTATGTCCTTAACGCGCAACACCATTCAAAAGTCCAAGGAAGGACGATAACATCAACAATGATATCAAATAATATTTACAGCGATAGATCCCCTAAATAAAGTTGATCAAATATCTTGAAATAAATGTTCTCATGATTACTTCGCTTCAATTTTTGTTGATCAACTTTATTTGGTCAACAAAAATCGCTTCTTGAGAACGCGCCTTCTTCTTTTTTCTGTTATTCTCAATATCATGATAGTACTTGCAGATTACATATTTAGGATATAAGGGCCCTCACTGCACTACAACTTTATTTTATTCCGTATGCTAGATGAATTGTAGGCATTGCTAAGAATTCTTGGGCAACCTATAACAAAGGTTTCTTTTGCACCGTTACTACTAGAGTTAGTGCGTTCCCGTATCTAATAAGAAAAATTAGTAGATAGTTTTGAAGTATGTGGCCTTTATCCACAGGATACAGACACTATAGATTATACCAAATGTTTAGTAAGCTCAAAAACTAGAATCATTGGCAGCGAAGAAGAATAAAGCACTATAATGGACTATAAATCTTTTCAAAATATTATTAGAAACGAAAAAAAAATAAACAATTTGAAAATGGAAAGAAATTCTAGACACTCGTAACCACGATGATTTTTTTGCCCTGGGTGTCAAATGAAGACTCGCTACAAAATGAGTTAACCACCTTAGGTAATAATGGCTAACTATAGAACAGTTGCAGATACAGAAATCATTATGTCTACTGACCAGTAAACTACAAATACAGTTGAAAATATAGTTTTAAATGCTACCATTAACAGATTTGTATTAACTAGTGACTAGACAACAGCTGCGAATATAGAAATCATTATGTCCACTGACCAGTCTACTACAAGTACAGTTGTAAATTTGGTTTCAAATGCTGCTATTAACAAATTTGTTAAAAATAGTCACTACAAAACAGCTGCGGACACAAATATCATTATGTCTATTGACCAACCAACTACCAGTACAGTTGTGTATGTGGTTCCAAATGCTACTATTAACAAATTTGTTCCAATTACCCAATTCCTTGCCTAGCCAGAGTCTCCTAAACGTAGAGGAAAACGAGAAACTGGTCGGCTGCAATAGCTTGTAGCAAATATAAAGAAATGTTAGCTGTGAAACGCGCAAAGAAGAAATAAGATAAAGAACAAAAGAACAGGGAACTTGCTCTAAAGGAAGATAAAAATAGACAGAGAGCCAAGAAGTGGAAACATAACGAGAAATAAATAAAGTTAATTAATAATCAAAAGAAAGCTACCAAAATCTCATCAAACACGAAGTTCCCGCATGTCATTAAAATGGTAAAAAAAATGAGGTCACTCGCGATTCTTCTAAGAAGTTATTTCACCAATCGTGTATCCCATCAATTCACAGAAAACATAGAGCGAGAGATACAGAGAGAAATGTTTTATTGTCAAAAAATTGTTACAATTGGTAGACAAAAGCTTGTAAAAACTAAAAAACTAATGAAGATACAAATAAAATAAAATTTCAATATACAAATAAAATCCTAATGAGTAATAAAATTATAGGTAATAGCAATTATTTCAGATTATAATGATAACGATTCCTTTCTATGTCACAATAGATCCTTTGGGTCGCAGTGTATACGATACCCCAAAATCCATACATACATACATATCACATATGTTATAAGGAAGGATCCAAGAGTGACAACGAAAGTATAGAAGTAGACGAGAAAAAAGAGCATTAAAAATGCGGTTAATAGAAATGGAAGAAGTTAACCAATCGAAAAATAATGTTAATAGAATAGAAGAAACTGGGCAAGGGTTCAAATCGAAGGGGAATGTAAAAATAATGAAGAAATGGAATAAGAGGTCCAACAAACGATTGGTGATGTAGGTAAAAGAGATCTTGAAGAAGAGGGAATACAATCTCAGAATGATGTAGATAGATTAGAAGAAGGAGAAGTAAAAATGTAGATACGGAAGAAGATGCCAAAGAAATAGATGAATTATATGAGATGCATATTTGTCAAACACGAGCAAATTTTAGAGGTCATAGATACAAGGTAGGAGGTATACTTACAGAAGATTAACAAAATATTGTCCAAGAATTATAAAAATAATGACCAATATCTGTACAACCTTTTTCTTTATAACAAATTTTTGTAATTCTTTTTTTTTCCTTCAAGTTTGATAAAATACGCACACAATGATATACATTGATGTTTTATTATAGGTAACTTAGCAGTTGATTTTGAAAATAAAAATTTTCTTTATTTATGTCATTTGTCCAATACCTGTAAAGTAATTTAGGTATTTTCAGCTTCAAGCATTTATTTGTTGTATTGAAAAAAACAATATTAATAATGAAAATAAGAAGTAATAAGCTTGGGCAACATACTATAATATGAAATAGCAAACTTCAACTTGTTTTTTTGATGATTTGATACTAATTCCATAATGCTAAATAATTTTCTACCGCCTCAATAAAGTACTTGTATCAAAATTGAAAAGACTACGTTTAACGATCTAATTAAAAGTATTACTCGTATGGCATTTCTGAAATAAGCTTTTGAAAGTTAAATTACGGTAATTGGAACATTCATGTTTGTCAAACGCTAGAAAGGAAAGCGTCCAATTTGAATATATATTTCTAACAGTTTCAACGTTCATCTTTGATCATGGTAGGAAAAACGATAAGTTTCGTTTCTGAAGCAAATAATAAAAATTTAAATAAGGGATGCATATAAAAATGTGATTTTGAAAGTTTTCTGTGGAAGTTTAAAAGCAATTTATGTTTGAACGCGACATGTAAATACACGTATAAATATGCTGAATAAAAAAGTTCAAAAGTGAACTCGTTAAAGTCCAATTCGTATTATTTGAAAGTTTTAATTAAGTCATTTAAATGCTACAATACTTTCTATCTTAAAATAAGTCACATTTAAATACTCTTTATTATTCGGACATTGTGTAAAGTATATCAGTCATTAATGATTCAATTTAGCCTTCAATGACTAGGTGAATATTATAATCAATTCATTTATTGGCAATTATTTCAATTTTATAAAATTATTTCCACTGGTATCATTTAAAATTAATATAAATAAATTTCCATTGTGACGCTATAAGGCAGAACCTTGGAATGCTCTTTCAAATTCAAAGAAATATCCTTCGTAGATTCCGGAAGTGTATTTGATAATTTGTAGTCTAACCAACTAATGTACTTTTTTATTAAAAAATCGATCCAAAAATTCATTTTCGGTATCTTTAGATTATACAGGTTGCTCGTACAGCCGCCCCTGGCCTTCAGATAGTAGTGTAGAATTATTTATTCCGTCAAACACATTACATTCCATTAAACATTTATAATGTTCGAATGTATAATTTAGAAAATATAGTCAAATATAAGTTCTGATTTCGCCATTTTGAAGGCCAATAACTCAGAAATGAGGGGTCTTATCAGAAAATTTTTTCATTTCTCAGCATTATTTTCACGTCATTTACTCACTTCCGAATTCATTGGGTCAAGTTTCGAAACACTCTATAGATTAGAAAAAATGTTTTATTTTATGATTCGATTGATTTTTATTACAAAAATAATGGTCTTTTTTATTTTCTCAAATCTAGTTATAAGGATTTGTAATTAATTTCTGTAGTTAAAACAGTTTGCTGCTAAATCAGATATTCGATCGTGCATCATATTGTTTCTTAGATATTTCGGAAAGTCACGGAAAAAGTTATTTACTCGGCATCTACCCACCGTAATGCCGCGAACTACTCCAGTTAAACGTGTCACTATTTTAATTCGCCGGGACTATAACTTGGATCGTCATAGGTCATCTGAAGCACGTTCGTACATCTCAAAGGATCAATAATACTAACGGAAGGTCGATTATTCAACCGGTTGACTTAACTGAGTATTTTTTGTGAAGTGGTAGAAAATGTTGTATTAGTTAAGATTAATATTATTCAAATTATGAAGCTATCTTTTTTTGACTCTTAATTTTTTTAGAGCAGAACAGCAGCAACGGCCTCTTAATCATCTTTATATAAGGGTCTGAGGAAGTGGTAGGGAACGGGTTGATCAGTTTGTTTTATCGTAAAATGTTTCAACATTTCCTTAAAATCAAATAAATACCGTCAAATATCGAAGTCCTCAATCTGTATAAATATTTCAATTACGCTGCCGGATACATCAACATACTCGTATTTATTTAAATATCTCTAATTGACTCGTTCTCTTAGATTGATGTAGTTCATTTCAAAGAATCTCTTGTTTTAAAGCGAATTGTCTGTTGCCTTTTAGAAGGATTTGGCGTTATTATTTCCGAAGAAATAGACTTGTAGCTCATATTTCCAGAGGAATCCAACTTAAACTCAACTTACAAAGTCGGAATACAATTACTGCGAGACGAACTTCCAACGGTTTCGACCGCAGATCACTTGTTTATCCGCTTGTAGAATTTGAGTTTAGTATAGGTTTGTATTGAAACCGAATCCGTTATACAAGGTGACATGATTCAAAAAGTTCGGGAGTAAGTAGATACCGTGAAAATAATTTTGTGGTATAAAAGAAATTTCTCATAGTTAATGCCTTTTATACTTCGAATCCAGAACTTATATTTAATATATTTTCTAAATTATACATTCGAACATTATGAATTTTTGATGTAGTCTATTTGACGGAATAAATAATTCGACACTACTATCTGAAGGCCATGGGCCATGTCCAATGTTTAACAATTCGTAACTTTTACAGGGACAACCTGTATCCAAAGATAGCAAGAATGAGTTTTTTTATAGATCTGAAGAAAATTGTCATACATTGTTATTATTTATGGAAAATACTTATAGAAGGTACTAAAACACAAATAAACATTTCTTGGAGAACTGATGAATAGATAAATAAATATTTGTGCTAGATACTATCAAAGATCATATTTCTGGCATAAAGAAAAGTTAAAGAGAGATTAATAATTTAAATAAATAAAAAATAACATTTTTTCTAATAGGTGGATTCGTCGAAGAGGTCCATTTGCAAAGCCACTACATTTCCCTGAATAAAATATAATTGATTCACTTTTTTGGCGATATCTTAAAGGTTTGGTATATGCTACACCGGTAAAAACAACGACGAACGAAATGATCGATAAAATAAACTTCTATTGTGATTCTATAAGGCAGAATCTTGTATATGTATATGCATATGCATGTTTAGAAATACACTTCTGAATATAATAGGGTTGCTCTATAATATGTTATTCCACAGATAAAACTTTTAAGCGCTCTGATGTATAATTACAATAGTCTGCATCGAAAAGAGGTGCGAGAATTCTAGTTTCTAACTGAAACATTTCTGTCATTTTTAACTATATTGATTTCTTCTCAATAATAATTTCTATTAATCACATCTTCGAAAACAACTCCCATTTCCATTTACAAATTCATCTGAATTGTAAACTCAAACTTTGAGCATCTGTCGTTATTAATGTTTGGTAAGTTTCTGATCCTACGCGTCATCTTAAACGCTGCAATTGGTGGTTGAGGATATCGATTAAGTAATATAATCTTCTATAAGAAATCTTGAATTTACCTTGTCTCTCCTTACACTCTCGAAGTAGTATTATCTATTTTAATTTGTCTCTTAAATTCTTTATAAAACTAAACGAATCCCAGTTTCAGTAATTGAAATTTGATGAATAGGTTATGTTTTATTCCATTCATTTTAAAGGGGAAAACAGGCAACTACGAAGTACAACATTTGAAAGTTAAATTGAAATTTCGGGTTTTAATTTAATCTAAATATTATTCAAGCTTAAATGTCAATTAAAACGAATAGAAATGAAAATATTCAATTCGAATTTACTCAAAAAGCTAAATGTTTATGTAAATTTAGTTATATCTATATAACTTTCATGTTAAATCGAATGTAACATTTCTTTTAATTGATTAAATAAGTTATAGCCTCGTAACTTGTTTCATAAGCTTATATGTAATAAGCGTTTTGTTATTACACTCTAACTAATAAACACCAAAATTTCCATCATATAATCAATACATTTCTCTAATTGGATAACTTAAATCGTTTACTACCCTGCTAGTATCTCCCTTCATCAATTTAAGTTTCCCACGACGAGTTAAAACTATCTGTATATAGCAAAGTACCCATAGTAAAATCATGAAAATTTCTACGTTTGGGTTTTTGGATACGATCTTTTTAACTAAAGTATTTTCAAAGATAATCGACTTCCTGTGGAACGTACGTAAAGTTTTAGTATACTTGTCTAAAAACTTTTTTCGAAAAATGCATATTTTTGAGTAATTGATTTTTGTATAAAAAATTTGACCCTTATAAATTATTTTTTTACGAGGATACCCTTAAAGATTTGAAAATAGTTTCTAGTTGGTTGCTTTTAGCAAGGTCAGACGTATTTGCATCTAAGTTGAAAAATTTTTCATTTTATACAGGGTGTGTATAAAAAGTACATTCAGGGGTAAAACATAAGGCAAATTCATATATACTTTCCTATACCTAAACCTCACTGTTATCCAAATATTAAATGTTATCTGTAAGATTTTAGAGATGGAGGTGAAGTCTAAATTTTATTTTGACCCGTTGATACAAACACTAATAATTAAAAAGTATTTTCCTATATCTTGTCAATGTGTGTAAAAAAATCAAATCAAATTGTATTTACTAATCCTATTTAACTTTTAGTCGTTTCCGAGATATTCGAGGTTTGTAGTAGGCTTTGTAATAAATGACACTTATTTAACTGTCATTTGTTGATACTTTCGAAAATCTTAAAATGGCTCGTTCACAATTAAATAACGAATAAATAAAATTTAAACCACACCTGCATCTCTAAAAATTTACAGAAAACATTTAATATTTGGATAACGGTAAGGCTTGGGTATAGGGAAGTATACATGAATTTACCTCATTTTGTACCCTTAAATGCATTAAAAAAAAAGAAATTTGATATTTATGAAGTTAAACTTTGAACACTTTTTATACACAACTTGTATAAAATGAAAAATTTTTCAACATACATCCAAATATGTCTGGTCTTGCTAAAACTAACCGAACAGAAACCATTTTCATACCTTTAAGGGTATCCTCGTAAAAAAATAATTTAAAAGGGTCTGCAACGGTCAAATTTTTTACTCAAAAAATTCGAAAAAAATTTAATTAAAAAGATCGTATCCGAAAATCCAAACGTAGAAATAGTTTTAACTCGTCGTGGGACATCCTGTATATCCGAATTTTTTTCAAAATATGCACTAGAATCCCAAAATATATGCATTAGTATATTAGTATATTAGTATATTAGTATATTAGTATAAGTATACAATGAAACAAATTTTAAATGTGAAGTATTTTTTGGCTTCACTTCTAAGTATTAGATACTATGAGGGTTGCTACTTGAGTTTAAAGATGTGGCAACACTGATGTGAATAAGTCAAATCTGACATCATAAATTTTGAAATTTTTAATGGTGAACGTACTCAAAACGTGTTGTCATACGAGTGTTATTCGAGTTGTTTACAGTGAAAACCGTCCAAAATCGTCTGTTGTGCCAGAAAACATCGATGCTGTGCGTAAACTGATATTGAAAGATTGAGGCATATTTGGGCGAGTGTATACGAGTGGAACATACATTCAATATTGCATGAAAAAAGCTCGTCAATTTCAAAAAAAAGTTATACGTGCAAGAAGAACTTCGAAGCAAATGGTTGCCTGTTTTTTTCGAATAACTAGACTTGTCGCAACGTAGAACGGTCAATTATGAATTGTACACCAGCATTTAGAATTGACAATTAAGAAGAAAAATCAGTGAAACCAATCGCAGAAGATGAATCATTCTCCATCACGACAGTGTGAGGTCTCACATATCAGTTCAAATAAAAACGTTTCAATGCTTTCTTCTTATTCCCGCAGATCAAAAATGAATTTTGAGGTCAACGTTTTTCTACACCTGAAGAAGCGGTGGGTGCGTTCAAATCACATGTTTTGGAGGTACCCCAATCGGAATCCCAAAACTTACGTAGCAACACTCGTATTAAAAAATAATTTCGATAACACTTACATTTTCTATATTCTCGAGTTTCTTCTTTCATTAGTATGAAACTACGTTCTAAGTCGACTGATGTGATCGACGCATCTTTAAATCCTGACAGTGATTCTCGTTCAATATTTATTTCTTCTGAAAACTCTGCACTCAATACTTTTGACACATTATTTAAATAAATAAAGCTTTCGTTTGTGACGAGAACTTCCTTTAATTTTGTGGAAATTTTCTTCAGTTGGAAATTGTTTCAATAATTATTTTGTAATTATTTTTAACAAAACTTGAATTTTGAATGAACTTTGGATTAAAAAATTTTATTTACTTTTTTAATAAGATCATGAAACTCCGACAAAACTTTCTTTTGTTTGATTAAAATATTTGAAATAAAATGGAGTCGCTTTAAGCTATATACCCCACCCCGTTACTACTTCAGAGGCAAGGGAATATCTGAAAATGTTGTATTTTATGCAATCAGTCTTGAAGGAGCTTTTACAAATAATTTTTCCATGTTTTCAAGTGAATCATTTGAAAACCAGTTGAAAATGATTTCTTATTTCCTCGGTGACCTTATTGAGAGTAGCAGTGATTTAAATTAGGATTAAATTCTTCTGCATGTGTTAGACCACTGTTTATACTACCACTACAACACAATTACACTGTCTGATAACTAAGTAAT
The DNA here is from genome assembly GCF_026230105.1 of Diorhabda sublineata. Taxonomy (NCBI): domain Eukaryota; kingdom Metazoa; phylum Arthropoda; class Insecta; order Coleoptera; family Chrysomelidae; genus Diorhabda; species Diorhabda sublineata. The sequence continues at coordinate 29,907,755 of NC_079476.1, forward strand.
CGTCCTCAGTATCAAAAGCCGGAAATTTAGCAGCTTTTTGCCGAACAATGATAACATGGCTGACAAATTCCTTTATATATTCCAATGTTTTTCTAATTTATGTGTACGATTTCTATTTGAGGGGTGAATTAATAATCATGTCGCTAATGTTCTTAATTTATTTAAACACTACGCTTAACTAATTCATATAATTTACTTACGACTATCACTCAACTGAATTAAATAATTCTAAAAACTTTCTGTTAAATAATGAAACTATACAATTACATAAATAGAACCTTCCTAGAAATTCTTCAAAAGAAACAATATAAATAAACCGCCTAATATAATATAAAGTTATATAAAAAGCAAACATCAAAGATTGGCGCCTTCACCAAATTTCAAAATTCTATAATAGCCGGATAGGGTCGGCTTATGGATCCATAAAGAACTTGTTCGTAACAATATTGAGCCAAACACAAACCAGCAGCTAATTCAAACTCGAATATTCATCTGTTGCAAACAATAAGTATGTACCGTTACTTTGCGATTTAATAACAGATGAATAATTGCATTTCAAAGTGACTCTCTATAGCTTTGTTTCCCAATGTGAGGTTCACGCCCCACAGGGCTTGGATGTGGCATAAAAAAATGAAAAAGGTTTGTAAACACTGGTATATAGGGTTTTAACGTCCTAGGATTGTGGGTTAGGTCCTATGGACTTGGTACCTATGAATGCCACTGATATTCCAGTTGGATCTAAGATAATATAAATTTTTTAATAAAGCTGTATATTTTTGACATAGTAAAATCAGTTGCCATTTGATAACTTCTAAGCATTGTAACGTTTCTCGTATGAACTAGAGAAAGTATTAGTCGAATTAATTCGTGCCTCAGAATACCGTTTTGTTAAATCGTTTAAATACAAATATTGATTCCGTAATTTGCATTTTTTAAGAAGCAAATCCAAGAAAAATGACAAAGAAAAGCAAATTAGAATCAACACAAACTTTACGAAACTGTTAAAAATTATCACGACTATAACTCCAACAACATAAGTAGAAGGGGACAACTCACCTTCTGCCGCCTAAAGCCCGCCGCAAATTGAACCCATCCCATGCACAGCACACGCGTGGATTATTTTGTAGAACGTTGTTTTAAATGGAGTGGCGCATATTGAACCCATCCCACGGACAGATCCGACCCAACTTGGTTCGCGCGGTACCGAGTTGTACTTGCAACACAGTTTCGTGGGTCGTCGGTAGCTACTTTTAAATAAACCATCCATTTCCAAACAGTTTTTCTTTTGACTCAAAAATGGAAAAATCAATCGAAATTGTGAGAGCAAAACTCAAGGATGATTTGTGGGAGCAAAACAATCAAATTTCTCACTCGTTTTCGCAAATACTCATTTGTTTTACTTGTGTTTCTTTTTTTTTTGTTGGTAGTTGCAACATAATAAATCTGTTGTCATCATCAGATACAGACTCCAGATCGAGAAGAAGCTGCTGGCTCGCTGTCATATTGTATACTAATGGGAATTTGGGTACAAATCGTGGGCGTGGGCTGTGTTCAATATGCGTTACTATTAAAAAACGTGGACATGGGCTGGGTCTGACACTCGCGTGTGCTGTGCGTGGGCTGGGTTCAACATTCTGCCATCCTAACAATAAATTTCTTTTTGGAATACATTTTTCATATCATTGTTGACCTGATTACTAGCTTTCATGGTTTCTTGTTAGTTTTCTACTGGTCTTAAGTTTTTCAATGACCTTCGTTTGTATTCCTCTTCTTTACTCGCTGCTTTGAACAGAATTTTATATAATTGTTGACTGTTTATGATTGTGACATTTTTACAATGCTAGATGTATGGGTACTTAAAAAGTATTTTAATAACCAACTATTATTTAGTATCAATGTTTACGTTGGATATACAGGAAATACCAGAATCAGCTCAGTGGACATGTATATCAGAAACTACTGCTAATATAATCTGAAAAGTTATAAATGGGAGTTTCCGGAAAAGCTCGTTCTAATTAAAATATTTTCATTTGTCTACAACTTCTTGTTACTCCGGACGTAAAGCCTAGATTTGTTTTTTAACAAAAGTCGTATCCGCACGAATCACTTCGAAGCAAATGGTCACCTATTTCTTCAGAATAACTGGAAATGTCGCCACCGTTCCATTAGAACTACGTAGAACGGTCAATTCTGAATGGTACACCAGCATTTGTTTGAAAGAAGTTCGAAAAAATCAGGGAAAGCAATCGCAGAAGACGAACCATTCTCCACCACGACAGTGTGAGCTCTCACATATCAATTCAAACAAAAAAGGGTAATTATACACTTTCACGGTCACCTGTTTTTTTGGCTCTAGAAAATCGAAAAATGGATGGATTTTAATGATCTTGGTCTCAAAATGTTCCATTTTACGGCGGATTTATAAAAAAAATTAGTAGAAATAGCTGGAATGAAAATTTCTCATAGTTTTACTGTTTTAAATCGTAAAAAAACGGTTTTGCAAAATAATCCTTTACAAAAAATTATGGTAATTATACACTTTCGCGGTCACCTGGTTTTTTGGTCATTTTTTTGCATTCAAAGCCATGAAACTGTAAAAAATATTTATTTTTTTTAATTTTCATATTTTTTTTATAAATCCGCCGTTAAATGGAACATTTTGAGACCAAGATCATTAAAATCCATCCATTTTTCGATTTTATAGAGCCAAAAAACCAGGTGACCGTGAAAGTGTATAATTACCCAAAAAAGTTTTTAAACAGTCTCTGAAACTATTATTTAGAAACAATGTTTACGTTGGATATACAGAGTATACCAGAATGAGCTCAGTGGACCTGTATATCAGAAACTACTGCTAATATTATCTTAAAATTTGTAAATGGGAGTTTCCGGAAAAGCAGTTAAAATATTTATATTAATACGACTTCATAATACACTAGACGTTGAGCCCAGATTTAGTTTTTAAATATAACACGCTCTTTATTATTGAATTTCTACAATATATGATGAATTTCAAAATATCGTTATCTACAACATACAATAGAGAAACCAAAATTAATTGAAAAGATTAAGATAGAATTTTTAATTCAAGTTTTTTAAAAAACAACGTTATCCGCATAAAGGACTCTCCATTACAATTAATACATACAGTGTTCGTAACATTCTTATACAAACAGCTAACAGCTCCTTCTTTGTTTATTAACCTCTTCAATGTTGTGGAATTGGTGTTCTTTCATACATGGAAATGGAAAAAATCATACAGGTCCACGTCAGGAGTGTAAATTGCGTGGGGCAATGTAACTATGTCATTTTAACCAAAACCTGTTAAACGGAGGTGTGTATGTATGTGGATGCATTGCCATGATGGGAAAAGCAATCTCTTGTCTGTCACAAATCGGATCTTTTTAAACGAGAAGGTGTATCAGGGCATCGTTTATTCAACACAACAACACCTCTTCATAGGTAGCGTAAGTGCCCAACAAGTATAATATTAGCTAAACTATAAAAGAGAGCTGTTAGATATTTACTCGAACTAAACAGCAGGGCTCACCGCATAACATCTTTTCCCGCATTCTGTAGTAATTTGAGGGCATATTTACTGGAAAGTGCCTTCTACTCTGTAAACGACTTGTATTCTAATAATAATATTTAATTCCTGGTATGCTACATACTGCTTTAATTTTTGCTATGGATTTATATACGACTTATATACTAATTATTGCCTATAATTTTGTTACTCATTGTGGTTTTCATCGGTAAATTGAAATTTCATTATATTTGTATCTTTGTGTAGTTATTTTTATGTATGTTTTTCAGTTTTTAAAAGTTTTTGTCTACAAATTGTAACAATTTTTTGACAACAGAGCATTTCTCTCTCTTTATCTGAAAACAAACTAATTTAATGATATTATTATATGGTGATAGGCGTAGAAGTCAACAATAAACGGGTAATATTTCTAATAATTTATATCCTAACCGATATTCCATAAAAAGATCTACTGTCAGTAAATTGGTGAAAAAGTTTAACGTTCAGTAAAAGATTTATCCAAATTAGAACGTAGAAAATCTGTATCAACTGAAAACAAATCTTTAGATGTTTATGTTCTGCTAGAAGATGATTCATACTTGAATACTGGACAAATATCCAGGGAACTTGATATTTCGCAAACATCCGTAATGAAAATTTTACGTGATAATGAATTCCATCCAATCAAAGTAACGTTGGTTCAAGAGTTGTCAGATGACGATTTTGATAGTCGTGAAGAGTTTGCAGACCTAATGAAAGAAAAATGCTACAATCAAAACTATCGAAATTTTTCAAGTAATGTTATGTGTTGTGATGAGACCACTTTTTGTATTAATGGAAATGTAAATCGGCATCATTATAGTTACCGGTCACGTAATAATCCTCGATTATTAGGAATAAAATTATAGGATTACCACAGAGATAAGAAGAATTGAGCAGTCAGGGATGTTGCAAAATGTATTGCAAAGTTTTCAAAATCGCATGGCATGTTGTATTGAAGTAAATGGACAACATTTTAAGCATCTACTGTAATCGCCTTCACTATATGTTTTCTAAAATTCGTAATTTTTTTATTTCACAAATGTGTATCTACTTCTAACATGACACAAACATTTAAAGATTTGTCTTCAGTTGTTGTAGGTTTTCTGCGCCATTATTTGGATAAATATTCTACTGCACCAGTTTCGTTAAACTTCTTACTAATTTACTGACACTAGACCTTGTTAAGAGATTGTATTAGCATATATATTATTAAAGAATATTCAAATTAAACAAGTTTATTCAATCGTAGCCATCTAAATGCACAAAATATTTAGTGTTACTTTGGAGGAGATACTATAAATGTAGCTACAACTCCGAAATTAGGGCATTTTCGTATAGAGCCATTTGAAACAACAAATTTGAAATAACAAAGTTCTTTTTTTTCCGAAAAAAGGGAAGATCTGACAACAATGTAAACACCACCATAATGCAGGCCTTATCACAAGACCCTTTCACACAAAAATTTATAAAAATCGTACAAGCCGTTTCCGAGATAATTGAGGCGTTCCATACATAAAACTCACTCTGTATATTCACTGCTCTATTATAGTCTTCAACTCTATTAGCGTTAATTATTATTGCAAACGAAATTATCTTCTCACAAAAACCGTATGTGTTTATGGTTTTCAAAGCACAGAAATGTGTCATGAGGGTTCTTATACTTAAAAAAAATTCATTTTCTTTTATGAATTTAGTGAATATCCCCAAGCAAGGAATCTTGTATGAGCCCCCGCCATTTTTTTATAAGTCTGTCCGACGGTTATACCAGACGTAATAGATTTGCAATCTCAATAATTCTTTTCCTCAGTTTTTGTTTGATCGAAATTCGCTTAGAATATTTTTCCAGGACTGATTTTTCTGTAATGTTAATGTTAAAATGTTAATGGTTCATAATAACATAGCAGTGGCAAAATTCAAAAGTATACCAATTATCAAATTCTCTCAAAAAACTACTCAATTTTCTGAACGATAATATTGAATTGTTGTCGAGATCGTGTTTCGGGATATTATATGAAATGTCCAAGAGACTTGGATTCCGTATTCGACTTTCTTTTTACATTATGAAAAATGGTTCATGTTAAAACTCAGAAAAAATAGGGGATTTTGAACCTTCGGTCCGTGGACGTATATGTTAACGTCATAATTTCTCTGAGGTCTTTTATAGAATTCTTCACTGATTATAAATTCACAACAGTGTGGCCTATATGTATCCTCATCAAGATACAAGATTTGGTCGCAAAAATTTAAATTAGGTACCTGATATTAAAATATGTAGCTAACATCTCTTTAATAAAGAATTTAAGAAAAGGATATTCTTTGGATTTTTCTGAATGCTTGATTAAAATATGAATGCTTGAAAAAGCTCCAAACCATCGATAGAAATAGTCAAGTGTAAGCTAATTATAAATATGAAATTTTAATTTTTACTCACGTTCAGTTCATTTACGAGCTTTCTACTGAAACTTTTCGCGTTATTCATTATTCCATTGTTAGTTTGTAGCTTTTCAGGTTTTAGTGCCTTTTTCAAACTTCATTTAATCTAATTTAAAGATTAAAATCTTTATGGCGTACTCATGCTTTGAGTATCGCTGTGTGGTTTGCTGTAATTAATTACCAAGAAAGAAATGATTTTGTAGTGCTTCAAGTTTTCAGTTTTTTTCAAAAAAATACACTAGATTGCTCATTTGAGATCATGAATTTGATATTTGTATGTTCCATTTCCTTATTCTTGCTTTAAAAAGAAAATAATATAACAAACATAAATATGCAGTTACTTCAAGTTAGTTAACAAGTACAACAGTAGTTCATATATCAATTTACGATTATGTGAAAATTATTCCTTTTGGGAAGAAGTTATATTTGTAACGAAGTATTGTACACGATTAACGAATGACACTCTACACTTCCCCTCACGTAATTATAATAAAAAATTGCAAAGATATTGTATTTTTCGTTTGATATAATCTCTAATTAGGTTGTCAATTTGTTGTTTCTAGTTATCTCGAAATAAAATCAAATCAGCATCTACAAACCACTAATTCCCCACTTCACTATCAGACGGAAATCGTTCATGATGCAAGTAAACGCTGGAGACCAGGTCTGGAGAATATAGCAAATACATAATCAATTAGAAGGACTGCTTAACCCATTGCAATTACTGATTCTTCGTGTAGTATCTTTGCTACAAAACAAACTTTACTGCCAGACGAAGAATAATTATTCATTTCTCCCTTGAGCAAGGAGTATTTACGAGACAATTTTTAGAATCATTAGACTTCCTCATATTTTTGTTCCAGTCTCGATATGTTCAGGTACTTCGTAAATGTTCTTGTCGAGAATATGGTTCTATGGTTCTATGATAACCATTCTGTTGTGAAGTGTTTCATGTTTAAAACTTCACTTCATTAAAACACACCAAAGTGTCTTTAAACATTTAGATTCATATTAAAAAAAGGTACATAGTTTGTTCTGAATCATATCCTATGTTGGCACTAAATGGGTCTCAGAAAAGTCGAATAACATCGTTAACTTTTATCAGTTTTCTGTTAACTTTCTTTTATTTTAATATATTATCCTTAACATCTCCCATTTCTACAGTGCTATAGATGGTAGAATATGGAATTAAAGTTATTTATTCAATCCGTTAAATGATAGCATTGTCTGATTAATCTCCATGTTCTCATTTTAGGCACTTCAACATATTTAAAATAACCCTTTGACAATGGAGATGTGAATGTTCAAATTTTCGACTGACTTCTACACTCACACTGTTTTCACTATTCGACATTGTCTATCTCAAATGGTCGCCAAAAAAGTATGACCTCAAATGAATTTGGATATTTAATAACAATAAAACCAAAAATAATAAAACTGAATATAAAAATTGCAAACAAAACTAAGATCATAACATGCGTTTAATACAACATTGTTATTTTCGAAACCGAATCTTTCCTTTAATGCACATATTGGAACAAGTTCTTTGATGAAATCGGCAGGACTTTTTGATCTGAACTCTTTCAGGAGCACGTGTTCTTAAGCGATACATTGATTTCTTCGAGGCTTGTAAAAGTATGTACTCGAATTAAATTTACTTTAATCTATCGTGTGGATGGGTATATCAGTTTTATGGTTGGAACTCAAAGTGCAATTTGATAGATGACGTGCTTATACTTGCATAGACTTACAATTATGTGTAGGTAGGTTTTCAGCTATAACTGATATCTTGAATTATGTATTTGGAATGTTTTACCAGAAATTATAATTTTGTATTTTTCATTTCTTATTAACATTTCGTCACATATATGTTGAAAGACATTTCTTTAACAATAAATTATTTTATACTCACAAAAACCCAATGAATGTTTTCTAAATTTTTTAACTCTGATTAATACAAAAAAAATCAAATAATGGTCTTATAAAAAACTTTTGTACTATTTATTCACGTTCTGTACTAGCTTGTACAAGTTTCAAATTAACAGTCGCGTCATGGCGCTGGCATTACGTTCCAAATTCAAACCAGTTGTTTATATGTAGGTTTCTGCGGTCTCTCGTTCGGTTTTACTTTACAGCAGAGCGGTTACCTTTACTTGTATAAGCATAGATTAATTAATCTATGAGGATGTAACAGACGTAGTATGACTTCTTTAACACGTATAATATGCTAAAAACATTTTTTAGATGATATTTTTTAGTAATGCTGTGAGATAATACTAATAAAGAGCTACGATTAGAAATATAAATTCAATTATTACCGAAAATATACCAAAGAAATTGCTAAAAAGTACGAATTCATAAAATAAAATTCATAAAATATTGACGGATAAAACGCCAAGGATTATAAATCTTCGCTAGAATGTTTGTAAAAACAAAATAGTAGAATTATATTATGAACTTTCTTGAGGACTTTAGAAAGATGTCAATTATAATAATCCTCAACAAAAAAATAATTGCTTACATCTGAAAAAGACAGAGTTAAACAAAATGGGGCATATGCCATAGCGGTGGTAAAACTCCCTTTCTCCGTCATAGAATTCTGCCTAATGCGATCTCAGCACACATAGTTCTTCGTCGTTGTTAAAGCGCTCCGTAGCTAGCCAGTGTTTTGTTTTGGAAAAAAAGTGAAACTTAATTGAAGAGTCTCGCAGTTTGCCATGTGAGGTCGAGCGTTGTAATGCAAAACCTACATTTTGGAATTTAATTGTCCTCTGCTTTCCTAAAGTTGCGTTAAGTTTAACAGAATTTGATATATTTTATCATATCACCATGTTTTAAAACATCAATCAGAAGTACACATACATATACATACAATTTCATGTAATAATTAATCACAATATTTATTGTAGGCGTTCAAATGTGTACAAAAATGGTCTGTAACTATTAAGTTGGAATTTCTGGAACCGTTCGTGATATTCATACTGAACACACTGTTTACACTATCACTACACCAACACTCATAATTATACTGTCTGACGCGCGTTTCGATAACTAAGTTATCGTCTTCAGAGACTTAAGGGGAACAGTTTACCTTCAGTCTCTGAAGACAGTTAAAACTATCTAAGGTTTACTAAGAGAATATTGACAAGTTATGACAGTTCTTCCTCTTATTTTGATTCATATTGATAATTCGTCAAGTCAAAATTCTCGTAAAAAATTAAATCATTATACATTATTTCACCGGAAGTATGTGATGCTAGGCTGATATGGCGATTTTGGAAATTTTTATCTTTTGTTCTGTTTGTTTTGCGTACAAGATGAATACTACGACTAACACGAACGCTTATAGAAAAGTCAAAATATGTATCCAATACTTTTCCTAGCCCATTGGAGTTGCCTAGGCTACTGGTGAAGTATAATGCCACATGCAACGCAAAAAACCATTTTGAAAATGTGTTAATCGTGTATTTTGCTGAATTGAATAAAAAAAAGTTGAATTTTCCTAACTATGGGCTTTCCAATCAATTGTGCAATATAACTAATTGTCAAAATCCATGTACAAATTGCTGTTTTATTGCGAAATAGCTTCTTAAAGAAATACGTTTCTCCCGGAAAAAATGGCTTTGTGTTGTGCTTATTGTAAACAAGCAGCTATGCTATTAATTATACATATCAGGTTAGGTTGTATTTTTACCTGTAAGTTGGAGGTATATTCTCTTGGGGAGTAAGCAGAAATTCAAAAATTGTTGTCAATCTATCTCAAAATTTCTTGTTACCTCAATTTTTATTCGTCAATTGTACAACGTCAACGATAGTTTACACAATTTTTTTGGTCAACTTTAGAAACCAGTTCATCAGTTACAATGCTTGGGCGCCCGATTTTCTTTCCATCGTAAATGTTAGTTCGGTCAACTGATTTTACCATTTCTGGATGTAACTTTCATTCATTACATTTTCCGATTTACTGCTTTCATTTGCAGAATACATTTGAAATTTGAATATCGAAAAAAACGAACAGCATGGAAATGTTTTCGTTTTGTTGGCTCGATTCCGCGCCCGCATAGAAAAAATATACGCGAATAGCATACGCTTAGCGGCGTGAGAGGGACACGTTTTCTTAGGACTCTTAGGTAACATAGAGGATTCTCTATGTTACCAAATTTTTCACTGTCTTCTGCCGTCACTAATTACAAGGCGCTACCTCAATTTATAGTAAAATGTAAACAAATAACATAATAATAAATAATGTGGGGTCTTTTATGTAAACATCAATTTATAAAGTGGATAAAATGTGAGTAGCTTCTTAAGTTTGAAAAAACTAAAGGTACAATATGAGAAACGGACACAAAAACAAGCAGAGTAATATATCAAAAGATTAAAAAAATATTAACTGGGACCGCACTCGAGAAACATAACGAATACAATCTCTGAATCTGTAATAATTCTGATTAACTTGAAATCAATATCAAATAAAAAAAATGAAAGCAGCTTTAGTTTTTTAAAATCGACCAGGATTGAACAAACAGATTCAAAACTATAATATTTATTGAGCACATTTTTTTATAGTGTAATTTTTGACAATTTCCTTATTTCGGAGTCATGAAGTTTTTCATTTGCTTTCCGTTTAGGCTCAGAACAAAACATTATTTATTCTTATCAATGTTCTTAATGCACAAAATCTTCTAATTATTTCTAATAATAATTATATTCACTGCAAAGTTTATACACTCGATACAATATAATACACAAAACCAACTGAGATTAGACAAATAACCAAATGATTCCAATTGTTATACTTTTATACATATTTTTATATTGTACTTGAACATAATTTTAGTCCCAGACGATAAATATATAAGTATTCGAAACTTTGGAAATATATTAGAACTAGTACACTTTGGTGTTTGTTTTTATCACAATCCCACTACGAAAACGATCTGTCAATTATCATATACAATAGATCGCAGTGCTTACATCAATTGTATTCTAATCAATTTATATATTTAATAATTGTTTGACTGTACGTCATTAAAATTTCAATTACAAAATTCATCGCCAATTATATAACTTTTTTGTCTATCAATATTAATAAGTAGTTAATCATAATAAGTGATCCATTGTTTAGTATCTCTACCAACCTTCTTTCAGTGCTCTTAAAATAGAACGAAAAGTTTCTTTGTTTTGAACTTGATTGATGCAATGGAAAGGAAAATCGATTTGTTTTTTGGTGTATACTATTACACCTTCTGGTGATGATTACATTCCGAAACTGTAACAGAACAAGTTGTGACAAACGGTCTTTTCCAGAAGGACAAGTTAATAAAACGAAAGGACCGAATATCCAAAGGGCTGTGTAAACAAAATCGAAATAACGTTAGAATCGAAATTTATGTGGGATAAGAAAAAGGGTATCTTTGAAATTTATTTTGGAACTTCACAGTTGTGTGGTGAAGAGAGGACAGTTATGGCACACTGAAATATTATTAAACTTCTGATTTAATATGGAACTGTCAGCATAATTTGCATTCGAGAAGTTACTATTTTTTTCAAATAGTATATCATGTAGTATGAAAAAAGCTTTTTTTTATCAAAATGATGTTCATCCAATTTCTTCTATATCTTATATAATATATAATTATTGGCACACTTTCTCAATTTTTCAAATTGGATACCAAAATTATACTTTTAATGCTACAATCACTGGCTAGTTTTGTACAATCTTGAACAGTGCAGATCAGTCTTATTCTAATATTTTATTTCATTGTGCAATTTATTATCTTGTTTAACATTAAAATTCTTATATTATTTTGAAAAAAAATAATCACGGATAGTATATGTTATATTTCATATACCTTCTTTCAAATTGAATATTTTTGAACGACAGCTAGTATCTATCAATTAGATTTATAAGCTCGCTCTATATGTTATATAGCTGGAGAAGGAAAATATAGTGAGATATATGAAAGTACAAAGTCTCAACTGGGCTGGACATATAATAAGAAGAAAACCAACTGAAATTATCAAAAGAATAACGCAATGGACCCCATTGAGACCAAGGAGAAAAGACACAAGAAATGAAATAAAGGACATAAGAGCATTTAATTTAGAGAACTGGAGGGCAGAATACCGGAACCAAAAGGAATGGAAAATAATAACAGAAGCAGCCAAGACAAACAATAAACTATCAAGAAAACAAAAATAGAAAACGGGGAGTAATCCACATCAAAAAAGAATTTTAAAGCGCTATAAGCGAAAGGTTTGATGACGATGATGATGATGACGATATGTTATATAAATTTTTGAAACGTCAAATAGATGTTGCTTATAATTTTGACCCTTTCCGCTTGTGTGTATGAAATAAACCATATTACATATAAGAAAAAAAAACACACGAGTCTGTTTCCATTAGTTTTTAAGTTTCCTCAGGCTTGAAAGAGTTATTTACGTTATAGGTCCGGGAAGTGATCTAATACGGTACGAGATAGATGTTTATGGACGAGGCGACGAAAGAGCCGAGTCAAGAATACCGTAATAATAACTTCACGGATGTGTATCGTAATATGTTTTTTTCATACTGTTTTCGGTTTCAAATAAAAAGCAAAACTATATTAAAATATGAAATTTCATATTTGACACTTTTACTGAAAAATAGCTCCTTTGATTATTCTCTTATTATTTAAAAATATGAAAATGAGAAGAAGTCATTGAGGTAACATTGTAAACAAAGGTAGACATTTTGAATTGGGATAATTTAAGAGTACTGTAAAGTATGAGGATTCCGTAAAGTGTCATTTTCCGGACTCAAATTAGTACTATAAAGTCGACTTTATAGTATAGTATATAGGTATAGGTATAGTATATAAGTTTTTTCTGAGGTAGCAGTCTAAACAGGTATGGTAGCCAATATTTGTAGCAATGTATAAATATTTGGGTACAGTTTTCTAACGCACTTATCTAAGCGCTCTAAAGCAGATTTCGGAAAAGGGGAGGTGATAGTCATATCTGCTTTTAAAGGTATCAAAATTTTCTTCGAACAACATGCTTCTTCATAGAGATGAAGGTAACCTTCATCAACTTTATTTCTTAGAAGCTGCCAAACATTAATAATAATTTACATGTCGATTATACGTTAGGTATGCTGGGAACATAATTCAGCAATAGCAAGATTGAGAGAGAGTGCACTACAATGTACATGAAGAGCAAGAGCAACCATATGAGAACATTGTCCAATTATGAAATTTGTAAGAAAGGATTCTGTCAAGTCAACAGTTTGAGGAACATCTCCTTAACTTCATGATGTTTAATATCTTTTAAATATCGCCAGCGATTCGAAACTTACTCCAAAGGCGCAATGTCAATGATTTCATCGGCGAGAATATCAAAGAATTTAGATTCTTTTACCTCATCAATTATCTTCTTTTGCACAATTTCACCACTAATGTCAATTATTTCATTTTGGGCTGGCGCCCGGTTCTAGCAATACATATTATAAGTGTAATAATTAGTAATAAGTTACGCGGTCTGCCTCTCTTTAATCTCTAATATTGTTAATATTCTTGTCAAGAATTTTAACCCATCAACCATCCATGTCTACGCCCGTGGCAATATATGCTTTTCCCAAAACTTCTCTACACTACTACACTACACATTCAAATATAAACGGTCTGATGTTAAATGTTCTTATGGGAAAAAATATGTTTTTTTCATACTGTACTATTAAGTCGACTTTAAAATACTAATTTAAGTTTGAACAGTATGGAAAAAACATATTACGATATATGTCCGCGAATTTATTATTACGGTACTCGATTAGGTATTCTTGACTCGGCTCCTTCGTCGCCTCGTCCATAAACATCTATCTCGTACCGTACTAAATCACTTCCCGGACTTATAACGTAAATAACTATTGTTATTGGAACAATTTTGTATATTTATTTAAAAGTGAAGAGCCTTCAAGACATTTAGTTAATAAAAAACATCTACTTCATGGAGAAATTCATTTCCTACGTACAGACGTTTATTCCGCACAATTTTGTAACACGTGTCTGCAGTTTACCGAGCGGTTTTGCCTTACTTGTCTGCTATTCACCACAAAACTTTGGCTCGCGTCTTTTAGAGGACATGTCTTTTACTCACAAATAAGCATCCCGTACACATTGGTTTATTTGCGACACGGTCTCATAGCTTCTCCTGCTCCTTGGCTTCCATATTTGTTTCTTAATAATTCTCATTTGGGTTGCCATTTAATTTTCAACCCATAATTCAATTAAATTAACACTTGAAAAAACTGATTAACATAGTGTAAGTGCTAATATGATTGAAATCGATGGCGAATAATGGCGTAAGAATCATTGTTTTTGCAAATTGTTTTACATAGAACACGCGTTGCTCTTTCGCGAAGCAATCCATTGTAACTTAATTTCCAAGAAACCAACATCCATGCGAGAGGAGCCTCGGTCACTGGCCTCACGCCTGGTCGTATGCTGGACAAAAGTGCAAAAAGGTATGGACCACTCTATATTCTCTCAATTTCCGTGCTACTTTTCATTCTTACAACGTTGTTCAAATGTGACATCAAGCTTCTCTTATAATGTGTATACATTTTCATACTGTTGAGAAATCTTAAACTAAATAAATGTGTCTTTTTAAGGGTTGAATTGGATCATCGTGTATCTACTGAAATCCTCTAATTTGAATCGAAACTACTTCAATTTACAATGGAAATAATTATATTCTACTTTATTTAGTCCAATCCTTAAAACAATTAGCATTGACTTAATTTTATAGCTTCGATAAAGTTTCGATATAACTTCTTCGAAGTTTCTCTAAAAACCATTCCAAAAAATTCTACGCTTACTATGCATTCGTTACAAATCTATGCTAGCGTTCTTTTGTAGTAACCACTTGAGTGACATGCCAAAATCCATCTCTGTTCGTTCTCTAGAAGTTCATTCTGAGTTAAGTAGATTAATAGAATGCTTTCCTCCCTCACAGATTGATTTGTGGCAGGAAAGGAAGAGCAATTTTCCCTAAACACCGAACACCGAATCAAGAAAAGAGAATTTAAAAATAGTGAAAAGGTGGAACGTAAAACGGTTGTTCAGTAACTTATTTTTATAACAACATAGTTTTACGAAATTGTTGAAAATTTTAAAAGATTTCAAAGAGCTTCGGTTACTGTGAATAGAAATAGAAACTTTTCAAATATCACTAATTCGAATTATAAATTAATATTTTTCTATTAGTTTCGATGTATTACTACCAACTGCCCATATCCAGGTTCAAATCTGATTTTTTATATGGATTCGTAATTTTCAAAATATTGTGATGATTGTCCTATATAAACAACATCACAATTATTAAAAGGGGTTTGTATTTACGATATCACTTTTTCATTTTCGGTGTTTTTGACTTTACACTGCTGGAATATTTTTCTAATGTCCATCATCATTTTCTCTTATTTCATATTTACCAAAATAATATGAAAACTACCGAGCACGACATTTTACATATTGTGAATTTTGATATTTAGAATCTGTTTTGTTCCATAAATGTCACGAACACATGTGTATTATATAATTTAATTCTAAAACAATATGTACTGAATCTAACAGAAGCAATTCATGTACTAGTGAAACTTGAAGATACGTATTTATAGGTTTTTATAGGCAAACAGGGACATCTTTAAAAAATTTTTTTATAGTCATAAATATCATCTATGGCTACCAACTGAAATTATTTCCAGCATTACAGGATGTCTTAAAGATTCATTTTTTTGAAAGAAACACCCCACATTTGATTATATTTTATAATGCTAAATGAAAAAATTGGTATTCTATATACCATTTTATACCATAATAGGCTTTTGCTTACTTACAGGCCTTTGATCATGTCGCACAAAAAGAAGACTCTTTTCAATAGGTTCTTGAATGGACGAAAATAATAAGATTTTTAAAAACGGTGTTTTTGGGAACTCTTTATTTCTTCATATATTAGACCAAAGATATGGCTGCACTTAGATAGATGGATGGAAAAGAAAGGTTGTTGCGTTTGCTTCTTGACTTGATTAAATCCTTTCCAAACTTAAAAGGCTTACCTTAAATGGATGTATTATTGGTTCCTTATATTATAGTTTGATTAGAAAAGCTCATTCCAGCCACAATAATCAACTAAAATAACCGCTATAATTTACTCGCGCAATAACTCTAGATCATTGAAGAAAATTCTATAAAGTTACATTCAGAAATATCTGCACCAATAGTTAACAATGGCCCCCAATTAATCAATGGAGCTACTCACCATCTTCTATAGTTTCCACTTCATTATGTTTTGACCGGTGCCGTCAGATGGCGTACGACTGTCTACCCGTTACACCATACATGTTTAGAATCAATTTTACTTTGAGGCGGATGTAATTCATTTAATTGACGTATGAAAAAAATAATGCTGTCATAAGGGGCTACTTTTACTTATTTGTATTTTAGCATTTCATCTTCTACGAATTTATAATAATTTCTAATCATGTCAGAATTATCCAGCACTTACCTATTTGCGGGTCTACAATGCCAAATCCAATGTTCTGTGTCGGTTCAGTAGACGATCTGCTTAAGTTATAAATTCGATATGATTCACAGTCAGTTATCATTTATTCGATATGATTTACAATTATGAGCTTCAACCTTCGTAGTTTCCAACAATTGTTTGATTGATTAACTTGAAACTGTTCAAGTTTAAAATCGTAGCTAATTTTAATGTGAATGTGACTTTGTGAATAATACTGTATTTCAATCCATTTCTTTGCAA